>NC_133331.1:45504841-46237341 GCF_042186555.1 Aquarana catesbeiana
AATACTTATCCACTCTGCATGACTGCATGGAGACAAAACTTATGTCATAAGGAGAAGCAAGAGAGACAGCCGAGCTATATAAGCCGGTCGAAAAAATCGCATAATAGGTAGATCGAAAAATCGCATACTAAAATAGAATGGGATAAACACCAATCTCCCAATAAGGATCAGGTGATCATATGAACTATATAAAGGTAGATCATATAACATAAAGACATAGGCCACTATAACCTCACTAACACAAAATCAAACTGCTAATAGAACTAAAAAGTCAACCGTAAATCACAAACATTAATAGTCGCTTATAAAGCAGTTGATATCCAGGTCCACATTAAGTCCCCGTGGTGCCAAAGTGTCAGCCAGGAAAGGATCCACTGGGTCTCTCTTCTTGACAGATCACGGATCAGATTGGACCCTCTCCACTTTGGCCTCAGAATGATCTATACCCCAAAATTGAGGCCTGAGGGATCTTGGTTATGTTTAAGTTTAAAGTGGAGTGATACATTGTGGTCTTTAAAGCCAATCTTTATGTTCGCTATGTGTTCTGCAATCCTGACCCTCAGAAGCCTTTTTGTGCGTCCTATATACATAAGACCGCAGGGGCATTGCATAGCGTATACCACGTAAGCCGTATTGCACGTAATAAATTCATTAATACTGAATTCCTCTACCGTTGGAAGGGGATGTGAAACTTTCTAAAGCTCTCATTGGTCTACCCACTTCCCTACATGCCCGACATCTCCTACAGCTATAGAATCCTTTTTTATTCCAGAAGGTTAAAGGCCTGGGAGGGGGGTCCAGCACCTTTCGCACTATCTTATCAGCAAAGCTGTGAGCCCTCTGTAAATTAATTTCGGTCTACATGTAGAGATGGACCTAGTGTTTTATCCATACATAACACATGCCAATGGGCATTAAAGATGTCTTCCACCTCCCTAAATTGGGAGTGGAACCCTGATAGGAAGCTCCATTCATGACCTTCGTTATTTTGGATCTTAGGCCGATCCATCAGAAAAGAGTCTCTGGGTCGCATGGCCAATTCATGAATGGTGGAGTCCAAAACCTCCCCCACATATCCTTTTTCACAAACTTTTTTCTAACAACTTGGGCCTGTCTTAAAAAAGTCTGCCTCATTGGAACAGTTTCTTTTTACCCTAGTCAGCTGACCCTTGGGTATATTTTTCAGCCACTTAGGGTGATGTCCACTATTGATAGGCAGATAGCTGTTGGAATCTGTAGGTTTAAAATACACTCTAGTGCCCAATCCATCACCTTGCCTAAAGATGTTTAGGTCCAGAAGTGTATGTCATTTTGACTAAACTCACTGGTTAGTCTGATGTTGTTGTTATTGGAATTAAGCTCCTGGAGGAATTCATGTAAACTGTCGCTAGACCCTTCCCAAATAAAAAAACGAATCGTCTATATACCTTTTGTATAGTAACAGTTGAGTACGGTAGTGGAGAATATCTTTTTGTCTTCCCATTCCCCCCATAAACAAATTTGCTATGCTCGGGGCAAATTTTGCCCCCATCGCAACACCTTTACGCTGGAGAGAAAAATGCCCAATGAACCAGAAGAAGTTATGGCTAAGACAAAAGTCTAATGCATTTCTGATGAACACTTCTGATTATGTGGCAGGTCATCTCGCTGGCTTAAAGCCAATTAAGGGCTAAAAGAGCATCGTCATGCTGTATGACAGAATAGAGAGATGCTACGTCAGCCGTTACAAGGTATAACTCTTGTTTGCCAGTTAGATCCACCTGTTGCAGAATCTGCAAGAGACTCTTAGTGTCTCTTAAATACGCCTTAGTGCGCATAACACCTCGCCTGAAGGAAGTGGTCAAGGTACTGTCCCATCCGAGATGTGATGGAACCAATACCATTGACTATGGGTCTCCCTGGAGGTTGGTTCAGATCCTTGTGGATTTTGGGCAAGGTATAAATCGTGGGGATTCTGCTATCACTTGGTACAAGGTTACCTTCTTTCTTTGTTAGACAGAACCCCCATCGAAAAACCCATTTCAACCAAGTTCCTAAGATCCTTCTCCATACTGTCCTGAGGGGTCTTTAGATAATCTCACATATGTTTGATCATCCACTTAGCATCTCAGTGAGCTGATTCACATAGAAGTCCTTATTCAAAACAACTACCCCCCCCCCCCTTGTCTGCTGGCCTGATAACAATCTCCTTCCTTTTCTCAAGCAAGGAGATCCCATCCATAATATGCTGTGGATTAACATTCTTTTTTGGTACCAACTGTTCTAGGTCACGCAGAACCAGTCCCTTAAGACCTCAATATGCTGGTTGCGCTATTTGGGGGGTTGAACAGGGACCTATTCTTAAGCCCACTGTCCACTGGACCTAACTCATTAATTGCAGACGGCCGTGGTGCTTTGTTGAGAAAATATTTTTTAATATAATTTTCCTTATGTACTTATGAACATCAATAAATACATCGAACTTGCTAACTGGTCTTTTCAGACCACACTTTAGACCTAAATGCAAAATATTCGTTTCTTTGTGTGATAAATCACATTACTCAAATTAAAAATGCCTCCTATTCCTGCTCTCTCCTTCTTTTTCTGGCCCTTCTCCCTGCCCTACAGCCCCTTGTTCTTCTCTCCATTGATTGGGGTAATAGGGGTACTCGTCCTCCCGCCACGGGCGCTCCCTCCGTGGAGGTGCATGATGATCCTGCCTCCCCCAACCCTGGCCTGGAGGTCTCCCCCTTCGGTAAGAGTTCCCCGGCCTCGTCTCTGCCAGCCTCTCCCTCTCCCTAAAAAAGGACGGGGTGAGGATTCAGCAGCTCTTTCTCCAATATCTCTCAAAGGATCAAATCTGTTATACACAGGGACTTGGTAGTTATTACCACTAGGTAAGTGATTTACGTGGGCTGATAGGGTTCTCTTGTCCTGTCTTCCCTTCCAGCGTAAGTAGCCTCCCCCCTAGTGGGAGTGGCAGAGGTACCAGTAGGGCAAACTGGATCTCTCCGACCTCTTATTACCCCCAGCCTGGAGGATTTTCTCTTAAAGATTACCTGTAGATTTTCTGATTTACACCCTGGACTTTTCATCACTTCCCTTTATAAGGGATTTTTTTAAAGGACTCTTTTCTGTTATAAGACTGTCCCTATGTGTTGTTGGCCACAAGTTTCAATTGCTCAACATTAGCGCTGTCTAGTGTAGTAATTTAGTCTAAATGTGGATTATTTTATAACACTGTTTTTATTTGTATTTTTTACCTGGTTCTTTTGGTATGAGACAGCTGCTGCTTATTAGATTGTCTCTCTGCCTAGACAGACACAGTAGAGTTCAATCATTTACTTTCAGTTTGTAAGTGTTTACTGATGTGTATTTATGGTAACCACTTTAATTATTCTTTTAAATTCTATCTACATCTTGGCTTCTTTTGGGTGTTTGGCGCTGAGTAGTGGTTTCTGCAGGCCTGGTGAAACGCTATTTTTTCTCATCTTTCAGTTGTATTCCTGGCAGCATGGATGCCCTCCAGTTCCTAAGTAGTAGAACGATTGATATCAATGCCATTTTTGCAATCAATGAGCAGGCTACTGCACAATCTAATATCAATGGGATACTGACTGCTTTAGGAAATGTGCTAGAAAAACAGGTCCGCACTTGGTGGGACATCTGCACATTCGAGCAGTATATTAAAGAGAAAATTTTAGTTAGAAGTTTGAGATGGGAGGTAGCTCCCCAGGATGGACTAGATGACCCAGAATCAATGCAAGAATGGTATGAGTTTTTTACCAATATGGTTTTAAATTGCAAGATTTGGTCCTGGCTCGTAAACGTAAGAAAATGTCCATCTTGGAGGGTAAAATTAATGAATTTCGTATGCAGCTTGAACATGTGAGGATACCCAACAAGTATTAGAGTTTAATACTCGTATAAAAAAGAAGCTAGAAAAGATTGACAGAGATACACAGAAGAAAAAATCAAAGAAGTTTCATAGGGACCTTAATGATTTTAGGTCCAACTCTGTGTATGTCTGGCAACAGGCTAAGATACCTGCTAGCGGATCTAATAATACTAATGTGGTATCTGGGGAAGGATCAAACCATCGTACAACTAAACCGCCCAATACTGGTACTCAGGCTGGGGGTAATAAGAGGTCGGAGAGATCCAGTTGCCCTACTGGTACCTCTGCCACTCCCACTAGGGGGGAGGCTACTTACGCTGGAAGGGAAGACAGGACAAGAGAACCCTATCAGCCACGTAATCACTTACCTAGTGGTAATAACTACCAAGTCCCTGTGTATAACAGATTTGATCCTTTGAGAGATATTGGAGAAAGAGCTGCTGAATCCTCACCCCGTCCTTTTTTAGGGAGAGGGAGAGGCTGGCAGAGACGAGGCCGGGGGAACTCTTACCGAAGGGGGAGACCTCCAGGCCAGGGTTGGGGGAGGCAGGATCATCATGCACCTCCACGGAGGGAGCGCCCGTGGCGGGAGGACGAGTACCCCTATTACCCCAATCAATGGAGAGAAGAACAAGGGGCTGTAGGGCAGGGAGAAGGGCCCAGAAAAAGAAGGAGAGAGCAGGAATAGGAGTCATTTTTAATTTGAGTAATGTGATTTTATCACACAAAGAAACGAATATTTTGCATTTAGGTCTAAAGTGTGGTCTGAAAAGACCAGTTAGCAGGTTCGATGTATTTATTGATGTTCATAAGTACATAAGGAAAATTAATATTAAAAAATATTTTCTCAACAAAGCACCACGGCCGTCTGCAATTAATGAGTTAGGTCCAGTGGACAGTGGGCTTAAGAATAGGTCCCTGTTCAACCCCCCAAATAGCGCCAACCAGCATATTGAGGTCTTTAAGGGACTGGTTCTGCGTGACCTAGAACAGTTGGTACCAAAAAAGAATGTTAATCCACAGCATATTATGGATGGGATCTCCTTGCTTGAGAAAAGGAAGGAGATTGTTATCAGGCCAGCAGACAAGGGGGGGGGGGGGGGGGGTAGTTGTTTTGAATAAGGACTTCTATGTGAATCAGCTCACTGAGATGCTAAGTGATGATCAAACATATGTGAGATTATCTAAAGACCCCTCAGGACAGTATGAGAAGGATCTTAGGAACTTGGTTGAAATGGGTTTTTCGATGGGGGTTCTGTCTAACAAAGAAAGAAGGTACCTTGTACCAAGTGATAGCAGAATCCCCACGATTTATACCTTGCCCAAAATCCACAAGGATCTGAACCAACCTCCAGGGAGACCCATAGTCAATGGTATTGGTTCCATCACATCTCGGATGGGACAGTACCTTGACCACTTCCTTCAGGCGAGTGTTATGCGCACTAAGGCGTATTTAAGAGACACTAAGAGTCTCTTGCAGATTCTGCAACAGGTGGATCTAACTGGCAAACAAGAGTTATACCTTGTAACGGCTGACGTAGCATCTCTCTATTCTGTCATACAGCATGACGATGCTCTTTTAGCCCTTAATTGGGCTTTAAGCCAGCGAGATGACCTGCCACATAATCAGAAAGTGTTCATCAGAAATGCATTAGACTTTTGTCTTAGCCATAACTTCTTCTGGTTCAATGGGCATTTTTTCTCCCAGCGTAAAGGTGTTGCGATGGGGGCAAAATTTGCCCCGAGCATAGCAAATTTGTTTATGGGGGAATGGGAAGACAAAAAGATATTCTCCACTACCCGTACTCAACTGTTACTATACAAAAGGTATATAGACGATTTGTTTTTTATTTGGGAAGGGTCTAGCGACAGTTTACATGAATTCCTCCAGGAGCTTAATTCCAATAACAACAACATCAGACTAACCAGTGAGTTTAGTCAAAATGACATACACTTCTTGGACCTAAACATCTTTAGGCAAGGTGATGGATTGGGCACTAGAGTGTATTTTAAACCTACAGATTCCAACAGCTATCTGCCTATCAATAGTGGACATCACCCTAAGTGGCTGAAAAATATACCCAAGGGTCAGCTGACTAGGGTAAAAAGAAACTGTTCCAATGATGCAGACTTTTTAAGACAGGCCCAAGTTGTTAGAAAAAAGTTTGTGGAAAAAGGATATGTGGGGGAGGTTTTGGACTCCACCATTCATGAATTGGCCATGCGACCCAGAGACTCTTTTCTGATGGATCGGCCTAAGATCCAAAATAACGAAGGTCATGAATGGAGCTTCCTATCAGGGTTCCACTCCCAATTTAGGGAGGTGGAAGACATCTTTAATGCCCATTGGCATGTGTTATGTATGGATAAAACACTAGGTCCATCTCTACCATGTAGACCGAAATTCATTTACAGAAGGGCTCACAGCTTTGCTGATAAGATAGTGCGAAAGGTGCTGGACCCCCCTCCCAGGCCTTTAACCTTCTGGAATAAAAAAGGATTCTATAGCTGTAGGAGATGTCGGGCATGTAGGGAAGTGGGTAGACCAATGAGAGCTTTAGAAAGTTTCACATCCCCTTCCAACGGTAGAGAATTCAGTATTAATGAATTTATTACGTGCAATACGGCTTACGTGGTATACGCTATGCAATGCCCCTGCGGTCTTATGTATATAGGACGCACAAAAAGGCTTCTGAGGGTCAGGATTGCAGAACACATAGCGAACATAAAGATTGGCTTTAAAGACCACAATGTATCACTCCACTTTAAACTTAAACATAACCAAGATCCCTCAGGCCTCAAATTTTGGGGTATAGATCATCTGAGGCCAAAGTGGAGAGGGTCCAATCTGATCCGTGATCTGTCAAGAAGAGAGACCCAGTGGATCTTCCTGGCTGACACTTTGGCACCACGGGGACTTAATGTGGACCTGGATATCAACTGCTTTATAAGCGACTATTAATGTTTGTGATTTACGGTTGACTTTTTAGTTCTATTAGCAGTTTGATTTTGTGTTAGTGAGGTTATAGTGGCCTATGTCTTTATGTTATATGATCTACCTTTATATAGTTCATATGATCACCTGATCCTTATTGGGAGATTGGTGTTTATCCCATTCTATTTTAGTATGCGATTTTTCGATCTACCTATTATGCGATTTTTTCGACCGGCTTATATAGCTCGGCTTCTCTCTTGCTTCTCCTTATGACATAAGTTTTGTCTCCATGCAGTCATGCAGAGTGGATAAGTATTTGATTCTCATATGGAGATTGTGATTAAGTCTACGTCCATTTTTATGCGATTTCCTGGTCACTCTGTTTATGACGTATCTCTGCGTTTTTTTGATTGGAATTTCTAATTTGAGGTTGGCTCCTAAATAATTAGATTTAGATTTATTTTATCTTCATAACTATTCAATTTTGAATTTATATGCGATTTTTAGTCTTGTGCGATTTGTTGCCTCTCTATTTTTATATTTATATTTATTTTTGTTCTTATTTTTAATTGATTAATTTAAATATTAATTTAAATATTTGCTGGTTTTGGTGTAACTATTAAGGCTAGCATGATTTTTGTAAGTTGGGGCTTTTGATTGCGTGTATGGCCCCTCTTTATGCCTATCTAATAGAAGTTTGTAATGTATGCGCATAAAATATAGGAAGATCAGGGATTTAATTGATTGAGGTCTCTCCTCTACATCTATATTCTTAATGTGCATATTAATTGGTATTCAATTTTATGTCAATGATTGTGCCATGTATCAATGTTATATATTTAATGCGGTTTTGGAGTGAACACTTGCTGCCTATGATTAGTAATCCATAATGTTGAGATACATATGTGGACGCCATTTGATCAATATATTCTGATCAAGGTTGTTTGTGCCTACTCCACAATCATGGTCTATTTTATTGGATTGGTGCAGTGCCGGTTGTGTCCCTGCATGCCGCTTACACTAAGCTGTCAATGAAGCTGATGCCGGTGATGTGCATTCGCTGTCCCCGCAGTTTCGTTTTGATTGGCTGAGCGGCATGTGAGGGGTGTATATAAACTGGCCATTACGTCGTATGACCACGCCCTCTGTTGAAGTCAAATGATATGACGAAACGCGTCAGAGCGTGGCCAATACGACGCCGGAAGTGACGTGTGCGCTCCACCTGGATCACCTGCACAACCAGGAAGTATCGTTGTCTTCCTGAGTAGCGGCGTTGACGGCTCTGGGTGAAGTGTACACACTATCTGCCTGTTTGATTGCTTGTTTTATATTTTATCTGATGTACGTATATTTATTGAAGGGGGGTTTGTGTCTGTATACAAGGGGTTTGAATCATTAAATAGGATTACGCTATGTGCATCTCTTTTTTGTTCTTTGATTCATTATGAGCCCTGCTAGCCTGTGACCCTGTTTATAGTGATGATGACAACGTACTATCGCTGAAGGCTTTATTACTCCCCTTGTCTGGTGAGTTTAACCCCCTAGGGGGTGAGTGCTTGTCACCGGGTGGATTTTACAAGTGATCGGTGGAAGGTGCATGTGGAGGATTTTCTCTTAAAGATTACCTGTAGATTTTCTGATTTACACCCTGGACTTTTCATCACTTCCCTTTATAAGGGATTTTTTTAAAGGACTCTTTTCTGTTATAAGACTGTCCCTATGTGTTGTTGGCCACAAGTTTCAATTGCTCAACATTAGCGCTGTCTAGTGTAGTAATTTAGTCTAAATGTGGATTATTTTATAACACTGTTTTTATTTATATACACTCACTGGCCACTTTATTAGGTACACCTTGCTAGTATTGGGTTGGACCTCTTTAGCCTTCAGAACTGCCTTAATTCTTGGTGGCATAGATTCAACAAGGTGTTGGAAACATTCCTCAGAGATTTTGGTCCATATTGACGTGATAGCATCACGCAGTTGCTGCAGATTTGTCGGCAGCACATCCATGATGCGAATCTCCCATTCTATTACATCCCAAAGGTGCTCTATTGTATTGAGATCTGGTGACTGTGGAGGCCATTGGAGTACAGTCACCTCATTGTCCTGTTCAAGAAACCAGTGGTGAGATGATTTGAGCTTTGTGACATGGTGTATTATCCTGCTGGAAGGAGCCATCAGAAGATGGGGACACTGTAGTCATAAAGGGATGGACATGGTCAGCAACAATACTCAGGTAGGCCGTGGAATTTAAACGATGCTCAATTGGTACTAAGGGGCCCAAAGTGTGCTAAGAAAATATCCCCCACACCATTAAACCACCACCAGCCTGAACCATAAATACAAGGCAGGATGGATCCATGCTTTCATGTTGATTACGCCAAATTCTGACCCTACCATCTCATTGTCGCAGCTGAAATCGAGACTCATCAGACTAGGCAACGTTTTTCCAATATTCTATTACGCAATTTTGGTGAGCATGTGCGAATTGTGTCTTCAGTTTCCTGTTCTTAGCTGACAGGAGTGGCACCCAGTGTGTGGTCTTCTGCTGCTGTAGCCAATCTGCTTCCAGGTTCGATGTGTTGTGCATTCAGAGAAAGTATTCTGCACTTGTAACTAATGGTTATTTGAGTTGCTGTTGTCTGTCTATCATCTCAAACCAGTCTGCCCATTCTCCTCTGACCTCAACAAGGCATTTTCGTCCACACAACTGCCGCTCACTGGATATTTTCTCTTTTTCGGCCCATTCTCTGTAAACCCTAGAGATGGTTGTGCGTGAAAATCCTAGTAGATCAGCAGTTTCTTAAATACTCAGACCAGCACAACTGACACCAACAACCATACTACATTCAAAGTCACTTAAATCCCCTTTCTTCCCCATCCTGATGCTCGGTTTCAAATTAAGCAAATCGTCTTCACCACATCTAGATGCCTAAATGCATGGAGTTGCTGCCATGTGATTTGCTGATTAGCAATTTTTGTTATCAAGCAATTGAACAGGTGTACCTAATAACGTGGTCATTGAGTGTAAATGGACTGTGTTTGCAGATGAAGAAAAGACAAAAAGTTTTATCATCAAAACCCAGGCTGAGATTAACAAGACCTGCAAGCAGGATATACTGCTAGTGACTGGTGACTGGAATGCCAAGGTAGGAAATAAGAAGGAATTAAATACTGTTGGACAACATGGCCTTGAGAACAGAAAGGAACCTAGAGAAAGACTCTCTGTGTCTACAATGACCGTACTATATACATTCTTATAGCAAACAAAGCATTATTTATGTACCTGAACTTCACCAGGTGGACTTGGTCAAATCAATTAGACTACATTCTCTGTGCCAAATGATGAAAAAGCTCAATTTTAGCAGTAAAGACATGGTCTGGATTGTGGAAGAGATCAAGTGCAAACTTCAAGCCAAATTCAAGAACAGCAAAATTATGAGTCTTACAAGATATAACCTGGACAACACACCCACTATGTTTAAAGTATACTGTACATCAAGAACAGATTTCAGATGTTAAACATAACTGATAGATAACCATACGAATTTTAGATGAAATCTCAAGAAACTATCAAAGATTAATGAGAGAAAAACTTGGACAAAATAAAAAAGACTAAATAAAAAGGGAGGATGGAAGATAAATTTAAAATTGCGCAGAAGTTAAGAATAGCTAAAATCGAAAAAGTTGAAAATCTTGTATAACTGGAGAAATTAATCGTAAATTCCAAACAGCTGCCAGGAAGGATAAAGATCAATATTACAGAACATTTGTGAAGACTGAAGATGGAAATGTGGAAAAACAAGGATCGCTTTCCAGAAGATCCATTAAATCAAAAAGAAATTCAGCTTACGTATGCTCAAAGATGTCCATGGAGAAATCATCACTGATGGAACTGAGATCAAGCAAAAATGGAAGGATTACACAAAGGACCTTTATAGCAAAGACATCAATAATCAAGAAACTTTTTCTTAAGCGGACTACACAGAAGAGCCTTCATAGATGGAAGATAAAGTCAGAGACAATTACAAACCACTGAAAAAGTGGTGATGAACTTATGCCAACAAGTCTGGAAAACCACTCAATGACCAACATATTGTCAGAGATCAGTTTATTTTCCAATACTAAAAAAAAAGAAGAGAACTAAAATACAAAATGGATATCAAACTGATATCACATGCCAGCATGAATATGCTAATTATTCAATGTGGACTAAAACCTTACATTGAAAAAGAATTATCAGATGTACTAGCTAGTTTTAGAAAAAGGCAGAGGAAATAGAGACAGCATAACAGATGCATGTTGTATAACTGAAAAATGAAGGAAGTCAATATGTGCTTCATCGATTACAGCAACGCCTTCAACTGTGTCAACTGTGCGAAATTATGAAATGCCCACAAGAAAACGGGTGTACCTAAACATCTCATTGTTGTTATGTGGAACCTCTACACTGATTACAAAGCTACAGCCATGACAGTGTAGTGCTACCCTTAAAGGGGCCACTGGTAATAGTTGGTTCTGTCCTAAAAGTAGAGAGGCTGCCCAAGCACCGCAAGCACCAGCCCATTCACACCAGCTCCATTAACACAGTCTAGGGCATATCTTTTAAAGATTGGGATACTTCAAAACTAGGGGTCTCCAAACTTTCTAAACAAAGGGTCAGTTTACTGTCCTTCAGACTTTAAGGGGACTATAGACATTGGGAGTAGAAAAGGTCCCGACATTAGTGGGGAAAAAACAATGCCCCATGTTTGGTGTCAGTGGGAGAAATTGTGTCCCATCATTGGTATCATTTGGCCCCATTCTTGGTGTCATTGGGAGAAATTGTGCCCCATCTTTGGTGTCATTAGGAGGAATTGTGCCCCTTCACTGGTTTCAGTGGAGGGAATTATGCCCCATCGTTGGCATCAGTGGATGAGTGCCCCAAGGGCTGGGTAAAAACAAGCAAAGGGCTGCATCAGGCCTCCAAGGCGCAGTTTGGAGGCCACTGTTCAAAACAATTAGCACATATCGATTGGAGGACAAACCTTTCCTTAAGTAAATGAAAATGTTGGACAGTCCAAGTCCCCACAGCTGATCACCATGAGGTAACTTTCTGTACAGGCTAGGACATCAGAGTTGAAGACCATGAGGCACCTGGTTATCTTTCGCCTCTGCACAACTACTGGTAGCCAATGCAATTTCCAGAACACTGCACAGTCACTGGGACCAATTTAGGGTCTTTACTCACTAGTCCCCAGGACAGCTGGCACCTTCCAGCTTCCTCTGGACATGGTTCAGTGAATGAGACAGTCCTTCTCCAGACCAGATTATTTGTGAAGAGGTCCTGCAATCAGCTTCTAAGCAGGCCCTTCCAGGCCCTCAGCTCTGATACCACCGAGGCCTTTAGGAGCAGCCCCTCAGGCTCTGAAACCCAGCTCTCCATTGCTTCACACTATTTATCACCTGTCCAGTCGCCTTCTGGACACCCCTCTTCAGGAATCGGCTGGAGCATGATAAATATTCAGGATGGTTATTTGCAACTCCCTCTCTAAGCTCTGAAAGCTTTTTCCAAAGGCACAGGGAAAGCAATCAAACCCTCAGCCTGTGACACCCTGAACAAACCATCAGAACAGTTGTCATCAGAGGAGAAGAGGAGAATTTTTCCAAGTTGAGCATTAGGTATTGTTGTGTAGCAAGTGAGGGGGAATCCCTATATGGGACTCAGATGGCAAAAAAAAAAACTGAAAGGGGAAACTTCCAAAAATAAATAAAAAAATAAAAACATTTTGGCTTTAGTTCTACTTTAACTAGTTGCAGACTTTGGGTGTGCCAGACATGCCCAATAAAAACATAATCATTGTACACAGGCTGTGTGTAGCATAACCATTGTCTCTTCCCTGTTGCTGGGACCCCTCCCTCACCCAGTATACAGCAATTGTCAGCTTTGATTATTCAACACTGGGATTGCTGTGTACTCAGAGAAGGTGTCCAGCTGCAGCTGCCATCAAAAAAGCAGTCTGAACCAGTGTTTTTATACAGACACTAATATAGAAAGATACAAGGTATATAGAAAGATACAACATAACAAAATGTTACTCTTGTATCATTTTGTTCATTCATATGCAGATCAAAGGATTGAACTTTGATCTGCAGATGGTGTCAGTTAAAGCAGCCTGACAAGTAAAAAAAAAAAAAAAAAAAAAACGCTTTTTTTTTTTGTTTTGTTTTGTTTTTTTAATGTTCCTCTGTTTTTTTTTGTTTAATACATTTTTTATTAAAGGAAAATATAACAAAGATATAAATTACATCTCAAAATAGGTAACATTTTCATATTAGCAAAAACATAGATTACAGTACTCATAGATGACAGCGAATATGTGTAAGTCAGATATACAGTATTTATCTCTATAAATATACAGAGAATCAACGTTCTACCTAATTAGGCAGAGGATTTTTACTATGTGGGCACTATAATCCAAACGCATTTGAAACCAGAAAAAAGAAAAATGTAGCTTTGGTTTAATGATAATACTGAATATGAAAGGTTAGTGGGAGGAAAGTAGAGAAAAAGAAAAGATAAAGAAGAGGGAAAGACGAAAGGAGGAAAAGTGAAAGGAGAAATGGTATAAGGAAGGAAGAGGGGGGGGGGTGGGTTTCCGGCATGCATAACCACATATTAAAAAGGTGGGAAAGGTATCAGACGTCAGATGTATGATAGCTGAGTTTGATTAACAGGTTTTAAGGGGTTTGTGCAATGAGGTCTCTATATGAGGAGGTAGTTTGAAATTTTTTCCAAGGATCCCATATTAACGAATGTTTCTGGGAGGTCCCTCTAATATTGTGGGTGATACTCTCCATGAGGTGTACATTGTCAACAGTTTGTAGCCAAACTTTTATAGAAGGAGATACTGGTTGACCCCATCAAGTGGGGATTAGGGCCTTGGCAGTATTCAACAGATGAGGGATGAGTGAGCGTTTATACACCCTTATAGGAGTTTTTGTAACATGAAAAAGGATAGTCCAGGGGTCATTAGGTATATTGACATCAGCAATCTGGACAATCAGAGCGCGTATGTCATCCCAATATGATCGAATAAGTGGACAAAACCACCATATGTGTGCATGAGTAGCTTTGTTTCCACAGTTCCTCCAGCACAATGGGGAACTGGCGGGGAACATTTGGTGCAATTTAACTGGTGTGTAATGCCACCTAGTGAGCAATTTATAGTTTACCTCTGACATTTTTGAGGCTATGGATGAAGTGTGGGCTAATTGTAGAATCCTATCCTTTTGGTTATCAGTCAAAGATCTAGATCGGTTTCCCATTTAGTCAGGAAAGGTGGGAAGTCGGGGGTTTGAAGAGCAATGAGAGCTTTATAAAATAAGGAAATACTATGTAAAGGGGTGTCTTTTGGATGAAATATTACCTCTATATCGTTTAAGTCGCTGACACCCCTAAGTGGAGTAGGAAGAGATCTTACAAAGTGTTGTAGTTGGTGGTATCTCCATTTATCTAGAAACGTGGCAGGGTTAGGTGCGAGGATCATATGTAATGGTTTAAGTATATTGCCATCCAAAATATGATGTAGTAAGAGAGGCTCTTCAGGCCTCCATGTTATAAAGCCTGGATCAAGAAGGCCTGGTAGAAAATATGTGTGGTTAAGGAGAGGTAGTAGGGGGCAATCATAGTTCCAGGAAAATTTTTTATGTATGGCGTCCCATACATCCAAAGAGGATATAGTAAGAACCGAGGTAGTATGATCAAGGTTCCTGTGAGAACGGGGTATCCAAGGAGCCATTGAGAGATCCACTCCGCTTAGGAAATATTCTATGTGTACCCATAGCTTCGAGTTAAGAGCGTATTTCCAATCAGCTAGCCTGGCTAATACTGTCCCTTGGTAATATGCTTTAAAACTAGGAATTGCCAGACTACCTGAGCATTTGGGACGAAACAATAGCTCCCTGGATATTCTGGCGTGACCGTTTCTCCAAATAAAGCGGGAAATCATGGATTGTAGAATAGTAAAAAACCCCACTGGGACACACAATTGGAGCATTTGAAAGAGAAAGAGGACGCGAGGTAGTATGTTCATTTTGATTATATTTACCTTCCCTAACCATGTGTGGGACAGGCTAGACCATTTTCACAGGTCACCTCTAATCTTGTTTAGCAAGGGAATATAATTATATCGAAAGAGGGATTGGAGATTAGAGGTAAGATAAATACCTAAATATTTCAAACATTTTGTTTCCCACTTAAAGGGAAAGAGGGGCTTGGGAGAGAGAGCCTCGGACTTAGGAATTTTAATGTTTAAGATTTCGGATTTGGATAAGTTTATTTTGAAGTTAGAAATGGAATGAAACGTGGAAAATGCAGACATTAAATTGGGGATCGAAATGCGTGGTTGTTGGATGAAAAATAGTACATCATCTGCGTAAGCTGCGTATTTATGGGATCTGTTGCCTATTTGTATACCTTTAATATTATCATTATTCCTAATTGTAGCTAAGAAGGGTTCTAATGTAATAGCAAAGAGGAGAGGGGAGAGGGGGCAGCCCTGCCTAGTACCATTGTGTAAGACAAAGGGGTCACTTAACATACCATTAATTCTAATTTGTGCTGAGGGACTGGAATACAGGGATGAGATACGATGGAACATTTTAGGACCCAGCCCTAAGTGTCGTAAAGTCAGCTTAAGATACTCCCAGTCCACCCTATCGAAAGCTTTTTCTGCATTGGTGGAAAGGAGTAGGGTGGGCTGGGTGCATCGCTGAACATATTGGATTAGAGAGATTGCATGAAGGGAATTATCTTTTGCTTCTCTGTGGGGTATGAAACCTGACTGGTCAGCCGAGATCCATCTGGGTATAAGGGGGAGTAATCGGTTTGCCATTACTTTGGCAAATAATTTAATGTCGACATTTATTAGTGATATTGGCCTGAAACTGTTACACAGGGTAGGGTCCTTATCTGGTTTGGGAATGACAGTAATGTGAGTTGAAAGTGACTCCGGGCGTAGTCCGGAGGATTGAGAAATAGAATTTGCATATGCAGAAAGACGAGGGAGTAAGATGTCACTGAATGTTTTATAACATAAAATAGTGAACCCGTCAGGTCCAGGGGCTTTACCAGATGGGGAGGACTTTAATGCTGCCTGAAATTCCTCAACGGAAAAGTCTTCCTCCAGTTCTTTAAGGACAGAGATGAGCAATTTAGGAAGATTGGCGTCTTTTAAGTAGGAAAGCATGCGGTTTCTTCTCTCCTTGTGAGGAAGATTTGATAGGTCGTTTTTGACATTATATAGGTCTGAATAATATTCTCTAAAGGCTTTAGCAATGTCCGGAGTTGCATGAGCCAATTCACCTGTTGAGAGTTTGATTTTGGGGATAAATGACTGCGACTGTTAAGTCTTTAATGATCTAGCTAATAATCTACTTGGTTTGTTCCCCCATTCATAGAATTTCTGTGACATACGTTGGAACTTTCTCTTGGTGTCTAAATTAAGGAGGGATTTTAATTCCTCTCGCTTAAGTGTGAGGGATTGGAGGTGTTCAATATGCAAAGAGAGTTTATGTTGCTTGTCAAGAACCACTATCTGTTGTATCACCTGGTCAATTTGTTGACCATGTTCCCTTTTCTTCCGAGCACCGAGCTCAATGAGTCGGCCTCTAATAGTAGCCTTATGAGCGTCCCATATAATAGAGGGGGAGGTGTCAGAGGGTTTGTTTTCCTTAAATTATTGCGACAAGTGAGAGGCCAACATGGAAACCCCAGCTTCATTAGTAAGAAGGGAGTCATTAAGTTTCCAATTGGTGATATGACACGGCAGGGAAGGCATGGTCAATGTCATCGACACAGGTGCATGATCTGAAACAGATGCGGTGCCAATGTGAGTAGATTGCAGAAAGGGGAGATGAAAATGGTCTAAGAATATATTGTCTATTCTAGAGTAAGATTGGTGTGTTGAGGAAAAATGTGAAAAATCCTTCTCTTTGGGGTGAAGGAGACGCCAGACATCCATTAATGGTTTGGACAATAAATATTTGCAAGGGTGCATTGATTGTTTCCAATAAATCCTCTAAGAAAAAGAAAGCGGCCATGATCATCCGCCAGCATATCAGACAGCCTAAAGGACACATTTCTGCAAAAACCAATGGCTACACCCTTGACCTTATTGGTGTCCGATAGGCTATAATACCACTGCGGAAAATTAGGTGATGATAGTTTAACAGATGTTGTGTGGGTTAAATGCGTTTCTTGAAGGAAGGCAATGGAACATGTGGCTTTTTTCAGTTCCTGAAAAATTTGATGTCTTTTAGCAGCGACATTAAGACCCCTAACATTATAGGATACAATCTTTACCGTAGCCGTTAATAGAATAAAATGTGGGCTTTCAGCCTATCCTGCCATGCATGCCAGCAGGGAGGGGGAAGTGAAGGGGAGAGAAAGGAGAAATAGAGAGAGAGATGAAGAAAGAAATAAAAAAATAAGCGTATACATAGAGTATACACACCAATCAGAAAACTTGTGGGAAACACATGAATATCACGCAGAAACCTGCAGTGGTCCCATTGGGGAAAGAGAGAGCGAGAGGCCATCCCAATCCCTGAGCAGGGATTAAATAGGATAACTACTGGGCCTCTCACACTCACATGCCCCAGAAGGAGATGGGGACGGGGTTACGCTGTAGGAGAGAGGCAGCTAGGGAGGTGCACTTCTACAGCACACGGCCTGTAAAAAAAAACAATTAATTTATAACTACAAGTAAATAATTAGTTCCAGTTAGGGATGTGAGACACTGTTCATGTATATCCAGGATCATTATAAACAATATACATCCTACAAGAAAACATAGAAGTAGACCAACTGGGAACCTGAACCAAAAAACAGAAGAAAAAGAAAAAATTTTGAACATTGCTCGGTATAATGGTAGGTCCGCTTTGAGCATATAAAGGCAAATAAAAGTAGAAAAAACTGCAACCAAAGCCGGACTCTAAATTAAATTTCTTGTAGGAGAGAGGTTGTTTACATTATTGACATTAGTATGGGTAAAAGATTAAATGTTTCAACCATGCTTTTGTGCAGATTCCGGAAGAGAAGTACGCCCCTTCTTTGAGGGGGTCTTTTTCCAGAGAGGATCCATTGGGCATGAGAATTTAGGGATTGGATCCTGCCAGCCTGGAAGCTCCATGGGCGAGAGATGAAGATCCTGCAAGAAAGTTGGGAGTTCCTCAGGAAACCTTAGTGTATGGGAGCGGCCATTTTTCGTGGCAATCAGGCAGGCAGGGAAGCCCCATCTGTATGTGATCCCATCAGAGCGTAGGTGGTCAAGAAGCAGCTTTAGGGTTCGACGCCGATCCAGAGTATCTTTAGAGAGATAAACAATAAAAAGATCCAGTGCAGAGTCACAGCAGCAGGAATAGTGCTCAGTGCTATAAGAGAAGGTTCTTACTGATGGAGGAGTGCTGTGAGAGGGCTCTAATGAGGCAGACAGCAGAGCAGAGTAAAAAGGAGAGTACTTGGAGCACCAAGATGGCCGCCGGGCTCCAGTAGTAGGCCGAAGCCGCGGACTTTCCTAATGGCCATATCTGGCCGGGTGAGCGCCGCTACTGATAAGCCTAGAGCGCTGTTATAGGGCCCAGAGATCAAAGCTCCGCTAGTAAGGCAGTCCATAGGCACCACCACTAGAGCCGTCAGGGGGATGGATGTGCGGATGGAGCAATACTCACAGTGTCCCAGTACTTCCAAGGCCGGTGCAGCAGGCCGCAAAATGACTTCCAGATGAGGGGAGCCGGCGGCAGCAGAAATGCACCTCAGACGATGCAGCGCCGGCACACAGGACCTCCCCGCAGCCCACGGCGGTCCGGTCTGGTGGGCAGGGGAGAAAGGCACCTCCGATCCCTTAATCCGCGGGAGATAGCAGCGGCAGACCTCGGCCTCCTAGTAGGCCTCAAGATGGCGGCAGAGTCGCAGGGCTTAGGTCTGTCTATAGGCTGCGGCCCAGAAAGTGCCCCGAATACATATAATGTACTCCAAAACCAGCTGGATAGGGGAGCCAAGCACTTGAGGCGGTAAAAGAAAGCTGGAAAAGCCTGAGATAAGCTGAGATGGCTGTGGATTTTGATGTTCAGGACGGAGCTCAGCTTCCACACGTCCTCTCTGTAGCTAGGTTGGACACGCCCCCTAATGTTCCTCTGTTTAACCCCTTATTAAGCCTTAATTTACTCTAATCAGCCCTAATTAACTCTTTATTCTCCTTCTCCATTTAATTATTATTTTTCTGCTTTTTTTTTTTTTCTTTCTTTTTTATTAACCATTGATATTTTATTAATTTTTTTCAATTGTATTTTTATTGAGAATTTTTCAAAAACAATACAAACATCAGAAAAAATGTCATAACATATGACATAGCAAATATAGTAGAGCGTTATTACGAATAAAGGAAGAATTGTCATATTGATGTACATAAACAAAAATGATATGGAAAATATCATAAACCGTATCAGGGTGGTAACCCATAGAGCAGGCTTACAAAAAACATATTAAACCATCACATAAAGCAAATTATGGCTTAAGGGGTACATCTGTGAAAGGGTTACTGAATGTGTCAGTAAAAGAAGAGCAATCATCTCAGAAAACTGTGTAATGGGGGGGGGGGGGGGGGGGGTTTACACAATGGTAGAAAGGAGGGGTGTGAAATAGAAAATGAACGTGTTATATTGCAATACAAAAAGGTAGGTAAAGTAACAGTAATTAATCGGACATATGGGATACTGATTATGGATTATGTTCAGAGTTGTGGGCGTAACCGGATGAGGATGTGAGTGAGTGAGTGTGTAGGACACCTCTCCCTCTCCTACCTAGCCATCAAGCGATGCTGTGATGCTGATTAGAGCAGTGGAGCAGTGGAGGCTAGCCGACGAGCGTGAGGATTGAACGGTGACAGCCTGGCGGCCACGAGATTCAGGGACTCTTGACCTGACAGGGCTTGGATGAGTGGCAGAGGCGGTGTGAGAGGCTTCCGCCGCGTCCCCCCTGGACAAAGGAATGCTGGGCTGAGTGACAGCAGTGTAAGAGGCTCCCGCCGCGCCCCCCTCCCGGAAGGAGGAACACTGGGCTGAGTGGCGGCGGCGGTGGCGGTGTGAGAGGCCCCCGCTGTGCCCCCCCTGGATGGAGGAACACTGGGCTGAGCGGTGGCGGTGTGAGAGGCCCCGCCGCGCCCTCCCTGGACGGAACAACTCCAGCAGCAGTGCATAAAAAAAAAGAAAAGAAAAATAGCTATATTTACGGGTGCCAGCTCCCTTCTTTCTTTTTCCTGGGGTACAGGTATTGTTTCATCTTAAGTAGAAGCACTGGGCTATTAAGTATCCCGCTATGATAAGAAAGAGGGGGAAAGAATCAACGAAGCAGGACAACGCCAGCGCTAGCACTATTACACAGTCGCAGGGAACCTCAAAGGGGAGTCAGGCAGCTGCTAAAGTGGAGAGGTTCGCTCATACCCTTGGCCAGACCCCCCCAAAAGGAGGCCAGCAGAATCCGCAAGCACATTCTAAGCCGCAGTCCAGGGCTTCTACTGCAAGAAGAATTCAAGGGCATAGCCAAGTAGCAGCAGCAATGGAAGTGAATAATCCTGGAGGGAAATCTGTAGGGGAGGAAGTTAAGGATACCCCAAAATTACCACAAAGGGCGGGGGGGCCCTAACAGAAGCAGAACCGTTATTAAAGGAGGTTTTGCAAGCAATTAACTTCCGTAAGCTCTCCTTGAACGAATTATCTGACCAGCTTAAAACCATCAGGGAAGAGCTGTCCTTTGTTAGGGGTGACCAGCAAAATGTTTGCGAAAGGACCACCGCCCTGGAGGGGAGAGTCAGCCTAGTGGACGATAACCTGAACACCCTTAAATGGGAGATAAGAATTGTAAAAGAAGAAATGATTAATTATGAGAAAAAAATGGATGACATGGAACACAGGATGCGAAGAAAAAAATGTGAGGATTGTGGGGCTCCCTGAACGAAGTGAGGGCCTGGATCCTGCTGTATTTCTGGAGAAGTGGTTTAAAGATTTATTTAGAGAGGACACTTTTTCACCTTTTTTGCAATAGAGAGAGCCCACAGGGTGCCCTCTAGACCTCGGAGGACCCCCAAGATCTCTCCTGGTAAAAATGTTTTATTACAAGGACAGAGTGACTATAATACATAAAGCTAGATAAATGGGTATTATCCGTTATAATGGTACCAGTGTATCTATATACCCAGATTTTTCACCTGACCTGCAAAAACGGAGGGCCAAGTTTGGGGTGATTAAACGCAAACTAAAACAACTGAAAGTAACTTATGCATTACTATATCCAGCGAGACTGTGGGCAACTGCCTTGGGGGAGACTTTGTTTTTTGATACTCCTGAGGGAGTGGCGGGGTGGTTGGCAACCCATAAAGGGAGATTATAGAAAAAAATGGAATTCTTTACCCTGAGGATAGGAATTGAGAGTTTCACTACTAGCATGATTGATTTTGAGACACAGCACATCCCTTATTATGAATATTTAGGGGGGGGTGTCGTATTTAGGATAGAAGGAACAATGTGTATATTACCCCTTTTCACAAATGGGTATGGGGGGGTTCTTTTTTTTCTCTTTTTTTTTTTTTTTTTTTTTTTATTTTTGTTGGTTTATATGGTTCTTTTTTTTGGGGGGGGGGGGTTGAATATGAAGATATCAATATTTAACACAGTGAATATATGGGAAGGTCACGTTAGAAAGCCCCAATATAAACCTAGAGAGGAGGCGAGTGAGACACAAGAGAGTATTGGATGGTATGATTAGTATGACTGGTATAAAAGGTTCTTGAAGGGGTGTATGAAGAATAAACACATTTTTGTATAGGTAATACTTGGTCACAAAAATGTCACAGAAAAAGTACACTAAGTAGACTAGCATTGGTTATTAAAAAAAATTGCACAAAGTTTATAGAAATTGGAATACCAATAGTCAGGGCCGGACTTACCATTGGGCTTGACTGGGCTCAAGCCCATGGGCCCCGCCCAATAGGGGGCCCCGTGGGCCCCGCCCAATAGGGGGCCCCGTGGGCCCCGCCCATTTACAATTTGAATATCTTCATATATCTTCAGCTAGATCGGATGAAACCGCGGTGACTCACACTGGTCCTGACATAGCTGCAGCGCTGCTCTGCCCGAGTCTCTCTCTGTCTCATCAGTGGCGCAGAGAGAGACTCTAATGTGTAATTACGCAGGATGGACCAGGAGGAGCCTGGAGGTGGATGGAGCTGCACCGTTGGCTTGGCAACCCTGCACTCGTTGCTAGCGCCTGGGCCGTCTGGCGTCTAGCAATGAGTGACGTCATTGAGTCAGTCACGTCAGACTAGGAGTCTCAGACTCAGAGCCGACGTGACCGTGACAGGAGCTGCCTGGAACGGAGGAGCCTGCCTAAGTGTAGTATCTGTCTTTCCCGGGCTGCCTTACAAGGTATTTGTTTGTTTTTCAATATGTTTTTCAGGTAAATAAGTGTTTTATTCTTATTCTGACCAAGACATTTGTGCATTGCAATAAACACATGATCACTTTGAACTTTTTTAATCATTATTTAGTTATTGGAAAAAAAGTTTTTCAAGCTTCAATCAGTGGTCATATAAATAGATTATTACGTTTTTTTAACATGTAACACTGTCTATGGTACCAGTCAACATTTTGTTCAATTTAAAGTAATGTATAGAAGGTAGGGCCCGAAAGTGACTCAAGCCCACCCTAAGTCCTGCCCTGTCAATAGTTAAGAGTACACAGATAAAAAAAATAATTTTATGCTCCTGGAATGTCCGGGGTTTGGGAGACCCAGGGAAAAAAGCTGCTGTTCTCTCGATTTCAAAAATGTACGGGGTTTGGCTGCTCTGCCTAAAGGAGACACACCTCACTAATATCTCCATACCCCAATTGGGATGGGGAGATTTTCGAACACAGTATCACTCGGTTCACACTCCTATTCTAGGGGGGGTGAGCATTTTAATTAGATCTGGGGTGATGTTCACCTGCATGCAGATTAAAATTGATGAACTGGGGCGGTATATTTTTCTGTTCTGTAAGATAGAGAGTAGAACTTATGTGCTGGCTAATGTGTATGTCCCCCCCCCCTTTTAACATTATGATTTTGTGTAAATTAATGGAGTTTGTGCTGGATAAGCCGTGTGTGCCGGTGATAGCATTGGGGGATTTTAATATGGTCATAGACCGGAAATTGGATAGGTTCCCCCTGGGGACACAAATGGGTACCGTAGCGGATGACTGACTGTCCCAATTTATGGGAGAGGCTGGACTAAAGGATATATGGAGAGTACGAAATCCAGAAGCCAGAAGCAGTACTCCTGCTTTTCCAAAACACACTCTACACTCTCCAGAATTGATCTAGTTCTGGGGAATGAGGAGGTGCTATTTGTAGTAAAGAACGTTGATTACATGTCAAGAGGCCTCTCGGATCATTCTCCGGTGACAGTGTCAGTAGAGTTAGGGGAGATTGTTCCAGGGAGTGGAAAATAAACCCTTTCTGGATGGAACTGATGGGTGAGCCGGATAAGGTACTAACAGCCTTAACCACTTGCCGACCGCCGAACGACGATGTACGTCCAAACTTTGGCGGCAGATACCGTTGTTATGGCAGCAGCTAGCTGCCATAACCCCGGTATCCCCGTTTTCGTGCGGCGGTCGGCTTTCTGATAAAAGTGGTCCCTGCGGCGGATTCGCCGCGAGATCACTTTTATCGGTGGCGGGAGAGGGGCCCCCCCTCCCGCCGCGATCCGGTGCCCTCCGCCGCTTACCGGAGCCGTCCGAAGCGGCAGAGGCGATCGCGTCCTGTCAGGGCTGTGTCTGGAGACGAGTGAGGCTAAGATGGCGCCCACTCGTCTCCATGACACTGCTGGGTGGAAGCGACGTCAAAACGTCACTTCCGTCCATGCCTCTTAAAGGCATATTTTTTTCAATGTCATTTTTTTAAATGACTTTTTTTTCTTTTTTATTGCATTTTAGTGTAAATATGAGATCTGAGGTCTTTTTTACCCCAGATCTCATATTTAAGAGGTCCTGTCATACTTTTTTCTATTACAAGGGATGTTTACATTCCTTGTAATAGGAATAAAAGTGACATTTTTTTTTTAAACAGTGTAAAAAAAAAATAAAATAATGTAAAATAAATAATAATTAAAAAAAAAAATTAAAAACCCCCCGTCCCGACGAGCTCGTGCACAGAAGCGAACGCATATGTGAATAGCGCCTGCATATGAAAACGGTGGTCAAACCACACATGTATCGCTGTGACCGGTAGAGCGAGAGCAATAATTCTAGCCCTAGACCTCCTCTGTAACGCAAAACTTGCAACCTGTAGAATTTTTTAAACGTCGCCTATGGAGATTTTTTTTTTTAAAACAATAAGCTTTTATTGATGTTAAAATATAGCATTTGTACAAGCCTATGGAGATTTTTGAGGGTAAAAGTTTGACGCCATTCCACGAGTGGGCGCAATTTTGAAGCGTGACATGTTGGGTATCAATTTACTTGGCGTAACATTATATTTCACAATCTAAAAAAAATTGGGCAAATTTAACTGTTGTCTTATTTTTTTATTCAAAAAAGTGAATTTTTTCCAAAAAAAGTGCGCTTATAAGACCGCTGTGCAAATACGGTGCAAAAAAAAAGTATTGCAATGACCGCCATTTTATTCTCTAGGGTGTTAGAAAAAAAAACATATATAATGTTTGGGGGTTCTAAGTAATTTTCTAGCAAAAAAAAAAACTGTTTTAAACATGTAAACACCTAAAATCCAAAATGAGGCTGGTCCTTAAGTGGTTAAGAGAATTTGTTGACTCAAATAGAGATACAGCCTCGGAGGGGGTGGTATGGGATACCTTGAAGGCTTTCCTTAGAGGTATAATGATGCAAGTGTCTAAAATGAAATAACGGACTAAGGAATGGGAAAAGGTGGCTGGGGAGAGGGTGACAATAATGGAAGAACAATATATTAATGACCCAACACCTGACTCAGGGCCTGGATAGATGAACAACAGAATTAGTGGTTAATGATGCTTAGGAAAGTAGAGAACAAACAACTTTTTCAGAAACTACTTGCCTTTGGGGAGGGGGAAAGTGTAGGGGGAATGCTGGTCCACCTGGTTAAGACAAACTCACCCCCATCTGTGGTTCCAACGATCACTATAGGGGAGGGTAGGGTATCTTCACATACGCCAGAAATAGTGGATAGGTTTAGAGAATACTATGAGGATCTGCTCCCAGCAGGAGGAAATGGGGGAAGAGATGAATGTATTTTTTAGGAGTTTGGTGATCCCTTCTCTCTCTGAGATTGATAGGGAGGAATTGGATTCACCTATAACAATTGAGGAAATACAGTGGGTTACGCAGGAGATGGTGGGTCAGAAATCCCCAGGACCTGATGGTCTTCCGGCTGAGACATATCGGCATTACGGGAAGGTGTTGCTCCGGGAGCTGCTGTGGGCCTTGAATTGGTTGGCAACAGGGGGAGAGCTCCCCTCATCTATGATGGAATCCACTATAGTAGTGATATACATAAGGAAGGTAAAGATCCACTTAAAACATCCTCATATAGACCTATCTCTCTACTGAGCTCAGATATAAAAATTCTTGCGAAGGTCTTGGCGGCTAGGCTGAATAAAATTATACAGAAACTTGTCCATACCGACAACTTGGGATTTATACCTGGAAGATCTACTAGCACAAATATAAGGCGGGTATATTTGAATCTTCAGGTCTCAACGGATGAGGATCGAGCAAGGGCTATCTTGTCCTTGGATGCTGCCCAGGGCTTTGATAGCCTTGAATGGCAATATCTATGGAGGGTTCTGGCAGAATTTCAATTTGGCCCGATTTTTATTAACTGGGTAAAAATGCTGTATAAAACGCCAGTGGCAAAAGTAAAGTTGAATAACGAATATTCTGATGAATTTCGTTTGTTGAGGGGGATGAGGCAGGGGTGCCCTTTCTCTCCTCTTCAGCCTCGCAATCGAACCTCTGGCAATAGCACTTAGGTCCTCCCCCGAGGTAAGAGGATTTAGAAGGGAAGGGGTGGAAGAAAAAGTAGCATTATATGCGGATGATCTCCTACTATTCCTCAGAGACACGCAGAATTCCCAATTGAAGGCTAGGGATATTGTTAAAAATTTTGGCCAATTTTCTGGACATACTATAAATTGGGAAAAATCTGTATTGTTACCGGTGGATCCCCTAGAAAGTCCCCTGCCTGAGGAGGTTGCCCAGATCCAAATAGTGAATAAAATGAAATACCTGGGAATAAATATCTCTAGATATTACATTACAATACATTATGGATAATATTGTCCCGCTCCTAGTTAAATTTAGGGGGAAAATTTAAATATGGAAACGGCTTCCACTATCTGTAGCGGGCGGATGTAATTTAATCAAAATGCTATGAATGCCGCAGCTTCTTTATGCTTTGCATAACTCCCCAGTGTGGTTATATAAAAAGTGGTTCCAAAAGATAGATGTTGTTTTTAGAGAACTGATTTGGTAGGGTGGCCCGGCAAGAATTTGTTTAAGCACTTTACAATTACAAACACAGGAAGGAGTAGTAGCACTACCACACTCTTTTATTTTCTCCAGCACATGGGAGGGTGCAATATGCTGGAGGAAGGAGACTTGGGGAGGGAGATGCTGCTACAAAGCACCCCGTATAGATCAATAGTGGAAGCCATGGAGGTAGGTTCCTTTTCTTCCGGGTTTCCTACTCTAAGTATGATGATGAGAGTATGGGATACAGCAAAGGCAATATTGGGATATAGAGGACTCACAGAGTACACCCCCTTATTGGAAAATAGTAAACTTGGGGAAATCCAGAAGATGGGGACAATTAAGGAATGGGAAAGGTGTGGAATAAATTTCATTAGCCAGCTATATCAAGATGGTATTTTGAAATCTTTCCAGGAACTGAGAGATCAATATGCAATACCGAATAAGTCTTTCTTTAGGTATCTACAGATTAGGCATGCTCTGGGAGAACAGTTTAGAGGGAGGATATTGGAATGGAGCAAACTTTCTCTGCTCCAGAAAATTATTAACGCAAAAATTTTGAAAGGTCTAATATTGAAAGTATATCCATACATATACAAGGGGAGTCTGGGAGCGATAGAAGCCCCACCATACAGGAGGAAGTGGGAAAAAGATGCAGGAAATATAACTGAAGTACAGTGGTGCAGAATCCTGGAATTCGCCCCATTGGTCTCACTCTCCCCCTCCCAGAGGATGTCACACTTGTTTCTATTATACAGAGCCTATTATACCCCGCAAAAACCTTTTCTATTCGGTCGTAGACTGGATGCTAGCTGCCCCAGGTTTGGGGAAACAGAGGGGTATTTAATCCATATGTTTTGGAGATACCCAAAGCTGTTTTGCTATTGGAGGGAGGTATTGGGAATTATAGATCATGTATTTGGGGTTTCCCTAGGCCTGGATGTCAAGCTATGTGTCCTAGGCCTGGTAGAGGGAGAAGAAAACCCAGAAACTGTTCAAGTTGCAATCTTAAGATGCTTATTTCAGGCAAGGAAATTGATAGCCCAAAGATGGCAATTGGCACTGCCTCCGTCCAGCAGGGAATGGGAACATGGCATGAATGAGACAATTCTGAAGGAAAAAGTGACATATGTTAGACAAGGCGGTTTAAAGAAATATGATAGGACCTGGAAACCCTGGTGGATAGGACCTAGGCCTGGTAGAGGGAGAGGAAAACCCAGAAACTGTTCAAGTTGCAATCTTAAGATGCTTATTTCAGGCAAGGAAATTGAACCCAAAGATGGCAATTGGCTCTGCCTCCGTCCAGCAGGGAATGGGAACATGGCATGAATGAGACAATTCTGAAGGAAAAAGTGACATATGTTAGACAAGGCGGTTTAAAGAAATATGATAGGACCTGGAAACCCTGGTGGATAGGACCTAGGCCTGGTAGAGGGAGAGGAAAACCCAGAAACTGTTCAAGTTGCAATCTTAAGATGCTTATTTCAGGCAAGGAAATTGATAGCCCAAAGATGGCAATTGGCACTGCCTCCGTCCAGCAGGGAATGGGAACATGGCATGAATGAGACAATTCTGAAGGAAAAAGTGACATATGTTAGACAAGGCGGTTTAAAGAAATATGATAGGACCTGGAAACCCTGGTGGATAGGACCTAGGCCTGGTAGAGGGAGAGGAAAACCCAGAAACTGTTCAAGTTGCAATCTTAAGATGCTTATTTCAGGCAAGGAAATTGAACCCAAAGATGGCAATTGGCTCTGCCTCCGTCCAGCAGGGAATGGGAACATGGCATGAATGAGACAATTCTGAAGGAAAAAGTGACATATGTTAGACAAGGCGGTTTAAAGAAATATGATAGGACCTGGAAACCCTGGTGGATAGGACCTAGCCCTGGTAGAGGGAGAGGGAAACCCAGAAACTGTTCAAGTTGCAATCTTAAAAAGCTTATTTCAGGCAAGGAAATTGATAGCCCAAAGATGGCAATTGGCTCTGCCTCCGTCCAGCAGGGAATGGGAACATAAGTTTGTTTACAAGCATTGTATGGGGTTTATTGGAATACTTATAAAATTTTGTTTTGCCCATAAGAAGGATTTAGCTACTTTCCCCATGTCCAGATTAGACATGTGCACAACAAAAAAAATTGTTTTTCTTTTGTTTCTTTACATTTCCGTTGATTTGTAACAATTCGTAATTTTGTAAGACGTGAGTTTTCATATTTAGACTCGTTCGGATTTTCGTAACAGTTATATTTTCTCTGATACGAAATGATTCGTAATTCCGTTAGTCTAATTTTCTTTGATTAGAAATTCGTAATTTTGTTAGATAATAATTTTCACTTATTCGGTACACTACTTGTAATAGTAGTAGTAATTGTTACCTTTGTGAGATTGCCTTTTTCATTGATTCATACTTTCGTAGGAAAATAAAGAATAATAATCCTATGTTTTCTTTTCTAATAAGTCCTGTACTTACTCTAGTCCACTCCCTCAGTCACAAGACCAGTCTCCTCCTTAGCTGAATCTAAAAAGATTCAGGAATGCAGTGTGACTTAGACACAAAAGGGATAAGCTGATTGGCTAAAGATATTAAGTAAGATACATCACTCACTAATACACTGTCTAAAAGAAAGAACGATTCAAGAACACGAAATTACAAACATACAAAATTACGTACATATATATTAAGATACACTTATACTGTCCATTCAAAAGAACGATTCGAGAACACGTACAAACAAAATTACGAACAGGCGAAGAAACGAATTTACGAACACACGAATGAAAATACGAACTTACGAAATTATAAACAGACAAAGGATTGAAAATATTAAATGTAGATCATTCGTTATGGATGTCATTTTCTTTCTTTTACTGTTTTGGAGATTCGTATTTTCAAAAGTTTGTCTGTTCATAAAGTTCGTATTTTTGCGTGTTCATTATTTTGCTTATTCATAATTTCGTATTTTTCGTATTTTGGTTCTTTAAGCTATTCGGATGTTCGAACTGATCCGAATGTACGAATACTAACAAATTCGATCCGATTCCGGAGAAAAGTGACATTGTGGAGAGGAGCCACCGTGGGGGAAGAAAGCAGTACTTCCTCAGCTTTGCGCAATTTAGTAAGCAGAGATGAGCGTTGAAGGTTTGTATCTTTTTTCAGTCAGAAGCCAGACGAAATGCATTGCCCTCGAAAGTACGCTTTATATGCTTCCCACAGGGTGGAGGCCCCAGGCACTGAGTGCTCGTTGAACTGAAAAAATGCAGTTAGGTCTTTAGAGAGGCGATCTATGATCTCTGGGATATGGAGAAAGGATTCATTAAGGTGACAATGACAGGTCTTAGGGGATGAGGCAGAGAAGGCAATATCTAAATATACTGAGGAATGGTCTGACCAAGTAATAGGGTTAATTTCCGAAGCAACCGTGGAAGTCAATAAGGGAGATGATTTAAAAAAACAATCTAATCTGAAGTATAATTTGTGGGGAGGTGAGTAAAACGTGAATTGCCTATGAGTAGGATGCTTCATTCTCCAAATATCTAGAAAATTTCGGGTTTTGATAAGCTTACGGAAAGAAGAGGATAGACGATTGACCTCAGCTGACGGGGTGAGTGCAAACAACACTTGTCTATCTTTGGTAGGCGACATCGTCATATTAAAGTCACCTCCCATGATCATGAAGGGTTGAGAAAACTTTTCCAATCTCTCTAACAATTCTTTGAGGAATGGTATTTGACCCAAGTTAGAAGCGTACACATTAACCAATGTAAGAGACTGGTTTAGGTAATCGCAGTCCAGGGGAAAAAACCTTCCCCCGGGGTCCAGGTAGGAAGATTTAATTCGCAGGGGGCAAGATCGCTTAACTAGAATAGCCATACCTGCTTTCCCAGAAGGATCTGATGCTACATAGGCAATAGGGAAGTGTTTGGCAGAAAATTTAAAGGAGCCTACTGGGCAAAAGTGGGTCTCCTGGACCATGATTACATCTGCCGTCGATGATTTCAACTCTTTCAGTGCTAACCAGCGCTTTTGTACTGAGTTTAAGCCCTTGACGTTATAGGTAAGAAGTCTTTTCTTTTTTTTTTTTTTTTTTGCCACCTCAGAAAGTTCCTAGAGAGACTAATTCAGCTTGCTCGCTCATATGTGTCTCTTCTCGTCTCTTCATCACTGTGGCATATATTTCGTTTTCAATAGAGGGAAACAACAGGGGTTTACAAGGAAATGATAACATAAAAACTAACACCGCCTAACAAGGCTCGACCCTTAGTTCCCCTTCCTCTTTTGCTCTCTAAAATTTTATCCTTATTTATAAATCTCTCTATTTTACATATCTGTATAAAAAAATCATATATATATAAACCCCCCTCCCTCCCTTCTCCCTCCACAACCCTTGTGCAATGCCTATGATCTACTTGTTAGCTAGTTTAAATCCTAATTTTCTCTGCATAACTCCATGTTTTTTTAAACTCTTTCCAACATTTCCATTTGTCTACTTCTATCTTTTCCTCTTTGTTATAAAAAAACTGCTCCATGGTGTAGGTCTCCTCCACGGCATTTATCCAGTCCCACATCTCAGGGCTTTCTTTTCCCCACCAATTTTTAGGGATTAATCTTTTTGCTGCGTTTCGTAGATGCGGAACCAGGGATGCTCTATATTGTTTCACATTCCCTTCTATGCCGTGGAAGAGAACCATCCACGGATCTTCTTTCACCTCTATTTTTGTAAACTCCTTAATCAAGACCAAGATTTTTTTCCAAAATTTTTTGATTATCGGGCAGTTCCACCATAAGTGAGCCATAGTACCCACCCCTCCACAGCCCCGCCAGCAGTCTGTCGGTTTCCCATGTTGGAATTTACTTATCCTATCTGGCGTTGCATACCACCTTGCCATACATTTATAATTCATCTCGGCCGTTTTTATATCTGCCGCTGAGCTATGGGCCAAGATTAACATTTTTCTAATCGTGCTTATGTTTTTTTGTGCTCCCAATTCCTTTTCCCATTTTTTGATCAATGTGGGTACCTCTGCTTCTTCTTCTTTCAGTAGTAATTTATATAGCTTAAATATAGTATTTTTTGTTTTTTCCAAAATACATAATTTTTCTAAAGCTGTCAAATTTTCTCCTGATCTTATCGGTTGAGGTAGTTTTTTCACGAAGCTGTCTAATTGCATGTACCTCCATTCATCTATCACCCATGTGTCAGTGTTTTGTTTCAACTCTATAATTGTGACAATTTTCCCTTTTTTAAGTATTTCTCTAAGTTGTACTTTATCTTTTTTTATCCAATTCCCACCTATATTTATTTTCCCTGGTGCAAAATATTCATTCTCCTTTAATTCTATCAGGGGAGAATTGTAAACCTTATCTAATTGCTTATATACTACATCTCATATCTTTAAAACTATTTTTGTCAAACAGTGCGTATTCTCATCTACCATTCTGTGGTTTGGAGGATTCCAAATAAACGTGTCTTACTATAAAACTATAAAATTTACTATAAAATTTTTCTATGTTCACCCATCTTTTTTCTTGGTTATCCCTAGCCCATTCTATTGCTCTTGATAAAATTATTGCTTTATAATATTTTAGGATATCCGGGACCGCGAGACCCCCTTTATCTTTATCTTGTTTTAAGGTCTTTAAAGATATTCTTGATCTTTTATTTTTCCATATTATGTTAGATATTATTGATTTCAACTTTCTAATGTATTCCTGTGGCAGTTTAATAGGTAACATTTGGAATTTGTACGTGATCTTTGGGAGGAGGATCATTTTTATGGCGTTAATACGCCCCATCCATGAAAGAGGTTTTGTCTGGAGCTTTTTCCCTTCCTTATTTCATCCAATAGAGGGATATAGTTTTTCCTGTATATCTTTTCCGGAGAGTTCGCGAGCCTTATTCCCAAGTATTTGATCTCTTTTTTCCAGCGGAATTGGAAATCTCTCTTCAGTTTTTCCTCCTCTACTTTACTCACATTTATCTTCAAAATTTCCGATTTCCCCATATTAATCTTAAAATTTGTTATTTCACCATATTGTTTTAATATTTTAACCAATCTTGGCATTGTATTTCCGGGGTTACTTATATAAAAGAGCACGTCGTCCGCGAATGCGGCCAATTTGTGCTCTTCTTCTCCCACCTTAAATCCCTCGATGTCAGGGTTATTTCTAATTGTTGCAAGGAGAGGTTCTAGGGCCAACACGAAGAGAAGGGGGGACAGGGGGCATCCCTGTCTTGTCCCCCTCTTCATCTCGAAGGGTGATGACAGGGTTCCGTTGATCTTAATGGCCGCCTTGGGTTTTCTGTAAAGTGTTTTAATCCGTCCTATCATCTTTGGGCCTACTCCTATTGTTTCTAGGGTTTGAAACAGGAACTCCCAGTCTACCCTGTCAAATGCCTTCTCGGCATCACTTGACAGGAGCAGACCTGGGAGTCCCTCCTCCCTTCTCTTCTGGAGCAGTAATAGGGTCCTCACCCCATTATCTCTTCCCTCCCTTCCTGCTATAAAGCCCACTTGGTCCGGATGGATCACCCCATTCATTAATTCTTTCATCCTCGTAGCTAATACCTTTGAGTATATTTTTGTGTCTACATTAAGCAATGATATCGGTCTGTAGCTAGCGCATAGAGTCCCATCTTTAGCCTCTTTTGGGATCACGGTAATTGTGGGGAAAAGCGCCTCACTGCTTAGTTCAAACTCGCTTCCCAACCCATTCATATACTTACACATTTTCGGTACTAGTATATCTTTAAATTTCTTATAATAATATGTGGTGAACCCATCCGGACCTGGGCTTTTCCCCTGTGCACTGTCCGCTATTGCTCTATATATCTCCTCCTCTGTTATTGGTTTCTCCAGGACCTCTCTAGAGTTTTCTGTAATCTTGGTTAATTTGGCTAAATTTAAGAATTCCTTTATCTTCCTGTTTTTAATTTCATCACTTGTCTGGCCTCCGTTCATCTCCCCCGTATATAGCTCACTATAGTAGTTTTTAAATACTTCACCAATCTCTTTGGTTTCATATACCATCTTCCCCTGTTTGTCCTGTATCTTTCCTATAAAGTTTAGGGCTTTTTTTTCCCTAAGCATTCTAGCTAGATGTTTTCCCGCCTTATTTCCCCACAAATATCTTTCTTTAGCTATTTGGTTGAATTTTTCCTTTGTTTCTTGTTCCATCAACTTTTTTTGTTCGTCTCGTTTATTTACCAATGCTAGGTATGTTGTTTGGTGGTGTCCTCTGTGTTTTTTATGTTCTTGTTCTAAATTAAAAATTTCTTTTATAAGATTTCCCATTTTATTTTTCCTTTCCTTCTTTCTCCTTGCTCCCTCTTGTATTATTATTCCCCTTATGTAAGCTTTATGTGCTTCCCATATCACCGACCCCGATATGTCTCCTGTTTCATTTGTTGCAAAGTAATCTTTTAGCTCTCTCTCTACCTTTTTAAAGATATCTTCGTTTTGCAATAAATCTTCATTTATTCTCCATAGTGACTGCCTTCCTTGAGCCCTAGATATCTGCATCTCCATCTCAATAGGGGCATGGTCTGATATTGTGATGATTCCTATTTTTGAGCCTACTATCCTGTCCAAAAGTCTATGGTCTACTAAAATATAGTCGATCCTAGAGTACATCCGGTGCACAGGGGAGTAGAACGTGTAGTCTCGTGTTTTACCATTCATAACCCTCCATATATCTACCAATTGATTTTTATGCAGTTCCTGCTTTGTATCTTTTTTCAGTCAGAAGCCAGACGAAATGCATTGCCCTCGAAAGTACGCTTTATATGCTTCCCACAGGGTGGAGGCCCCAGGCACTGAGTGCTCGTTGAACTGAAAAAATGCAGTTAGGTCGTTAGAGAGGCGATCTATGATCTCTGGGATATGGAGAAAGGATTCATTAAGGCGACAATGACAGGTCTTAGGGGATGAGGCAGAGAAGGCAATATCTAAATATACTGAGGAATGGTCTGACCAAGTAATAGGGTTAATTTCCGAAGCAACCGTGGAAGTCAATAAGGGAGATGATTTAAAAACACAATCTAATCTGAAGTATAATTTGTGGGGAGGTGAGTAAAACGTGAATTGCCTATGAGTAGGATGCTTCATTCTCCAAATATCTAGAAAATTTTGGGTTTTGATAAGCTTACGGAAAGAAGAGGATAGACGATTGACCTCAGCTGACGGGGTGGGTGCAAACAACACTTGTCTATCTTTGGTAGATGACATCGTCATATTAAAGTCACCTCCCATGATCATGAAGGGTTGAGAAAACTTTTCAAATCTCTCTAACAATTCTTTGAGGAATGGTATTTGACCCAAGTTAGAAGCATACACATTAACCAATGTAAGAGACTGGTTTAGGTAATCGCAGTCCAGGGAAAAAAACCTTCCCCCGGGGTCCAGGTAGGAAGATTTAATTCGCAGGGGGCAAGATCGCTTAACTAGAATAGCCATACCTGCTTTCCCAGAAGGATCTGATGCTACATAGGCAATAGGGAAGTGTTTGGCAGAAAATTTAAAGGAGCCTACTGAGCAAAAGTGGGTCTCCTGGACCATGATTACATCTGCCGTCGATGATTTCAACTCTTTCAGTGCTAACCAGCGCTTTTGTACTGAGTTTAAGCCCTTGACGTTATAGGTAAGAAGTCTTAACGCCATAACAACAAAATCATATTGGGGGCAAATGACAAAATACGCTGTATAATTGAGGAATAGAACACAGTGGAACCCATGGTGTAAAAAATAGGACATGAGCCTATGACTTGACATAGAGACAAACAAGGGCACAAACAACAAATAAGGCATCAGAACATTCTAAACAGTGGACTCGTAATAGGTCAAAAAAGGACCTAAAAATAAGGAAAAAAAAAACAAAAAGATTTGAAAAAACCTGAGGGGATTAGCGGATTACACTGCTCAGGAAGCCAGAGTCAAAGCCCTGGGTTAGGGACCTCCAAGACAACCGCCATAAGAAGAGGGGGTCCCCACTGTCTTCCAGGGAGGGGGGGGGTCACTAAAAGTTAAATAAATGAACTAGTAGATCTTATAAGATCATCCCATGGGTGTGGAAAACTGTCCCATAATTGGGAGAACAGCAAGGACCGATTGCCAAAAATTTGAGCCGAGTGTCAGGACGGCCCTCAGGTAGGGTATATGGAGTAAGGATGCCTCTGGGGTGTAGACAGATGTTTCTGCCGCTTCTGTTGGACCGGGTCCAGATCCAGCTTGGGGCGAACGGTGGTTTAGGCATAGATGGTATGGGGCAAGGTGTCTTCTTCTGGAAGTGGTGGGAGACCCTGGTTGCGTAGGAAGGTGTCACTTTACTGAAGATCATGCATGGAGTGTTGTGTACCATCTTGAGAGGCAGAAAGGCAGAAGGGAAAGCCCCAGCAATAGATAATTTTGTGATTCTGGAGATGAACAGTCACAAAACGTAGGCTGCTGCATTTAGAGAGGGTGATGGGTGACAAGTTGTTGAAGATCTGTATGTTAGCCTCTTTAAACTCAATCCTGGTTTTGTTACGGGTTGCCAAAGTAAGAGCCTCTTTACTGTCATAATAGTGAAAGCGGACAATTACATCCCTGGGGGTGGCCCCTGTAGGGGGTTTAGGAGCCAAAGATCTATGTGCTCTATCCAGGTGCCAGTCAATGTCTGGGATAAGAGGGGCCACCGTGTTAAACAGGCTTAAAAGATAGGTCTTGATCCCCCACAGACTCTGGTATCCCCCGAATGCATAGGTTCTGTTTGCGCTCCTTGTTCTCTATGGCTTCTTGATGTGTTTGGAGCTGGGTGACAGTATGCTTAAGAGCAGCATTGTCCTCTTCAAGAACATGAACATATTGCACAAGTTCATCGAATTTGGTTTCCAGAACATCAGTACGCTCCCCCAGCTGCACTAGCTCACCTCGCAATTCCTGTGCAATCTTCCCCATTTCATGTGTGATATTCTGGGTTAAATTCTGGAGTAGGGCTTGCAATTTGGTATCAAGAACCTCAGCAGTCAGTGGGGTGGCTAATCCTGTTGGCTGAGTGGGGGAGATATGAAAAGGATTACCTCCATCTGTTTGAAGAGGATCCACGGGGTCCGTGGGATCATCCTGTGCACTCGAGGCTGGGGATGTAGACCTTAGGAGGAAGCGTTCCATTGTGGAGTTAGGCTGCGGCCTGGTAAACGACAAGTAGATGTACTTCTGGAAGCCGATTTTCGCAGTGGGACTCTAGGTGAGTATGGAAGATAGGTGGGGTGACTCCCGTGGCGAACAAAGCTTCTGAACAGGCGGCGGGAGTCCCGGAAGATCAGCGGGGACCGGAGCCCACTGATCTCACATCTGCCATCATCATGTTTTTTTTTTTTTTTAAATAACAAACATGTCATACTTACCTCCACTGTGCAGTTCCTTTTGCACAGAGTGGCCCTGATCCTCCTCTTCTGGGGTCTCCCTGCGGCGCTAGTAGCTCCTCCCTGCATCGGGAAACCACCTAGGAGAAGCGCTTGTGGATTTAATTAACCTCTTTTTTTGGTTAATTCTCCTTTAACACGCCCCCCCCGCCACACCCCCTTAAAGGAGAATTAACCAAAAAAAAGGTTAATTAAATCCACAAGGGCTTTTTTTACCACTACTTTTCCATTATATTGGCTTTAAAATTTACAAATGCAGCAGTTTAGAATTTGGATGAAAGGTTTATCACTGGGAAACACTTTTTGAAAGATAAAAAGTGCATTTTATATACAAATATATGGATCAGACCAAAATGAGGGACAAATGAGGGGGGAAGAGGGACAGAGGGACATTGCTCCAAATCAGGGACACTCCCTCGAAATCAGGGACAGCTGGGAGCTATGATATCATACAGATACTGGTGCTCTGGTCAGCCAGTATCTGTTTTTGCTTTCTAGACCCTCTCTGGAATAAAATCTTCAGCCATTTCTCTAATGTCCAGCCCATTTAACCACTTCACCTCTGGAAGGTTTTACACACTTCATGACCAGAGCATTTTTTTGCAATTCAGCACTACTTTAACTGCCAATTGTGCGGTTATGGAACACTGTACGCAAATTAAATTTATATAATTTTTTTCACATAAATAAAGCTTTCTTTTTGGTGCTATTTAATCACCACTGGGTTTTTATTTTTTGCTGCTGTCAATTAAATCTAGTGACACAGGAGCCGGGGGTGGGGCCGAGTCCTGCTGTCTGTGTCAATGGACACAGGAGCAGGACTCGGGAGCACGCCCGCACGAGTGCCCCCATGGAAAGCGGCTCTCTGTGGGGGCACTCAAGAAAAGGAGGAGCCAGGAGCTTTGCTGGGGGACTCCAGAGGAGGAGGAGCGGGGACGCTCTGTGCAAAACCCTTGGTAAGTATAACATGTTTGTTATTTAAAAAACAAAGCTTTACAACCCCTTTAAGGGGACCTCTACTTACCTCCACCTGCCTAATTTGCTTCTGTGTAGGTTGGCCATAGTATGTTTTTGGTAAAAAAAATCCCAATAAGAGTATATTAATTGTTTTTGTTGAAAGTTATATCATCTACAAATTTTGGTATATATACTTTAATTTACACAGCTCTGGACACTATACTATAAGGGCAGAAATCAGCGATTTATAGTGTGACTGTGATAGGGTGGTGGACAATCTGGCACTAACAGACACTGGTTGGGAGGGTTAGTAACTGGCATGGACGTCGCTAGTGACACTAATACAGTGATCAGTGATAATACTGTACATTGACATTGTACTAATGACACTGGCTGGGAAGGGGGTAACATCTATGGGCAATCAAGGGGTTAACTGTGTGCCTAGCAAGTGTAATGTGTGCTGCTTTTACTTACTAATCTGGCTGTTTTTTCCTCCCTGCTTTTCGGGGAGAAGAAACAGTCAGATCACTATTTACTGTACACAGAGTTCTGTGTTCTGTGTGAGATTTGATGCAGCCAATCAGCAGGTTTCAGCCAAAATCATTGGCTGAAATCTGCTGTCAAATTCAGTCTGCAGGAACCCAGGAAGCAAGCCGGCAATGTACATGTGTATATTAGGAACAGAACAACAGGAACGGTCTGCAGCGAGATCTAGCTGCACAGGATACAGTACTGAATATACTGCAGCTAACTGAATGAACTGCCTGCCTGTAGTATATTAGGAAGAGAACAACAGGAACGGTCTGCAGCAAGATCTAGCTGCACAGGATACAGTACTGAATATACTGCAGCTAACTGAATGAACTGCCTGCCTGTAGTATATTAGGAAGAGAACAACAGGAACGGTCTGCAGCGAGATCTAGCTGCACAGGATACAGTACTGAATATACTGCAGCTAACTGAATGAACTGACTGCTTGTAGTATATTAGGAACAGAACAACAGGAACAGTCTACAGTGAGATCTAGCTAAACTGGGTACAGTATATATACTATATATATATATATATATATATATATTTATATTTATATATATATATATATATATATATACAAAGCCTGGAATGTATATATTTATACTAAATATACTGGAGCTAACTGAATCAACTGTCTGCTCAATTTATCTAAATGAAATTAAATGATACTCTTTCTCTCTCTGTCTCTCTGAACGCCAGAACACACTACACATGGCCGACGTGCAGGCGACCTTATATAGTGTGGGGCGTGTACTTAATCCCCTGAGCCATAATTGGCCAAAGGCACCCTGCCTTTGGCCAGTTATGGCTCTGTTTGATTACAGCGCTGTGATTGGCCAAAGCATGCGGGTCATAGTACATGCTTGGCCAATCATCAGCCAGCAAACCACTGCGATGACGCAATGCATTATGGGCCATGACGCGCCGCTCGAATTTGGTGCGAACGGCCCATAATGTTCGATCTTCGAACGATCGAACAGCCAATGTTCGAGTCGAACTCATGTTCGACTTGAACTCGAAGCTCATCCCTAGAGTTGATGACCCAAGTTGCCCAGGCTCAAACTCAAATGAATCATGCTTTGATGCGAGTAATAGAAACTGAAGAGAAGATGCACGAGCAAAGATTTAACCCAGGAGGGTCAAAGCCACCCCAAGCTAAGGAAAGGAGATGTTTTGGATGTGTGGAAGCTGGGCACTTCAAGGCTAAGTGTCCCAAAGCAGGGATCAGTCCGGAGTTGCTTGCAGAAGTATTAAAAGCGTTACAGAAGATACTCTGCTTAAAGACGGAGGAAAACTTTCGGGGACCTCAGTGAAGGAGCCTATTGAGCGTCCCAGGGTAAAAAAGCACTCCAAAGCCAAGGAAGAGGCAGAAGCCAAAGTCCTTTACTTGTTCCTCTCCTACTTTGCCTGTATCTAAAAGTGAGTCCCTAATGAAGGGAAGGACACAAGAGGTCAATGCACACTCTTCTAGTCAAGCAATCAAAGAGATTTTACAGCCGCAAGAGAAGCTGGTTAGGGCTCATACTGTAGAGTCACAAGTGAGGAATCTGTCAAAGAACTTGGTAGGGCCTTCTCCAATAGTTTCGCTTCAAGTGGAAGGGATCTACACTCAGGCGCTGCTAGATACTGGAGCCCAAGTGACGCTGTTGCATAGGGATTTTTATGACAAACATCTGAAGCATATCCCATTGTGTAAGCTGGAGGAGCTGAATATCTGGGGTATAGGCACCCAAAAGTTCCCTTACAATGGATATATCCCTATTAATACAACATTTGATCCTTCATTGGCCTAGAAGTCAGAAACGTTTGACACCTTGGCCGTTGTTTGCCCTCGGCCCTCTGGGGCAGGACGGAATTCCTTGTTGATAGGAACTAATACAAACCTTGTGAGAAGATTACTCACTCCGTTAGCCATGAAGGGTTTTACTGTGAAGAGGATTCACCCCCAGCTGAGGCAGGCTTTCCAACTTGTAGGGCAGGAACTAAAGGCACCCACCAAAGGAGTTGTATCAGACTTCTACGTACCTGACCGGTGAGTCCACTTGGGCAGAGGGTAGTCTCCCTTACGCGTCTGACTCGCGGCCCCTGATAGAGTAAACAGGAGGCACGGGAGTGCGGAGTGGTATCAGAGCCTGGTAGTAGAATCCAGATGCTGGCAGGTAGGCAGTCCTTCAGCAGCAAGGGTGTAAGCTGAATTACAGGCAAGCAGGTGCTGAGCAGGAGCAGAGCAGAAAGGTCAAAACACAGGCTGGGTTTGGCAACAGGTGGGCAACGAGGTACAGGGGAGCAGGCAGAAGCGGAGTCAGACAAGCCAAAGGTCGGGTGCAGGCGCAAGTTAGGGGAGTCCAAGAAACAAGCCGGGTTGTCAAGAGATCCAGAACACAATACGGGCAACAGGAACAAGGCACAAGGGAGCTGTTGATCAGGCAGCACCGAGCAGAGTGTACAGCTAACCTAAATAGGCAGATTGGCGCCAAACGGCACACATGCGCGCGCATCGATGTGCACCGACTCGCGCACATGCTCACGCGCCCCCACACCGGTGCGCACACCAGCACCCACAGGATGATGCAAACCAGTGTCCATAGGAACGCGCGCATTAGCACACCAGTGAGGACAGGAGCGCGCACACGAGCGCGCACAGGAACGCACACAGGAACGCGCGCGACAGCGCGCACCAGTGCACACCGGCGCGCACCAGGGCGAGCAACACCACGTCCACCAAGGTAACCTCTCTGACAAGTGGGAAGACTGTGGCGACTGGACACTCAAGAGAGAATATTGCAACCCAGAGAAAGAACCTGCATGAAGGCCACTGTCAAGCTGTCTTGGGACCAGCCGGGTCTCTTTGTGGTACTGGAAGCTGACCCATTGAAGGAAGATATCGGGATAGAATTGGTCGCAGAAATTGTGTCCGCAAGGACGTTACTGAGGAATGGGGGAAGGATCCCTGTCAGTGTTCTGAACATTATCAGTCAGCCAGTCAGCCTGAAGCCTTCAATGGTGATAGGAAGAGTGAGTGCGGCTACTCCAGTGATGGCGGATTACTTGGTTCAGAGGGACCCTGGGAAAGAGCCTCCCGTCCAGTGTCCCACTTTGTCTCCCAGATGGGAAGAAAGGGTTAGAGCTCAGCTAGCCAGGTGGGAAAAGATGTTCTCTAAGAATGATTTTGATGTGGACTGTGTCAAAAGTGCCCAACACTGAATTCGACTAAGCGAAGACAGGCCTTTTCGAGTGAGAGCTTGGCGGATCCCTTTTAGTGATCTTAAAATTTTCCGGGAGCAGCTGGCCGAGTTGAAAAAGTCTGGCGTCATTAAAAAATCCAGGAGTCCTTACACCTCCTTCATTGTGCTAGTGCGCAAGAAAAACGGGTCCATTCGAATGTGTATTGTTTATAGAACACTGGACCGAAGAACCATTCCTGATCAGTATACCAGACCTCGCATAGAAGATGCTTTGCAGAGTTTGTCTGGAGCAAAGTGGTTCAGCGTATTGAATCTGAAGAGTTGTTACTACCAGATACCTATGCATCCTGATGACCGAGAGAAGACGGCGTTCATCAGCTCGTTGGGATTCTTTGAGTTTGATTGCATGCCGCAGGGATTGACAGGAGCCCCAGCCACCTTCCAGAGGTTGATGGAGAACATGGTGGGTGACATGAATCTGATAGAGGTGCTCGTGTACTTGGATGACATCATTGTCTTTGGCAAGACAGTAGAGGAGCATGAAGCACGTTTCGAAAAAGTCTTCCAGAGACTTCATGCAGAGGGCCTATAGCTGTCGTTGGAGAAATGTCAATTCTACCAGACTTCAGTTACCTATTTGGGGCATGTGGTCTCAAGTGGTGGAGTAGCAACAGATCCACAAAAGCTGGAAGCTGTTACCTCTTGGCCTCGACTAAGTATTGTTACAGAACTGAGGTAATTTCTAGGATTCTGTTCCTATTATAGAAGATTTGTGAAAAATTTTGCCCAAATTGCGAAACCTCTCAATGAGCTGTTAAAGAGGGAAGTGAACGAGGATTCGCAGAAGCCGAATTCAGGGGAGCCCAAACAGTTGGGACCCAGGAAGTGTGAGAAAGCTTTTAGACGTTTAAAGGAGAGCCTCACTGAAGTGCCAGTTTTGGCCTGCGCTGACCCTTCTAAGCCTTATCAGCTGCACGTGGACTCTAGCCAAGATAGGCTAGGGGGAGTTTATCAAGAATCGGAAGGGAAGCTTTGTCCAATAGCATATGTGAGTCAGAGTCTCACTCCCCCCTGAGAAGAACTATCCTGTGCACAAGTTAGAGTTTTTGGCCCCCAAGTGGGCAGTAATAGACAAGCTGCGAGACTACCTATATGGAGCTAAATTTGTGGTCAAAACAGACAACGATCCTTTGACCTACCTGTTGTTTTCTTACAAACTGGAAGTCACTGAACATTGGTGGTTGGCCGCACAGTCCGAGTTTCAATTCAGCCTGAAGTATCGGCCAGGAGTGAGAAACCGAGAAGCAGATGCCCTATCACGAAGACTTATGTTACAGACTTTGGCCTGAAGAGCTGGGTCCATTTGCCTCCTAAGGGAGTGCGCACAGTGTGCCAGGGAGTGGAGCATTGTCTTAAGCGTAAGCATTCAAAAATCTAGAACCACACCTTATCATCCCCAAAGAGATCCACAACCAGAGCGTTTCAATTGTACTCTATTAAACATGCTAGGAACCCTACCTCTGGAAAAGAAACAACGTTGGGGTGACTACATTGCCGCAGCTGTCCGTACTTACAATAGTACAGTGAATGACTCTACCGAATACTCTCCTTACCGGTTAATGTTCGGGAGAAAGGCCCGTATGCCTGTGGATCTAGCTTTCAGAACGTCCCTGGATCACACTTCTTAGGCCTCTTATCAAGGATATGCTGATAGACTTCGGAGAAGCTTGAAGACTGCCTATGAGAAAGCCAAGGAAGCATCCACCGCTAGAGAACAGAGAAACAAAGGGAACTTTGATCTCAAGGTGAGGGTTCAGGACTTGCAACCAGGAGATTGGGAGCTGTTACGTAACTTGGGGGTGCCAGGTAAACATAAGTTGGCTGATCTATGGTGTTCTCAACCATGCATCTTCTGCAAACGATTACCTGGGCTTCCTGTTTACCAGATTCACCCTGAATGGAAGACCGATCCACTCAAGACATGGCATCGAAACCACCTACTGCCCATATCCGAAGCTAATCGGGTATCTCCACCTCCTTGCACTGATGCACCTCACCCTCCTAACTTGAGGTCTATAACCCGTCAGACACCGGAATCTACCTCCCAGGAGGAGACTGATTATGGATTCCCCTGCTTGAGGATGCCACCAGAGTCTCTCAGTCTCCAAAGACATGGGTGAAACATCTTAATCTGAAAGGGTAGAACATCAGCCTTTTGAGACAGAGGGGCCTGCACCCTCCCCTGGGAGAAGGACTGGAGGGGTTAAACTAGAACCAGCTGAAAACTTTGAAGTCCAAGATCTTGGAGAAGTTCCAGCACCCTCCATCCCTGACGCAGGAAGAGAGACTGCTTCTAAGAGCTCGGAAAAACCAGAGCCCGGTTGTAGTTTTTGGGGTCTGGACCATGAGTCCGACACATTAGATAACATATGCTCAAGACTAATGGGGCGTACACACGGTCGGACTTTTCGGCTACAAAAGTCCGACGGACGCCACCGGACCAAATCCGGCGGACAATCCGAGCGTGTGTGGTCTGCATCTGACTGCATCGGACTTCTGGAAATCCGACGTACTTTAGATTTGAAGCCTGCTTCAAATCTTTACATCCTAACTCCGCCGGACTGAGTTCCTGACGGAAAGCCCGTTCGTCTGTATGCTGGTCTGACGGACCAGATACAACGCAAGGGCAGTGTATTGCATCTCGCGCTCGCTGCAATAGGAAAAACAAATTTTGCTATTGCGGCGAGCGTGGGGCATACCAGGCCCTCAGGTCTGGATTTTAAAGGGAACCCCCTACGCCGAAAAAACGGCGTGGGGTCCCCCCTAAAATCCATACCAGACCCCGATCCGAGCACGCAGCCCGGCCGGTCAGGAAAGGGGTGGGGACGAGCGAGCGCCCCCCCTCCTGAACCGTACCAGGCCGCATGCCCTCAACATGGGGGGGTGGGTGCTTTGGGGGAGGGGGGCGCCCTGCGGGGGGCCCCCCCACCCCAAAGCACCTTGTCCCCATGTTGATGAGGACAAGGGCCTCTTCCCAACAACATCACCCGGTGACCACGCCCCCTAAAACGTCACAGTCCCAGCATGCCCAGGGACTGTGACGGCATAAGGGGGCGGGGTTTCCGCCTATATAAGTCACAGCGGAGCGCTCAGAGAGCAGTCCAGCCGGAGAGACCGTCGTGTCAACATCTGGAGAAGAGAAGAGGGAAGAAGCCAAGAAGCCAAGAAGACCAGAAGTCCGGGCCTCCGCTGGCAAAAGAGCGGCATGAAGACAGCGGAGGAGCCGGCAGAAGAACTGGAACACCGGAAGAAGAGGCCAGAGAGAGCGGAGAAGAACCAACCGGACGCCGGGAGAAGAGGAACCGGAGGGAACCCCGAAGCCGGAAGAAGCCCCCTGAAGCTGTCTAATAAATTATTTTAAAAATCTGTGTAGTGTGTTTTATTATTGACACTTTTTCCCTAGGTGGATGGGTAGGGGTACCATTTACCCCATACTCATTCACATAGGGTGGGGGGCCGGGATCTGGGGGCCCTCTTATTATAGGGGGCTCCCAGATTCTGATAAGCCCCCGTCCGCAGACCCCGGCAACCAATGGCCAGGGTTGTCGGGAAGAGGCCCTTGTCCTCATCAACATGGGGACAAGGTGCTTTGGGGTGGGGGGGGCCGCAGGGCGCCCCCCTCCCCCAAAGCACCCCCCATGTTGAGGGCATGCGGCCTGGTACAGTTCAGGAGGAGAGGTGCTCGCTCGTCCCCACCCCTTTTCCTGACCAGCAGGGCTGCATGCTCGGATCAGGGTCTGGTAAGGATTTTGGGGGGGGCCCACGCTGTTTTTTTGGTGCAGGGGGTTACCCTTAAAATTCATACCAGACATAAGGGCCTGGCATGCCCCATGACGTCAATCTCGACGATAAAAGCGGTGAGATTGACTTCCTTTTCTAGTCCCGTCGTACCTGGTTCATGTTCAAAATGAACGGACTTGGCCGTCTGTGGGCAAGTCCGTTCATTCGGAAAGTCCGCCGTAACTCCGGCGAAAGTCCGTCGGGAAGACCGGCGGACCTAGTCTGCCGGAAAGTCCGGTCGTGTGTAGGCAAGTCCATCCGTTCAGAAAGTCCGGCGGTAGTGCGCCGGAAGTCTGGCGGCAAGTACGTCGGACCTAGCTTCCTAGAAAGTCCGACCATGTGTACGAGGCATAAGACGGGAAATCCGTCCACCTAAAAGATTAACATACGACATCCTTGGAGAAAACTCTGATGAACTCATTCCTACAGCTCAACGCTCCAGCCAAGTGCCAGCTTCCTCTACCGAACCTTTGGTAGAGGATGAACCTGTTCCACCCTCTGACACTACTGGGTGGGTCATTCATTTTTTACTGGCCTGTCATCAAAATTATATAACTTTGCCTGATGGTGTATATAGTTTACTGTTAGAAAATCCCTCTATTAGCCAGTTGTTTGCTACTGTAGTTTCTGGTTAGTAGACTAATGAGTTGCAAATCTTTAAGTGCAATAATCGATAGATAATTTGATGAGATTATATCCTGTCTTCAGGGACCAAAGACTTTCAAGTGGGGGGAGGATGTAGCCGACAGCAGACCACAGTTATCTGGCACTGCAGATTTACCCTCTCCCTTCCTAGACTGTCTCTGTGTTCCCCTAGTGCTGGGCTCAGATTACATGCATCATTATCCCTCCCCCCTTACCTTTGTACCTCTATTTTTCCCTTCTGCCCTATCCAAAAATCCCTAAATAGAGGGTTACAGGAAAGAAAATTGCTTGATTCCCCTATCAACACAGTGATTATTGCTTGCGGCAATAGCCACTGGCAATGATCACATAAAAAATACATCAACTCGGTTGTTCCCAAGTTGATTGATCGATCAACTTGGGTATAATCAGTCTGCCCATACATGGTTCAAATCTCAGCCAGTCCCTGCTTAACCAGCCCAGATTCGAACCATCTATGGCCGGCTATAGTATCTAATCAATCCTCATCAGGAGAATGTGGCCTACATACATTTCCTAGCCCCCCCCCATTTTTTCCCCCACACATTCTGTCTACAACTATATCTTTGGGTTTCTCTAGCCGGCTTTGGTCTGCATTGTTTTATGTTGAATATAAATACCTGTCTTTCAGTTTTGCTCAAATTCTGTGCTGCATATCTAAAATTTCAAGTACTATGTAATGTGCAACACCTATGCACACTGAGCTGTACCGGATGTAGCAAATCTTACACTTTTACGTTCACTTTAGTGGACTATCAATGATATTACGATGAGAACAGCTTAGGAAGCGCAGTGAGGCCCAGAGGGGCAGCATCTCAGTATTGTATAAGCAACATGTTACTACAACATGTAAGCTTGCCCATATAATCACATGCAGGGCTGGCCCAAGACATTGTGCTGCCTGGGTCCAAGAATGAAATGCTGCCCCCCCCCCCCGAAAAAAATCACGCCCACCAAAATGTCCCCATATCTATTATTTTATATCATGATAATTAAAACTAAAATTTAATTTTTTAGGAAGTCAGATTTACATGCAACAGCACCTATTTGCAAAATTATATGACATACCATTATGTTCAATTCCAAGGGGCAGGTTAAGGTAGTATATGGGCAGGCTAGGGTAGTATATGGGCAGGCTAGGGTAGTATATAGACAGGCTAGGGCAGTATAGGGGCAAGCTAGGGAAGTATAGGGGCAGGCTAGGGTAGTATGGGGGCGGGCTAAGGTGGTATAGGGGGGTTAGGATAGTATAATGGCAAGCTAAGGCTGTATAGTGATTTTTGAGCATGACAGGTTATGCAACATTTGGCCATCCAGCAGATCAGCATCCACTACTAGAAAAAATGATGGACACCCTTTGTGTCCTGTCACACAGAACTAACTTATATTACCTCTCTGTTGCTCTCTTCCAGTGCTCCCACAGTCTTCAGCGCCTGCACCAGAGCAGAAGAAGGCGGGCCGGGCGTGAGGCTGGCCGCACCCTATCTTCTAGTTCCACCCAATAGAAATGCAAGCCTTGCAAGTTGCACCCGAACATTGACTGCCGGCGGAGCTGGTGGAGAAAGAGACTTTCATTGCTCTCTGTCTCCTGTAGGTACACCGCCCCCAGCAGCAAACACACCTGAGCTCTTCATGTGTGCTCAGATGTTTAAGAGTCGGTGTTAGACTGTGTGCAAGCACCCTTGCACCCGGCAACTATGAGTATGTGTGTTGAGGGCAGCAGGGCTGCCTTTTTACAAGGCAACGGAGCAGCCAAGGGGGCAGTTGTCACCCTGCTCCTCGGCCCAGTCTGCCCCTTGATGACTCACAAAACTGCTGGAAAAAAAATCTCGGGTGTTAGTTTGTCAACCCTCTCAAAGTGCCACCTGGGTTCAATGGACCCAGCGGGACTAATGGTAGGACCGACCCTGATCGCATGGGAAAAGGATAAAGGGATGGAAATTGATGTAAGAGGGATGAAGGAACTGGTCCTCTAGAGCACAGGTGGCAAACACAAGGCCCGCGGGCCGAATCCGGCCCGCCAGGCCATGTTGTGTGGCCCGCACAGCGGCCGCCGGATGCCACCTCCTGTAATCACCAACTGCTTTCCGCTCTCACAGAATAGGTCTCCTTGGCAACAGGAGTAAACATGCTCTCCTGCGCTCTCCTTCTCAGTCTCCCCAGTGGCGCTGTGTGTATGCGTGTAGCTGAGCGCATGTGCTGTTGGTCCGACAAAGCCTGTCAGTGGCAGAGGTACCTGATGGCTCCGGTGGCTGTGTGTTCTAATATACATCCAGCGGCTGTATCTTGAGGGCGGGCTTTTGAGGACTTAGTGGCCATGAAAGCATTCTTGCAAATGCCATCAGGTAGGAGAGACTACAGATGTGAGGTTTGTTGTGGAAGGTGGAAGGGGGAAGGAGGGCTGTGGAGGTGTGTAGGAAGATGTGTTTAGAGGTGGGGGGATGGGGGCAAAGTGCTGGGTGCAGAGATCAGAACCCAGAAGGAGGGGTTGAAATGAGATGTTACAGTGCACCCCTGAACCCCTGCACTCTGTAAGTATTGCACCCCTTGATCTGTGCACTCTGTACATATTGCACCCCTGAATCTGTGCACCCTGTAAGTAGCGCACCCCTGAACCCCTGAACTCTGTATGTATTGCACCCCTTGATCTGTGCACTCTGTACATATTGCACCCCTGAATCTGTGCACTCTGTACATAGCGCACCCCTGAACCCCTGCACTCTGTACGTAGCGCACCTCTGAACCCCTGCACTCTGTATGTAGCGCATTTCTGAACCACTGCACTCTGTACGTAACGCACCTCTGAACCCCTGCACTCTGTACGTAGCGCACCTCTGAACCCCTGCACTCTGTATGTAGCGCACTTCTGAACCCCTGCACTCTGTACGTAGCGCACCTCTGAACCCCTGCACTCTGTATGTAGCGCACCTCTAAACCCCTGCACTCTGTACGTAGCGCACCTCTGAACCCCTGCACTCTATACAAAGCGCACCTCTGAACCCCTGCACTCTGTACGTGGCGCACCTCTGAACGCCTGCACGGGCTGTGGAGGTGTGTAGGAAGATGTGTTTAGAGGTGGGGGGATGGGGGCAAAGTGCTGGGTGCAGAGATCAGAACCCAGAAGGAGGGGTTGAAATGAGATGTTACAGCGCACCCCTGAACCCTTGCACTCTGTAAGTATTGCACCCCTTGATCTGTGCACTCTGTACATATTGCACCCCTGAATCTGTGCACTCTGTACGTAGCGCACCCCTGAACCCCTGCACTCTGTATGTATTGCTCCCCTTGATCTGTGCACTCTGTACATATTGCACCCCTGAATCTGTGCACTCTGTACATAGCGCACCCCTGAGCCCCTGCACTCTGTACGTAGCGCACTTCTGAACCACTGCACTCTGTACGTAACGCACCTCTGAACCCCTGCACTCTGTACGTAGCACACCTCTGAACCCCTGCACTCTGTATGTAGCACACTTCTGAACCCCTGCACTCTGTACATAGCGCACCTCTGAACCCCTGCACTCTGTATGTAGCGCACCTCTGAACCCCTGCACTCTGTACGTAGCACACCTCTGAACCCCTGCACTCTGTATGTAGCGCACCTCTGAACCCCTGCACTCTGTACGTAGCACACCTCTGAACCCCTGCACTCTGTATGTAGCGCACTTCTGAACCACTGCACTCTGTACGTAACGCACCTCTGAACCCCTGCACTCTGTACGTAGCGCACCTCTGAACCCCTGCACTCTGTATGTAGCGCACTTCTGAACCCCTGCACTCTGTACGTAGCGCACCTCTGAACCCCTGCACTCTGTATATAGCGCACCTCTGAACCCCTGCACTCTGTACGTAGCGCACCTCTGAACCCCTGCACTCTATACAAAGCGCACCTCTGAACCCCTGCACTCTGTACGTGGCGCACCTCTGAACGCCTGCACGGGCTGTGGAGGTGTGTAGGAAGATGTGTTTAGAGGTGGGGGGATGGGGGCAAAGTGCTGGGTGCAGAGATCAGAACCCAGAAGGAGGGGTTGAAATGAGATGTTACAGCGCACCCCTGAACCCCTGCACTCTGTACACATTGCACCCCTGAATCTGTGCACTCTGTACGTAGCGCACCCCTGAACCCCTGCACTCTGTATGTATTGCACCCCTTGATCTGTGCACTCTGTACATATTGCACCCCTGAATCTGTGCACTCTGTATGTAGCGCACTTCTGAACCCCTGCACTCTGTACGTAGTGCACCTCTGAACCCCTGCACTCTGTACGTAGCGCACCTCTGAACCCCTGCACTCTGTACCTAGCGCACCTCTGAACCCCTGCACTCTGTTTGTAGCGCACCTCTGAACCCCTGCACTCTGTAAGTATTGTACCCCTTGATCTGTGCACTCTGTACATATTGCACCCCTGAATCTGTGCACTCTGTACGTAGCGCACCCCTGAACCCTGCTCTCTGTATGTAGCGCACTGCTGAACCCTGAACTCTGTATGTAGCATAATCCTGACATAATCCTGAACCCCTGCACTCTGTACGTAGCGCACACCTGAATCCATGCACTCTGTATGTAGTGCACCCTTAAATCCGTGTTCTCTGTACGTAGCGCATGGCTCAACCCTGCTCTCTGCATGTAGCATAATCCTGACGTAACCCTGAACCTCTGTACGTAGTGCGACCCAGATACAACCGGCCCTTTGAGGGCAACCGCACAGCTGATGCGGCCCGCGATGAAATTGAGTTTGACACCCCTGCTCTAGAGTATATAAAGGTATTATAAATGTCCTACTTATTGAGGACAGTTACAAAGCACTCTCTCGCTGGTACCTAGTACCTGATCGCCTCTCGAAAATTTCCCTGGTCCTTCCTTGCTCTATTTCTGGGGTTGCACGTAGGTGGGAACAATGTTCCACATGCGGTGGACATGTTCTGAGGTCAAACACTTTCGGATAGGAGTTCACGCCCTGATTTATTCTGTTACAATGTTGAATATTTTCAAAAATCGTAAGGTTGCCCTTATTAGCAAACCAATTGGAGGGATTCCCAAACATACTTAAACATTAATACATTTTATGTTCTTAGAAGCCAAAATCACAATCACTAGCGCTCTGGAAGATCTCCATAGCGGATCTGGCGGTGAGGAAATGAAAATGACCATGGATAATGACCAATGAACAAATGGTCAGTGTTTTGAAAGATACTTCAGGGCTTGAGAAGGTCTGGAATTCCTGGATACTCTATATTCAAACTCCACCTTAATAGCTGATGCGGTGACAACTTGGGTTGGCTCCTGGACTGGCTACAGTTCTCCTTACTCTTTTCTTTCTCTCCTTTCCCTTACCTTTCTTCTTTTTTTTGATGTGCAAGCTTAATACCCAATGTAGTCATATGGGTTATACCTTATTGTGTTAATTGTTTCAATCTTATACGATTGATCATTGGTGGGCAGTTGTTTCTATATAGAGGTTCATATATTGAATTCTCAGGCCCATCACATCTCACTGATTTAACGACATGCACTGTTGATATGCCTGGTGGTATAACTGATTGAAGATTATCATACCTGACACCTGTACCTTATCTTTATGAATATTCTGCTTGCCTGTGTTGCAGGATTCATACAGTACTTGTATTTCTCTACTGACGCCTGTGTCTTTGAGTGTCTGAGTATTGAAACAGAAATCAGGGAACTCCTGTTAAGATCAGTCCATCAAGGGTCATTGGGGAAATGCCCCTTACATTGGTGGTGGTAAGTGTGAAGAAACCTTCCCTTAATGGGGTGCCCAGAATGACACCCTTGCAACCATGTCATAGTGTTGGACCTGGAACTATGCAGGCATCATCAGATGGGAGGTCAGTTACTCAAAGCTCAAGGAACCCCTAGCTATCCCTGTAGGAAGCCTAGGGTTCCACACAACCCTGGTTGTGAATGGCTGCTTTAAAATCTTTAATGCCAGACAAAAACCCTCAGCTACCACCAGCATCAGGAAACATTTGTAACAACCGTATCAGGCAAGAAGCTTAAATGTGATCATGTACCAGCCACAGGGAACACTATTTGATCCAGAAATCGCTGAATACAGATAATGAGAGTTCAGAAACACTTGGAGATCTGTCAGTCACTACCTGCAATCTTACCAAATTACAAATCCCAAAGTAGAGGTACACATCAGATACTCAAGGCAGCATGGTGGTTTGGTGGTTAGCACTTATGCCTTGCAGCACTAGGGTCCTCAGTTTGAATCCCAACCAGGATACTACCTGGAGTTTACATGTTCTCCCTGTATTTGCATGGAGTTTCCTCTGGGTGTAAGGGTTGGTGCTCAGCCCATTTCAACGTGGCCTTCACATGCAGCCAGGCATCAGCCTCTACATACAGGTTGCAGGGTGTCACAGGTTGATCGGCCCAAACCAATACATTCCCATGCATGGATGGCGGCCTGAGGCCTAGAGCTTCCGACCTCCTGGCCCTCACATAGTTAACCCCTTCTTCTCTGGGAGTATTCACATACATAAGTTTCCAGGACCCAGATGGCCAAGTTTTCACCAGTAAGCACATCTTTTACTTCACATGACCAGGCATTGGCTACGTTGAACACTTCTCCACATTTGATTATCAAACAGAGGCTTCTTATGGAAATAAATTATTTTACTTGAATGATTTCTCAGCTAAATTATCGAAACAGTGGTAATAACAAAATCCAAATATTGACTTGAGAAGAATGAACAACAACATGAGGTAGCTTGTAGCATTCGGTTGAGCGGGCATGCCTATCCTTCCTGTTCCCAGCTGCATTCTCTCACATCGGTCATGCAGATCTTTCGGAGGGGAGAACTAGGGGAAACACCATTTTCTCTCTTCTTCTAATGTCCTTCCGTCAGTCTTTTTTTGTTGTTAAATCCATTTGTCCCTCCTCCCCCTAGTAAGCTCCAAAGAACAGAAACCAATCTCAGCCCCTCCCCTGAAAGGGAAAGCACAAAGCCTGGAATAGGACCTCTACTTTTTCTATCTCCTGGCCAGAAGCCCTAAACCAAAATTACACCCACCATAGATTGTATAGGAAATAAAATAAAAGTTTACCACGCTAAGTGAATCAAACAAACAAGTGAAATCTAAAGCAAAAAAGCAGCGGCTTGAAGTGGGATAAACACTATAACAATAAATAAACAAATGAAGCCGCGCTAGTACTATCATACATGAAAATGACAGTAAGTGAACCAAAAACCACAAATGTTAATTTCAGTAGAATTGTGCATATAAATTCCTTCAAACGCAGGTGAATGTGCGACTGGTTGAAACAGCACCCAACCCAGACTTGTGAACCTACACCACATGAAATGCAAGCTTACCAGAAGTAAGCTAAATCGTGCTTGCGGCTTATAACTCTTATAACTTATAACTTGCTTCTGGTAAGCTTGCATTTCATGTGGTGGAGGTTCACAAGTCTGAGTGGTGTTTGGGTGCTGTTTCAACCAGTCTCTTGTTTGAAGGACTTTATATGATCAATTCTACTGAAATTAACATTTGTGGTTTTTGGTTCACTTACTGTCATTTTCATGTATGTTAGTACTAGTCCGGCTTCATTTATTTATATATTGCAATTTTTTTATCCTATTAAACCTGTGTATTACGTACACTATGGTGCGTTCTCTTTTATTGGGTAATACTGCCTTGTCTATGGCAATCGGATAACAGAGTCGCCCTTATCCCTGATTGATGTCCTGTTTACTGCATACCAAGAACCATTGTGTGTTGGCAATCCCCATCCCTTGGATAAAGGCCCTGGCTGGGTCATAAGCCTCAAACACGATTTAGCTTGCTTCTGGTAAGCTTGCATTTCATGTGGTGGAGGTTCACAAGTCTGAGTGGTGTTTGGGTGCTGTTTCATCCAGTCTCTCGTTTGAAGGACTTTATATGATCAATTCTACTGAAATTAACATTTGTGGTTTTTGGTTCACTTACTGTCATTTTCATGTATGTTAGTACTAGCCCGGCTTCATTTATTTATATATTGCATAGGGAACCCCAGAATGCTCTGTCGTATAGGAGAAGCAACATTTAGGCTCTATTTACATGCCGTGTTTCTGCCCGCTTTTTTCGGAAAAGTGAGAAAAACACACAAAAATGCATGTTGCGCTTGTGGTACCATTGTTTCTCAATGGAACCTAAATGCGGGTAACAGTTGCATGATTCGTCGCGTGTTTTTCGTTCAACAAAACGCACAAAAATGAGCGTAGCCAAACGCGTTTGGCTCACTGCAAAAAATGGTACTTGACTTTCTTTAGCGCATTTGTCGCGTGACATGAAGTCAATGGGCTGTCACGCGTTGTGTCACTCAGGTGTGAATGCAGCCTTAAGGGGACCTCTACCTACCTCCACCTGACTATACCTGCATAATTGGCTCCTGTGTAGGTTGGCCATAGTATGTATGCATGTTAAACAAAGACTTTTAGATTGTAAGCTCCTTGAGGGCAGGGACTGATGTGAATATTCTAGTAAGGTTCGAACACAATATTAAGACAGTCAAATGATCATCCCAACACTAATCACCCCAAAAAAAAAAAAAAAAAAAGAAAAAGGTGTGTGTGACAGCTCCTACAACCACAAAACACCTATGAGATAGTCAATGACATCCAGGCCTAAAATTCCAATCCCAGGCTCTAAAACAACACACGGACCTTTATTGCAAGCGAGAAGCAGAGGGAGCCAGTTTCATGTTTGCAGGGTAGCGCCAGTGCTGAGCATCCACCAATTCCCACAGATGGTTCAATGTGTACATTCCACCAGGCCTGGAATCATCACAGCAAAATGTAACCCTGCGAGGGTTAAAGCAAGCATCGCACACTTCTGTATAGAGGGGGCTGCGGACATCCCCTCAATGGATCCCATAATATCAGGCCAGCAGCAGAACTCAGGGATGCAGGATGTGTGGATGGTACTGCCAGCCTGGGTATCCAGCATCATTTTACAGGTGCATACACACTGCTTGTATACAACATGCCATGGCTCTGCTATGAACATACATAGAAAGGACCAAGTGTGCCTGTGTATGATGCTGAAGGATGAAGGAGGATGGAGCAAGCAGCCTCCTCCTTTCTCTATTCTCCCCCAGATGGCTCGCTTACCTTCTCTGGCTTTCAGCAAAACCGTGTTGGCCACAATGTTTTCCAGCTCCATTGACAGTCTCTGTCTGCAAGGTAGCAATGCAGCAGCTCCGGAGGCAGCAGGAGAGGGAGGGAGGGATGGAGGGAGAGCTGGAGGTGGGAGGGGGAGTGAGAAAAAGGGTAGCCAAGAGCCCAGGGTACACACTACACCTCATATACTATGCACAGGGATGGGCAGATGGAGATGGGAGCAGAAGAGATCAGGGTAAACACTACATCCCATATACTATACACAGGGATAGACAGATGGAGATGGGAGCAGAAGAGATACGAGTATACACTACATCCCATATACTATGCACAGGGATGGGCAGAGAGAGAGGTGGAGAGCAGAAGAGACCAGGGTACACACTACACCTCATGTACTATACACAGGGATGGGAAGAGAGAGCTGAGTGCAGAAGAAATAGGGGTACACACTACACCTCATATACTATACACAGGGATAGGAAAAAGAATTGAATGCAGAGGAAATAGGGATACACACTACACCCCATATACTAAACACAGGGATGGGAATAGAGAGCTGAATGCAGAAGAAATAGGGGTACACACTACACCTCATATACTATACACAGGGATCGAAAGAAAGAACTGAATGCAGAGGAAATAGGGTACACACTACACCTCATATACTATACATAGGGATGGGAATAGAGAGCTGGATGCAGAAGAAATAGGGGTACACACTACACCTCATATACTATATACAGGAATGGGATGAGAGAGCTGAATACAGAAGAAATAGGGGTACACACTACACCTCATATACTATTCAACAGGGATGGGAATAGAGAGCTGAAGGCAGAAGAAATAGGGGTACACACAACACCTCATATACTATAAACAGGGATGGAAAGAAAGAACTGAATGCAGAGGAAATAGGGGTACACACTACACCTCATATACTCGACACATGGATGGGAATAGAGAGCTGGATGCAGAAGAAATAGGGGTACACACTACACCTCATATACTATACACAGGAATGGGAAGAGAGAGCTGAATGCAGAAGAAATAGGGGTACACACTACACCTCATATACTATACACAGGAATGGGAAGAGAGAGCTGAATGCAGAAGAAATAGGGGTACATACTACATCTCATATACTATAGATAGAGATGGGAATAGAGAGCTGAATGCAGAAGAAATAGGGGTACACACTACACCTCATATACTATACACAGGGATGGGAAGAAAGAACTGAATGCAGAAGAAATAGGGGTACACACTGCACCTCATATACTATACACAGGGTTAGGAATAGAGAGCTGAATGCAGAAGAAATAGGGGTACACACTACACCTCAAATACTATACACAGGGATGGGAAGAAAGAACTGAATGCAGAAGAAATAGGGGTACACACTACGCCTCATATACTATACACAGGGTTGGGAATAGAGAGTTTAATGCAGAAGAAATAGGGGTACTACACACTACACCTCATATACTATACACAGGGATGGGAATAGAGAGCTGGATGCAGAAGAAATAGGGATACACACTATACCACATATACTATACACAGGGATGGGAATAGAGAGCTGGATGCAGAAGAAATAGGGGTACACACTACACCTCATATACTATACACAGGAATGGGATGAGAGAGCTGAATGCAGAAGAAATAGGGGTAAACACTACACCTCATATACTATTCAACAAGGATGGGAATAGAGAGCTGAATGCAGACGAAATAGGGGTACACACTACACCTCATATACTATACACAGGAATGGGATGAGAGAGCTGAATACAGAAGAAATAGGGGTACACACTACACCTCATATACTATTCAACAGGGATGGGAATAGAGAGCTGAATGCAGAAGAAATAGGGGTACACACTACACCTCATATACTATACACAGGGTTGGGAATAGAGAGCTGAATGCAGAAGAAATAGGGGTACACACTACACCTCATATACTATACACAGGGATGGGAAGAAAGAATTGAATGCAGAAGAAATAGGGGTACACACTACACCTCATATACTATACACAGGGTTGGGAATAGAGAGTTTAATGCAGAAGAAATAGGGGTACTACACACTACACCTCATATACTATACACAGGGATGGGAATAGAGAGCTGGATGCAGTAGAAATAGGGATACACACTACACCACATATACTATACACAGGGATGGGAATAGAGAGCTGGATGCAGAAGAAATAGGGGTACACACAACACCTCATATACTATAAACAGGGATGGGAATAGAGAGCTGAAGGCAGAAGAAATAGGGGTACACACAACACCTCATATACTATAAACAGGGATGGAAAGAAAGAACTAAATGCAGAGGGAATAGGGGTACACAATACACCTCATATACTCGACACATGGATGGGAATAGAGAGCTGGATGCAGAAGAAATAGGGGTACACACTACACCTCATATATTATACACAGTAATGGGAAGAGAGAGCTGAATGCAGAAGAAATAGGGGTACACACTACATCTCATATACTATAGATAGAGATGGGAATAGAGAGCTGAATGCAGAAGAAATAGGGGTACACACTACACCTCATATACTATACACAGGGATGGGAAGAAAGAACTGAATGCAGAAGAAATAGGGGTACACACTACACCTCATATACTATACACAGGGTTGGGAATAGAGAGTTTAATGCAGAAGAAATAGGGGTACTACACACTACACCTCATATACTATACACAGGGATGGGAATAGAGAGCTGGATGCAGAAGAAATAGGGATACACACTATACCACATATACTATACACAGGGATGGGAATAGAGAGCTGGATGCAGAAGAAATAGGGGTACACACTACACCTCATATACTATACACAGGAATGGGATGAGAGAGCTGAATACAGAAGAAATAGGGGTACACACTACATCTCATATACTATTCAACAGGGATGGGAATAGAGAGCTGAATGCAGACGAAATAGGGGTACACACTACACCTCATATACTATTCAACAAGGATGGGAATAGAGAGCTGAATGCAGACGAAATAGGGGTACACACTACACCTCATATACTATACACAGGAATGGGATGAGAGAGCTGAATACAGAAGAAATAGGGGTACACACTACACCTCATATACTATTCAACAGGGATGGGAATAGAGAGCTGAATGCAGAAGAAATAGGGGTACACACTACACCTCATATACTATACACAGGGTTGGGAATAGAGAGCTGAATGCAGAAGAAATAGGGGTACACACTACACCTCATATTCTATACACAGGGATGGGAAGAAAGAACTGAATGCAGAAGAAATAGGGGTACTACACACTACACCTCATATACTATACACAGGGATGGGAATAGAGAGCTGGATGCAGAAGAAATAGGGATACACACTACACCACATATACTATACACAGGGATGGGAATAGAGAGCTGGATGCAGAAGAAATAGGGGTGCACACTACACCTCATATACTATACACAGGAATGGGATGAGAGAGCTGAATACAGAAGAAATAGGGGTACACACTACACCTCATATACTATTCAACAGGGATGGGAATAGAGAGCTGAAGGCAGAAGAAATAGGGGTACACACAACACCTCATATACTATAAACAGGGATGGAAAGAAAGAACTGAATGCAGAGGGAATAGGGGTACACACTACACCTCATATACTCGACACATGGATGGGAATAGAGAGCTGGATGCAGAAGAAATAGGGGTACACACTACACCTCATATACTATACACAGGAATGGGAAGAGAGAGCTGAATGCAGAAGAAATAGGGGTACACACTACATCTCATATACTATAAATAGAGATGGGAATAGAGAGCTGAATGCAGAAGAAATAGGGGTACACACTACACCTCATATACTATACACAGGGATGGGAAGAAAGAACTGAATGCAGAAGAAATAGGGGTACACACTACACCTCATATACTATACACAGGGTTGGGAATAGAGAGCTGAATGCAGAAGAAATAGGGGTCCACACTACACCTCATATACTATACACAGGGATGGGAAGAAAGAACTGAATGCAGAAGAAATAGGGGTACACACTACACCTCATATACTATACACAGGGTTGGGAATAGAGAGTTTAATGCAGAAGAAATAGGGGTACTACACACTACACCTCATATACTACACACAGGGATGGGAATAGAGAGCTGGATGCAGAAGAAATAGGGATACACACTACACCACATATACTATACACAGGGATGGGAATAGAGAGCTGGATGCAGAAGAAATAGGGGTACACACTACACCTCATATACTATACACAGGAATGGGATGAGAGAGCTGAATACAGAAGAAATAGGGGTACACACTACACCTCATATACTATTCAACAGGGATGGAAATAGAGAGCTGAATGCAGACGAAATAGGGGTACACACTACACCTCATATACTATACACAGGAATGGGATGAGAGAGCTGAATACAGAAGAAATAGGGGTACACACTACACCTCATATACTATTCAACAGGGATGGGAATAGAGAGCTGAATGCAGAAGAAATAGGGGTACACACTAGACCTCATATACTATAAACAGGGATGGAAAGAAAGAACTGAATGCAGAGGAAATAGGGGTACACACTACACCTCCTATACTCGACACATGGATGGGAATAGAGAGCTGGATGCAGAAGAAATAAGGGTACACACTACACCTCATATACTTTACACAGGAATGGGAAGAGAGAGCTGAATGCAGAAGAAATAGGGGTACACACTACACCTCATACACTATAAACAGGGATGGAAAGAAAGAACTGAATGCAGAGGAAATAGGGGTACACACTACACCTCATATACTCGACACATGGATGGGAATAGAGAGCTGGATGCAGAAGAAATAGGGGTGCACGCTAAACCTCATATACTATACACAGGAATGGGAAGAGAGAGCTGAATGCAGAAGAAATAGGTGTACACATTACATCTCATATACTATTCAACAGGGATGGGAATAGAGAGCTGAATGCAGAAGAAATAGGGGTACACACTACACCTCATATACTATAAACAGGGATGGAAAGAAAGAACTGAATGCAGAGGAAATAGGGGTACACACTACACCTCATATACTCGACACATGGATGGGAATAGAGAGCTGGATGCAGAAGAAATAGGGGTGCACACTAAACCTCATATACTATACACAGGAATGGGAAGAGAGAGCTGAATGCAGAACAAATAGGGGTACACATTACATCTCATATACTATAGATAGAGATGGGAATAGTGAGCAGGGTGCAGAAGAAATAGGGGTACACACTACACCTCATACACTATACACAGGGATGGGAAGAAAGAACTGAATGCAGAAGAAATAGGGGTACACACTACACCTCGTATACTATACACAGGGATGGGAATAGATAGCTGAATGCAGAAGAAATAGGGGTACACACTACACCTCATATACTATACACAGGGTTGGGAATAGAGAGTTTAATGCAGAAGAAATAGGGGTACACACTACACCTCATATACTATACACAGGAATGGGATGAGAGAGCTGAATACAGAAGAAATAGGGGTACACACTACACCTCATATACTATTCAACAGGGATGGGAATAGAGAGCTGAATGCAGAAGAAATAGGGGTACACACTACACCTCATATACTATACACAGGAATGAGATGAGAGAGCTGAATACAGTAGAAATAGGGGTACACACTACACCTCATATACTATTCAACAGGAATGGGAATAGAGAGCTGAATGCAGAAGAAATAGGGGTACACACTACACCTCATATACTATAAACAGGGATGGAAAGAAAGAACTGAATGCAGAGGAAATAGGGGTACGCACTACACCTCCTATACTCGACACATGGATGGGAATAGAGAGCTGGATGCAGAAGAAATAAGGGTACACACTACACCTCATATACTTTACACAGGAATGGGAAGAGAGAGCTGAATGCAGAAGAAATAGGGGTACACACTACACCTCATATACTATACACAGGGATGCAAAGAAAGAGCTGAATGCAGAAGAAATAGGGGTACACACTACATCTCATATACTATACACAGGGATCGCAAGAAAGAACTGAATGCAGAGGAAATAGGGGTACACACTACACCTCCTATACTCGACACAGGGATTGGAATAAAGAGCTGGATGCAGAAAAAATAGGGGTACACACTACACCTCATATACTATACACAGGAATGGGAAGAGAGAGCTGAATGCAGAAGAAATAGGGGTACACACTACATCTCATATACTATAGATAGAGATGGGAATAGAGAGCTGGATGCAGAAGAAATAGGGTTACACACTACACCTCATATACTATACACAGGGATGGGAAGAAAGAGCTGAATGCAGAAGAAATAGGGGTACACACTACACCTCATATACTATAAACAGGGATGGAAAGAAAGAACTGAATGCAGAGGAAATAGGGGTACACACTACTCCTCATATACTTGACACATGGATGGGAATAGAGAGCTAGATGCAGAAGGAATAGGGGTACACACTACACCTCATATACTATACACAGGAATGGAGAGAAAGCTGAATGCAGAAGAAATAGGGGTACACACTACATCTCATATACTATAGATAGAGATGGGAATAGAGAGCTGGATGCAGAAGAAATAGGGGTACACACTACACCTCATATACTATACACAGGGATGGGAAGAAAGAGCTGAATGTAGAAGAAATAGGGGTACACACTACACCTCATATACTATACAGGGATGGGAAGAAAGAACTGAATGCAGAAGAAATAGGGGTACACACTACACCTCATATACTATACACAGGGATGGGAATAGAGAGCTGAATGCAGAAGAAATAGGGGTACACACTACACCTCATTTACTATACACAGGGATGGGAATAGAGAGTTTAATGCAGAAGAAATAGGGGTACTACATACTACACCTCATATACTATACACAGGGATGGGAATAGAGAGCTGGATGCAGAAGAAATAGGGGTACACACTACACCACATATACTATACACAGGGATGGGAATAGAGAGCTGGATGCAGAAGAAATAGGGGTACACACTACACCTCATATACTATACACAGGAATGGGATGAGAGAGCTGAATACAGAAGAAATAGGGGTACACACTACACCTCATATGCTATAAACAGGGATGGAAAGAAAGAACTGAATGCAGAGGAAATAGGGGTACACACTACACCTCATATACTCGACACATGGATGGGAATAGAGAGCTGGATGCAGAAGAAATAGGGGTACACACTACACCTCATATACTTTACACAGGAATGGGAAGAGAGAGCTGAATGCAGAAGAAATAGGGGTACACACTACACCTCATATACTATACACAGGGATGCAAAGAAAGAGCTGAATGCAGAGGAAATAGGGGTACACACTACACCTCATATACTCGACACAGGGATGGGAATAGAGAGCTGGATGCAGAAGAAATAGGGGTACACACTACACCTCATATACTATACACAGGGATGGGAATAGAGAGTCGGATACAGAAGAAATAGGGGTACACACTACACCTCATATACTATACACAGGGATGGGAATAGAGAGCTGAATGCAGAAGAAATAGTGGTACACACTACACCTCATATACTATACACAGGGATGGAAAGAAAGAACTGAATGCAGAGGAAATAGGGTATACACTACACCTCATATACTATATACAGGGATGGGAATAGAGAGCTGGTTGCAGAAGAAATAGGGGTACACACTACACCTCATATACTATACACAGGAATGGGATGAGAGAGCTGAATACAGAAGAAATAGGGGTACACACTACACCTCATATACTATAAACAGGGATGGAAAGAAAGAACTGAATGCAGAGGAAATAGGGGTATACACTACACCTCATATACTATAAACAGGGATGGAAAGAAAGAACTGAATGCAGAGGAAATAGGGGTACACACTACACCTCATATACTCGACACATGGATGGAAATAGAGAACTGGATGCAGAAGAAATAGGTTTACACACTACACCTCATATACTCAACACAGGGATGGGAATAGAGAGCTGGATGCAGAAGAAATAGGGGTACACACTACACCTCATATACTATGCACAAGGATGGAAAGAAAGAACTGAATGCAGAAGAAATAGGGATACACACTACACCTCATATACTATACACAGGGATGGGAAGAAAGAGCTGAATGAAGAAGAAATAGTGGTACTCACTACAACTCATATACTATACACAGGGATAGGAATAGAGAGTTGGATATAGAAGAAATAGGGGTACACACTACACCTCATATACTATACACAGGGACGGGAATAGAGAGCTGGATGAAGAAATAGGGGTACACACTACACCTCATATACTATACACAGGGATGGGATGAGAGAGTTGGATGTAGAAGAAATAGGGGTACACACTACACCTCATATACTATACACAAGGACGGGAATAGAGAGCTGGATGCAGAAGAAATAGGGGTACACACTACACCTCATATACTCTACACAGGGATGGGAATAGAGAGCTGAATGCAGAAGGAATAGGGGTACACACTACACCTCATACACCATGCACAGGGATAGGAAGATAGAGTGTAGGGGGGAAATTCTTCCCCAAGACCACAGATGTGACCACAGCATTCTTCCACTGACCATCACACTATTATATCATGAGTTGTAGATATAGCCATTTTTAACAGGGGTTCCCTGAGACCGAAAGGTTATTTCAAGGGTTCCTCTGTGTTGAAAAGGTTGAGAAAGTCTGTACTAAACACAGGGATGGAAGCAGATGAGATCAGGGTACACATTACATCCCTTATACCATGCATAGGGATGGCAGAGAGAGAGATGGGGAGCATAAGAGACCAGGGTACACACTATACCTCATAGACTATGCACAGAGATGGGCAGAAATTTATGAGGAGCAGAAGAGATCAGGGTACACCCTACATGTCATATACTATGCACAGGGATGGGAACAGATGGCTGGGAGCAGAAGACATCAGAGTGCACACTACATCCCATATACTATGCACAAGAATGGGCAGAGAGAGAGAGACGGGGAGCATAAGAGACCAGGGTACACACTACCCTTCATATAATATATACAGGGATGGGCAGAAATTGACGGGAGTAGAAGAGGTCCGGGAACACCCTATACCCTATATACTATCCACAGGGATGGGCAGAGAAATGGGGAGCAGAGGAGATCAGTGTACACACTATACCTCATATACTATACACAGGGATGGGAACAGATGGCTGGGAGCAGAAGAGATCAGAGGACACACTACTTTTTTATTATTATTATTATTATTATTATTATACAGGAATTATATAGCGCCAACAGTTTGGGCAGCGCTTAACAACATGAAGGCAGACATTACAATTACATTAAAATTTGGTACAAGAGGAATCAGAGGGCCCTGCTCATTAGAGCTTACAAAACTATATATACACAAACATATATGTGAAAGCATGCACAAAAAAGATGCCAATATAAAATTCAAATTCCATAGTGAGCGACTGTACTATGTCTGCAGTCTCTGATCATCTCCTGTATTATATCTCCAGTCTCTGACCATCTCTTGTATCATGTCTGCAATCTCTGACCATCTCCTGTAGTATGTCCGCATTCTCTGACCATCTCCTGTACTATGTCTGCAGTCTCCGACCATCTCTTGTAACATGTCTGCGGTCTCTGACCATCTCTTGTAACATGTCTGCAGTCCCTGTATCATGTCTGCAGTCTCTAACCATCTCTTGTAACATGTCTGCAGTCTCTGACCATCTCTTGTACTATGATTGCAGTCTCTGATCATCTCCTGTACTATGTCTGGGGGCTCTTTCTAACAGACTCTCTAACAGAAGCCATCTCTGTGTGCATCAGAGAGACTCCCCTCCAGGTCTCATTAGTGTACGCTCTTCCTGTATTTTCTTTATTGTTAAAAGATCATGGTAGTAACCTAGGGTAACGAAGACTTCTTAGGGGAGCATCTCTGTGTTTGAGTCATTGCCATAGTAACATTTGTAAAGGGGAGGAGTTGGTAAAGATGACCACGCCCATGTGGGGGCGCCAGAAATATTTCTGCACCCAGGCGTCTGTGACCCTAGGATCGGCCGTGGTGAGCGTCATTCCATATACATCCGTAGAGCTGAACCCTTCAAAGGAAAGTGATTGCTCCGATCACCATATATTTCCACAGAAACAGCCAGGAAATAAAAAAGGAAAGCCAGAGGGCCGCTTACCAGATCTGTTGGATCTCTAATTATGGAGATCGTATAGGCACACACAGGAGGGATCGCTACAGCTGGGACAGCATGTTCACACACACATCCAATCTCTGGATCCTCTCCTCCGACAGTTCCAAGTGCTGCGGTATGCTTCTTGGGACCCTTATCAGGGTAAGTTCACTTGTGAAGCGTATTTATAAAAGGAAGAAAGAAGACTTCATGGTGCAATATTGCTAAAATCAAAGGTTTCCTTTATTCCATTTGATGCGCAAACTGACATCCACATATAAACAATTAGCGGTATATTCAAACGAGACTCATAGCCGCGGCTACAGCTCCACCCGACGCGTTTCTCCATATTAGACATCGACTGGGAAGGAGGCCAGTAGGCTGGGTGCCTAATGCTAATCGTTTTTAACTTCTGTGAACCCCAGGTAGGGGGACCAATAAGGATGCAAACACTGGGTATGGGCAAAACATAACAGCAGTTAAAATGGTGGATTAATTACTTCCGGTAATGCGGAACTAATGTTTGGCCTTAAAACACGAGATTCAGGGTATAAATAGAGTGACGTACTGACATTAGGCAGCTTCCTGATGACGCAATCGTATTTGCGAAACACGTAAAGGCTGCTGGGAATAATACTACGTCACTTCCTGCCAAACGATAGTGAGGCTTGAGACGCACGCCGGGATAGGAGACATACGGCGATACCTTCACCCATTCAAACCGCCGGATAAGTTTGGTGCCGACTCAATGGGCACTTAAAAATGTGAGTGTTATAGTCTTTTTTACCTTTTTAACAATAAATGACACAGATATACTTTTCCTATTGGTAAAAGATTCCACTGACAGCATAAATGGAAGTTTTTTCGTTTCTCGACAATCGTAGGCTAGATCTGGGGGAACTTTTTGAAAACTATGACAACACCACAGCAGTAAACCTAGAACAGGGGTTTAAAAACCTCAGAAATGCTATGGATAAGCACATAAGGGTGTGGTGGGATATTAGCACACTAGAAAGATATAGAGAAGCTAAAATAACACCAAGAAGATTGAGATGGGACATAGGCCTAAATGATGGACTAGTAGATGAGAACCTATCAAAGACATGGTTCAATTTTTTTAATGGTTGTGAAAAGAAATTACTTGATATCATCATTGATAGAAGATGAGTAAAACTGTCAAAAATAGAGGCTAATATCAACAACATTAGGGAAAATATGCTGCCCCATATAGACGAGTGATTATAAAACCAGGGCAAGTAAGTTACAAGAATTTTTAATTAAATTAGATAATGAGGTAAAAAACAAGAAAGTCAAAAAATACCAACGAGACAAAAAAGACTATATAGAAGGTAGGGTATACAAATGGCAGGAAGAAGAGTTGGTAACAAACTCTAATAATACTGACTGAGGAAATGGAAGTAATGGGAGTACTAGAAGCTGGAGGGGTTAATAACAGGGCGAATAGTACCCAAGCCCTAAGTAAAAATAAGACACCAGAACCAACCCTGGGTACCAGCACCCAACAAAAGGTAGCTCCCACAAAGCCAGACTAAGGTGGGAGCACAACCAATCCACCACCCTACCAAACATCAACGGGGCAATATTCCAGGCACTGGAGAGGATGTTTTTTGAGGTAGAGGTAGGGGATATTATAACTACAATCCAAATTATGGTCCCCCACAGTGGCAGGGGGAATGGAGGGATTGGCGAGAACCCTACAAACCCCCTATGCCAGTTTTCCAAACCAGCAGGGGTGGCTGGAACAGGAACCCACAGGAGGGTGGGTGGAACAGAAACCCACAAGAAGGAGAGGGTGCAGAAAGGGGCAAAAAGAAAACGCGAAAACTAGGAGAGGGGATTTTTAAATTTAACTGACGTCGTTTTTACACAGGAGGAACTATTAGTATTAGACAAGGGTATTAAATATGCACCAAGCAAATCATTTAATCAGTTTGAAGCGTTTATAGATCTGCAAAAGTTTGTTAGAAAACTTAATTTAAAAAAACATTTTTTGGAAAGGGGAGAGAATAGTTCACAACAGAACAGTACAGTATACACACATAGTCAACTTAGGAATAAATCCACATTCAACCCTAAATCCAGTACCAACCAACATACTGATGTGTTCAAAATAATGGTGGAAAAAGAAATCAAAAATATAAAACCGGATAAACCCAAAAAACAGATAGAATATGGCAGGGGATTAAAAAATTAGAAAAACTAAAAAACATAGTGATCAGACCCGCCAACAAGGGGAGAGGCCTAGTGATAATAACAAAAAAGAATTATGGTTTGGAACTGGAGGGATTGGTCAAAGATAATACCACATATCAACTACTTAAAAAGAACCCAAATAAGGAGCTTAGAGCTAAATTGAAAGGTTTTTTGAACAAGGGCATTGCAGATAAAATAATAAATAAAAAGGAGGGAAGATATTTATTGCCAGATGCACCAAAAGTCCCGGTAATATACCAAGTACCAAAAATCCATAAGAACAAAATAAAACCGCCGGGGAGACCCATAATTAGTGGGATTGGATCAGTACATTCCAGACTAGGGGAGTATCTGGATGTATTCCTCCAACCGATAAAGGGTGGAAAGGAAAGGCCTAAATTAAGGACAGTAAAGATGTATTTCATTTTCTTAAACAGATTGAGGTGGATGACTCCACATTACTTGTGACAATGGACGTGGAGTCGTTGTACACCAATATTAAGCAAATAGACACATTAGCAGCAGTGGCATGGGCAATGAAAAATCTATCGGACTTGAGGTTAAAACAGAGGAGGTTTATATTGGGAGGGCTCAGAATGGCCACGGGTAATAACTTTTTTTGGCATGACCACAGATTTTATAAACAGATAAAGGGGGTAGGAATGGGGAATAAATATGCCCCAAGTGTGGCCAACATCTTCCACAATAATTGGGAGGAGGAAGAGATCTTTGGGAGATGTTGGCCACACATATTAACATATAAAAGATTCATGGATGACATCCTGATTGTTTGGAAAGGCGGTCGGAATGAGTTGGAGCAATTTGTGGACCATATAAGTGCAAACCAATATGGCATTAGTTTTACTGTAAACGTGCAGCAGGATGTCACAAATTTTTTGGATCTTGAGATCTTTAAGAATGGAAATAAATTAAACACCCGAACGCATTTTAAAGACACTGATCGGAATGGATACATACCGATAAAGAGCTGCCACCACCCCCAATGGAAAAAGGCAATACCCAGGGGCCAATTCATTAGGATAGAGCGAAACTGTGACTTAATGGAAGATTTTTTTGAACAGACCAATATCCTGATTGAAAGATTTGTGCATAAAGGTTACAGTAGGAAGGAGTTGGAAATCACCTGAGAGAAAATTGGACATTTGGACAGGAATAATATATTACTGATTAAAAACAGGGAACAAAATCAGAAAGATAAAGTACCGTGTATAACGGGATTAAATAAACAATATAAAGTGCTTGAAGGGATTATTAAGAACAATTGGCCCATAATTTGCAATGACCCATATTTGACCAAAATATTACCATCAAAACCAACATTCATTTATAGAAGGGCCAAAAGGATCAGGGACCAAATCATAAAAAATGTACCCGACCCTCCGAAGATAATGACTACTTTTTTGACCATAAGGGCTTTTATAAATGTGGTACATGTAAGCCCTGCAGGCTTGCGAACAGAGAGCATAAGAAAACAGTAGAATTTCAATCCAATTCAACCCAACAAAAATATAAAATTGACAAACTAATTACGTGTTGTAGCACTCACGTTACCTACGTATTGGAGTGCAGTTGTGGGCTCCAATACGTAGGTAGAACAACAAGGGCCCTTAAGGTAAGAATCAGGAAAAAATCTGAAATATTAAGAAAGGATACAAATACCATAGTGTGTGTTGAAACACATTAGGAATACACATGGTAGAGACCCCCGATACTTAAAGTTTTATGCAATAGACAAAATAGAACCAAACTGGAGAAATCTAAACACGCGGAGAGAGGTGTCAAAAAACAAAACTTACTGGCTATTTAAATTAAATACGATTTAGCCATCAGGGATGAATGTGGAACTAGACGTGAACTGTTTTATAGATGATTATTAGGTTTAGTGATTTATTATTATTTTTATTTGTATTGTTATTTTCATTTATTTTTTATTTTTATATATTGTTTTTATTTATATTTATATTTATTTTTATTTTATTTTTTTTATTTATCTTTATTTTTATTTTTATTATTATTTTTCTTCACATACATTTTTTTCCATGTTTATTAATATTGGATTTTTTTTTATAGCTTTAAATATGACTAACCATAAGTGAACTAAAAAGTTATATATGTAGGTCTAATAAAGATTAAGAATTATTAAAGTGTTTAAAATATTTTTTAAAAGTTTTAAAGTTGTTAAACCATTTTTTAGGAATATAAGGATTGTAAAAACCTTTCCAGCCATTTACATGGGGTGACTCTGGTAAAAGGAACGGGGGAACCATACTATATATGAATTTAAACTGCACTGTGGGAATATTTAGTAATGGTGTTTGAGATTAATCTAACTTGCGTGAACACCAGGTAGGGGGACCAATGAGGATGCAAACACTGGGTATGGGCAAAACATAACAGCTGGTAAAATGGCGGATTAATTACTTCCGGTAATGAGGAACTAATGTTTGGCCTTAAAACACGAGATTCAGGGTATAAATACAGTGACGTACTGACATTAAGCAGCTTTCTGATGACGCAATTGCATTTGAGAAAGGCGTAGAGGCTGCTGGGAATAATACTACGTCATTTCCTGCCAAACGATAGACGCACGTCGGGATAGGAGACATACGGTGATACCTTCACCTATTCAAACCGCTGGATAAGTTTGGTGCCGACTCATGGCCACTTAAAAATGTGAGTGTAAAGGCCCATACACACGATTGGACTTTTTGACAACAAACATGCAAATTAGCTGTTTTAAGGCAACATCCGACCGTGTGTATGCTCCATCGGACAAAATTTTCGGTTTTCATCGGACAAATGTTGGCCCTGTGAACAGAAAAACTTGGCGGCAACAAACATCCTACATCGGCAAGTCCAATCATGTGTACACAAAACCATCGGACTTTAGTACAATGTACCAACACGCTCAGAACCAATGGAAAAGATCAAACAACAATACAGAAGTTGACCAAAAGGGTGGAGAATTGAACGTCCTCTTTTGAAGTTTCGTCAGTACGTTGAAACGTCACTACGTTCGTGTTTGTTGCCTAAAAAGTCCTGCTGTGTGTATGCATACCAAGTTTACGGCCAACGCCCTTTGGACAGAAATCCGCGGAAAAGTTTGTTTAAAGTCCGATAGTGTGTACGAGGCTTTATAGTCTTTTTTAACTTTTTTTTTAACTTTTTAACAATAAATGGCACAGATATACTGCTCAATGATCACTGTCCATTTTTTATGAGGGCAGACACTTTTTCATACCTGTTTACAGGGAGCAGCATAGACCTGAGTGGTGTGGTTATCCCTACTAATGAACCAAAGGCACTTTCTATATTAATATCTGGTGAGTGTCCAATCCATATGGTGGTGGTGTTGTCACTAAACTGGTAGATAAAATACACTGAATCACGGATGCAAGACATAGGTGCGCTGGAGTAGTTCACATATAGTAGAGAACTGACAGTGGGATTCACTAAATGCTGGCACATTTAAACCAGCAGAAACACTGGACATTCATAATTTTATTTGTTTTATTCACTTTGTATTATTAATTTGTTATATTCACTGAAAATTTTGGAGGCTTTTAGGTGATGATATTTAGGTGTATGATTTACACATGTGATATAGGCATTGGTATATTGCACATAATGTATTTTAATTGATTTACACTTGTATATATACATATATATTTTCTTGATAATATAAGTGGTGTACCTTTTAGGTATATAAAATAAGGGTTAGCGCAGCCAACATTTTTTGTTTCAAGACTTGCAAATTGCTGTTCACAGACGCTCTCCCTCCAGTCTGACAGAGCTTGAGCTATTTTGCAAAGAAGAATGGGCAAAAATGTCCCTCTCTAGATGTGCAAAGCTGGTAGCGACATCCCCAAAAAGACTTGCAGCTGTAATTGCAGTGAAAGGTGGATCTACAAAGTATTGACTCAGGGGGGCTGGATACAAATGCACACCACACTTTTCACATTTTTATTTGTAAAAAATTTACAAAACCATATATCATTTTTCTCCCACTTCACAATTATGTGCCACTTTGTGTTGGTCTACCACATAAATCCCTATAAAGTGCATTTACTTTTTTGGTTGTAACATGAAAAATGTGGAAAATTTCAAGGGGTATGAATATTTTTTCAAGGCGCTGTAGCTAGCTAGTTCCCGCCCTATGCCTACACGTTCCCGATTCCGGAAGTGATCTCATCACCCTGGTTGTAAACATGTGTTCCAAGGACAGGAAGTGACGGCATCCATCGGCGCAGCCTGTCCACCGGAGTCCACCGCCATCCAGTACTCGGATAAGATACACTTCCAGGACACCCGGCATTTCCTTGCCAATATGCCTTTTTACAATGCACTTTTGTGAGTACCGCTTTCTACAGTTCCTATTAAACTTCATGTAATTTATTGCACTTAGAGTGGCGCCTTTGTTTTCATCTCTATAGCGTTCCCACCCGTAGGACGTCCATAGACGTCCTCGGTTTGCATCTCCATTTGTAGCAGAAGTGATTCAAGTGGCTAAATAGCCACTCGAACACTTCTGCGGGTGGCAGAAGGTGTGCCACCCCCCCATCCCTTCCACCGCCGCTGCCTTTCCCGGGCTCTGCCGTCCGCTCATGGGGCCTGGGAGCTATGCGGCCAGCGGCATTGGCTGCACGGAACAGAAAGAGAGGAACTGACGTTGTTCCTCTCTCTCTGTGACCCCGGAAAGTGGCAGCAACGAGTATGCTGTCACTTCCGGTTCCGCCTCTTTGTTTACCTGGCCGTTAGTGGCCACAAAAGCAACCAATCAGACTGATTTGTGTCTGATCAGCTGCATTGGAGGCCAGAGGAGAGATCTGGGGTCTAATAGACCCCAGATCTCTCCATAAAGAGGACCAGTCGCGGCCCATGATGCCACGAGAGATGTTGTTCATCCCTTGTGATAGCAATACATACGCAAAAGAAAAAACTAGCAGGTGCGCTGATCAACAGTTTAGTATAGTCTCCAGCTGGCTATTGGTGTTAATTAGACAAGTCAAAGGGTGCTGCTACTCTCTTTGGATCCTCTGGGTGGCAGGAAAACATCTAGACAAAACACAAAAGAGGAGAGCCCAAAGCCGCCCTAGTGTAACTCGGCTTTAATATGGTAAAATTAAAAACATTACAATGGTCAAACTCACATTGTGTGAAGATAGATACAGCATAAGGATTCCATGGTGGCCGCACTCCTAAAACCACCTGAAGATCCCGACAGGGGAAGGGGGAGCCGTGGACATTCAACCTATGGTAGCTGCCCGGATCCTAGCAGCTAGGTTGGATGGTGGATAGCCTCGGGTGTGCTGCCAGGATCCCGAGGGGGTCAGTGTGTGAAGGGAGTCGTGAGATGTGCTTGTATGCACCATGCTGTCCAGGTCGGGACAGACCAAGGCCTGAGCCTGAGATAGAGTCCATGAAGGACAGAGCAGCTGGGAAGCTGAAAGGAAATAGGCAGAGCTGAGGTACAGCATCTGTGCATGAACACTGGGATGTGTTTGATGAACAGGAGGACCAAAGGGTACTAATGGTCAGGAGAACCAAGAGGAACTAATCAGAGCAATAAAGCTGCCAAGAGAGCCAGGAGGCTATCACAGTCCCACTATAGGTTGCTGATCACTGCCAATGACAGTACAGCATCATAGCTGTGTAAATTCCAGTATGTACTGCATGCCATAGTTTGTAGCTGCTATAACTTTCACACAAACCCGTAATATACACTTATTGTGATTTTTTTTTTACCAAAAAGACATGTAGCAGCATGCATTTTGGCCTACAATTATGAAGAAATTAGATAAACAGTGGTGATGACATGCCACCAAAAGAAAGCTCTATTTGTTTTAAAAAAAATATTATATAAATGTAATTTGGGTACAGTGTTGCATGACTGTGCAAATGCCAGTTAAAGGAGCACAGTGCTGAACAAGCAACAAATGCCCTGGTCATGAAGAGAGTAAAACCTTCCAGGGGTCAAGCGGATTTTTCCTTATTTAATGACAGTGAGTAGAGTCATACAAAGCATTGCTTAGCACCCCAATGGCCAGAAGCACATCAAGAACTGCTGGCATATTGTGCAAATATAGCATAATAAAGGATAGAGACATTTATTTCAAATTGCATACAGATGTTTCAAACTTTTTGGCCATCATCAGTGCAGTGTATGGAAACCAAGACTTCTATAGAGTAGGCCTTGGGACCTGATGTGACAGTACGAATATATAGGATACGGCCGGAAGGGACTAAAGTGATCAAAAAGCCCTACAATTCTAATCACAGTGTAGCATAGTAAAGCCTTCTTAGAACAGAAGGTGTTGACATGTCTCGTTCTATCGCATATCCCAAAAATAAGAGGATTATGTCTCATTTCACCATAACCAGTATGGTTATACTGTCCCATTTCATCACCCCCAAACCCCCCCTCGCCACACACACAGTACCAGGTATCTGAGAAAATTCTGCATTTGCTATAAAGGGACTAATGCCCCGTACACACGAGCGGAATTTCCGTCGGAAAAATCTTGGATGGTTTTTCCGATGGAATTCCGCTCAAGCTTGGCTTGCATACACACGGTCACACAAAAGTTCTCTGAACTTTCGACTGCCAAGAACGCGGTGACGTACAACACTACGACGAGCCGAGAAAATGAAGTTCACTGCTTCCGAGCATGCGTCAAATTATTTCCGAGCATGCGTGTTTTTTTTGCGCGTCCGAATTGCATACAGGCAAATGCATTTTCGGATAGGAACTTTTTCCGACCGAAAAATAGAGAACCTGCTTTCAATCTTTTGCTGGCGGGAATTCCGCCAGCAAAAGTCCGATGGAGCATACACACGGGCGCAATTTCTGACCAAAAGCTCACATCAGAGGATATTCTACTGACCCTAGCTTAGGGTTGCCACCTAATCCCTTTAAATTAGCCTCAGAACCTGTGTAATTCATATGTGTTTGGGTTTAAAGGGATGAGGTGGCGACCCTACCCTAGCTGCAGGCCAGATAAAATCTTGTAGCGGGCCAAATGTGGTCCAGAGACCACTGTTATATGGGAAAGCCTACAAATGTATACGATGATCAAAGGCTAACTTGAAGCTGAAATTAAAATACTTCTACCAGATGGGATATAGAAATGGCACTAGTAATAATCAATACATCCATCAGAGGCCTGGAAGGATAAGAAGCCAGGTATCAATATGGTGGGTGCAGTCACATGCTCACTGCCCTATAACCCTGCATGGTTGGTGTTCTAGGCTGGTAGTATCAGAAGGCATGAAGAGGAGGCATTATTCTTAATTGTTTCTGCAGAAAATTTATGTAGATATGTCCCTAAAACAGTTATTATCTATAGATTTCAGAGGCGCTAAGAGTCTCTATTTCTTCATATAGTAAAAAATATACTGTATAAAAGCGAAAAAGGCAATAAACTAAAAAACGAAGTGTGATGAAGTAGGTGGCATAAAGAGTCTCACGTGAAATTCAGCCTCTTCCTCAATCACCAATTAAAGTGCTCCACCAATTCCCCTTTGTGTGTCAAACTCACAAATTTTTCTCTCCAGCTACAAAAGTTTTGAGAGTGACACAAATATTAATTTTCACAAAGTCTGCTGCCTCAGCTTTTATGATGGCAATTTGCCATCATAGTGTCAGTGTTGAGGAGGACAAGGCTGGAAATCACTCTGTAATGCTGACTGAGATGGAATAAAAGACTGGAAGCTTTAAAAGGAGGGTGGTGCTTGAAATCATTGTTCTTCCTCAAGGAAACATGTGCAGTCATCATTGCTTTGCACAAAAAGGGATTCACATGCAAGGATATTGCTGCTACTAAGATTGCACCTAAAACAACAATTTATCAGATCAAGAACTTCAAGGATAGAGGTTCAGTTGTTGTGAAGATAGCTTCAGGGTGCCTAAGAAAGTCTACCAAGCGCCTGGAGCATCTCCTACAGTTGATTCAGCTGCATGATCGGGGCACCACCAGTGCAGAGCTTGCTCAGGTATGGCAGCCGGCAGGTGTGAGTACATCTGCACACACAGTGAGGAGAAGACTTTTGGAGGATGGCCTGGTGTCAAGAAGGGCAGCAAAGAAGCCACTTCTTTCCAGTAAAATATCAGGGACAGACTGATAATCTACAAAAGGTACAGGGATTGCTATGCTGAGAACTGGGGTAAAGTCATTTTCTCTGATGAATCCCCTTTCCAATTGTTTGGGGCATCTAGGAAAAAACCTTGTCCAGAGAAGAAAAGGTGAACGCTACCATCATTCCTGTGTCATGTCAACAGTAAAGGATCCTGAGACCATTCATGTGTGGAGTTGCTTCTCAGAAAAGGGAGTGGGCTCACTCACAATTTTGCCTAAGAACACAGCCATGAATAAAGAATGGTACAAAAACATCTTCCGAGAGCAACTTCTCCCAACCATCCAAGAACAGTTTGGTGAGGAACAATGCCTTTTCCAGCATGATGGAGCACCATAAGGCAAAAGTGATAACTAAGTGGCTTGGGGAACAAAAACATCAAAATTTTGGGTCCATAGCCTGGAAACTCCCCAGACCTTAATCCCATCGAGAACTTGTGGTCAATCCTCAAGAGGCGGGTGTGCAAAAAAACTCCACAAATTCTAACAAACTCCAAGCATTGATTATGCAAGAATGGGCTGCCATCAGTTAGGATGGGGCCAAGAAGTTGATTGACAGCATACCAGGGCAATTGCAGAGGTCTTGAAAAAGAAGGGTCAACACTGCAAATATTGACTCTTTGCATAAACCTAATGTAGTCAATAAAAGCCTTTGACATTTATGAAATGCTTGTAATTATACTTCAGTATACCATAGTAACATCTGACAAAAAGATCTAAAAACACTGAAGCAGCAGACTTTGTGAAAATTAATATTTGTGTCATTCTCAAAACTTTTGGCCACGGCTGTACACTCACATCTGAACATAGCGATGCGTCAGTTTTGCATTGTGCCTTTTTTCACGCGACAGCTCATTGACTTGAATGAACTACCTGACGCCTAACAAGTCCATCAACGAAGCTCAAGTACCAAGTTTTGGCACTGAGCCAAGTGTATCTGGTGACATGTTTTTGTGTTTTTCTTTTTCACATGGCAAAACGTGTGGCTGCTACCTGCATTTGGGGTGCCATTAAGAAATAATTGCACCGCAAGTGCGGTGCGCATTTTAGTGCATTTTTCACACATTCCTGGAAACACAGGCAGAAATGCATGTTTCTGCCAGCGTTTTCAAGTTGCTCAGATGTGAATGCAGCCAAAGAGCTGGCAAAGGGCCTTTCTATGAAAGTGATTGGGTGGCTTTAGATCACTTTATGAGGCTCTCAAAGGGGCGGCATCTGCAGTGGTTCCCCGGCTCTCTTGTTCCACCAGGGAGTTCAGGACCTCAGGAAACAGCTTCTCTGGTTAAAGTAGAAGGAACTTGAGGAACATCCATTTTCCGATCCCTCCTTTGACTAATGAACCTGGAAGCAACAAGTATCACGTCACTTCCAGGGTCACAGCTGTCGTTCCTCAGATAGTGTAGCCAAGGATACAGCTAATCAAGCAACATCTATGCTAGAATAGTTGCATTGGAGGCAAGGGGAGACACTGGGGTTCTAAAGAGCAACAGTCATCTGCCTATGCTATTACATGGGGGCTAATAGGCTCCCTATGTAATGGCAATAAAGTAAAAAAAACAAAAAACAAAATAAGAATTGTATAAAATAAATAAAAACAATTTAAAACACCTGCTGTCACCCACTGTACACACCCCATAAAAAAGTGCAGTGTAGGGCGAGGACGTTTATGTAACATCAATTGCGCCACACGTTATATGAGATATCTCCATGAACATGAGTGAGATCAATCATTCTAGGGCCATAGTTTATGGTTAACCTCTTCACGCCGGCTCCTCCCAGCCCTTTAAGAGGTTTAGGATGCCAAGAAGTGGGGCGGGGCTTAGGATCATGTTACTGCCTTGATTGGCTGTCACGTGATCTGAAAAAAACTCCTGATCACAAGCAGCGATTTGGAGCATTTGGTTAGGTGCCGGTAACTGTGCCAGGAGCATGCAGCGCACGCGCTCTTGGCACAGCTGTATTGTCCGCAATTCAAGCAACTATGCGGCCTCTCAGCACCAAGAGGCTGCATATTTATCTGCAGCTGGCGCCAAGGGGTTAAAGTAGAACTATAGGCAAAACTTTTTTTTTTTTCATTTTCGATAAAGAAAGGGAGGGTTATAACGCAGAATTTTTTTTCTCAGTATCTGTGTTGCATTTCTGAGATTTCCCTTCACTTCCTGTCCCGTAGACAAACAGGAAGTGAGAGGAAAATCCCTGCTAATTAAGGGGATCCCTAGGGGACCCCTCAGGTCATCAGAACTAGTGTCTCCATTGGAAGATTTCCCATCTATTACTTTTCTGGGGACAACCCAAAATTTGGGATTTTCTTGTACTTTCAATGATAATGGTAAACAGGAGAGATAGAGAGGGTGACTCTCCTTATCGGGGGGCACAGACAGCAAAAAAACTGACAGGGGTTCTAAACCATCTCTACTCTGTCCAAAACGAAAAGCAAAAAAGTTTTGCCTTTAGTTATACTTTAACTGTAAACTGATGAAATAGGGAGGTCTGGGAGCCTGGTCCCCAGCCAAGGCTACACCAAGGGAAGGGAAGGGGGTAAGTGGACTATCTCGGGATACAATAGAGCAGCGAACCTTGGCACCCCAGATGTTTTGGAACTACATTTCCCATGATGCTCATCAACACTACAGAGTGCGTGAGCATTATGGGAAATGTAGTTCCAAAACATCTGGGGTGCCAAGGTTCGCCATCACTGCAATAGAGTATAAAAACAATCATATAAAAATTAGAAAAGTTTGTTGATACATTATACATGACAAAGGATGTCAGTAGTAATTTAAAAACATAGGTGACTCGGTCATGGACAGTGTTTCAACTAGTTTCGCGGACTGGGCCGCTTCATCAGGAAAAACATCTGCAAATTAAATTGCAGATGTTTTTCCTGATGAAGAGGACCAGTCGGCGAAACTACTGACATCCTTTGTCATGTATTATGTATCAATAAACTTTTCTAATTTTTATATGATTGTCTTTATACTCTATTTGCAGGGATAAGCAATTAGCGGACCTCCAGCTGTTGCAAAACTACAAGTCCCATCATGACTCTGCCTCTGGGTGTCATGCTTGTGGCTGTCAGAGTCTTGCTATGCCTCATGGGACTTGTAGTTCTGCAACAGCTGGAGGTCCGCTAATTGCATATCCCTGCTCTATTGTATCCCTTTTTGCATTGTACCAAGAGTCCGTTTGCCCCCTTCCCTTCCCTTGGTGTAGCCCTGGCTGGGGACCAGGCTCCCAGACCCCCTATTTCATTAATTCTTGGATGATGGTACAACCCTTGTTTGAATACACGTACCTATTGATACTGTTCTCAGAGGCCACCTATATTTTTCTATTAAATGTATTACTGATGACCTGTGAAGGCTTTTAAAGTGACGCCGATCAGGAACTTTAGGTAGATTCAGATCGTTTTTTGCCCATGGGTGTGCACAGTTTTAAGACTTGACATAATTGGTATCTATTTACTCAATGTAAACCAGTTTTTTAGATTTTACAAAAAAAAAAAGTATAATATTGTTTGTTTGCACTAAAATTAATTTTTGTGTATTTGTTACCTGATAAAATGCAGTGCGCAAATATTGTGACACAAAAAATTGCTGCCACCACCATTTTATTCTCCAAGGTCTCTGCTTTCAGAAATTATATACTTTTTAGGGGATTTAAAGTTGGATGTCATAGAGCAGCGGTCCCCAACCTCCCCTACACCAGGGACTGGCCTCATGGAAAACAACCCCCAGAGCGGGGGATTGGGGGGCTGCAGCCTATCATCTCACCTGCCACTCACTTTGTGGGATTACCTTGGCATACTTACCAACTGTCACGAATTTCCCGGGACATTCCCAGGATTTAGACCCTTTTCCCGGATTTAGCCAATCCCGGGAAATGTCCCGGGAAATGTCCCGGGAAATTCGTGTTTTACCGATTTTTTTTTCGCCGCCACCACCGCCGCCACCGCCGCCGCTAGAGGTCTGTGGCCGACGGAGACAATGTCTCCACCGGCCGCCATTTTCCTGAAGACCAAATTGCCGTTTAGCAATGGCCGGGTGGCTGCCAATAAAATTTGAGCTGTGGCACCGCCCACCTTCCGCCCCGCTGCCGTCTGTGACCTGATGTGGGAAGGGGCGGGGATGGGCGGCGCCGCAGCTCAATTGCTATTGGCAGCCACCCGGCTATTTTGTCCCATTCTATTTAGTAATGGTGGTGGAGAGTGTCTCTACTGCTGGGAATGCCTGATGTAAGGAAAGGGGGGGCTCCATTGGGGGATGCCTGGTGTAAGGACAGGACTCTGCTGGCAATGCCTGATGTATGAAGTGACTCCACTGCAATGCCTGATGTAAGGGGGACTCCGCTGGCAATGTCTGATGTAAGGGGGGACTCCGCTGCAATGTCTGATGTAAGGGGGACTCCGCTGGTAATGTCTGATGTAAGGGGGACTCTGCTGGCAATGTCTGATGTCGGAGGGACTCCGCTGGCAATGTCTGATGTAAGGGGGGACTCTGCTGGCAATGTCTGATGTAAGGGGGACTCCGCTGGCAATGTCTGATGTAAGGGGGGACTCCGCTGGCAATGTCTAATGTAAGGGGGGACTCCGCTGGTAATGTCTGATGTAAGGGGGACTCTGCTGGCAATGTCTGATGTCGGAGGGACTCCGCTGGCAATGTCTGATGTAAGGGGGACTCCGTTGGCAATGTCTGATGTAAGGAGGACTCCGCTGGCAATGTCTAATGTAAGGGGGGACTCCGCTGGCAATGTCTGATGTAAGGGGGACTCCGCTGGCAATGTCTGATGTAAGGGGGACTCCGCTGGCAATGTCTGATGTAAGGGGGACTCCGCTGGCAATGTCTGATGTAAGGGGGGAACCCGCTGGCAATGCCTGATGTAAGGGGGGACTCTGCTGGCAATGCCTGATGTAAGGGGGACTCCGCTGGCAATGCCTGATGTAAGGGGGGACTCCGCTGGCAATGCCTGATGTAAGGGGGGACTCTGCTGGCAATGTCTGATGTAAGGGGGGACTCTGCTGGCAATGTCTGATGTAAGGGAGGACTCTGCTGGCAATGCCTGATGTAAGGGGGGACTCTGCTGGCAATGTCTGATGTAAGGGGGGACTCAGCTGGCAATGCCTGATGTAAGGGAGGACTCCGCTGGAAATGCCTGATGTAAGGGGGGACTCCGCTGGGGACACCTGATGGCATCTGGTGGCAGGCGATGTGGCAGGTGACACGCTCAGGGCTTCCACTGATTCCGCATTATGGTGAGTTAAATAATGTCATTCTTTATTACAATGTAATAATAGAAATAATGCACTTCAATCATCCTGACACCATAACAACCTTGGTGCCGGGATGATGTAAGATCTGGGCCTGCTGTCCCTCCATCCCTCTTTCTTTCTACTCTTTTTCTCTCTTTCTTTTTCTCCCTTTTTCTTTCTTTCTCCCTCTCCATCCCTCATTCATCTCATACCACACCCCTTCCGAGCCACGCCCATTTAAGACACGCCCACTATTCCGCTCAAACCGCGCCCATTTTTCACCACTGCGCTCTTCGGAATTTTTCTGTTACGGTATGCCCCGCCTACAAAAGAATGCCACGCTCCCTAATTATAGCAAGGCTCCACCTACATGCAAAAAAGTGTCCCAAATGTTTTTTTTTTGCAATGTTGGCAACTATGCCTTGGAATATAACACTTTATTTGTATACGTGTTTATTTTTTTTTTTTTATATTTATTATTATGAGAAAAAATATTGTTATTGAAAAAAAAACATACATCCTTATTTGTATTTGGCTGATCACATGAGCCCTGTTTAATATTATGAACAATATTGTAATTAGCCAGATACAAATAAAGATTGAAAAAATATATACTGAGAGACCTGACCACAAAGAGTGGAGCGAGCGCCCTCTGGTGTTGGGAGGGTGGCAGTGCACTAGACCGGATAGGAGGTGGAGCCCAGGCGTGGCCGCCAATGCAAATCAAGCCTCTCTAGCCACCCACCGCTGCGCGGCCTGACGCCTGACCGCCAGCGATCCACGTTTCGGGGGATCCACGTTCCGTTCTTAGAAGGAACCTCCGACTACCCCCACATTGGGCTCCTCCCCCTTCCCCTTGTTCAGTCACATGCACACCGCGACTCTTGCGATTCCCAGCCCCGCCCACTACTTTCCCCACCATCCGCCCTTTTCCCCGCCCACAGAACGGGGATCCCATTGATGTGAAATGCACGGCCAATAGGATCATTCCTTTTCTTAGGCGCCGCCCCCTCTAGCTGACAGCAGGTAGAGTTCAGATTCTGACTTGCAAAGATGGCGGCCTCCTGGGGAAGGTTACTGGCGACACGAGTGAGTGCGGGGAGATCCCGGGGTGTCCGTACCGGGGGAGATGACCTGGGAATATACCACTATGTACATTATACAGGGGAGATTACCTGGGAATATACCACCATGTACACTACACAGGGGAGATTACCTGGGAATATATCACTATGTACATTATACAGAGGAGATTACCTGGGATTATACCACTATGTACACTACACAGGGGAGATTACCTGGGAATATATCACTATGTACACTAAACGGGGGCAATTACCTGGGAATATACCACTATGTACACTAAACGGGGGCGATTACCTGGGAATATACCACTATGTACACTAAACAGGGGCAATTACCTGGGAATATACCACTATGTACACTACACAGGGGAGATTACCTGGGAATATACCACTATGTACACTATACGGGGGAGATTACCTAGGAATATACCACTATGTACACTATACAGGAGAGATTACCTAGGAATATACCACTATGTACATTATGCAGGGAAGATTACCTGGGGATATAACACTATGTGCACTATACAGGGGAGATTACCTGGGAATATGCCACTATGTACACTATACAGGGGAGATTACCTGGGAATATACCACTATGTACATTATACAGGGGAGATTATCTGGGAATATACCACTATGTAAACTATATAGGGGAGATTACCAGGGGATGTACCACTATGTAAACTATACAGGGGAAATTACCAGGGGATATACCACTGTGTATACTATACAGGGGAGATTACCAGGAAATATACCACTACGTACATTATACAGGAGGGATTACCTGAGAATATACCACTATGTACACAATATACAGGGGAGATTACCTGGGAATATACCACTATGTACATTATACAGGGGAGATTACCTGGGAATATACCACTATGTACATTATACAGGGGAGATTACCTGGGAATATACCACTATGTACATTATACAGGGGAGATTACCTGGGAATATACCACTATGTACACTATACAGGGGAGATTACCTGGGAATATACCACTATGTACATTATACAGGGGAGATTATCTGGGAATATACCACTATGTAAACTATATAGGGGAGATTACCAGGGGATGTACCACTATGTAAACTATACAGGGGAAATTACCAGGGGATATACCACTGTGTCCACTATACAGGGGAGATTACCAGGAAATATACCACTACGTACATTATACAGGAGGGATTACCAGAGAATATACCACTATGTACATTATACAGGGGAGATTACCTGGGAATATACCACTATGTACATTATACAGGGGAGATTACCTGGGAATATACCACTATGTACATTATACAGGGGGATTACCTGAGAATATATCACTACACACACTATACAGGGGGATTACCTGGGATTATACCACTATGTACATTATACAGGGGAGAATACCTAGAAATATACCACTATGTACACTATACAGGGGAGATTACCTGGGAATATACCACTATGTACACTATACAGGGAGATTACCTTGGAATATACCACTATGTACACTATACAGGGGAGATTACCTGGCAATATACCACTATGTACACTATACAGGGGAGATTACCTGGCAATATACCACTATGTACACTATACAGGGGAGATTACCTGGCAATATACCACTATGTACATTATGCAGGGAAAATTACTTGGGAATATAACACTATGTACACTAAACAGGGGCGATTACCTGGGAATATACCACTATGTACACTATACAGGGGAGATTACCTGGCAATATACCACTATGTACACTATACAGGGGAGATTACCTGGCAATATACCACTATGTACATTATACAGGGGAGATTACCTTGGAATATATCACTATTTACATTATGCAGGGAAGATTACCTGGGAATATAACACTATGTGCACTATACAGGGGAGATTACCCGGGCATATGCCACTATGTACACTATACAGGGAAGATTACCTGGGAATATACCACTATGTACATTATACAGGGGAGATTATCTGGGAATATACCACTATGTAAACTATATAGGGGAGATTACCAGGGGATGTACCACTATGTAAACTATACAGGGGAAATTACCAGGAAATATACCACTACGTACATTATACAGGAGGGATTACCTGAGAATATACCACTATGTACACTATGCAGGGAAGATTACCTGGGAATATAACACTATGTGCACTATACAGGGGAGATTACCTGGGAATATACCACTATGTACATTATACAGGGGAGATTACCTGGGAATATACCACTATGTACATTATACAGGGGAGATTACCTGGGAATATACCACTATGTACATTATACAGGGGAGATTACCTGGGAATATACCACTATGTACATTATACAGGGGAGATTACCTGGGAATATACCACTATGTACATTATACAGGGGAGATTACCTGGGAATATACCACTATGTACACTATACGGGGGGGGTTACCTGAGAATATATCACTACACACACTATACAGGGGGATTACCTGAGAATATACCACTATGTACACTATACAGGGGGATTACCTGAGAATATATCACTACACACACTATACAGGGGGATTACCTGGGATTATACCACTATGTACATTATACAGGGGAGATTACCTAGGAATATACCACTATGTACACTATACAGGGGAGATTACCTGGGAATATACCACTATGTACACTATACAGGGGAGATTACCTTGGAATATACCACTATGTACACTATACAGGGGAGATTACCTTGGAATATACCACTATGTACACTATACAGGGGAGATTACCTGGGAATATACCACTATGTACACTATACAGGGGAGATTACCTGGCAATATACCACTATGTACACTATACAGGGGAGATTACCTGGCAATATACCACTATGTGCATTATGCAGGGAAGATTACTTGGGAATATAACACTAAGTACACTAAACAGGGGCGATTACCTGGGAATATACCACTATGTACACTAAACAGGGGCGATTACCTGGGAATATACCGCTATGTACACTATACGGGGGAGATTACCTAGGAATATACCACTATGTACACTATACAGGGGAGATTACCTGGGAATATACCACTATGTACATTATACAGGGGAGATTACCTGGGAATATACCACTATGTACATTATACAGGGGAGATTACCTGGGAATATACCACTATGTACATTATACAGGGGAGATTACCTGAGAATATACCACTATGTACACTATACAGGGGAGATTACCTGGGAATATACCACTACACACACTATGCAGGGGGATTGCCTGAGAATATACCACTATGTACACTATACAGGGGAGATTACCTGTGAATATTACCAGGAAGTAATACTCCACATAATTACAGTGACATGACATGTATGATGATTTGGATTTTGCCTACAAATATAAAGTTGCACGTTACACTCTGTTTGCCTTTGTGTATCGATTGTTGTGAAATCTTCAGGACTTTTGCATAATTTGCACAGACAGTCGGAAACCATTTTTAGAAATTGGTAAATTTTGTGTCTGGTCACCCTGCCCCCGCTCTCAGGCTGGAGAGAGCTTTTTGCACAATTCTCCTAATGTGCCCCTTTTGACGTAGTTATTGCAGGAGGTTAGCTCTGCCTCTCCAGTTGTCCTATAACAGATCTCTGCCATACAATGCTTGCACTTTGTAAGGGTGGACACAGAGATCTTCTGGAATGCTTTGCAGGGTTGGTGGGGGGGGGGGGGATTCTAAGATCTGTTGTGGTGTCAGGGGGAACACATAGATTTGCTGGGGTTTGGTTGTGGAGGGATGCAGAGGTCTGCTGCTGAAAAGATCACCTTATTGTTTCTCTGCAGGTAATCCGCGCTGCAGCCGCTCCTGTTTCACGTTCCGTCCAATGTCCTGTCATCGCAGGAGCCAGTACAGGCCGGGCTGTCTTCTGTGCTAATCCAAAGTTTAATTTCAGCACCAGTGAGTCCTGTTCTTATTGATTTGTGCATCTCTATACACTGCGTATTCCGATGTCTGCTACCACTTTATAGTTCTGTATGGAGGGCTGGGGCCTAGGGTTGTAGCTGCTGAGAGGAGCCCCTACCCTCTAATCCTGCCTCTAGGAGGCATTTCCTGGGTTTATTGGTTTGGTTTTAGGTGCTGTGAGGAGACCTTCCTGAGCCCTGCCCTCTAGATGTTATTAAATGGTTAATTGGCTCAGTTGTAGTTGCCAAGAAGAGACCTTCCTGTGCCCTCCCTCTAATCCTGCCCCCTAGGAGTTATTACCTGGGTTGATTGGCTCGGCTTCAGCTGCTGGGAGGAGACTTTTCTGTGCCCTGTCCCCTGATAGTTATTAGACATATGCACTGATAAAAAAATGTGTTCGTTTTGGTTTCATTCGTTTTTTTGCTTAATTCGAAAATTGGAAATTTTGGAAGTTAACAAATTTGTCACTAAACGAATTGCACATGTCTAGTAGTTATTAATTTCTTGGATTGTAATTTCTAACGAGCAGGGCCCTCTGATTCCTCCTGTATTTAATTGTAACTGTACTGTCTGCGCTAACATTGTAAAGTGCTTTGCAAACTGTTGGCATTATATAAATCCTGAATAATAATAATAATAATAATAATAAACTGGGTTGATTGGCTCGGTTGTAGTTGCAAAGAGGAGACCTTCCTGTGCCCTCCCCTCCACTCCTCCCCCCTAGAAGTTACTACCTGGGTTGACTGGCTCAGTTTTAGCTGCTGGGAGGAGACCTTTCTGTGCCCTGCCCACTAGGAGTTATTGGATGGGTCAATTGGCTCGGTTGTAATTGCCAAGAGGAGATCTTCCTGTGCCCTCCCCTCTAATCCTGCCCCCCAGGAGGTATTATCTGGGTTTACTTGCTCGGTTTTAGCTGCTGAGAGGGGGGAGACCTTCCTGCCCCCTAGAAGTTATTACCTGGGTTGGTTGGCACTGCTTTAGCTGCTGGGAGGAGACCTTCCTGTGTCCTGCCCGCTAGGAGTTATTAACTGGGTTAATTGGCTTTATTTGTAGTTGCCAAGAGGAGACATTCCTGTGCTCTCCCGTCTAATCCTTCCCCCTAGGAGCTATTACCTGGGTTGACTGGCTCGGTTTTAGCTGCTGGGAGGAGACCTTCCTGTGCCCTGGCCCTTAGGCGTTACCACATGAGTTGATTGGCTCAGTTGTAGCTACAGAGAGGAGACCTTACAGTACCCTCCCTTATAATCCTGCCCCCAAGGAGTTATTACCTGGGTTGATTGGCTTGGACACTGTGTGTGACAGCTAAGAATACAGATGATGGGGGCGTTTAGGTGGGAGAAGTGTTTGGGAGGGCTATGTATCAAAATTTGTAGTGAACAATAAATAGGTCCCCCCTCCCCCCATGTACAGATGTGTGAAGTGTCATAAGATATTTGGGGGAGGGGCACTACAATGATGCCTACATAGTTTTATAAAACAATTATATTCATACAAAATCCTTTTAAAAAAATTGCAGCCAATTACAACCGTGTATAAAATACACCAAGGTCATGTGAAATGTCTAGTTTTCTGATGCTTTTACATATTGAACACTTCACTCTCATCTGTATCCCCCCCTCCACACACAGATCACCAAATATTTTCTCAACATTAGATCACTTCCAACTAAATTTAAAACCAATAACTGGTCCGGTGGAAGGCAGGAACACTTTACTCTCTCAACACATTTCAGAGACTATGATGTCTGCTTCTTTAAGAGATCTTGTGAGTGTATAATAATTGCATGGAGTTGTGAAGGGGTAGGATGCCCCAATTCCACCAACCTCTAGATGGCAGCACACTGAATCCTAAAGCAAGGACCCAAATGCCAGAAATCAATACAGGAAACGGGCAACAAATTTCAGACGCATCAATAGTACACCGTCAGATCCTGTGTTTCGTCAGAATTTGTAAAGGAAGTGACGTTCCGTCGCCACCATCTTGTTACACCCTGCACTCCTCCACAGTAAGGATACACTAATAAGGGGACAAGCGGATATCTTGTTACACCCACTGGAGTTTTGCACTTCACACTTATTTTTAACAGTAAACGGAGCTTATAAGATGAAATACAGTATTTAGAAATCCGACAGACTGTTTACATGTTGAATTCTAAAATCAGTGGTGTTCTGTCAGATTAGCAAACCTGTGAGATCTACATGTTTGCCGCTGCTTTTAAAATTGAACATCTAAACAGTCCGTCAGATTTTAAAATCCTGTATTCAACCTTATAAGCTCTGTTTACTGTTAAAAAAAAAAAGGTTAAATACAGTATTTAGAAATTCGAAGGACTGTTTAGATGTTCAATTTTAAAAGCAGCGGCAAACCTGTAGATCTCACAGGTTTGCTAATCTGACAGAACATCTCTGATTTTATAATTCAACGTGTAAACAGTCCGTTGGGTTTTAAAATACTGTATTTCATCTTATAAGCTCCGTTTATTGTTAAAAATAAGTGTGACATGCAAAACTCCGATGGGTGTAACAAGATGTCCACCCTGCCCCCTTCTCAGTGTATCCTTACTGTGGAGGAGTGCGGGGTGTAGCAAGATGGCGGCAACGGAACGTCACTTCCATTACACATTCTGACGGGTCGCCAAATCTGATGAAACACCTGCAAAATGAACAGAGATGTTATCCAGTCCCTGTCTGCTGGTCAGATGTGTATCGCCATCTGCTTGGGATAGCCTACAGGCCCCCCCTGTACTAGATGTAGCGATTGCATTAGTTCTTTATTTTTTTCTTGTTTTAAACAGTTTCAGTAACATGCCTCCCTGGCTAGGGTGATGACCTAGACCAAAATAAAGGGTCAACAGTAAAAAATTTCACTGAGCTTATTCCGAGGAAAAATATACCCCTAGACCAATGGTGGTCAACATTCTTGATATAGGGGGGCTTAAAGTGTTAGTAAACACACAATTTTACATTGTCCCTTCTATTTCTGTTAATGGATGATGATACTGTAATGATACTGTAATTATTTTAATAAAAAAACAGCCTTTGGAATACAGAGTAAAAATAAATACACTGTTTTAACCCCTTCCCTCCCGTGCTATATAACCAAAAGACTGCTACAGTGCAGGCCTAAATTGCCGGGAGGGCGTCCTTGTATGTTCTCCCCTGCTCCACCCCCTGCAATCAGCGAGTCATGGATCACAGATCGGAGTAAGGGGCCCATCCCGTCCCCTTACCACGTGATGTAAACATCTAATTAAAAAAAACCCCACAATCATCAGCTTCTGTCAGATGGACATTGATCCCTCACACAGAGAGCCAGTGCCGCCGATCAGTGTTGCCCATCAGTGGTTTAGTTATTCTTTAGGCAGATAAACATTTAATTTTACATAAATTATATGCAGAATACAGCCCCCCCCCTCCCCTTCAGTATATGACTGTAGCGCTCCTCCCCTTCAGTATATGATGACTGTAGAGCTCCTCCCCTTCAGTATATGATGACTGTAGAGCTCCTCCCCCTTCAGTGTATGATGACTGTAGCGCTCCTCCCCCTTCAGTGTATGATGACTGTAGCGCTCCTCCCCCTTCAGTATATGATGACTGTAGAGCTCCTCCCCTTCAGTATATGATGACTGTAGAGCTCCTCCCCCTTCAGTGTATGATGACTATAGAGCTCCTTCAGTATATGATGACTATAGAGCTCCTTCAGTATATGATGACTATAGAGCTCCTTCAGTATATGATGACTATAGAGCTTCTCCTCCTCCTTCAGTATATGACTGTAGAGCTCCTCCTCCTCCTTCAGTATATGACTGTAGAGCTCCTCCTCCTCCTTCAGTATATGACTGTAGAGCTCCTCCTCCTCCTTCAGTATATGACTGTAGAGCTCCTCCTCCTCCTTCAGTATATGACTGTAGAGCTCCTCCTCCTCCTTCAGTATATGACTGTAGAGCTCCTCCTCCTCCTTCAGTATATGACTGTAGAGCTCCTCCTCCTCCTTCGGTATATGACTGTAGAGCTCCTCCCCCTTCAGTATATGATGACTATAGAGCTCCTCCCCCTTCAGTATATGATGACTATAGAGCTCCTCCTCCTTCAGTATATGATGACTATAGAGCTCCTCCTCCTTCAGTATATGATGACTATAGAGCTCCTCCTCCTTCAGTATATGATGACTATAGAGCTCCTCCTCCTTCAGTATATGACTATAGAGCTCCTCCTCCGCCTTCAATATATGACTGTAGAGCTCCTCCCCCTTCAGTATATGATGACTATAGAGCTCCTCCTCCTTCAGTATATGACTGTAGAGCTCCTCCTCCTTCAGTATATGACTGTAGAGCTCCTCCTTCTTCAGTATATGACTGTAGAGCTCCTCCTCCTCCTTCAGTGTATGATGACTGTAGAGCTCCTCCTCCTTCAGTATATGACTGTAGAGCTCCTCTTCCTCCAGTGTATGATGACTGTAGAGCTCCTCTTCCTCCAGTGTATGATGACTGTAGAGCTCCTCCTCCTTCAGTATATGACTGTAGAGCTCCTCCTCCTCCTTCAGTATATGACTGTAGAGCTCCTCCTCCTCCTTCAGTATATGACTGTAGAGCTCCTCCTCCTCCTTCAGTATATGACTGTAGAGCTCCTCCTCCTCCTTCGGTATATGACTGTAGAGCTCCTCCCCCTTCAGTATATGATGACTATAGAGCTCCTCCCCCTTCAGTATATGATGACTATAGAGCTCCTCCTCCTTCAGTATATGATGACTATAGAGCTCCTCCTCCTTCAGTATATGATGACTATAGAGCTCCTCCTCCTTCAGTATATGATGACTATAGAGCTCCTCCTCCTTCAGTATATGACTATAGAGCTCCTCCTCCGCCTTCAATATATGACTGTAGAGCTCCTCCCCCTTCAGTATATGATGACTATAGAGCTCCTCCTCCTTCAGTATATGACTGTAGAGCTCCTCCTCCTTCAGTATATGACTGTAGAGCTCCTCCTTCTTCAGTATATGACTGTAGAGCTCCTCCTCCTCCTTCAGTGTATGATGACTGTAGAGCTCCTCCTCCTTCAGTATATGACTGTAGAGCTCCTCTTCCTCCAGTGTATGATGACTGTAGAGCTCCTCTTCCTCCAGTGTATGATGACTGTAGAGCTCCTCCTCCTTCAGTATATGACTGTAGAGCTCCTTCTCCTCCAGTGTATGATGACTGTAGAGCTCCTCCTCCTCCAGTGTATGATGACTATAGAGCTCCTCTTCCTTCAGTGTATGATGACTGTAGAGCTCCTCCTCCTTCAGTGTATGATGACTGTAGAGCTCCTCCCCCTTCAGTATATGATGACTGTAGAGCTCCTCCTCCTTCAGTGTATGATGACTGTAGAGCTCCTCCCCCTTCAGTATATGATGACTGTAGAGCTCCTCCTCCTTCAGTGTATGATGACTGTAGAGCTCCTCCTCCTTCAGTGTATGATGACTGTAGAGCTCCTCCCCCTTCAGTATATGATGACTGTAGAGCTCCTCCCCCTTCAGTGTATGATGACTGTAGTGACTGTAAATTCTATCCTACAGGTTCCTCGCGGCTCCTCCCCGCCGTAACTCAGCTTGCCCCACAGTTCAAAGGGACAGCGGTTGTCAATGGAGAGTTCAAAGATTTAAGTTTAGATGACTTCAAAGGAAAGTATCTGGTGCTGTTCTTTTACCCATTGGACTTGTAAGTATTTCTTGGGGAGGGGCTTAGGTGAGGGGATAAATGTCACAAGCAGCCTTGTTGTGGGGAGATATCACATACGGCACGGTTGGGGGATGGGTTGGTGGATATCACATTCAGCTCTGGGGGTGGTCGATATCCTATATGTCTGGTGGTGAGGAGGTGGTAGACATTGCATACGGCTCTAGTTAGAATGGTAGATAATACATACAGCTGCTGGTGGTGGGGTGTCAGATGTCACATATTGCTCGAGTGGTGGATGGCACATGGGGCTCCGGTGGTGGATGAGGAAAAAAGAGGCTTCCATCATGTCAGAATGTGGAGTATGGTGGTCCCATCCCTAATAACATAGAACAAGGACAAATATCCCCCCAAATGGGACTTTGACTTGCTGGCAAGCACTGACACCAGATGACTTTTATGCATTGACCTGGACATACATAGTTAGGCTAATTATTTTGGGACGACCGGATATTCATCTGCTTGTTATGCAGTCCATATGAAAACTCTAAGGCCTATCTGTCCCTAACAACTGTGCATTACACATATTGATGTTGAAAACACAGTGCACTTGAAAACCCCCCTCTACTATGGTCTGGCGTCCCTGGAATACTTCATTCGATTTAATCATCTTTAGTGCTGTTTTAACTGAGAATCATCCCATTTGAATTTAGACATTTGTAACACTCCCATCATTCTCAACTCTCAAACCTCTGATGAACCTCTGATGAAGGTGTTGGAATACTGGAAACACGTCGGGCATTGGGGTACACCACCCTTAGGAGAGTACATATGATATGATGATTCATTTCTGCACATTTTTTGTCTTGTTTCTTTATGTAATGTAGTTTTGTATTGTGTAGACGCTTTCACGTTTTTTTACTGTATATCATTAAAATACTTTATTTTTTACTAAATAGAGTTGGTGGTCTGTCAAAGCCCCGTTTAGGGGGGATATTTGTCCTTGTTCAGAGTGGGGGATGGCACATGGGGCTCCGGTGGTGCAGAGTGGTGGATGGCACATGGGGCTCCGGTGGTGCAGAGTGGTGGATGGCACATGGGGCTCCGGTGGTGCAGAGTGGTGGATGGCACATGGGGCTCCGGTGGTGCAGAGTGGTGGATGGCACATGGGGCTCCGGTGGTGCAGAGTGGTGGATGGCACATGGGGCTCCGGTGGTGCAGAGTGGTGGATGGCACATGGGGCTCCGGTGGTGCAGAGTGGTGGATGGCACATGGGGCTCCGGTGGTGCAGAGTGGTGGATGGCACATGGGGCTCCGGTGGTGCAGAGTGGTGGATGGCACATGGGGCTCCGGTGGTGCAGAGTGGTGGATGGCACATGGTCCTCCGGTGGTGCAGAGTGGTGGATGGCACATGGTCCTCCGGTGGTGCAGAGTGGTGGATGGCACATGGGGCTCCGGTGGTGCAGAGTGGTGGATGGCACATGGGGCTCCGGTGGTGCAGAGTGGTGGATGGCACATGGGGCTCCGGTGGTGCAGAGTGGTGGATGGCACATGGGGCTCTGGTGGTACAGAGTGATGGATATCATATAATGCTCAATTACATTGTACAGTCACAGCTTTGTCTCTGTGTCTTCTGGGTAAAGGGAGGCTCCTGACTGTTGTCTTATCTGACCCATTCTGGGTCTTAGGCCATCACTGCAGATAAGGGTGGAGGCATCATAGATGGTGGAAGTGTGTGCTCTGTACAGTATAGATATCATTAGTCCTAAAAGAAAGGAATCTGACTTCCTGCACTGTACTCTGACATCTCTGTTTCCTATTGCAGCACCTTTGTCTGTCCCACCGAAATTGTGGCTTTCAGTGACAAAGCCAATGAGTTCCATGATGTTAACTGTGAGGTAGTGGCTGTCTCTGTGGATTCTCATTTCTGCCACCTGGCCTGGACAAATACCCCAAGAAAGGTGGGTGTAAGATCACTTGCTCCCCATGCTTACAGGTTAGTATCACTGATTTATAAGGGCAGGCTCAGGAGTCTCAGCTTCCTTCAGATGTTGCTGGCAGTATTTCAGCAGATACTCCACACTGCTACTTTATACACTTTTTTTTTTTTATCAGGCGTAAAATTAGCATAGGCCAGCAGCTTTCATAATTGTGGTAAAGGGTACTATAGAATACATTTTTAACTCTTGGTATTTGTCACAAGATGAACAGAATAGGCAACTTTAACCTAAAGTGCAGGTGGCAGGGTTTTGGAAATACAAGCCATAGACTCCCAGGATCCCTATATTGTATCCTACCCAGACAGGGTAGTCCTTCAACCATGAGTATGCTGCCATGGGTAGGCACCAGGAAAACAGAAAATTAAGGAAAGGTAAGTATTCAATTTTCCGTTTTCCTGGTGCCTTCATGGTAGCATACTCATGGTTGAAGGACTACCCTGTCCGAGTAGGATACAATATAGGGAACCTGAGAGCCTAAGGCTTGTATTTCCGAGACTCCGCTACCTGATGTAATGGCCATGTGTATGCTGCCATGGATAGGCACCAGGAAAGGTAAATATTACATTTTCAGTTTTTATCCTCATTAAGGGACACGTGAGATATTTTGATGTGATTGGGTTTTGCTGCTGCCTTCAAGAAGATCTGGACACTGAAAAAAAAAAGCCGTTAGCCAGCCAGGTATAACCCTTCCTGCTCTCAGCATGCCTCAGGTTATCTCTGGTGTCCTAGGAGGACATCTTTGCTCTACTTTTTGACCTTTTTTTAAAATTTTTACTAGCCTTCCAGATTTTTTTTTCTCTAGTCAAGACTTCATCTGTGCGCTGCTAGGCTGACTATGCAGCCATCTGGATGCACTAACCCTCAGGGCCTCCTTGGAGGCTGTACCTGGATTCCTCTGGACTGTTAATCCTAGCAGTTACCCCTGAAGGTGGAAGTATAGCCCAGTTGTATCAGAATATCTACTGATTTTCTGTCCTTTATGAACTCCAAGTAAAGGATTTTACAGTAAATGCAAAAATTCCCATTTTTCTAACCACTATTTCAGCCTACAACATATTCAGTAAATATGCTATTATGTGAGGAGAGGACACCCTTCAAAAGTCAGTGTTCATTCTTTGCCTGGCTTTATTTATGTGAGGATGTCTGAGTGAGTGTTCCATATTGCCTTATAGAGCGGAGGACTGGGACACATGAATATTCCGCTGCTGTCTGACCTAACAAAGCAGATATCCCGTGACTACGGAGTTCTACTGGAAAACCCAGGCATAGCTCTAAGGTAGGCTATGTTTATTCTATAGATTTCTTAATTTCTAAATGTGACACATGCTTTCCCTCCCCTTTTGTCTTTGCCCCCTTGTTCTTACTTTTTCTCTCCTCTGCCCATTCTTTTTTTTTTCTGCTCCTCTGCCCATTCTTTTTCTCTCCTCTGTCCAATTTTTTTCTGCTCCTCTGCATATTGTTTTTCCGTTCCATCCTTCATTCCCCTCCCCTCTGTCTTTTTTTTTTTTTCCCTCCACCATTCAGGGATCACTGATAACTTTCACAGGTGAAATAACATATATATATTATCATCACCATTAGGCTGCATTCACACCTGGGCGTTTTGAGATGTGGCAGAATCGCAGCGATTCTGCTTGCAATTTAAAAACAGTCTGCTAAAATGACAAATTGCACAATGCGAATTTCAGATGCCATTTATTTTAATGGCACCTAAAAACTCGTCTTCAATCATGGCAAACAGCTTCACACGAAGCTTGTCGCCCAAAAGAAGCTCCTGACTCTCTTTTTTTTGGGCGAGAAGCTTCACGCAGTGCAGTTTGCTGCAATTGCAGCGCAATTTATCACATGGCAGAATGGCACCCCGTTTTTAGGTGCCATTAAAATTAATGGCATCTGAAAAAATGTGTTTTGTGATTTTGTTATTTTAGCAGAGCTTGAAATTCTGCCCGCGATTCAAACCCCCCAGGTGTGACTGCAACCTTGGTGAAATGCTGCTCCCAGCTGTCGGGGGTGAAAATGATTAGAGGTAGATGATTACCCCAGCCAGCTCTGCTTCCATAGGCACAGCCTGAGCAGAAGCCTCTCAACCTGCTGAATTTAGGGTTCATTGAACACTGTCAACTGCACTTTTGCTCCACTATTCTGTGGAGTACACTGCTGGACTACTAGGCATGGTGCTCATTGTGCCCTAATAAGTTACTGGAAGGGGCTGTACTGACTCCATTCACGAAGCTGTCTTCTGTTTTTGTCTTTCAGGGGTCTCTTCCTCATCGATCCTAATGGAATAGTGCGACACATGAGTGTGAACGATCTTCCTGTTGGCAGAAGTGTGGAGGAGACTCTGAGGCTGGTGAAAGCCTTTCAGTATGTGGAGACACATGGAGAGGTGTGCCCGGCCAACTGGACTCCCCACGCTCCTACAGTAAGTATACTGCCCACCTCCCCTTCTAGGGAATTACATGGCTGACACCAGTGAATCTTTGCTTTCCAGCCAAGGTGCACTAAACACCACCCCCCAAGTATACATTTAAAATGAAAAAATAAGGCAGACCTCCAATTCTCCTACATCGGAGATCGGAGATTGGAGATATAGTAACTGTCATTACAAACAAATATAAAAGTAAAAGTAGCTTTGTTCATATAATAAAACACATGCAATTGTTAAAAGCTAATCCATATCCCAGAAGTAATGATCACAATAGTATAATAATATATAATATGGTGTTATATTCTTTATTGTAGATATTACATCATGTTCCATATCAGTGTAAACTAACGGCTCGTGGATCCTGATGAAGCACTGGATATATGCGAAGCACATTGATCCACTAAGCTCTGCAGTTATACTGTTGTGATCATTATTTCTGGGATATGAATAAGCGTTTAACAATCTGTTAAGGTACCACTCATGGCCATCATCCGTACTGTATAGTTGGAAAACGAACAAAAAAGGATCTCAGGCTGTACAGGCCACACAAGGAGTAAACAATTTATGGTAAAATTACACTTTATTAGTAACAAAAATTAAAAGGATTTTATCCAATACATGTTGGTTATAAAAACAATACTAGTGCTGGTATATCATTGTGCTTATTTATACACCAAGGAAAGAAATACTGCTAACATACTGTAAGTCCTCATATGCAAACGCGTTTCGACAGTACTTTGCTTCATCAGGGCCTATGAAGACATTACCCCCCATATGTACATACAGTTATTCATAGAATTTCTCGCCTGTCAATGTTCAGATAGTTTTTATAACAGCTTTTATAACAATAAACAGGCTAGCTAACCCACCTCTTTCAATGGGGAAGGGGGAGGGGAGGTAAAGATGAAGTGAAGGATGAAAGGAAAGGGAGCAACAGAAAAAAAAAAAAGTCAAGAGGGACAAGGCACATAGAACGCTATGTAAACTTCCAAATCTATACTCTATCATATATCATTTAGCCTTATAAATCAGCCATTGCACTCATACCCCATGCTTTTAACAATTTCATGTGTTTTATTATATGACTAAAGCTACTGTTACTTTTATATTTTGTTTGTAGTAGCACTTAATACACCCCCCCCCCCTCCAGTCTCTCATGTAGGAGAATTGGAAGTCTGCCTTCTCTTTCCATTTGACATATTTGCTTTGTGTTCCTCATCTTCACATTTCCACTTTTGAGTATCCTCATTGTTCTTCTGGCCCTGCCCACTATGATAATCTTCTTGTTGTCTTGGACTGTCTGTGCACTTCCTAGAAATCTGAGGATTTTTTTTTTTTTTTTGCAAAATAGAAGTTTTAGGTTATAAAATACCCCTCCCCAGTGTTCCCTATTCTCTCTATACATTTTAGCAGACATTGCAGATTAATTCATGTGTTTTTCTATGCCATCACGTGACCGCATAGCTCTGTCCCCACTCTGTAAATGTGCAGTTGGTGGGAGGGAACTCTTTCCTGCCAACAACCCCTAGAGCAGCAGTTGCCTAAAAGCGACATCACAGCTTTATGAATCCTCTCTGTTGTCGTACCTCCACAACTTAGCGGTCATATGACTGCATAGAAAAACAGAGCTTAGCGTTCACATGACTGCATACCAAAACAGGGGGGGAAACAAGCTATTTACTTTGCCCTGCATACATTTAAGCTGAAATGGCAATCAGGAGCACTAGGGAGGTAGCATTTCAAAGGTTGGGATATTGTATAACCTAAACTTCTACTTTAAATCTCACCCACATGTCATGCGATTCAATTAGCGCTGTAACTAGCTAGGCATAGAAATCAATCTGGATGGACAGTAGACATGAAAACTATCTTTGTGATGTTTGGTGGAGCACTTGATCAATCTGTGAAGGTGGAGGTCCCCTTTAATCGCACTGCCTATATCTGTCTGCTGGGTGTCATTGTTCACACACATGTCCAGGAAGGCTCTGAGGTTCTAAAGTGTGGGTAGAGAGGAGGACAAATCATGTGCGGGAGATGTAACAAAAAATACCTACCTATGATTTTCTTTTCCTGGCACCAATCCAATGTCAACACACATGTGGTAGTAGCCCCCTCTACATATTGGTGCCAGGAAAATCCTTTAGAAAGAGGACATTTCTTTGATTGGATTTGTATTTCCCATGTAAGTTTCTCCCACACATTGAGTCTGCAGTGCTGGTCACATGCTGTGTGTTGGAAATAATGTGTCTTCTCTCTTCCAGATTAAACCAAGTCCAGAAGGATCAAAGGAATACTTTAATAAAGTGAACTGAATGCCCCGCTCACCGCAGATGTCCACAATGCTGACCACTGTGCCTGTAAGGGGGGTGGGACACCCGCCACAGATTTTCCGCTGTATAGTAATGTTAGATGATTGCTCAATAAACCACTTAAACCATCCTATTGTCTGTAGATTGATCAGTTGGAGAATGACAGTGGTCAGTTATTGGTGGGGGAAGGCTGCGTCTGCTAAGGAGGAACCAATAGGGATCCAATATCAGGAAACGTCTGTGCTTCATGTGGTACCGCTATCAAAGTCTCGGATCATCATCTGTGTTTTATATGTGACCACCATCCACCCTCAAAGAGACCTGAAGGCGCTCATCGCTACTTCCCACCTGGCTGTCCTGTTTACCCCCTCAGCTTCTATACTTGGAAATAAGAATGTCTGACTTTAGAGAACTTGTGTATAATTGTACCTTAAATGGCAAGTTCACCTTTTTCATGACAAATGAAAAGGTGAACTACAAATATCCCTGCCACCCCTCTGCTGCACATAGCACCAGCGATGCCCTTTTCCACAGATGTAGCGGTCCGTGTACTGCAGTACACAGCCCCAGAGTGATTATCCATCATAATGCTTGGAATGAAAAGCACTCATTGGCTGGCATGACCATGCCTAACCAATGGGAAGTGCATCTGAGGCTGCTTTTTCTGGTAAGGTGTCTTAAAATAAAAAGAAGCACTTATTGGTCAGCAAGGTCAGGTGGTCGCACTGACCAATGACTGCTTGCCATTGTAAGCACTATGATCAATACTCCAGGGTACTGCAGTGTACAGACCACTACACAGGCATCATGGCTGCTATGTGCAGTGGGGACCAGAGGGGTGGCCAGGATATTTGAAATTTGTTCACCTTTTCGTTTTTCTTGAAAAAGGTGAACTTACCCTTTAATGAACCCAGATGGCCCATGTACTAGCCAGGCAACCAGCATCTTCAGAAAGGGATGAACAATGGTCCCTAGAAAGGTTTGCTTTAAAGCAAAAATAGTCTGCAATACTTACCTCCTCTCCAATGTACACAGGTCCCTCACCAGCAACTTTCCCCAGGCTCCTTCTGGATGTCGGTTTTCACCCGTCTTGATTGGCTGGCATGGAATGAAATAACCGCCATGCATGTGCAGCCCAGTGTAAATTCTACAGAGCACAACAAGCAGGCTGGGACAGTAGGTTTAAGTTTTGCAGAAGAGATATTGCACATACCTTCTGCAATAAATAGCCCATAAGCTTTACACATTTGACTTTAGTCCTGCTTTAAATCTGACCTATAGATAAATGAAACCTCAACCCTCCTTTTTATCCAGCCCCTGGTATAAGAAATGGCAGAATAAATCACTGCTGAAGGACAAGTAAAACCCCCTCCAGTTGCTTACTACGTCCACCATGCCTGTACAGGATACCTATATAGGACTGTTTGTTGGGAGTGGAGAGGTGGCTCACTATACTGGCGGGGCCAGCAATAATGAGGATATTGGTCACAGAAGATGAGGAACCTTCCATGGCTGTCCTGCTGAGATAAGTAAGCAGCTTTGGTCTTGGTGTAGATGAGGTCAAGGAAGGGTGCGGTGCCATACTTTATCTGAAAGCGCACTTGCATGTCCTGAGTCTCTGCTGATACAGTGAGGGTGATTTACTAAAGTAGCTGAGAATTTTCACTCAATTCACTGTAGATGCGTTCACTTAAAAATTAACTGGATCTGTGATTGAAGAGCTACATGTTCCAACAATCTATGTGTGTAAGCATAGAGGAGGAGCCTGTCGAGGACTGAGCAGAGTCCGTAGTTCAGTTGTGTGACCAGCTTTGCCCAGCAGGATTGTAAATAATGTTGCTGACCCTACCCCCATCCCCCTCTGTTTCCTGGTCCCCATGTACTCATCTGAGACCAGCATAGCGGGTGCTGTGGGGTAGAGGGGAGGGAGACCAGCAAATGTCTTTTTACTGATCTCCCCTTCAGGTTACTAACCCAGAAGCGATGTGTACAACATTGATTCCAAGTCCTGGAGTCACTGTCCTCAGCCTGTATTGATGGGGAAGAATTAAATGGCCTGCTATAGTTTTCATTGGAGGACAGGTGAGACATAAGGAGTCTTTTAGACTTAACTGATCCTTTGATCCTCCGGAAAACCACGCTCCCCTACGTCCAGCGATGGACTGTTCCTGCCGTCCTCACATCCAGAGACAGTCTATGGGCGTGATGATGCCAAGAACAGTCAATTCACTAGAATGCGGGGGTCAGGAGCGGTGGAGACCATTTTCACGCTCAGAGGCTTGGCAGATTAGGCAAGTATACCTTCGCTTTGCAATCCCCAAGACAAATAATGAGCAGTTTACCCATACAGTGCCAGCACAGCCCCACTGCATTGAAAAATAAACATTTTGCCCAGAGTTGTTCTTTAAGTGAAAAAGTGTACAAAATAAAGTAACACTCAAGCACTTAAAATCCCACCCAAAAAATGTTTGAGACCCCTCACACACACACACACACACACACACACACTCATGCATGTACGAATGTAATTGTACATGTCAGGGGTGCCTACACCTGAAAAAGTCAATCGGGCTACACATGTTACATATTGCTTTGTGTGCCAGAGTGACAGCAATAATTCGAGGGCAGGGGTAAGAAATCTGTAGACCGCGATCTACCAGTAGATTGCGGTCTGGGCTTGCTGACCTGCCATCCCAGAGCACCAAACAGTACAATGCAGAGGGACTACTTGTAAAGTTGGAACTGTAGTAGGGAGCAAGAGCCGCGTAACCCGATGCCTCCTCTGTAGTGCCGACTCCTGTCCAATGCAGAGTGATACCAACTGTACTCCATCCCTTATCCTGGCTAGTGGTCTCCAGAGTGGTGTCAGCAGCAGGAAAGAAGAGATCTTCAAGTCAGTGTAAAGCAATACACTGGGCATAATAGTATAGGGCTGCTTTCACACTGATGTGCTGCGGTTTACCCACACCACAGGTGCAGTGCAGTTTTCCTGCGGGTTTGCTGCTCTTAACCATAGACTTCTTTTATCTTCCCTGGGTCAGCTGATAGCCTCTCATGGCTTTCAATATCATTTCTATGCTGACGAAACACAAATCTTTCTCTCCACCCCTCAACTCACTCCATCAGTCTCCTCACACATCACTAACTTACTAACAGACATATCTGTATGGATGTCACACCACTTCCTCAAACTCAACTTGTCCAAAACTGAGCTTATAATATTTCCTCCCCCACGTGCCTCTTCCCCTGACTTCTCTGTCAAGAGCAATGGCAAAACCATCCACCCGTCCCCACATGTCAGGGTGCTAGGTGTTATCCTGGACTCTGAACTCTCCTTTCGGCCCCACATCCAATCACTTTCCAAAGCTTGCCGCCTCAACCTCCGCAACATCTCTAAACTACGTCCCTTTCTAACCAATGAAACCACAAAGCTCCTGAGTCACTCCCTGGTTATCTCTCGCCTTGACTACTGCAACTCCCTCCTCATTGGCTTACCTTTAAATAGACTATCCCCCCTTCAGTCCATCAGGAATGCGGCTGCCAGACTCATCCACCTTACAAACCGATCAGTGTCTGCTACCCCTCTCTGCCAATCCCTCCATTGGCTACCACTCGCCCAACAAATTAAATTAAAAATACTAACAATAAGTTACAAAGCCATCCACAACTCTGCCCCCAGCTACATCACTAACCTAGTCTGAAAATATATAATAATAATATCCTGCAGGTTTGGTGCACTTTCTGAAAGCGTACCAAAACTCCTGAATGCAGGATGTTTTTTTTATCACCCCCACCCCAACTGCACCCCCTTTAGCTGTAGTGGGGTGTACACATGTCGCAGCCACAGCAGGACTTATACGCCCTGATTTGGTTAGTGGGTGTAGCACAGTGGTTCTCAATTGCTGTCCTCAGGGCCCACTAACAAGCCAGGTTTTATATATATTACCTTGGGGAGATGCAGACTAGAATACTGCAATCACTGAGCAGCAAATTATATCACCTGTGATGTATTTCAGTTGTCTTGCAAACCTGGCCTGTTAGTGGGTACTGAGGACAGGGTTGATGACCACTGGTGTAGCACCTGCGAAGCATGACTGATTCAAGTGAATGAGGCTGCCCTGCAAGTGCTCTACAAACGTGCAGTACAGCAAACAAGTGGTTAAAGCAGGCAGTGTTGTGTTGCTTTCTCACCACCTGCTTTAACCCCTTGGACACCGCAGAAGCATGCAGGGCGCTTGTAGCGTGGCCCAATTTGCTTGAATGTATTGTCACTGGCAGGCGGTAGCACCCACCAAAGGCAACGGGAGGTTTAATTCCTGCTGCGGCATGCGTACACCTTTGACTGCTGCCTCAGCAGCTAAGGGGGGGGGGTAGGGATTGGGGGCAGTAAAACTGTGACTCAACCACAGGGTTTTTACCACCCCCCAACTTTACGTGTGAACGAGCCCTAAGGGTGCCGAATACGACTAAGCTCATTCACAAGTGCAGCAGGCACTGCTGCTCCTCTGAATATCGATCCGAGTGTGTTGGACAGGTGGTGAGGAGGCATTATGTTGCCTCCTTACCACCTGATTTAAACCAATGATTGCCGTGCATGTGACACAGTAGTACAGCAATTGAAGGTTTAAATCAGGTGTGAAGAGGTGACACTGTGCCTGGTGATCTTTGACTTCTCCAATGTTGTTTGGGTAGATCTCCACCTCTTTAAGGTTGCCTACCCCTGATCTTGGGCCATTATTCAAGGTTATCTTGCTATTAAAATTGTCATGGAAAATATAGGGTACTGAAGTTTGTCGCCACTTCATGGGTATCTATTTACTCAGCGCAACCTCATCTTTTATATTTTGTCCAAAAGTTGGGTAATATATTTATGTATCCTAAAATCACCTTTCATGTGTTTTTACTATAATTTTATAAGCTGTTCCCTTATTATTGTGTGACGTAAAAAACTGGAACTACTGCTATTTTATTCTCCAGGGTATCTGCTCTTAGAACTTATATAATGTTTGGAGGGGTTTACGTAATCTTCAGGCCTAAAATGTTTTTTAACACCTTCCCACCATGGCCTATAGCAAAATAACGGCTGGGTGAGGGTTTCATTGTTGTGACTGGACACCATGTGACTTACTTCACAACATGGCGCGCAGCGATCGGTGGTGTCCTGTGTTTTGCATGGACACACGGCATCTCCGATCACAGCAAAGAGCATATGACATAGGCCAGTGATGGCAAACCTTGGCACCCCAGATGTTTTGGAACTACATTTCCCATGGTGCTCATGCACTCTGCAGTGTAGTTGAGCATCATGGGAAATGTAGTGACAAAACATCTGGGGTGCCAAGGTTCTCCATCACTGACGTAGGCTCTTTACCATGTGATCAGCTGTGTCCAATCACAGCTGATCACAGTGTAAATCGGAAGTGCCGGTGTTCTATCAAAATAGCCAGTTTATTGAGATCTCCAATCACGTCACTTCCGGTTACTGTAAACCATCAGTAATTAGAGATTTTCGATGAATTGCTGTTTTTACACAATACCGGCAACCGTATACACTCCGATACACGAAGATTAACCATTTTTGACAGAACAGCGGCTAATGAGAAAAAAGTTGTCGCCGCCTCGGAGGCAGCCATGTTGTTGATTTGTATTGGAGCGGACTAACAATGTCCGATCATTATATTGTGTACCGGAGTGTACATGCTTGGCAGTGTTGTGTCAAAACAGCAATTCTCCAAAATCTCCAATTACTGACGGTTTACAGTAACCGGAAGTGACGTGGTTGGAGATCTCGATGATTTGGCTATTTTGACAGAACACCGATTATCGACATTCCTCTTTTCACGCTTAGAGTGCATGTGTAGAGGAGAGCCAATAAGCTGCTCTCCTGACGGGAGGGATTCTGCGCTGATAATCAGTGCATTGATCATTAGTGCATACCCATCAGCGATGCCTGACAGTGCCCATCAGTGCCCATAAATTTTCCAATCAGTGAATGGGAAAAATGACTTATTTGCAAAATTGAAAAAAAAAAAACTTTTTCTTTTCAACATTTTTGGTCTTTTTTTCATTTGTTTAGCAAAAAATAAAAACTCAGTAGTGATTAAATACCCCCAAAAGAAGCTCTATCTGTCTAAAAAAAAAAAAATGATGAAAATTTCATATGGGTACAGTGTTGCATGACCGTGCAATTGTCATTCAAAGTGTGACCGCGCTGAAAGCTGAAAATTGGCCTGGGCAGGAAGGGGGTGAGAGTGCCCGGTATTGAAGTGGTTAAACCGCTTCCCGCCGGGAGGGCATACATGGACGTCCTCCAGTTTCAGTGGTTGTACCGGGATGATGCCTGCACCTACAGGCATCAACCTGGTATCTTTCTCTTCAGCCGGCGATCCTGTCTACTGTAAGAACAATCATAGCGGCAGTTCAGCTGATTGATTGTACTTACAGGCCGTGGGAGGGGGATGACCCCCGCCTCCCTCCGGTTCTTCTCCCGGCTCGTCTGTGTGACCCACAAGCTGGAGAAGGAATCCACCAGCGCATGAAGTTGACCATAGAGATTTCTGGGGAACGGATGGTCCCCGGTCATCTGTGTGACTCTCGGAGGCCTGGGAGTGACGTCATGACGTCACGCCTGGCCTGGCAGTTGTAAATACTGCCATATAATCAGCTGGAAAGCTGAGATCGTCCTGTTTTTTTTTTTTTACCTCAGGCTTTCCAGCTTGGAGGAGAGATGTGGGCGTCATATTGACCCCTCATCTCTCCATAAAGAGGACCTGTCACGCACTATTTCAATCACAAGGGATGATTACATTCCTTATAAAAGTGATAAAGAAAAAAATTTAAAGGGAAAGTGTAAAAATAAAAAAATTAAAATAAAACAAACATTAAAAAAAAAAAAGTGCCTGCGATCTTCCACGCAGATGTACGTCACGCCTGCATATGTAGATGGCATTCAAATCACACATGTGAGGTATCGCTGTGACCATTAGAGCGAGAGCAATAATTCTATACCAGGACCTCCTCTGTAAATTTAAACGGGTAACCTGTAAAAAATGTTTAACCTCTTCCCGCCCGCCGGCCATCAAATGACGGCTGGGCAGCGTGGCTCTCGTTCTGGGTGGACGTCATATGACAGCCCTCCAGAATGACCATTCTCGTGCGCCGATTGCAGCCGCGCCGTGTGGCTAGGAGACGGCGCTACCCCAATCTGTGTAAAGAGCCGTGTCCGCGGCTCTTTGACCATTTGATCGGCTGTGTCCAATCACAGCCGGTCACATGTAAACACGGAGATGCCGGCAATCGGTGCTCCTCGCCTCACACTGACAGAGTGTGAGGAGAGGAGAGCCGATCAGCGGCAACTCCTCACAGAAGACATCTACGGATGTAATCAGGGCACTGATCATCAGTGCCCTGATTATGATTAAGTGCCAGCAATGCCACTGCCAGCAATCAGTGCCCACAATTGGCACCAATCTGTGCCCAGAAGTGCCAGCAATCAGTGGCCATCAGTGATGCCAGTCAGTGCTGGCTATCAGTGCTGCCCATCAATGCTCAACACTGCTGCCCATCAATGCTCAACACTGCTGCCCATCAATGCCACCCATCAATGCCCATCAGTGCCCATAAGTGCGGCATATTCGTGCCTCCTCATCAGCTCACATCAGTGAAGGAGAAAAAAAAATTACAAAATTTACTGACTAAAAACTAAAAAAAACTTTTTTTTTTCAAAATTTTTTTTAGGAAAAAAAAAAAAACCCAGGAGTGATTAAATACCACCAAAAGAAAGCTCTATTTGGGCCCTTGCACACGGGCAGACCGTTCAGGTTCCCCTGTCAGTTTTTTAGGCGGACCTGAATGGGGCGCTCCATAGACCTCTATGGAGCGACGGATGTCAGCGGCGACATGTCCGCTGACATCCGACCCGCTCCGATCAGAAAAAGTGTGAAGGAAGAAAAACCTACTTTTCCATCCATCTGTAATCATCCGATCCCCCCCATAGAGGAGAGCGGACTCTCTGACAGGTCTATCCCTGCACAGTGTGCAGAGACCAACTTGTCATCCGCCGGCTCAGTAGGGATCAACGGAGCGATCCCCGCTGAGCAAGCGGAGGAGGGAAAATGGACAGCCCCGTGTGAAAGGGGCCTTTGTGTGAAGAAAATGATAACACATTTCACATGGGTACAGTGTTGTATGACCGCGCAATTGTCATTCAAAGTGCGACAGCGCTGAAAGCTGAAAGATGGCCTGGGCAGGAAGGGGGTGAAAGTGCCCGGTATTGAGGTGGTTAAAGTGTCACGTATGGAGATTTTGAAGTACCGAAGTTTGGCGCCATTCCACGAGCGTGCGCAATTTTAAAGCGTGACATGTTAGGTATCTATTTACTCGGCATAATATCATCTTTCACATTATACAAAAAAAATTGGGCTAACTTAAGTGTTTTTTTTTTTAAATTCAAGAAACTGTTTTTTTCCCTCAAAAAAAAGGCGTTTAAAAAATTGCTGCGCAAATACCGTGCTACATAAAAAGTTGCAACGACCACCATTTTATTCCCTAGGGTCTCTGCTAAAAAATTAAAAAAAAAAAAAAACATAAATGTTTGGGGGTTCTGAGTAATTTACTAGCAAAAAAAATGATTTTTACATGTAGGAGCCAGAATTGGCCCGGATGGGAAGCGGTTATACATGTAAGCAAAAAAAAAAAAAAAAAATACAAAAACAACAACTGTGGCAGTGAAAGGATTAAAAAAAGCCTTCCTGTTCACTAATCTCTTTTTGTTTTTGGCTCTAAAGTCACACTTTTCTTCCTCTGAACCAGCTGAAGTTGTGAGCTGATTGGTTACTGTACACAGCACACAGCTGCTCCAGTCCTGGTAAATTCCCCTCCCCCCTCCTTCAGGTACCAGAGAGGAAATCAGCGGTGCTCAGCTGTCTGCAGCGGGCGCTGGCGGCCCGGAACTGATCTCTTCAGGCACTGTTCCCGGGGGGGGAAGCAGAAAGCGGTGCACACAGCAGCATGTCTCCGCAAAGCCCTGACTCTCCGGTGAGTGAGGGGTCACAGGGGAAGGGAGGTGGGGGGCGGTGACCCGGAGGGGTGGGGACATTTGAAAAGGGGGACAAGGAGGCCAGGAAAAGGTTTGCACCAATCACAGCCCTGCACGTGATCTTATTCTCCCGCCAGAAGTTAACTGGCTGACCTCTAAAGGGGAGGGGCTTATAACCACCAATCACAGAGCTCTAATATGCTGCAGTTTAATCCTCCAAATATATACATTCTAGAGATGTATAAAACAATCTGCTTCCATACACCTCCCATATATTATATACACCCCACATTATATACACCCCTCCCCCATATATTATGTACACCCCACATTATATACACCCCTCCCCTATATATTATATACACCACTCCCCTATATATTATATACACCCCACATTATATACACCCCACATTATATACACCCCCCAATATATTATGTACACCCCACATTATATACACCCCTCCCCCGTATATTATGTACACCCCACATTATATACACCCCTCCCCCGTATATTATGTACACCCCACATTATATACACCCCTCCCCTATATATTATGTACACCCCACATTATATACACCCCTCCCCTATATATTATGTACACCCCACATTATATATACCCCCAATTATTAACAACACACGATTATATATGCCCCATTATTATATACATAGCTCCCAACTGTCCCTGATTTGAAGCAATGTCCCTCTGTCCCTCATTCCTCCTCATCTGTCCCTCATTCCTCCTCATTTATCCCTCATTTTAGTCTGATCTATATAGTTGTATATAAAATGCACTTTTTATCTTTCAAAAAGTGTTTCCCAGTGCTAAACCTTTCATCTGATTTCTGGATTGCTGCATTTGTAAATTTTAAAAGGCAATATAAAGGAATAGTAGTGGTAAAAAAGTCCTTGTGGATTTATTTAACCTTTTTTTTTTTTTGGTTAATTCTCCTTTAAGGGGGTGTGGCAGGAGGCGTGTCCTATGTCTACATAGGTTTGTTAGTAGATGTCCCTCATTCCCATCTCAAAATGTTGGGAGGAATGTTATATACATCCCTGACTATATACCTCCCAAGTATATACACCCTAAAATTATAAACACTCCATTGATTATACACTCACCGGCCACTTTATTATTAGGTACACTTGTTCAATTGCTTGGTAACACAAATTGCTAATCAGCCAATCACATGGCAGCAACTCCATGCAGTCAGGTATCTAGAAGTGGTGAAGACAACTTGCTGAAGTTTAAACCGAGTGTCAGAATAGGGAAGAAAGGGGATTAAAGGAGGAACTGCAGTCTGCTCATATAATCTGTAATAAAAACATCTTTGCCATTCTGAAGCTTCCCTCCAACCACTTTGCATATTATTTTATGTATACTGTGATTCTGTACTTGCCAAATATGCTGCAGAAATCTCCCTCTACTAAGTCTGACTGCAACCATTTTAACTGTGGGCAGCTGAAGCTGCTGCCTGTTCACTTCCTGGATTTACACAGACACACCTCCAGCTCTGCAACTCTCATTGGCCCTCTTATGACTCATCCCCCTTCCCTTCCTGGCAAACTCTCACGAGAGTGAGATAGAGAGCTGTACATGATGTCATAAGCCTAGGCTAATGATCAGACAAGAAACATGAAGTGGGCTGTATAAGGTATTTACTGGCAGAAAAAAAATGTTTTACTGTCAAAAGTTAAAACAACAACGAGGGCAGAAGATTTAATAGACGGAAAAATGAAAAAATGACTGAAGGTCCGATTTAAGTGACTTTGAACATGGCATGGTTGTTGGTGTCAGACGGGCTGGTCTGAGTATTTCAAAAACTGCTGAACTACTGGGATTTTCACACACAACCATCTCTCGGGTTTACAGAGAATGGTCCGAAAAAGAGAAAATATCCAGTGAGCGGCAGTTGTGTGGATAAAAATGCCTTGTTGATGTCAGAGGACAACGGGCAGACTGGTGTGAGATGGTAGAAAGGCAACAGTAACTCAAATAACCACTCGTTACAACCAAGGTATGCAGAATACCATCTCTGAACACACAACACATCCAACCTTGAAGCAGATGGGCTACAGCAGCAGAAGACCACACCGGGTGCCACTCCTGTCAGCTAAGAACAGGAAACTGAGGCTTCAATTCGCACAGCTCACCAAACATGGACAATAGAAGATTGGGAAAACATTGCCTGGTCTGATGAGTCTTGATTTCAGCTGCAACATTCAGATGGTCGGGTCAGAATTTGGTGTAAACAACATGAAATCATGGATCCATCCTGTCTTGTATCAATGGTTCAGGCTGGTGGTGGTGGTGTAATGGTGTGGGGGATATTTTCCTGGCACACTTTGGGTCCCTTAGTACCAATTGAGCATCATTTAAATGCCACAACCTACCTGAGTATTGTTGCTGACCATGTCCATCCATTTATGACTACAATGTACACATCTTCTGATGGCTCCTTCCATCAGGATAATGCACCATGTCACAAAGATCAAATCATCTCACCACTGGACAATGAGGTCCCTGTACTCCAATGGCCTCCACACTCACCAGATCTCAATGCAAACGAGCACCTTTGGGATGTGGTGGAACGGGAGATTTGCATCATGGATGTGCAGCCGACAAATCTGCAGCAACTGTGTGATGCTATCATGTCACTATGGACCAAAATCTCTGAGGAACTTTTCCAACACCTTGTTGAATCTATGCCACCAAGTATTAAAGGAGAAGTAGAGCCAAAGCTATTTTGGCTGTACTCCTCCTGTGGGTCACAGAAGTGCAGTTCATTCTGCACTCCTTTGATTCGTTTTCAGCCGACAGAGGGCTGAAGAGCGCTGTCTGCTGACATCACAGAGCCGGTCCAGGCTTGGGCAAGATCACAACAATAAAGTCAGGATCCGCCCACATGCCTGGACCGGCACCCGGGCCCCTGAGAGCATGAACCGGCCACCCCCTCCACAGCCCAGCGCTCCAGTGAATGGGGGGGGGGTCAGAGCAGAGAGCGGTGACTGACAGTCACCAGCTCTCTGCTCAGGGAGCCCTGAGAACCGAGCGATTGGCGGTGTTAGATCGCTCAGTTCTCAGTATTAGAGTCGGCGGGGGACAGATGCAGCATCCACCTAGGTAAGTATGATTGGGAGAGAAAAAAAAACCTCCATACTTCTCTTTTAAGGCAGTTCTGAAGGCAAAAGGGGGTCCAACCCAATACTAGCAGGGTGTACCTAATAAAGTAAGTAATATGAGTGTATATGACCCGTGATTATATACCTCCTAATTATATACACCCCAAAATTATATAACCCCATATTAAATACACCCTGCAATTATGTACACCCCAAATTATACACAGCCCACATTATATACAATGGGTGTGGTGTAGATGAATTGTCTATATTAGTTCCAATATGGGGGCACCATCATCCTAAAAGAGTAACAAAGTATGTGAGTACAATAGCCGGAGATTTCAGGGACTTATTTCCTCTCTGCCGCTTTTCAGAGGGCAGTTGACAGGTGGTTGAGTGGTGATAGGTCGCTTTCCCACAGCCTGTTTTAACCCTCAAAAGCCCCCACCAATGGGTGGCGTTCAGTGGTGGCACTGCCCTCTGAATGTGATGGGGGTATATAATGTGCATACAACCCCCATCCGGCGGCCTCTGTAGATTAAGATGGGAGGTCAAGGGATAGTAAAACTGCTTATTTTTACCTCCCATGCCACAAGTATAAACTAGGTCTCAGTGTAACCATATATTAGTAGTCCACATAATTCTCACATTGTATAATAAAAATCTCCCTCTAGACTAGATGGTCAGAGAAATTGCAGTCAACACTAAAGGCAGTGCTGGTGGAAGGACAGTGGAGGGAGGTCCTAATGTGATCTGTCATGTGCACTGCTTCTGTACCCTTCCTGCATTGCTTGAGCACTCCTACGTTGCCTGTGTACTCTTCCTGTACTGCTCCTGCACGTTTCCTGCACTTCTCCTGCACCTTTCCTGTACTGCTCCTGCTCTCTTCCTGTACTGCTCCTGCACCCTCTGTGTACTGCTCCTGCACGTTTCCTGCACTTCTCCTGCACCTTTCTTGTACTGCTCCTGCTCTCTTCCTGTACTGCTCCTGCACTCTTTGTGTACTGCTCCTGCACCTTTCCTGTACTGCTCCTGCACTGCTCCTGCTCTCTTCCTGTACTGCTCCTGCACCTTTCCTGCACTGCTCCTGCACATTTCCTGTACTACTCCTGCACCTTTCCTGTACTGCTCCTGCTCTCTTCCTGTACTGCTCCTGCTCTCTTCCTGTACTGCTCCTGCTCTCTTCCTGTACTGCTTCTGCTCTCTTCCTGTACTGCTCCTGCACCTTTCCTGCACTGCTCCTGCATTCTTCCTGTACTGCTCATGCATTCTTTGTGTACTGCTCCTGCACTCTTCCTGCACTGCTCCTGCTCTCTTCCTGTACTGCTCCTGCACCTTTCCTGCACTGCTCCTGCTCTCTTCCTGCACTGCTCCTGCTCTCTTCCTGTACTGCTCCTGCTCTCTTCCTGCACTGCTCCTGCTCTCTTCCTGTACTGCTCCTGCACCTTTCCTGCACTGCTCCTGCTCTCTTCCTGTACTGCTCCTGCTCTCTTCCTGCACTGCTCCTGAACTCTTCCTGCACTGCTCCTGCACTGCTCCTGCTCTCTTCCTGCACTGCTCCTGCTCTCTTCCTGTACTGCTCCTGCTCTCTTCCTACACTGCTCCTGCTCTCTTCCTACACTGCTCCTGCACTCTTCCTGCACTGCTCCTGCACTGCTCCTGCACCTTTCCTGCACTGCTCCTGCTCTCTTCCTGTACTGCTCCTGCTCTCTTCCTGTACTGCTCCTGCACTCTTTGTGTACTGCTCCTGCACCTTTCCTGTACTGCTCCTGCACTCTTCCTGCACTGCTCCTGCACTGCTCCTGCTCTCTTCCTGTACTGCTCCTGCACCTTTCCTGCACTGCTCCTGCTCTCTTCCTGTACTGCTCCTGCTCTCTTCCTGCACTGCTCCTGCACTGCTCCTGCACTCTTCCTGCACTGCTCCTGCTCTCTTCCTGTACTGCTCCTGCTCTCTCCCTGCACTGCTCCTGCTCTCTTCCTGTACTGCTCCTGCACCTTTCCTGCACTGCTCCTGCTCTCTTCCTGTACTGCTCCTGCTCTCTTCCTGCACTGCTCCTGCACTCTTCCTGCACTGCTCCTGCTCTCTTCCTGTACTGCTCCTGCTCTCTTCCTGCACTGCTCCTGCACTCTTCCTGCACTGCTCCTGCACTGCTCCTGCACCTTTCCTGCACTGCTCCTGCTCTCTTCCTGTACTGCTCCTGCACTCTTCCTGTACTGCTCCTGCACTCTTCCTGTACTGCTCCTGCACCTTTCCTGTACTGCTCCTGCTCTCTTCCTGTACTGCTCCTGCACCTTTCCTGCACTGCTCCTGCACTCTTCCTGCACTGCTCCTGCACTCTTCCTGTACTGCTCCTGCACTCTTCCTGCACTGCTCCTGCACTGCTCCTGCTCTCTTCCTGTACTGCTCCTGCACCTTTCCTGTACTGCTCCTGCTCTCTTCCTGCACTGCTCCTGCTCTCTTCCTGCACTGCTCCTGCTCTCTTCCTGTACTGCTCCTGCACCTTTCCTGCACTGCTCCTGCTCTCTTCCTGTACTGCTCCTGCTCTCTTCCTGCACTGCTCCTGAACTCTTCCTGCACTGCTCCTGCTCTCTTCCTGTACTGCTCCTGCTCTCTTCCTGTACTACACCTGCTCTATTCCTGCACTGCTCCTGCACTCTTCCTGCACTGCTCCTGCACCTTTCCTGCACTGCTCCTGCTCTCTTCCTGTACTGCTCCTGCACTCTTTGTGTACTGCTCCTGCACCTTTCCTGTACTGCTCCTGCACTCTTTCTGTACTGCTCCTGTACCTTTCCTGTACTGTTCCTGTACTCTTTGTGTACTGCTCCTGTACCTTTCCTGCACTCTTCCTGCACTGCTCCTGCACTGCTCCTGCACCTTTCCTGCACTGCTCCTGCACTCTTCCTGTACTGCTCCTGCACTCTTCCTGTACTGCTCCTGCACTCTTTGTGTACTGCTCCTGCACCTTTCCTGTACTGCTCCTGCACTCTTCCTGCACTGCTCCTGCTCTCTTCCTGTACTGCTCCTGCACCTTTCCTGCACTGCTCCTGCTCTCTTCCTGTACTGCTCCTGCTCTCTTCCTGCACTGCTCCTGCACTCTTCCTGCACTGCTCCTGCACTCTTCCTGCACTGCTCCTGCTCTCTTCCTGTACTGCTCCTGCTCTCTTCCTGCACTGCTCCTGCTCTCTTCCTGTACTGCCCCTGCACCTTTCCTGCACTGCTCCTGCTCTCTTCCTGTACTGCTCCTGCTCTCTTCCTGCACTGCTCCTGCACTCTTCCTGCACTGCTCCTGCACTGCTCCTGCTCTCTTCCTGTACTGCTCCTGCTCTCTTCCTGCACTGCTCCTGCACTCTTCCTGTACTGCTCCTGCACCTTTCCTGCACTGCTCCTGCTCTCTTCCTGTACTGCTCCTGCACTCTTCCTGTACTGCTCCTGCACTCTTCCTGTACTGCTCCTGCACCTTTCCTGTACTGCTCCTGCACTCTTTCTGTACTGCTCCTGTACCTTTCCTGTACTGTTCCTGTACTCTTTGTGTACTGCTCCTGTACCTTTCCTGCACTGCTCCTGCACTGCTCCTGCACCTTTCCTGCACTGCTCCTGCTCTCTTCCTGTACTACTCCTGCACCTTTCCTGTACTGCTCCTGCACCTTTCCTGTACTGCTCCTGCACTCTTTCTGTACTGCTCCTGCACCTTTCCTGCACTGCTCCTGCTCTCTTCCTGTACTGCTCCTGCACTCTTCCTGTACTGCTCCTGCACCTTTCCTGTACTGCTCCTGTACCTTTCCTGCACTCTTCCTGCACTGCTCCTGCACTGCTCCTGCACCTTTCCTGCACTGCTCCTGCTCTCTTCCTGTACTGCTCCTGCACTCTTCCTGTACTGTTCCTGCACTCTTTGTGTACTGCTCCTGCACCTTTCCTGTACTGCTCCTGCACTCTTCCTGCACTGCTCCTGCACTGCTCCTGCACTCTTCCTGCTCTGCTCCTGCACTCTTCCCGCTTTGACAAGAACCTATTTAATGTAAGTTTCTCACTAGCAAAAAAAAAAAAAAAATGTTCTTCGGGCTTTTGTTTGAGACATATTTGATGATAAATGTGTTTTGAATGTGGTGGGTAATATTTGCCTTGTGGTGACGTTCGTGAATCATGTGACCATCACTGGAGTCCATACAGACTGTTAAAGCTGAGAATAATAATTATTGTCTCTTGTCAGTCTTTTCTGCAGAGATGTTTCTACTGGCACGATGCTCTGGATCCCTCCCTGTTACTGTCATCTGATGTAAGTGTGCACGGCGTCCCTGACTGTGAAAACCTTGATGTGTATGTTGTATTAGTACTAATGGGAGAGGGAGCTTCCTAACTGTTATAACTCCGCCCTGTGTATGTCAGAATGTTGTAATAGAATTATGGGGAGGAGCTCCCTGTCTCTTATGACTCCGCCCTGTTCTCATACAGTATGTGTAGGGGAGGAGCCTCGGTATCACTATTTGCAATAGGGGGGATTACAGTACAATACAAGCAGAAGGCCACATTAGTATATACTGTATGTTTTCCAAAGAGCCAGATCTGACCTCACCTTCCATTCTGTGTTGTCACAGGCTGAGATAAAAAAGCGGAAAGATCTACTGGGGACACACGGAGAGAGCGACGATGAAAAGGTGCCAACACTGCTAAACTCATATGAGTGCTGCACACTGCTGTAACCCAGAGATAAGAATCATTACATCAGTCTGTACAATAGTAACCAAGAATGGAACACAGAGTAAAAGAAGTGCTACTGTGCACAGTCCATACATACAGAATAAGAACAGATACTGATGGGGCGTACACACGGTCGGACTTTTCAGCTACAAAAGTCCGACAGCCTGTCCGACAGACTTTCGACGGACTTTCGACGGACTTGCGGCGGACTTTCTAACGAACAGACTTGCCTACACACGATCACACAAAAGTCCGTCGAATTCTTACGTGATGACGTACACCGGACTAAAATAAGGAAGTTGATAGCCAGTAGCCAATAGCTGCCCTAGCGTGGGTTTTTGTCCGTCAGACTAGCATACAGACGAGCGGATTTTTCGACCGGACTCGAGTCCGTCGGAAAGATTTGAAGCATGTTTCAAATCTAAAGTCCGTCGGATTTGAGGCTGAAAAAGTCCGTTGAAAGTCCGGAGAAGCCCACACACGATCGGATTACCAGCCAGCTTTAGTCCGTCAGCGTCCGTTGGACTTTTGTAGACGAAAAGTCCGACCGTGTGTACGCGGCATTAGAATTACACCCAGCATACAGGACAAGAGAAGTAGTACTGTGCAGAGTCCTTATATACAGAATAAGAAGAGATACTGAGAATTACACCCAGCAAACAGGACAAGAGAAGTAGTACTGTGCAGAGTCCATATACACAGAATAAGAACAGATACTGAGAATTACATGGAGCATACAGGACAAGAGAAGTGGTACTGTGCAGAGGGTGTGGCTGCATGTGGAGCAGCTGAAGTCTGTGTGGTGCTGAGCTCCTCTGATGTCTGGTACAAGCCCAGGGTTGGGCTCCCCTGGGCGGGGATCTCTCTCAGGAGAGTCCCAGGCTTTCCGGCCTACACAAGGACTGTCAGGTGAAGCTGTGGTTGGTGGTGAAGCCGGAGGACAGAATTCTGGGAATGGGAAGCAATCTGCAGAGACTGTGAGTAGACATGGAAATGTTTGTATGAAAAGTACCGATAATACTGATAAGAGGAAGTCTGGAGATGTTATTCAGCAAAAGAGTTCTCAATCCAGCCAGTCATTGCAGGCCCAGCAAGCCCAGCACAGTGCAGCTCAGTCTGTTCAGAGACATGTTATTATCACTCAGCACAGTCCAAACTCTGGAAGTGCAACTCAAAGAACCCCTCAGAGTGGGGCTCATTCAGTCCAGGAATATACTAATACCACCCAGTACAGTCCAAGTTCTGGAAGCGTGATCCAATCCAGCCAGCCATTGCAAGCCCAGCACAGTGCAGCTCAGTCTGCTCAGAGACCTGTTATTATCGCTCAGCACAGTCCAAGCTCTGGAAGTGCAACTCAATCCAGCCAGTCATTACATTCAATGCAAACCCCTCAGAGTGGGGCTCATTCAGTCCAGGAACATACTAATACCACCCAGTACAGTCCAAGTTCTGGAAGCGTGATCCAATCCAGCCAGCCATTGCAAGCCCAGCACAGTGCAGCTCAGTCTGCTCAGAGACCTGTTATTATCGCTCAGCACAGTCCAGACTCTGGAAGTGCAACTCAATCCAGCCAGTCATTACAGTCAATGCAAACCCCGCAGAGTGGGGCTCATTCAGTCCAGCAACTTACTAATATCACCCAGTACAGTCCAAGTTCTGGAAGCGTGATCCAATCCAGTCAGCCATTACAACCACAGCAAGCTCAGCAGAGTGCAGCTCATAGAGCTCAGAGTGGTGCAGAGACATCGGTTTCTCCCAGTACTCCTCGCAAATACACCAGAACTTCCTTAGAACAGAAAACCATTAAAGAGAACTTACAACAGTGTGTAATGGTGGGCAGCGGCCAGGGACGTTCATCGCGCTCTAAGCTGCAGCAGAATAAAGAGGAGGGTGGTAATAATTTTCCACAATCTGCCCCAGTGAAACCATCTACATCCAGCAGAGACCCTCAGACCAGCACTGGTAATAGGAAGGTGGATCAGGATTTCAAGCGTCCTGCAGCCGCGAAGCAGAAAGTGTTAAAGTCTGAACCTGCGCTGCACCTGGCTGACAAAATTCCTTTCCTTGTAAAAAGAATGGCGTCCCTGAGAAAAACCAAGACTAGGATCCAGAAGCAGATTGAATGTGTTTATAGACTTAAAGCTGCCAACCCCAAGAAGGAATTTTTATATGACAGCAAACTGAACTCCCTGGGCATTGAACTGGCCGGCGTGTCAAAGGACATTGATGCTGTTCTGGAAGAACTGGGACCAGTGGCGGAGGTGTACCACAATCGTGATCGATTTGAGGCAGGATTGAGTGGAAGGATTGAGTCTTCTACGGAGTCAGACTCTGGGGATTCGGTCCAACGCACGCAGCCACCACATGTGTCTCCTGAAGGGAAGACTGTGCAGCCTCTGGAGGACAGTGAGGTTGGAGTAGATCCTCCTGCTGGACTTCCAGCTCTGGAGGGTGGTGGGAACATCAGTATAACCCAGCAGACATTCACAGTACAGGAGACTCAGAGGAGTGACATGGTGGACTCCCAGCACATGGATTGTGAGAACAGTGCTGCTGCCACTAGTACTCCTGGTGGGAGCCATGCTGGGGGGACTGGTGTTCATGGTGGGAGCCATGCTGGGGGGACTGGTGTTCATGGGGGGAGTAACACTGGGGTAACTAGTAATGATGCTGCTAGTGATGATGATATGAGGTGCAGTGATGATGTCACTAATATTGATGTGGTGAATAATTCTGATGTTATCAATGCTGGTATATCTGAATGGGGTCATCAGCAGTCTGAGGGCTCTGAGAATGTAGCGATGGAGGAGTCAGTTCAGAATAACTCTCAGGATTTCCCCCCTTTGGTGGATCCACCACCTGCTCCACAAGGGAATGCTGGTCCATCTGGTCATGTCCCTCCTCGGAATGCCTGGAGCCGTGGGGCCCCTTCTTTTTCCACCAGTAACAATTATACTGGTCAGGCCTTTAAGAGAAGGAATGTGGTCAGATTGAAGCATAGGGGTTCCAGAGAGGAGCTCCCTGATAGGAGGTTTGTAGTAAGGGAGTTGCTGTGTCATCAGATGGGGTTTGCTCCTGCAGACATACTGGCAGTCATCAATCTCCCTGACAGACAAGGTTATGATGTCAGCTTTAAGCTCATGTCTGACTTAGACAGGTTCTGGGCCAGTTTCAGTGGTTTGCGGGACAAAGAGGGTTGGAGGAATTTCATCTTTATTCCCATCTCCAAACCTGACACAGCAAATGTTACCATCATGTTCTGGAATGAGTCTGTGCCCCCCCAGGATGTTGTCATCTGGCTCAGAAGACATTGTGAAATGGTTTCTGAGTTGACAAAAACTAAAGACAGTGATGGGATCTGGACGGGTGGTTGGAGGGTTCTTGTTAAGTTGAGGCAAAGTAACAATGTTACCCATCACCTACCAAACTCTTTTTTCATTGGGCGGGAGAGAGGAGTTTGCTTCTATGCAGGTCAGCCCAGGTTATGTTATAAATGTGGTAAATCTGGCCATGTGACGAATGTTTGTACGATCCTGAAGTGTAATCTTTGTGGGGAGGTTGGCCACATCAGTTCTACCTGTGAGAAGGTTAAGTGCAATCTATGTGGTGGGCTTGGCCATTTCCATAGGGATTGCCCGGAGGCCTTCCATAATAAGGATGGGGAATCTGCAGACAATGAATTGTTGGCTGCAGCAGAACAACTAGAGGAGGAAGTCTTAATGAATGGGGCTGTATTGACTAGGGAGGAGGTGGTCCCGGAGGTCCAGGAGACTACTCCCGGGCGGACAGACAGTGTTCAGCAGGCTGAGGAGCAGCCGGTCCCACACTCCTCTTCTGTTCCAGTTCCTGTCTCTGTGAAGATCACTGGTCAGAAGAGGAGGAATAGGAAAAAAGATAAATCTACCCGTAAACCCGAAAGTGACTGGACATTAGTGCAGAAGTCAGCTAAAAAAGTGAAAGGGCCACCAGAAGTGGGTACGGCAGTTTCCACCAATAGGTATGAAGCGTTATCAGATTCGGATGCTGACTTCTATTCTCTGGAGGACCAGGAACTGGAGCAGGAATTAGGCTGGGTTCACACTGCTGCAGTGCGAATTTACCGCGATTTAACCGCGAATTTACCGCGATTTTACCGCGAATTTACCGCGATTTTACCGCGAATTTCAGGAGTTGGATATAGCTGCGATTGATAGTCTAGCCAATGGAATCATAATGTAAAAAAAAAAAGGGTCTTAACTTCCTGTGTACTTCCTGGTTTTTGTGGAGAGTAGTGTGGTGGAATTCGCACATATGTGAACCAATCAATGCGATTCAAGAACGATTTACATTGATGTCTATGGAGACTAAATTCGCAACGCAACGCAGTAAACTCGCACAGGACCTTTTTTTCACGCAGGTTATATTCGCAACGCGTCGATGTGAACGGCACTAATGTTAATCTATGTAATTTAAATGACTTGCGAATTTGAGCGATCGCAACGGCTCAAATTCGCAATAGAATTCGCAGCAGTGTGAACCTAGCCTTAAAAAGAGTGGGAAAGGAGTATGTGATTGGCTCAGAGGATGACCCGCCCACTAAGAGGCGTCCGCCCCCTGATCCTGGATCCGCAGAATCTGATATGGAAACTGGTAGTCAGCAGAGTGACTCCGATTCTGACTTATAATGAAATGTTGGAGAAGTATAGACTTATGGAAAGGAGTCTTATTGTCACATTTATTACTATTGATGCCCTTTAACTGCTAAGTTTTTGACCTAAACAACATGTCAGTAATTGTTGTATTTATGTTATTTCCAGTCAGTTAGTTTGTTATTATGTATCTTGTTTGTTTTTTACAAATAAAAATCTCCATACATACAGAATAAGAACAGATACTGAGAATTACACCCAGAATACAGGACAAGAGAAGTAGTACTGTGCAGAGTCCATATATACAGAATAAGAACAGATACTGAGAATTACACCCAGAATATAGGACAAGAGAAGTTGTACTGTGCAGAGTCCATATATACAGAATAAGAACAGATACTGAGAATTACACCCAGAATATAGGACAAGAGAAGTAGTACTGTGCAGAGTCCATATATACAGAATAAGAACAGATACTGAGAATTACACCCAGAATATAGGACAAGAGAAGTTGTACTGTGCAGAGTCCATATATACAGAATAAGAACAGATACTGAGAATTACACCCAGAATACAGGACAAGAGAAGTAGTACTGTGCAGAGTCCATATATACAGAATAAGAACAGATACTGAGAATTACACCCAGAATATAGGACAAGAGAAGTAGTACTGTGCAGAGTCCATATATACAGAATAAGAACAGATACTGAGAATTACACCCAGAATATAGGACAAGAGAAGTAGTACTGTGCAGAGTCCTTATATACAGAATAAGAACAGATACTGAGAATTACACCCAGAATACAGGACAAGAGAAGTAGTACTGTGCAGCAGAGTCCATATATACAGAATAAGAACAGATACTGAGAATGACCCAGTGCAGGGAGTGTACTCGAATGGTGGTGACCCTGTATGTTCTCTCTGCAGGTGGCGGAGGCCCGGAGGTTGGTCCAGGTGAGACACTGTTGATATCTGTATACATGTCAGACTGTGGTGAGAGTTGTGTGAGTCTTGTACTGTCCCCTAGACTGTGGAGTGTCACAGCAGACACCCCTTATTACATAGTCATCTGGGCTGGAAGGAAAAGTTAGTTTAGTACAACCAAAGCAAGAAAAAGCCTCCCCACCCTAATGATTCAGACGTAAGAAAGGCCTCCAGCCCTCCCCAATTATCCAGACATAGGAAAGACCTCCCCTCTATTGATCCAGACATAAGAACCCCCCCCCCCCCCCCCGAATGATCCAGACACAGGAAAGACTGACCCCCCCATCCAATGATCCAGACATAGGACTTTGCACATGTGTTTTCTCCCTAATAGTATTCTTGCAATACTCGCCACGTGTGACCTCTGCCTGAATGTATTCTTGTCATATCTAATGTCTAAATCTACCAAACTGACATTTCTCTCATGATGTAAAGGTGTCTGTGCACCCTGATACCGGCAGCACCACCCCTTTCCTCTTCAGACCGACTGGTAAGTGAGTGATATGTAGAATTTCAATCCATATCAGAACAAATCCCCAGAACAGAGTTATGTAGAAATGGAATATGTATTCATCAAACAGGAAGCTGTACCATGGTGTGTACACCCCTCTACCATGTACCTTGTGGCATATATTTCTAAACATAGTACCATGTTATGTAAAGCCCATCCCCCATCCCCCCCATGTGCTGTGTACATATCTCCACCATGTACTGTGCTGTGTACATACAGAGGGGACGGAAAGTATTCAGACCCCCTTAAATTTTTCACTCTTTGTTATATTACAGCCATTTGCTAAAATCATTTAAGTTCATTTTTTTCCTCATTAATGTACACACAGCACCCCATATTGACAGAAAAACACAGAATTGTTGACATTTTTGCAGATTTATTAAAAAAGAAAAACTGAAATATCACATGGTCCTAAGTATTCAGACCCTTTGCTCAGTATTTAGTAGAAGCCCCCTTTTGATCTAATACAGCCATGAGTCTTTTTGGGAAAGATGTAACACGTTTTTCACACCTGGATTTGGGGATCCTCTGCCATTCCTCCTTGCAGATCTTCTACAGTTCTGTCAGGTAGGATGGTAAACGTTGGTGGACAGCCATTTTTAGGTCTCTCCAGAGATGCTCAATTGGGTTTAAGTCAGGGCTCTGGCTGGGCCATTCAAGAAAAGTCACGAAGTTGTTGTGAAGCCACTCCTTCGTTATTTTAGCTGTGTGCTTAGGGTCATTGTCTTGTTGGAAGGTAAACCTTCGGCCCAGTCTGAGGTCCTGAGCACTCTGGAGAAGGTTTTCGCCCAGGATATCCCTGTATTTGGCCGCATTCATCTTTCCCTTGATTGCAAACAGTCGTCCTGTCTCTGCAGCTGAAAAACACCCGCACTGCATGATGCTGCCACCACCATGCTTCACTGTTGGGACTGTATTGGACAGGTGATGAGCAGTGCCTGGTTTTCTCCACACATACTGCTTAGAATTAAGGCCAAAAAGTTCTATCTTGGTCTCATCATCTTGGAGTCCTTCAGGAGTTTTTTAGCAAACTCCATGCGGGCTTTCACGTGTCTTGCACTGAGGAGAGGCTTCCGTCAGGCCACTCTGCCATAAAGCCCCGACTGGTGGAGGGCTGCAGTGATGGTTGACTTTCTACAACTGTCTCCCATCTCCCGACTGCATCTCTGGAGCTCAACCACAGTGATCTTTGGGTTCTTCTTTACCTCTCTCACCAAGGCTCTTCTCCTCCGATAGCTCAGTTTGGCCGGACGGCCAGCTCTAGGAAGGGTTCTGGTCATCCCAAACCTCTTCCATTTAAGGATTATGGAGGCCACTGTGCTCTTAGGAACCTTAAGTGCAGCAGAATTTTTTTGTAACCTTGGCCAGATCTGTGCCCTGCCACAATTCTGTCTCTGGGCTCTTCAGGCAGTTCCTTTGACCTCATGAATCTCATTTGCTCTGAAAAATTTAAGGGGGTCTGAATACCACTGTATCTCCACCATGTACTGTGCTGTGTACATATCTCCACCATGTACTGTGCTGTGTACATATCTCCATCATGTACCGTACTGTATACATCCCTCTACAGCTTGCATGTCCAAAGTCCGGCCCGCAGGCCAATTGCCGCCCACGTTCCGTTTTTAATACGGCCCCACTGGTAATTTGGATATATATATCTTTTGTGGCCCCAACGAATCCCCGAGCACCGCTCAAGACTAAGGATGAGCTCGGGCGTGATCACAACTCCACGTGATTGAGCCCGCCGGGAAGCTGACAGTGTGCAGTGCCAATCACAGGCACTGAGACATTTCCCAGTCCGCAGCTGCAGAGATCGGGAAATGTCTCAGCGCCTGTGATTGGCACTGCACACTGTCAGCTTCCCGGCGGGCTCAGTGTGCAGTGCCAATCACAGGCACTGAGACATTTCCCAGTCCGCAGCTGCAGAGATCGGGAAATGTCTCAGCGCCTGTGATTGGCACTGCACGCTGTCAGCTTCCCGGCGGGCTCGATCACGTGGAGTTGTGAACACGCCCGAGCTCATCCTTAGTCTTGAGCGGTGCTCGGGGATTCGTTGGGGGGGGGGGGTCACAAAAAATATATATCAAAATTATACGCCCGAGCTCATCCTTAGACTCTCAGTTAATGTCAGTTGGTCTAAATCAGTTATAAATATATTTGGACACAACATGTATACTCCGTGTTATGTTCCTGTTCATATTTTTTTAACGTAAAAGTTGACAGACAACCTTTATTACCAATAATGTGTAATGTACTTTACAGTGTTCCTGACATGTATTTCAGCTTCCTGGGCTTTTTTTTTCATCTGACCTTCAGATATGAAAGTCATAGTGATTTAACGCCTGTTTAGATTTGTCATCCATGTGTTGAAATGAAAAGTATACTGTTTGCAATAAACTTTGCATAAAATAGTTAATTTGCATTTATTTTTAATGGTTCAAAGAATGTTAGGCAAAATGTTCAGCTCTCACGCATGTTCACTTCATCAAATCTGGCTCTCTTTGAAAAAAGTTTGGACACCCCTGCTTTACAGTGTACTGTACTGTATACATCCCCTACCATGTACCCAGCTGTGTGCGTCCCTCTACCATGTACTGTATACATCCCTCTGCCATGTACTGTATACATCCCCTACCATGTACTGTATACATCCCTCTGCCATGTACTGTATACATCCCCTACCATGTACCCAGCTGTGCGCGTCCCTCTACCATGTACTGTATACATCCCTTTGCCATGTACTGTATACATCCCCTACCATGTACTGTATACATCCCCTACCATGTACTGTATACATCCCCTATCATGTACCCAGCTGTGTGCGTCCCTCTACCATGTACTGTATACATCCCCTACCATGTACCCTTCTGTGTGCGTCCCTCTACCATGTACTTGTGCCATGTATGTCCCTCACTCATGCACCATGCTGTGTACCCATCTCTGCCGTGTACACCCCTCTGCTCTGTGACTTATGCATTTGAGTCTTCCCCTTTAACCACTTCAGCCCTGGAAGGATTTACCCCCTTAATGATTAAGCCATTTTTTGCGATACGGCACTGCGTCGCTTTAACTGACAGTTGCGTGGTCGTGCGACGCTGTACCCAAACAAAATTGATGTCCTTTTTTTCCCACAAATAGAGCATCCTTTTGGTGGTATTTGATCACCTCTGCGGTTTTTATTTTTTGCGCTCTATAAACAAAAATTACGACGATTTTGAAAAAAAAAAAAACAAGATTATTTACTTTTTTGCTATAATAAATATCCAAAAAAAAAAAAAAAAAAATCAGTTTAGGCCAATATGTATTCTTCTACAAATTTTTAGTAAAAAAAAATCGCAATAAGCGTATATTGATTCATTTGCGCAAAAGGTATAGTGTCTACAAAATAGGGGATATATTTATGGCATTTTTATTAACATTTTTTTTTTTTTTTTACTAGTAATAGTGGTGATCAGCGGTTTTTTAGCAGGACTCGGACATTGCGGCGGACAGATAGGACACTTTTTTGGGACCGGTGACATTTATACATCGATCAGTGCTATAAAAATGCACTGATTACTGTTGAAATGACACTGGCAAGGAAGGGGTTAACACTAGGGGGCGATCAAGGGGTTAAATGTGTTCCCTAGGAGGTGTTTCTAATTGTGGGGGGAGGGGACTGACAGGGAGTAGAGAGAGATCGCTGTTCCTGATCACTATGAACAGACGATCACTCTGTACTGCCCTGACAGAACGGGAATCTGTTTGTTTACATTGACAGATCCCCGTTCTGGCTCTCTGTGGAGCGATCGCAGGTGGCCGGTGGACATTCTGGCCGCCGGCCACGCGCATCGGTTTCGGCGCTGCAGCGCGCCCACTGTATTTATTTATTGCACGAAGCGACGTACCCCTACGGCGATTCGTGTAATAGAGCTGACCTGCCGTAGTATAACTATGGTGGCCGGTCGGCAAGTGGTTAACAAATAAAACTCGGCACCTTCTAGGCCATCATGTAGTCCTTGTATGTAGATTTTCACATGAAGTCTTTTCTTGGTATTTCAGCGTTCCTGTTTGCAGGGAGTCCGCTGGTGAGTCCCCACATTTTGTTTGTCTGGCATATATGTAGACGTGTGAATTGTCCCTTTTTATGGCCAGTCTGGGTAGGTGTATTATGTACAGCTCCCTCTGTGTCCCTTTACAGATGGTCACCACATTAATGCCTCACCAAGGTGTGATGTCTGCATTCATCTCTCAGGTAAGATAATTCTCGAAGCTGCTCCAGGGCCCTGAAGACGTCTACATGTATGTAACGTGTGCCGTGTGTTGTAGCTTTTCTTCCAGGCGTACAGTGCTGGATTCACAGTGATGAACAGGAATCTCTCCGGGAAGGTCAGTACTGGCCTGGGGGGGAGGGGATTAGTTGGGTTGATAGGTGATCTGACCTTACTCCCTGCTTCCTACAGGCCAAGAACTCGCTATCCCAGCATCCTCTCTACCTGTCTGGGTCTGCACTTTACGTGGCATGTGTTGGGGTGAGTGAGGGATAATCTTCATGTGATTAATCATAAACACTCTCTATACTTTGGGTGAAGATTTATTTTTCTGTTTGGTTTCATGATCTGCCAGAAATGTGGAGCTTTTTTTAAGAACTTCTGATTTTCACCATTCTTAAAGAGTAACGCTACCTTTGTTGAGAAAAAAAACATTCCCCTCTGGGTGATCTATGTACAGAGCGAGGATTTTAACAAACATTGTTGCAGATTCCTACCTTTTTGTTATTCTGAAGAAATAGCTGTGTGTTTGTCTGTGTCCATTTTCAGGGTGAATCTGTATGGGAGTGGTTTTAGAATTATCAATCAGCTGCGGAAAGTGGCAGAGTCTGCATACCTTTAGACGTGATTTCCTATTGGGAGTATCTCGCCAAAAATGACATTTTTGTTGCAGGGGATGCCAAAAATCTGACTTGTATCTTAGTGCAGACTTCTGGGAAAATCAAGGAGCAAATCACACAAGCAGGAAATGACATATCTGGAGGGAGGGGTTTTCTGGACACCATCTGTGTACAGAATGCCTCCAGATAGCCATATTGTATTGCATTTCACATTAAAGTGATACTAAAGTCTTGGTTTTTATTTGTTTAAAAAAAACAAACATGTTATACTTGCCTGCTCTGTGTAGTTGGTTTTGCACAGAGCAGCCCAGATCCCCCTCTTCTCAGGTCCCTCGCAGGAGTTCCTGGCACCTTCCTCCTGCCGAGTGCCCCTTCAGCAAGCAGCTTGCTATGTGGGCACCCAAACTGAGGCGCTGCTCTGTGTGTCCATTCAGACATTAAGCTGTGGTTCGGCCCCGCCCCCTCTCTCTCCTCATGGGCTCACTGACTTTAATTGACAGCAGCGGGAGGCAGAGATATGCTGGGAAGAAAAATTACAGGTAGAGGTGTGCTAGGGGGAGGGGGGATGCATTGGAGGACTGGAGGAGGCATTGGAGGTAGATGTGTACTGGGGGAGGCAGCGTTGGAGGTAGAGGTGTACTGGGAGAGGAGTTGGAGGAAGAGGCGTACTGGGGGTGGCAGCGTTGGAGGTAGAGGTGTACTGGGGGAGGAGTTGGAGGAAGAGGTGTACTGGGGGAGGCAGCGTTGGAGGTAGAGGTGTACTGGGGGAGGAGTTGGAGGAAGAGGTGTACTGGGGGTGGAGTTGGAGGTAGAGGTGTACTGGGGGTGGCAGCGTTGGAGGTAGAGGTGTACTGGGGGAGGCGTTGGAGGTAGAGGTGTACTGGGGGTGGTGTTAGAGGTAGAGGTGTACTGGGGGAGGCGTTGGTGGTAGAGGTGTACTGGGGGAGGCGTTGGTGGTAGAGGTGTACTGGGGGAGGCGTTGGTGGTAGAGGTGTACTGGGGGAGGCGTTGGAGGTAGAGGTGTACTGGGGGAGGCGTTGGAGGTAGAGGTGTACTGGGTGAGGCGTTGGTGATAGAGGTGTACTGGGGGAGGCAACAGTAATAAGGAGAGCCGGCAAAACTGTAATCCTTGAAGTGTTGTTTATTAGTACAACAGAGTGACAATAAAACTGGTGGTAGAGGTGTACTGGGGGAGGTGTTAGAGGTGTACTGGGGGAGGCGTTGGTGGTAGAGGTGTACTGGGGGAGGTGTTGGTGGTAGAGGTGTACTGGGGGAGGTGTTAGAGGTAGAGGTGTACTGGGGGAGGCGTTGGTGGTAGAGGTGTACTGGGGGAGGCGTTGGTGGTAGAGGTGTACTGGGGGAGGCGTTGGTGGTAGAGGTATACTGGGGGAGGCATTGGAGGTAGAGGTGTACTGTGGGAGGCGTTGGTGGTAGAGGTGTACTGGGGGAGGCGTTGGTGGTAGAGGTGTACTGGGGGAGGCGTTGGTGGTAGAGGTATACTGGGGGAGGTGTTGGAGGTAGAGGTGTACTGGGGGAGGCGTTGGAGGTAGAGGTGTACTGGGGGAGGCGTTGGAGGTAGAGGTGTACTGGGGGAGGCGTTGGAGGTAGAGGTGTACTGGGGGAGGTGTTACAGGTAGAGGTGTACTGGGGGAGGCGTTGGTGGTAGAGGTGTACTGGGGGAGGCGTTGGTGGTAGAGGTGTATTGGGGGAGGTGTTGGAGGTAGAGGTGTACTGGGGGAGGCGTTGGTGGTAGAGGTATACTGGGGGAGGCATTGGAGGTAGAGGTGTACTGTGGGAGGCGTTGGTGGTAGAGGTGTACTGGGGGAGGTGTTGGAGGTAGAGGTGTACTGGGGGAGGTGTTGGAGGTAGAGGTGAACTGTAGGAGGTGATGGAGGTAAAGGTGTACTGGGGGGGGGGCGAAACAAAACCAGTGAAATTACTTGCTCAACTTACCGACCGGCCTGCTAACCAACTGACTTTTCCTGTCTGATGAGGCTGCATTGATGGGCACTGATGAGGCTGCACTGATGAGGCTGCATTCATGGCACTGATGAGGCTGCATTCATGGGCACTGATAGGCTGTATTCATAGGCACTGATGAGGCTGCGTTCATGGCACTGATAGGCTGCATTCATATGCACTGATGAGGCTGCATTCATGGGCACTGATGAGGCTGCATTCATGGGCACTGATGAGGCTACATTCATGGGCACTGATGAGGCTACATTCATGGGCACTGATGAGGCTGCATTCATGGGCGCTGATGAGGCTACATTCATGGGCACTGATGAGGCTGCATTCATGGGCGCTGATGAGGCTGCATTCATGGGCACTGATGAGGCTGCATTCATGGGCGCTGATGAGGCTACATTCATGGGCACTGATGAGGCTGCATTCATGGGCGCTGATGAGGCTGCATTCATGGGCGCTGATGAGGCTGCATTCATGGGCGCTGATGAGGCTGCATTCATGGGCGCTGATGAGGCTGCATTCATGGGCACTGATGAGGCTGCATTCATGAGCACTGATGAGGCTACATTCATGGGCACTGATGAGGCTACATTCATGGGCACTGATGAGGCTGCAATCATGGGCACTGATGAGGCTGCAATCATGGGCACTGATGAGCACTGATAGGCTGCATTGATGGGCACTGATAAAGTTGTTGTTAATATTTATTTTTGTAACTTAATTCTGCATAAAATACTGCGCTATATTATAATTTTTTTTTATTTGCTATTATTTTTCCCCACTAAAGTGGAGTTACTCTTTAAGCTGGGTACACACAGATTTAAATTCTGCCAGTTCGGCAGGGATCGGACACATTTCGATCTGTGTGTGTGTGACCCTCTTGGTTTGACAGAACCTGATTGCTAGAACAGGACTGCTGGAAAACCTCCTTCAATCAGAGACTTGCAGCCAATCGGCTGCAGCACCGATCAGTGTATTCTGACAGTGGAGTCGCCACTGTCAGAATACAATGTTCTATCAAGGAAGGTTCCTGCATCCACCTCGCTTGTGTGGATACAGGAATCTGTTAGTTTGTTAGCGGGTGGGCTGAAAGAGGGAAAAAAAGCGTGTACCCAGCTTTACAGTGCCTGATGGGGGGGGGGTTACAGCGTGTGGTGGAGATATATTTGTTACTGTACATGGATGCCTCACTGTTGTCACCTGCAGGCTATGCCACTTTATGTTGTGAAAAGGTTGAAACTCAGCGGTCCATCAACACAAAGCTTTATTGGTAGAATACTGCCCCCTCCACTGTTAGGTAAGTAAGGGGTATGTGAGAGCGCTGCGAGAGCGAGGTGTGTGAGTGCAGAGCAAGGTGTGAATGTGTGATAATCAATTGTGGGAGTGCACTGCAGTGTGTGCATGTGGTGTGGCAGTGCAATTTGTGAGCATAATGTGAAAGCAATGAGTGAGTGTGCTTTGTGTCATCTGAGTGCAATGTCACCCCGTTGTGAGTGCAATGTGTGAGTTTGGGGTGTGAATGCAATGTGAGAGTTTGGGTTGTTAGTACAATAATTTAGTGCATTGTGCGAGTGCAATATGTGACCTCGTTGTGTGCCACAACAGCTTTGTGTACGATTTTGGTTTGGTCTGTGAAATACACATCTCATCAATTAAAGCCGAGTGCGCCATAATGTGTCTCGCCATACTGATCATGTGACGTGCATTTTTTTAGCATTGCTGGGTGGCCTGAATGTTCTACTTGTGAGAGTTTCTGAAGTGGATAGCGGAATTCAGGTTGTGGACCGAGCAGGAAACGTTGTCGGTGTGTCTCCTAAAGCTGGAAAAAAGGTAATGTCTGATATTCCTCCTCTCCAGATTGACTAAACCAGCCTGGTGCATACCCCTCCCCTTTCAAAAATACTCCTTCCCCATTGGTGGCTAACCAGTTGTGACCGATCTCAACAGCTCCTCTGGAGAGGAGCCGCAAATTCTTTCCAGCAAACCCATTAAATGTGCTTAAAGTTGTTCTAAAGCCAAAACATTATTTGTAAAGTCAGAAGGTTTATCTTAATGCATTCTATGCATTAAGATAAAAGACCTTCTGTATGCAGCAGATCCCCTCAGCCCCCCTAATACTTACCTGAGGTCCATCTCTATCTGCCGATGTTGTAGGAGTGTCTCGGCTGCCCGGGGATTCCCTCCTCATTTGCTGGGACAACAGAGCGGCGCCATTTGCTCCCGCTGCTGTCAAGCAAAGTCAGCCAGCCAAAGAGAAGAGAAAGGGGGCGGGGCCGCGGCTCCATGTCTGAATGGACACAGGGAGCTGTGGCTCAGCTCGGGTGCCCCCATAGCAAGCTGCTTGCTGTGGGGGCACTCAACAGGGGGGAGGGGCCAGAAGCACCAAAGAGGGACCCGAGAAGAGGAGGATCTGGGCTGCTCTGTGCAAAACCCCTGCACAGAGCAGGTAAGTCTAATTTGTTGTTATTTTTACCTAAAAAATAAAAAAAAGGCTTTAGTGTCACTTTAATGCATTCCCTGAAATAAAGTGAAAAAAGTTTTACAGCTTCCTGTCCTCCCTCTTCCATGTGTGAAGGGTAGAAGAGGGGAGAAGAGATCCATCGCTGTGTACGGCTGCATTTCTTCTCCCCTCTTTCTCTTTACACAGGGACTGTGGCAGCAGCAGCCATTGGCCCATCCTTCTGCTGTCAATAAAATGCAGTCAGGAGGAAGCGGGGGTCGGCTAAGCCCCATTGTGTGTATCTGTGGAGCACAGCTCCATAGACGCACACAGCGTGGGATCGAGCACCCACTGTGTGCCCAAATAGCAAGCGGCTTGCTATGAGGGGGCACGCGAAAAAGAGGAGGAACCAAGATCGCCGGCAGGGGACCCCAGAAGAGGAGCTTCAAGGCTGCTCTGTGCAATGCTATTACATGGAGCTGGTGAGTATAACATGTTTGTTATTTTAATTTAAAAAATATATATTTTTACCTTTTAGTAACAGTTTAAAGTAGAGCTCTGGGTATAGTAAAAAATGACATATATGATTCAGTACGTAAGTAGCATTAAGACAGCAGTTTTTATTTTTCTGAATCCCCCCTGTAACATAGTTTATTACCTGTTAATCCTGTCAGTAGATATGTTATTTTTTTCAGTTTCCTGTAACGGGCCAAGTTGTCCAGCAAAGGTGTCCATTACAGGGGTTTGAACAAACTATAAAACTGCTGAGGTCATATGGGCCGCTTTTAGTCATATGGTTTAAACCTTTTTTCCAAAAGTTTAAGAGGATCTCCAGTCTCCCCCACCCCCCCTAAAAAAATTAAAAGTCAGCAGCTACCAATACTGTAGCTGCTGACTTTTAATATAAGGACACTTACCTGTCCAGGGATCCAGCGATGTCCTCACCCGAGCTGATTCTTCAATTGGCTTCAGGTCCAGGACAGTGGCAGTCTTTCCATAGAGGGCGCACGGGCGCCGCCCCCCCCCCCTATCCATGCTTCCGGCCCCCTGATCTACATATCAGGGCACCGGACCATGGTTTCCAATGGGGGGGTGGGTGTTTTTTGAATCACCTGATTAGAGCCAGAGGCTCTAATAGGCTTCAAAAAAAGGGTGGGCACTGCGCTCCGATCCCACCCTGTTGTGTGACGATAGCGAATTAATTTTCACACTACAGTTCCTCCCCGCCAATCAGGAGGCAGTGCAGGTCATGAGACCTGTTTCATGATTGGCCAAAGCGCCAGGCGATCCTATTGGACGCCTAGGGCTTTGGCGGAAGAGGAGACACACAGTGGAGAAAGCTTGAGAGGAACACCGGAGCTGACGCTGCCCGCACTCCAGGAGAGGAGGAGAAGACACCACAGCCCCACCACACGAGCGGGTAAGTGCCGGACGGCCCGTGCGCGGGGGGGGGGGGGGGGGGGGGTGTGCTCCCAGTGCCACGCAGCCTCGCCCAGCGGGGGGGGGGTGCTGTTTTAGTGCCGTGCCGCCGTGGGGGGATGTCGTTTGTTTGCCGCCCCCCCAAAATAACAACCCACCAGCCTCCACTGGTCCAGACACATGCATCTTGGGTAAGGGAAACCGGCAGTGGAGCTTTCCAACTTCACAGCCGGTTTCCTACTGCGCATGTGCGAGCCTCGCTGCACCTTCTGAATAGTCCCGCAGTCTTCTGGGACCTGTGATGTGTCCCAGAAAGCAGGTACCCGCTCTTCCCTCCACCCTCAAAAAGTGCCAAATGTGGCTGAGGAGGGGGGATCTAAACAAGCCAAACTTCCCCTTTTGGGTGAAGTTCTGCTTTAAGTGGGTGAAGTTCTTTAACTGACATCATATGCAGTTGAAAGTTCATCTGTTTGATCTTCATATGAATGTTCCATTGTATCTCTGAAGTTACAAACACTGTTCAGGGCTTTGCTTTGAGAAGCTTTTCTGCTGATGAGCTATTTTTGTTCTACATTCTTTATTGAAAGTGACATTAAACAATATCCTTATTTTTGAAAAAAATAATCCATACAATCCACTACTTAATGGCCCTGTAATCTTTTTTTATTTTTTTCAATAAATCATTTCTTACTGTGTTTTTCTGCCTTCTTGTACCGTCCACCATGATCTCCTGAACTTCTCCTTTTACCCTTGTTTGGAACAGAGCAGTGCACGTTAGTTGCAGTCACATGGCTGCTGCATGTACACTACAAATCCCTTAGTCTATAGTCCATCTCAGGAGCAAGCAAGAGAGGGAGGGCGGCTACGTTCCTACATACAGTGGGACCAGGGAGGATGAACGTAATCGCCCTCTAACAAGAAGTTGGATTTTTTTTAAATCTTAATTTTTATTGAATATAAAGGACATACATGTATAATTAACAGTTTCCATACAGCAAGCCCACAACGAGGATGTCATACAGGAACATAGAAGATGGATTATGGACAAATGAAAGGACATTTTTAAAGTTAAGAATACATACTTGGATGAATCTTTTTAAATCATAGTTGCTGCTCACAAAGTGGCTTTATTTCCTTTGTGGTAAATGAGGAATATATTTAAGTAAAAGTTTTTGTGCCCAGAGTTCAGTTCTAAGAGTAAACATAAGGAAGTAGTACAGTTAGAGCTCATTTACAATTGCTTTGACTTTAGCACACATTAAAGTGTCTGTTGCTTCAAAATGCTTTTTTGATGCTTCAATAATGCTTCAGTTATGCTTTTTTGAAGCTTTAATGAAGCTTGGCAAATGCTCTGTGTGTGCGTTGATTTTCTATTTGTTTTAAAGGGGCCCAGTACAACCCAAGCTCAGTAGTAACCCTGTTCAGCAGATCCCCAGCTCATTGGTACCCTTGTTCATCAGATCCCCACCTTATTATTACCCTTGGTCAGCAGATTACCTGCTTAATAATGCTCCCAGCTCTGCTGATACCCCACTCAGTAAGTGCCAGTTCACACAGGGGCGGCACGACTTGCAGGTCGCCTCACCGAGGCGACCTGCACACGACTTTAGCCGCGACTTGCAAAACGACTTCTGTATAGAAGTCAATGCAAGTCGCCTGAAGTCACCCCAAAAATACTACAGGAACCTTTTTCTAAGTCAGAGCGACTTGCGTCGCTCCTATTAGAATGGTTTCGTAGTACAGAACGGGAGGCGACTTGTCAGACGGCTAGGTCGCCTGACAAGTCGCCCCTGTGTGAACCGGCACTAACTGCCAGCTTTGCTGATCCCTGACTCAGTAATAACCTCCAGCTCTGCTGCTCCCTGGCTCAGTAGTAACCTCCAGCTCTGCTGATCCCTGGCTCAGTAGTAACCTCCAGCTCTGCTGATCCCTGGCTCAGTAGTAACCTCCAGCTCTGCTGATCCCTGCTCAGTAGTAATCTCCAGCTCTGCTGCTCCCTGGCTCAGTAGTAACCTCCAGCTCTGCTGATCCCTGGCTCATTAGTAACCTCCAGCTCTGCTGATTCCTGGCTCAGTAATGACTTCCAGCTCTGCTGATCCCTGGCTCAGTAATAACTTCCAGCTCTGCTGATCCCTGGCTCAGTAATAACCCCCAGATCTGCTGCTCCCTGGCTCAGTAGTAACCTCCAGCTCTGCTGATCCCTGGCTCAGTAATGACTTCCAGCTCTGCTGATCCCTGGCTCAGTAATAACCTCCAGCTCTGCTGATCCCTGGCTCAGTAATAACCTCCAGCTCTGCTGATCCCTGGCTCATTAGTAACCTCCAGCTCCGCTGATCCCTGGCTCAGTAATAACCTCCAGCTCTGCTGATCCCTGCTCAGTAGTAATCTCCAGCTCTGCTGCTCCCTGGCTCAGTAGTAACATCCAGCTCTGCTGATCCATGGCTCAGTAGTAACCTCCAGCTCTGCTGATCCCTGGCTCAGTAGTAACTTCCAGCTCTGCTGATCCCTGGCTCAGTAATAACTTCCAGCTCTGCTGATCCCTGGCTCAGTAATAACCTCCAGCTCTGCTGATCCCTGGCTCAGTAGTAACTTCCAGCTCTGCTGATCCCTGGCTCAGTAATAACTTCCAGCTCTGCTGATCCCTGGCTCAGTAATAACCTCCAGCTCTGCTGATCCCTGGCTCAGTAGTAACCTCCAGCTCTGCTGATTCCTGGCTCAGTAATGACTTCCAGCTCTGCTGATCCCTGGCTCAGTAATAACCTCCAGCTCTGCTGATCCCTGGCTCAGTAATAACCTCCAGCTCTGCTGATCCCCTGGTTTGCTGTTCCTCCTCTCTTTCTGGTTCCTGTGCTGCACAGCACATGTGACATTGCTAGTTTCTCCTGCTCTAGTCCCCCAGCTCTGCTGATCCTCTGCCGCTCAGTCCTCTCTCTTCTGTTTCTGCTCACCTTCTGCTACAGCATTCCCATGTTGCACACCATGTGTGCTGCCTGGTTCGGACCCTGCTCACTTTCCTCCACACCAGATGTGATGTCTGCACCAGACACTCCCAGTATATATACACATGAACCGGAAGTGACTACTGAAGGTGTCTTTCTGAGAGTCAGCTTTTATGGAACAATATCCGAAACACTCTATAATCTCATGGAAAGCCATCCCGGAAGAATGGAGGCGGTTACCCCCCCAAAAAAAGGGGGGGGGGGGGGTTAATGGCAACATGCATATGATCTAGAAATGTCTAAAAAGCTAGGTATTATGGTCAGGTGTCCACAAACCTATATAATATATGAGCTAGAAAAATATGTTGTGTTGCTTCTGAAAGTATAACCTGTTATGAGTGAAAAGGGAGACAGAATATACAAACAGAATAGCCTTTTATAATATACACTATATTACCAAAAGTATTGGGACGTCTGCCTTTACACACATATATGAACTTTAAAGGCACCCCAGTCTTAGTCCGTAGGGTTCAATATTGAGTTGGCCCACCCTTTGTATCCTGGGATATCTCATACCTGCAATACCTCCAAAACAAAGCGAAGCTAAAGCTGACTAAAAGCTGCAGGTGCTTTAAGCAAGCTTTGTCATAGACTTCTATGGATCTATAGTTATACATAGAATTCACGTTGCATAATAGGAAGCCAATTACAGGGTAGAAGGGGAGGGGGGAGGGGGATTTGTGCATGACTAGATTGCAAAGTGTGTAGGGTGAAACTCTATTTGCTTGGAGTAACTCTGACTGTCACGAGTCAGTAGGCACAGGTTCACACTGAGCTGCGGGAATAAAGCCGTGCGAGTTCAGCTGAACGATTTCACTCCCACATGTCAGTCCCGATTTCGGCGGCAATTTCACAGACATCTGTGCGGATTTCTGCACAGATGTCAATGGAAATCGCACCCCGAAATCGCAAAAAGTAGTGCATAAACTACTTTTTTAAATCTGTGCAGCACCGCAAATGCAGCATCGCACTGATTAGGACGGTGCCATTTTCCAGCAATTCCTGCCGATTTGATATGTGAAATCGCATCTCAAAACGCACCAACGTGAACCAGGGCTAAGGCATAGTTATAAAACCATGGATTTGACAATCAAAAAACATTCCCTGCAGGTTTATCTTCCAGGCCTATGTATTTAAATGACAGTGATTGGAAATGTATGGTGCAAGTCACCCCTCTGGTGTTGTTTTTTTTTTTTTTTTACTGTAGTATGCAGGTGAGTTAGAAGAAGGAACTGGTCCTCAGAAAAGGTTGTTGGTGTATGGGTGAAGGGGGTTTAGCTCTACGGGATTAGGGCATGGGGGATGGGGTGTGACTTGTGGATTAGTATATGGGGAGGGGAGGCCACGGCACCACTTCCCATTAAAGAAGGCACAGGGAGGGGACGGGTGTTTTCCAGGCAGGCTGTAAAAACAAGCGGCCGCCCATTTGAGTGGTAAAATAACAGCTGGATGGGGCCATTCACATGTCACAGCACTTTGCTTCACAGCTATTATGACTCGGGGTGCAGAGTTTGACAAGCAGCAGAGCCTGTCAAAACTCAACCCACTGAGCTCAGTTGAACTGCACCACAACCACTTGCAATGCATAAATGCGATTGTGACGTGTTGGTGTGGCATTATAAGGTTCAGTCAGGCAGTGAAGTGGCGATTCAGCACCTCCTCAGGACTGTCAAGTGCCCCCTAAAGAGCGATCCGCACTCCACCACAAGTGTAAAACAGCTCTTACCCTGCAAGTCTTGGCTGTCATTTTGACAGCCAGGAATTGTTGGTAAGAGTGGGGAGTAGTGACAGAGGGACAAGGCGTGCTACGTATGCTGTGTGTACTTTACATTTTTTGGGAGCATAAGTAACACTCCCATGTTATGCAAGCTGTTAAAGTCCATGTAAAATGAAATTTTTATCCAACATGACCCTGTCCACAGGGTGTCAATGCTGCTGTGTGACTGGAGAACACGTAGCGTTGTCACTTTGTTATAGGAAGTGAAAATATAGCGGGTCTACTGGCAGGATTAACAAGTAATAAAACTATGTTATGGGTAGACTTGCACTAGTCACTTGTATCAACCTACTAGATTTTATGTCCCAAAGGAAATAGGAAGCTGATTGATGTAGATATCCATCAAGTTCTTGTGAACCTGCAGCATGACTGTGTAGTGCAACCACCCTCTCCTGCTCCAGTGTGTGTGGGTGGAGCTGCAATAGCAATGCATCGGCTGAGCATTATGGCCATTTAAATGCTGAGGAGTCCGGGAACCAGAAGGGATTAGTAACTGGAGCACCCAGCAGATCCCCCTCATTTCCGTGGATTCATTTTAATGTAAAATCTCAATATCTTACTGGAGTGCCCCTTTAACATCAAATCATTTCTTTCAGGCAGTGAAGGAAACCGCGCTCTCTAGAGCATTTTTGTGTGGTGTCACAGCACTCACCCCCTCATTGGTGAGAAGGTAAGTGCCCTCCCAAGCTGAACAATCTCTTCCAACCTTCTCAGAGAGTCATATTGGACACAGAGCCTCATTTCCTCATGGTGTAAACTGTCCTACATGACTTCTCATTATGCAAAAATCTAAAAATATGAAGCTGCAGATTGTACAATACGATGGTCGCGCAGATTGTGCTATATGATGCTCTGGTGGAGTGCTTACTGCATGACTGTCTGGCAGCGTGCAGATTGTACGATATGAAGGTTGGGGGAGCGCAGATTGTACGATATGATGGTTGAGGGGTGCATATTGTACGATATGATGGTTGGGGGAGTGCAGATTGTACGATATGATGGTTGAGGGAGTACAGATTGTACGATATGATGGTTGGGGGAGTACAGATTGTACGATATGATGGTTGGGGGTGTGCAGATTGTACGATATGATGGTTGGGGGTGTGCAGATTGTACAATATGATGGTTGGGAGTGTGCAGATTGTACAATATGATGGTTGGGAGTGTGAAGATTGTACAATATGATGGGTGGGGGTGTGCTGACTGCTCAATATGATGGTCTGGCAGGGTGCAGTTTGCACAAATAGGATGCTCTGGTGTGTGCTGACTGTACAATATAACAGTCTGGTGGGTGCTGATTGTACAATATGGTTCTCGGGTTGGGTGTATAAACATGACAATCTTGTAGTCTGGTAACAGTACAGCTGCATTTTATGGTGGAATAGGAACACCCTGACTGCTTTTATTTGTGGCAAGTGTCTTGTGACTGAGGAGCGCTGCCCTTATTTATAGAGAGAAGCATGTGACTGAACTCATCATCCTAATTTTTTTTCCTCCTCCTCCATAGATCTCCTCACATGCTCCGTAATCCTGGTATTTTTACGGTTGTTAAACTTCTGATTGCTGCTCTCACCTTTGGGATAATGACTCCGATATCCTTCGCCTTATTTCCGCAGCATGGAAAGGTATGTTCCAAGGTCATCCTACTGCTTGTTTTAGGAAAATCTTTGTCACAATAATACAGAGGATGACAGCCCCCAAGTCTGCGGCACTGAATAATGGGATTTTTTGCTCACCGTAAAAGGCCTTAGTCGGAGTCCATTGAGGGACACAGGATTTTGAGGACAACTGGGTTATACTGCTGCCTACAGAAGGATTGGACATTATAAGACTGTAGACCAGCCCTAGCAAATAGAGGTGCGCATCTTCACTGGCCTCACGATTCGATTCAATTACGATTATCATGTCAACGATTCGATTCGATTCCGCGATGCATCACGATGCATCACGATTACAGCGGAGGTGCGTGTGGTTTTCATCAAAAAAATTCAAGCTGTCAGGAGAACTCCATTTTTTTTTTATTCGATCTGTTCTTTAAAAAAAAAGACAACACTCCCTGCATGTAGCAAAGTCTAAACACAGCAGACAACAACTTAAAGGAGCTCCAGGCTCTCCCCAAAATACTAGGGGAGATGGTCAGAGACTGCAGACATGGTACAAGAGATGGTCAGAGACTGCAGACCTACTGCAAGAGATGGTCAGAGACTGCAGACATTGTCTGCAGTCTCTGAACATCTCCTGTACCATGTCTGCAGTCTCTGACCATCTCCTGTATCATGTCTGCAGTCTCTGACCAGCTGGAGATAGTCAGAGACTACGGACATGCTACAGGAGATGGTCAGAGAGACTACGGACATACTACAGGAGATGGTCAGACTGCGGAGTGCGTACATACTACAGGTGATGGTCAGAGACTACAGGCATACTACAGGAGATGGTCAGAGACTGCGGACATACTACAGGAGATGGTCAGAGACTGCCGACATGCTACAGGAGATGGTCAGAGACTGCCGACATAATACAGGAGATGGTCAGAGACTGCCGACATAATACAGGAGATGGTCAGAGACTGCCGACATAATACAGGAGATGGTCAGAGACTGCCGACATAATACAGGAGATGGTCAGAGACTGCCGACATAATACAGGAGATGGTCAGAGACTGCGGACATACTACAGGAGATGGTCAGAGACTGCGGACATACTACAGGAGATGGTCAGAGACTGCGGACATACTACAGGAGATGGTCAGAGACTGTGGACATACTACAGGAGATGGTCAGACTGCGGACATACTATAGGGGATTGTCAGAGAGACTGCGCACATACTACAGGAGATGATCAGAGACTGCAGACATAGTACAGTAGATGATCAGAGACTGCAGACATAGTACAGTAGATGATCAGAGACTGCAGACATAGTACAGGAGATGATCAGAGACTGCAGACATAGTACAGGAGATGATCAGAGACTGCAGAGATGGTACAAGAGATGGTCAGAGACTGCAGACATAATACAAGAGATGATCAGAGACTGCAGACATGGTACAGGAGATGGTCAGAGACTGCAGACATGGTACAGGAGATGGTCAGAGACTGCAGACATGGTACAGGGGATGATCAGAGACTGCAGACATGGTACAGGAGATGGTCAGAGACTGCAGACATGGTACAGGAGATGGTCAGAGACTGCAGACATGGTACAGGGGATGGTCAGAGACTGCAGACATGGTACAGGAGATGGTCAGAGACTGCAGACATGGTACAGGGGATGGTCAGAGACTGCAGACATGGTACAGGAGATGGTCAGAGACTGCAGACATAGTACAGGAGATGATCAGAGACTGCAGACATAGTACAGGAGATGGTCAGAGACTGCAGACATAGTACAGGAGATGGTCAGAGACTGCAGACATAGTACAGGAGATGATCAGAAACTGCAGACATAGTACAGGGGATGGTCAGAGACATAGTACAGGAGATCAGCAGGTAAGTATGATATCTTTTATTTTAAAGAAAAAATAATACCCTTTGAGTCTTTTGGCAGCAACTTGGATAGTAAACAGTTCAACATTACTGCAAAAATAAAGAAGGAAGACATTCCAATCAGCAAGAAATATACTGCTTGCAGATCAGTAGATGGTTCCAGAGGGGAGAGATGATAGGGAAATCACAGTAAGAAAATTGACAATAAAAGTTTGTGCAGCCCCCAATGTGTTAAGCATACAGTACACACACACACTGGATAGTTGCAGCAGGTGGGGGGATGTGCCACTTCTATGCACTCACCCCTCACATATATCAAGCATGACAGGCTCTCACCTCCGGAGCACTCCTACCATCCCCCCTCCTCTCCTCACAGCTCGTTTCCTGAAGCCTACCCTATGCCTGCCTCATCCAACCACTGTTAACACAGCTGCAGTGATCTCGGTGTTTCTCAGCTCCGTGCAGTGATCTGTGTCTCAGCTCCGTGCAGTCTCAGCGCCCGCCCATCAGGGAGATGATCGGTGTCACTGTCCAGATATACAGATCCCAGAGGAGGGGGAGAGCATGGGTGGGGGCAGCACTCTGACATTACATTGTCCGTTCAGGAGGGAGAAGCACCAGGCGCAGCCAGCCGATCGGTGGCTTGTCATTCCAGCAGACACTGCTGTGCGAGGGGGAGGAGCCGGAATGACGTCATGCATAATCGATTATGCCGGGTTACCGCATCGATGCCGAATCGGGAAGGGTATAATCCCGATGCATCGATGCGCCGATCATTTTCAACACCCCTACTAGCAAATATAACCCCTTCAACTCTTAGCATTCTTCAGTCTGTAGTATGCAATACCAGGAGCAGTGCTCATAATCACAGAGTGGGAGGGGGGGAATCTATGTTCCTCCCAAGAAAAAAGATTTTACAATGAGTACAAAAATCCTGTTTTCTGTATCATTCATTGAGGGACACAGGATTCTGGGACAACAGAAGTCCATCAGATAGGTGGGTAGTGCAGTTACACAGGCAAACAGGCCCCCAAAAAAAGAAAGTGTGGGCAACTTGCAGAGCTGCCTTGTGACACTTTGCATGCAAAACTGAAATGGACAGACGCCAAATCATCCAATTGGTGAAACCTTGAGAAAGTGTATACAGAAGTCAATGGGCAGTCTTAGAGACATGGAAAACTGAGCCTAATGGCGAAATAGCGCTCACAGATTCAGTAGAGTAAGCTTTCAAAAGGAAAGCCGGGAACATAGAAAAGGCGAAACTGGAACCGAAGGATGACCCTTCCTGGACCCATCCGAAATGCCTAACAGGGAATCTGTCTGACAGAACGTGCGGCTGAGAGATCCACACGGAATGCTCTGACTACATTTGGGCAATGAAGGGAAATCTCCTTTTGGTTAAAGCGAGGTTCCCGCGACCATTCCTATTTTTTTTTTTTTTTTTAGTCATTCAGACACTTGTACAATCATAAAGTGATACTCACTGTTTCGGTTTCTTAAATCTGCTGCTGTCCGTTTTCAATAAGTATTTATAAAAATTGATCCTGGCTGTTCCCATCTTGATTGTGGGCGTGTGAAGCCCACAAGCATTGATTTCCGGGATCCGGTGAATGCTGAGCTCCCAGCATTCACCGCTATTTCCCGCACAGGCTCAGTGTTTACGGCGAGCAGTGCCCTAAAATTCAGGGTTGCCATCACAACGGGTGGCGTCGTAGAAAGTTCCCGCCCTTTGTGATGGCAACCAAACCAATAAAAAAAAAAAAAGATAAAGCAAAGCTCAGTAGGGGAGAGACCAGCATGTATACAGGTAATGAAAACAAAGCTGAATAGCAGAATTTGATTAGCAAAAACTAAAAAAAAAGGATATTTACTTTCACTTCCTCTTTTGAAATCCCGCGAGAACTCGCGGGAGGCCTCCGCAATGACTCCTGGGAATAATGACACGAGCTCCCAGGAGACAAAGCGGCACACAGGAAATTACGTAATACCCGCAGAATACCTGCCCATATCCTCAGTGGACTCCTACAGGAAGCAGAGAGGGACATGGCAAAAATACAGGTACAAAAGAAAAAAAAAAAAAAAAACCTCCGTTTATAACTGAATACATTCCTGGCATGTGATTGAGCAAAAGATGTAAAATAGGGTGGAACTCCGCTTTAAATAGCACCAAACAAAAGGATGGCAAGACAATATCCTCAGTAAGGTGAAAGGCCTTCCTTCCAAAGGCGGCTTCAGCCTAGGTCTCAAAACTACTCTATTCCTGTGAAGAATCAAAAGAGTTACTTACAGGACATGGCCACCAGTTCAAATACCCATCTGGCAGAAGTGATGGCCACAAGAAAAACCATATTCTGAGTCAAAGACAAAAGCAGTAAATTAGATCAAAGGGAGGCCTTTGAAGAACCAACAGGACAAGGTTCAAATCCTATGGAGGCAAAAAAAGAGCCAAAAGAATGACACCCCTTACAAAGGTGTCTTTAATTAAAGGGTGGGACATCAAAAGCATCTGGTACAGGACATCTAATGCAGAGACCTGAACCTTGATGAACTAAGGCCGGCCATAGACTGTTCTAATCTCAGGAGGTTCAGCAGGAACCGGCTGAGAATCGAAATGTGTGTGTGTGTGTGTGTGTGTGTGTGTGTGTGTGTGCAGGCCGATTGTACCAAGTTAATTGATCAATTTGGGTACAACCAGCCTGCCCCGGATTCACTTGCGATTATTGCTAGCGGCTGCTGTAGACACTAGCTATCATCACTATCTTCTCCCCCATGCCGGGAGCTGACAATTGCTCAGCAGGAGGGATTCCTATCAGGAAATTTTTTTTGCACCATTTATGGCTTGCCTAAGGACCAAGCACTGATCCACACCCATATAACAGAAGAGAAAATATCTGTTCCTTAGGGACAGAAAGACAATCTTCTCTTCCCTTGTGTGCCTGGCTCGATTTATAATCTAATCATTATTTCTGTAAAAAGCAATGCCGCGTACACACGAGCAGTATGTCCTTCAGAAAAAGTCCAATGCGAGCTCTTCATCGTATATTCCGACCGTGTGTATGCCCCATCGGACTTTTTCCGTCTAAAATTCTGACGGACTTAGATAAAGAACATGTTCTAAATTTTTCCGACGGAACTAATTAGTATCGGGAAACCCGATCGTCTGTATGCTGTTCTGACGGACCAAAAACTACGCATGCTCTGAAGCAAGTACGAGACGGAAGCTATTGGCTACTGGCTATTGAACTTCCTTTTTCTAGTCCCGTCGTACGTGTTGTACGTCACCGCATTCCGGACGGTCGGACTTTGGTGTGACCGTGTGTATGCAAGACAGCTTGAGCGGAATTCCGTCGGAAAAACCTTCAGAGTTTATTCCGACGGCAAAACCGGTCGTGTGTACAGGGCATTAAAGTTTATCTCTATGAATTCTATATGCTGATTTTTAGCATACTGTATATTCAGGTCATATAGGAAGTTTTGCTGTTCCATTCTGATCTCTTCATTTTGTTTTAGATCAAGAGAGACAATCTTGAGGATGAACTAAAAGAGAAGACATCAGCCTCAGAACTTTTCTACCATCGTGGACTCTGAGTGCCAAGTGGCTGCTGGACCCGTAGAACTTGCAAGGAGAGATACCTGGGCAGAAGGCCTCTCCTCTTGCAGCATAATAACGCCAGACCAGGAAGTACGAACTGCTGACCTTAAATGGTGAATTTGTGATCATATATGACTTTCTGAACTTCTGGGACTACAAATCCCTCATCTGTCACTCCTTATTGAGTGATCTTTTTTTTTTTCGTCTCCAATAAAACATTTTCTAGACAGCTGGTTACAAATTCCTCTCACCTTGAACCGAATTTCCCTCCTTGGTTATCCCTTCCCTGATCTCCCTCAAAGACCTCCTTTACCTCCACAGATCTCTATAACCTTCTCAGCTTCCTGTCAAGATTTCACTGATCTCCCTCATCCTATCCCCTGGTTGTTTAGAACACACAAGGCTGTGATACCACAAGATCACTCCTAATGCAGACAAGGCTCTAGGGTCACAGATCAGTCCTGGTGTAGAGTGCTGATGTTTTCCTGGCTGGGGATATAAAGAACATGACAGCATGTACTGAGAATACAAACATTTTTATTATGAGAAATCACTGGCCATCCAGTCTGGCCAAAACAAACCGTGTTTTGCTGGTAGGTAAATCCACTGTAGATCCAGTGCTCTCTGGAATGTCCTGTCTGCCAGGCGCCTCTAGGTGACGCACAAAATGGCTACTGGTCCCGTATCACACTCCATCAGGTCTGTCCTTACATCACGTCAGTAACATCTGCTCAGCCGCTGCCAGATGCATCAAGAAATTTTCTGTAGCTGGAGGGAATTTCTTCTGCCTGAGCTGCTCCAGGTTTAAAGTTGGCCTGTCACGGTCTCCCGTCTCCTGGCTGAGCGAAGACAGAATAGACAGGATCTCTCTGGTTTTCACACAGATATCCTGCAGAGAAGAAAGGAGTGAATGTAAACAAAGCTGGTCTGCTCTACTCCCCACATGGCCACCTAATGATCTAACTACACCAGCAGGAATAATCTCATTCCTGATCCTCCAGGTTGAGTACTTTCCAAGTCACAAACCAAGAACAAGAGAAAGTTAGAAATCCTTATATGCATCTATGTTCTGGGAGATTGACTCAAAACATGGAAGCCAGAGGGTCAATGTGACAGCCAGGCAACTAGAATTTTCAGAAGGAGAGTCCATGTTTTTCTCTGACTGGTTCACTTTAAAGCATATCTAAACCCAAGGGCAAAAATGGATAGTATTGCTTACCGGTCCTTAGGTGTGGCGTCTGCATTATTTTTCTTTTTTTACACTCTTTTCCCTTTAATATACCCCGGTAATCCTGCCATTAACTCAATTCCTGTCCTAGAGTGACAACCATACTGAGCAGCATTGTCACCCTAGGACAGTGAGGGAGTTTTGGTAGTCCATGGCCTGTTATCAGCTCACAAGATTTCTGCCTGGATAAACAGTTACTGTATTTTTTTGCACTTGTTGAACACATATAATAAAACACTTTCAATGGTATATTTACCAAACCACAGGGGAGCAAATGAGAGAAATTCATTAAGAGTTTACACACACTTTAAAAGAAGTGTGTTTTTTTTTTTTTTTTTTTTTCCAGAACCATACTTACGTAGCTGGATGTGGCATCTGTCCCCCGCCGGCTCTAACACTGAGAACCGAACGATTAAACACCGTCAATCACTCGGTTCTCATGGCTCCCTGAGTAGAGAGCTACTGCTCTGCCCCCCCCTCCTTGCTCACTGGAGCGCTGGGATATAGAAGGGATGGGAGTGGCCGGTGTCTTGCCGAGAAATCCGCCGACGGATAAGGACCCCCCCTGTACTGCGCTTGCCCAGTACGAACGACTACAGAGCCGCCTTAAAGTCTCCAAAGTTGAACAGCTGATCGTCAGCTCTACACGGCGCCTATGCACTGAGTCCAGGTTGAAGCCCCACTATCCAAGTGGACACAGAGTTAGAATAAAACTATGCCGAGCGAAACGAGGCTGTGCCCGGAGTGAGGCGAGCGAAGTGAGCCCGCGAGGGGGCCCTGTTACAGGCGCCGTGTACAGCTGACTCACAGGTGTTCGGTTTCGGCTATTTTTGGCGGCTCGTACTGTGCAAGCACTGCGCCTGCGCAGTACAGGGGAGTCCTTATCCGCCGGGGGGAACTTTCTCGGCAGAACACCGGCTCAGGCTGTGTTGGTCGCTGAGAGGCGGAGCGCCAGTCCAGGCATGTGGGTGGATCCCAACTATATGGTCACGGTCTTGCCCGAGCCTGGACCGGCTCTGTGACGTCATCAAAATTCAGCCCGCTGTCTGCTGAAAATGGGTCACAGGAGTGCAGAATAAACTGAACCCCTGTGATCCACAGGAGAAGTACTGCCAGATGAGCTTTGGCTGTACTTCTCCTTTAATTCCCCATCCCCAGCAGAATTTACTCACTGTTCCTCTGTGCCCATGCTGCTGATTGGATGAGGGAGACATGTTCTGTACCTCTCTCAGTGTCAGAGAGCACTTAGAGGGAGAGGGAAGAGAAGCTCCAAGCAGATTCTTGGTGCAGTACCGTTTTAATAAGCAAAAATATAAAAATAGCCACTCACAAAAGGTGTGTACAGAGCAAGTGGTAAGGTTTAGAGCAATAACGTTCTGCCTGCAGGGGGCTATTAATCCATGCCGCAGTAGCGGCTCCAGAGAAGGTGGATGTCGGAGGATGCTGGGGAGCAAGCGGTCAGAGCCTGGAGCTCGGTCTGTCAACCAGGAGGGGAATAGCTAATCGGGACGTGTTTCGGGGGCAAGCCACGCCTCCTTCCTCAGCCTGGAGCCCCCACTGCGGCATGGACTAATAGTAACACCCCCCCCCCCCCCCCCCCCCCCCGCGAGCAGGACATTATTGCTATGAGCCTTACAAATGCTCTGTACACAGCTTTGTAAGTAGCAATTTTTATATTTTTACTCTTTGCTTATTAAAACGGTACTACACCAAGAGTCTGCTTGGCGATTCTCTCCTCTCCCTCTTGATTTGCAGCGTGGAATTCCCAGCCTGTGTGGATTACAGCAACCTTGCATCCTCCTTGGAATGCGTCACTGGGTTTTAACCTTCCAGGCTTATTCCAGTCATTTAATTCCTGGACTTTACACCCTATTAAGCTTATAATCTATACCCTCTGGTCTATTGACATCCCCACAAAGAAGGGTAGCATTGTTTGTCAGAGAGAACCTATGCATGTGTAGTCTGAAAACCAGATATAGCTGCACCATTGAATGTTATGCATTCTTAGGGTGTGCCTACCAAGTCTATCTGAGAACCAGGCAATACAAAATGCTGGCCATGCATGTGCAGATGAGTCGGATAGATGTCATCATTCATATGCAGTGCAGGCAGCCCCACCCCCAGTAAACACAGCCACAGCTGTGCACATAGGTGGCTCAATAAGGCCGTGTTATCACAGCAGCAAATGAATGAGGAACCTGAATGGAAACACTGCTATGGGACAATCTACACCTTTAGGAGTTTTCCACCAAACAAAGAAGCCATCACTGATCCGGGCTGCAGGACTTATGCAAAACCCAATCTTCACCCATCACAGTGTGCTTGCCCAGAGAATCATGAATATGGATATGCCCATGTCCTGTGATGTGCGATTAAGAAATTGTCTAAAGATAATCAATCATATATCACATCCCCTCCTGCAGCTTGGGATAACAGCTGAGCGGCTTCTTAGCCGCATCGGTTGTTATCCCAAGAAAGCCAACCATTGGCTCTAAAAAAAACAGTACCGGGTTGACGCGTGCAGCTGCAGGCATCACCCCGGTACAGCCCCTTCAAACCGAGGCCGCATATTTGCATACAGTCAGCAGCAGTGGACTGGGAGCGGCCTGCCGGCAGTAGGTTGGCAACCCCTACAAAGCCCCACAAATTCTTGTTAAGTCCACCTAAAGCAGCTTCTTATTATGGTGCGACAATGGTACTGCACTGCTCCTAAACTCAGAGCAGAGTTGCCATTCTCATGCAAGCTGCGCTTGTTTAACCCCTTCCCTCCGATGTAACATATACATGTGGCCCCACTGGACTGGGCATTTTTCTGTATGGCTGCATATATGCAGATCTCCCTTTGTGCTGGGAGCGCGCCGCACAACGCGCTCCCAGCACAGACACCGGGGGTTTGACTGAAAGGCTCGGGCCCCGTACTAACAATTGGGATCCAGAACTCCTGATCCAGGTCACCTGATCGCTGTGGTAGCCTTCGATTGGGTACCACAGTGATCAGTCAGGAAAGATACTTTGTATCTTTCACTTTCCTTGCAGAGAGGAAAAAAAAAAAAAGTGTGTTAAAAAAAATAAAGAAAAAATATCTAGATTTGATCTAGATTAGTGCCAGGGTTAGTGTTTGGGTCAAGCAAAGGTCAGGTTCAGTATATTTTGGGCAGGATTTTTTTTTGTTTTTTTTAATTAGCATTAGCGCCAGTGTGTTTTAGGTAGAGCAAAAAAAACAAAAAACAAATAAACAAATGTACTACGGGTACAACAAATAACATACACATATGTAGCATCACTGCGATCGCCAGCAGCAGGATAATTTATTTTGGGTTGTTCTTTGGTGGTAGGTTATCATAGTAACAAAAAATATACAGCTAAATTAAAAAAAAAAAAAAAAAGTGGTCCTAAAGCTCAGGTTTTATTGACGAGCCTTGTGCATCCAATAGCTAAATTTGAGACCTGTTTAGACTGCCACATAGGAGCCTTTAAATGTATTTTAAAGTGCACTTAAGGTATGCTAAAGTAACCTCCTAACTGATGTTTGTGTATGTCACTTTAGAATGCCACAGTGCCAGCTGCATCCCTTACCTTAATCACCTGACTCTCCGTTTTATTTGAATCCTCTGCGGACTGCACCAATAACTGTCCAATTTCCTTGTGTAGTTTGCCCAATGTCAGCGCCTCTGTGGGGGGAGAGAGACACAATCAGCTCAGGTGAAGCACAGTACGCCCTATTCTGACTGTCACCTTGCTTGAACTGGATACTTTTATGTAGGATTTAGGTGAAGGGCCTCTTTACAGATCCCAGGAGTGACATAAATATCTCACCAGTAGTCATATTGTTGTTCATACACCAGAGATTAGAGTCCTGAGATCTGTCCAGTTTCAACCTACTCTCTATGTGACTGGCACAGAAAACCTTAGAAGTCGAGCTCCTTTCTGTGAAACTCTAGTTCCTTGGTTGTCATTCCAGAGAAAGTCAGGCGATGAGCATTGTGAGAAGATCAGCTATGGTGGCCCCAAAAGGAGCCTGAAAAAGGGAGTACAAGGGATCCATGGGAACAAGGAGTGCACAAGATAGCTGGGGACATGGGGTACACAGGATTCTTGGGGACACAGGGTATGCAGGATTTCTGGGCATACGGGGTACATGGGATTATTGGGAACACGGAATGCACAAAAGATTGCTGGGAACACAAATTAAATAGGCTTCCTGAGTTACAGATCCCAGGAGTAACATAAATATCTCACCAGTAGTCATAGTGTTGTACATACACCAGAGATTGGAGTCCCGAAATTGTCCAGTTACAACCTACTCTCCCCATGTGACTGGCACAGGAAGCCTTAGAAGTCGAGATCCCTACTGTGAAACTCTAGTTCCTTGGGTGTCATTCTGGTCCTGCATCTACAGTTATTCTTGAGTCACTGCCCAGAAATAAGTACCAGGAGCTCTGACATTCTGGCAGGCTTGTTTGGGGCCAGGAAGTAATGCAAGTCAGGGGATGGGCATTGTGAGAAGATCAGCTATGGTGGCCCCAACAGGAGCTTGAAACAGGGAGTACAAGGGATCCATGGGAACAAGGAGTACACAAGATAGCTGGGGACATGGGGTACACAGGATTCCTGGGGACACAGGGTATGTGGGATTTCTGGGAATATGGGGAACATGGGATTGCTGGTAACATGGAGTTTACAGAATTTCTCTGAACATTTAGTATATTGGATTGTTGAGAACACGGAGTACATGAGATTGCTAGGAACGCAGTGTACATGGGATTGCAGGAAACTGAGTGAAAAAGATTGCTAGGAACGCTTGGTACACTGGATTCCTGAGAGCAAGAAGTACATAGGTTTGATGGGAACATGGTATATATTATTCTACATGTGCCAGACACAGAGCAGGAACCCCGCAGGCCTGGAGAGGATGATGGCCCCCGCAGGGTAAGGTTTACCTTTGGCGCTGTGAGAGATGGAGACGGTGTTCTCTGCCAGATTCACAAAGACGTCGTATAGATCTGAGCGGTTACTGACCTCAGCCTCGTGAAATCCTGCAATATAACCTGAAGAAAGGAAATGTCAGAGACCGACCTGGAGACCCTCACAGAGGTGAGCACATTATATGTGGCCCCCACCACTAAGGTGAGAGGACAACATGACCCCTGACAGTCAGGTGAGAAGACCACATGATTCCCACGCCGACCTTTCACCTCCCCATCATTAAGGTGAGAAGACCACATGAGACCCCCCTAGTCAAGTGAGAGCAATGCGTGACCCCCATTGGTGACAATGTAACCCCTGACAGTCAGGTGAGAAGACCACATGACTCCCCCCCCAGCTGGGTTATAGGTGTTATCTGGTCTTACCTGAGACACATTTGAGAGGGTCAATCTCCTCTGGAGTCAGGTGGACGTACGGATGGAGAATTGACCAGTCCTGCCGATGCCACACCAGAGCTGGGAGAGACCTAAAACAAAAAGAATGTCAGCCCGGAATGCCCCCACAATAAAGATCACTGTCTAATCTTCTCCCCTCGTGCCCTGCCTGTGAGAGGAGTACCTGCTAAATTCCAGCACCACCTCCACTTTGGGGTGATAGACAACAATACGCTTCTTCAGCATCAGAGCCGTGTACAGAATGACTGACTCCATCCCGAACTGCAACACCACATCTGTAAGACAGAGCCAGAAGCTGTAAAGAACCCTTTCCACTTAACCTTCCACAATATGGCCTTCAAGTGCCTCGCTCACTGATCCTCTCAGTTTAGCCTCCAGCTACCCCTTCCACTGAGCCTCTACCTAATTTCAGCTCGGACCCCCCCCCCCACACAACATGGCCTTCAACTCCCCCTCCCACTGAGCTTCCCCCAAATATGGTCTCCAACTATGCAACCTCTCACTGAACCTCCACCCTAATATGACCTTCAACTGTGCCTCCCACTAAGCCTCCCAATATGGCCTTCAACTGTCCCTTTCCATTGAGTCTCCACTCAATATGGCCCCCAATTATAGGGCCTGCAACTGTCGCTCCACCCAATATGGCCTTCAACTGTCCCTTCCCATTAAGTCTCCATTCAATATGTCCCCCAATTGCCCCTCCCACTAATAGGGCCTGCGACTGTCGCTCCACCCAATATGGTCTCTTCCACTGAACCTACACTCAATATGGCCTCCAACTGCCTCTCTCACTGAACCTCCACCCACCTCTGTCACTAAGCCTTTGCTCAATATAGCCTCAACTATCCCTCCCATTGATCCTCCACCCAGCGTGGGCTTCAAACTTCCCCTCTCACTAATCCCCAACCCAATATGGCCTGCAACTGGTTCTTCCACTGAGTCTGCACCCAAAATGACCTCCAACTGCTTCTCCCACCGAGTCTAAGTGCTCAGGAAACTCACCATCACAAGCAGATGCCCCCTTTGGTCAGAGACTAGCCCTCCCAATAAGCATGCACTCACTGTGGAGTCTGGTTCAGGTGGAAGTGGGCTGTAGAGCTGGACATACCTTTCACAGATCCAGACATGAAGGCTTTGCGCTGGTCATAGTCGCGGCACAGGAAAGTCCCATTGTCTTCGCTCTGACAGGTCCCCTTGGTGAATACGGAGATGTAGGTCTCCACCATGGGCACTGGACTGCCGTGCGTCTCGTAGATTCTGAGAGAGGAAACGCTGGGTGAGGTCGGAGCTCCGCCTTACTGCCCATCCGCCTCCCCGACTCCATCCAAACCAGAAGTGGAAGTGGGCGGAGACACAGCAGATTGTCAGAGCGTCACACACATACCGGCTGAGGATCCGCCCAAACACCGCATACTTCTCCGGGTTAAAGTCCTTCGCTGTCAGAACTACACAGAAATGTGTCACCTGAGGAAAGAGAAGAGAGTCAGAGGACGGCCGCCACAGGGGGAGGGTCGGAGGACGGCCGCCACAGGGGGAGGGCCGGAGGACGGCCGCCACAGGGGGAGGGCCGGAGGACAGCCGCCACAGGGGGAGGGCCGGAGGACAGCCGCCACAGGGGGAGGGCCGGAGGACGGCCGCCACAGGGGGAGGGCCGGAGGACGGCCGCCACAGGGGGAGGGCCGGAGGACGGCCGCCACAGGGGGAGGGCCGGAGGACGGCCGCCACAGGGGGAGGGTCGGAGGACGGCCGCCACAGGGGGAGGGTCGGAGGACGGCCGCCACAGGGGGAGGGCCGGAGGACGGCCGCCACAGGGGGAGGGCCGGAGGACGGCCGCCACAGGGGGAGGGCCGGAGGACGGCCGCCACAGGGGGAGGGCCGGAGGAAGGCCGCCACAGGGGGAGGGATGGAGGACGGCCGCCACAGGGGGAGGGCCGGAGGACGGCCGCCACAGGGGGAGGGTCGGAGGACGGCCGCCACAGGGGGAGGGTCGGAGGATGGCTATGATACTGTGGCCCCCAGGATGTGTGTGTGAGACTTACCTTGTCCAGTGAGGAGCCACCCTCTACCCGGGTGAGTGTGATGTAGAACCAGGTCCTCCGGTGCTGGCCGTACAGGAAATTGTAGAGAGGACGCTCCTCCTCCTGCAGGCAACATTTCTTAAGAAGAAGCTTTCGCAACTCCACCGTGACAGACGGGTAACACCAAACCCACAGGGTGTCTCCATTCTGGTCCCTCTCTGGAGTAAGAGGAGAGAGGGGGTGTCAAATATGGGGGTTACATACAGAAGAGGGGGAGGGAGGATCACATACGAAAGAGGGGGGGGGTCACATAAGGGGAGGGGGGTCACATAAGGGGAGGGGGGGTCACATATGGGGAGGGGGGTCACATATGGGGAGGGGGGTCACATAAGGGGAGGGGGGGTCACATAAGGGGAGGGGGGGTCACATAAGGGGAGGGGGGGGTCACATATGGGGAGGGGGGGTCACATATGGGGATCGGGGGTCACATAAGGGGAGGGGGGGTCACATAAGGGGAGGGGGGGTCACATAAGGGGAGGGGGGGTCACATATGGGGAGGGGGGTCACATATGGGGAGGGGGGGTCACATATGGGGAGGGGGGGTCACATATGGGGAGGGGGGGTCACATAAGGGGAGGGGGGGGTCACATCAGGGGAGGGGGGGTCACATATGGGGAGGGGGGGTCATCTATAGGGAAAGGGGTTACAATGGGGGAGGGGATGACATATGGGGGAGTCACATATGTGGAAGAAGTCAGACATGGGGGGGACATATTGGGGGTGATATAGGGTGGAGTCGGACTCCCTCCCATGTCGGGGTGGAGCCGGCACCGATAATAATAATAACAATGGAGGTGATATCGGTGTCAGAACACCCTGACTGTATCAGTCGGTCGGCCGATAACTCACCGATTAGAGCGACGCTACCCAGCCCCTCCGCCGCCATCCCGCTCCTCCCCCTTGGGGCGGGCCCATGTGACGAAGGCAAGTTCCCGCCAGCTCCGCCCCTTGGAGCGCAGGAAGTGACGTACCCTTAGGCCTCGCCCCTCCCCTTTCTCCCGGCGTGGTGTACGATCATCCGCCGCCATGCCGGCCTATTTCCAGCGCCCGGAGAACGCCCTGAAAAGAGCCAACGGTAAGTGATCCAACCGGGGGAGGCCGACTTGGTGATCCCCTGGATCCATCCCTCTTCCCGGGAATCCGCATACCAATAGACGGTACTAATCAATGCCGGAGGGGGGAGCCCAGCAATGACGGCCTCCATATTCCTCTGTGCGGGGCCCGAACAATCCTATCCCACCACTACCGGAGGGGGGCCCGGGAGAGGAGCCTGGAGTACAGGGGACACGTGGATGGGGCCCGAGGGGGCACACGGGGAGAGAAATAGATGGAGCACAGAAGACATATGGGGGACTGAGTGTAGGGCGACAAAGGGGGGAGGGGTGCAGAGTACACACCGGGGATAATAGTGGATGCAGTATAGAGAAAACAGCTAATAGATTGGCGAGGGATAACAGATGGGATACAGGTCACAGGGACATATGGGGGGGAGTAGATGGGGTACAGGTGATAATAGGGGCATGTGGGGGGCAGTAGATGGGGTACAGGTGACAATAGGGGCATATGGGGTAGTAAATGGGGTACAGGTGACAATAGGGACATGTGGGGGGCAGTAGATGGGGTACAGGTGATAATAGTGGCATGTGGGGGGCAGTAGATGGGGTACAGGTGATAATAGGGGCATATGGGGTACAGGTGACAATAGGGACATGTGGGGGGCAGTAGATGGGGTACAAGTGACAATAGTGGCATGTGGGGGGCAGTAGGTGGGGTACAGGTGATAATAGGGGCATATGGGGTAGTAGATGGGGTACAGGTGACAATAGGGGCATGTGGGGGGCAGTAGATGGGGTACAGGTGATAATAGGGGCATATGGGGGTAGTAGATGGGGTACAGGTGACAATAGGGGCATGTGGGGGGCAGTGGATGGGGTACAGGTGACAATAGGGGCATGTGGGGGGGCAGTAGATGGGGTACAGGTGATAATAGGGGCATATGGGGTAGTAAATGGGGTACAGGTGACAATAGGGACATGTGGGGGGCAGTAGATGGGGTACAGGTGACAATAGGGACATGTGGGGGGCAGTAGATGGGGTACAAGTGACAATAGTGGCATGTGGGGGGCAGTAGATGGGGTACAGGTGATAATAGGGGCATATGGGGGTAGTAGATGGGGTACAGGTGACAATAGGGGCATGTGGGGGGCAGTGGATGGGGTACAGGTGACAATAGGGGTATGTGGGGGGCAGTGGATGGGGTACAGGTGACAATAGGGGCATGTGGGGGGCAGTGGATGGGGTACAGGTGACAATAGGGGCATGTGGGGGGCAGTGGATGGGGTACAGGTGACAATAGGGGCATGTGGGGGGCAGTGGATGGGGTACAGGTGACAATAGGGGCATGTGGGGGGCAGTGGATGGGGTACAGGTGACAATAGGGGCATGTGGGGGGCAGTGGATGGGGTACAGGTGACAATAGGGGCATGTGGGGGGCAGTGGATGGGGTACAGGTGACAATAGGGGCATGTGGGGGGCAGTGGATGGGGTACAGGTGACAATAGGGGCATGTGGGGGGCAGTGGATGGGGTACAGGTGACAATAGGGGCATGTGGGGGGCAGTGGATGGGGTACAGGTGACAATAGGGGCATGTGGGGGGGCAGTGGATGGGGTACAGGTGACAATAGGGGCATGTGGGGGGTCAGTGGATGGGGTACAGGTGACAATAGGGGCATGTGGGGGGCAGTGGATGGGGTACAGGTGACAATAGGGGCATGTGGGGGGCAGTGGATGGGGTACAGGTGACAATAGGGGCATGTGGGGGGCAGTGGATGGGGTACAGGTGACAATAGGGGCATGTGGGGGGCAGTGGATGGGGTACAGGTGACAATAGGGGCATGTGGGGGGCAGTGGATGGGGTACAGGTGACAATAGGGGCATGTGGGGGGCAGTGGATGGGGTACAGGTGACAATAGGGGCATGTGGGGGGCAGTGGATGGGGTACAGGTGACAATAGGGGCATGTGGGGGGCAGTGGATGGGGTACAGGTGACAATAGGGGCATGTGGGGGGCAGTGGATGGGGTACAGGTGACAATAGGGGCAAATGTGTTACAGGTGACACTATGGGGTACACGGGTGACAGGGACATATGGGGGGCAGTAGATGGGGTACAGGTGACAGGGATATATGGGGGGCAGTCGATGGGGTACAGGTGACAGGGATACATGGGGGGCAGTAGACTGGGTACAGTTGACAGTAGGGACATATGAAGGGGGAGCAGTAGACGGGAGTACGGGTGACAGGGACATATGGGGGTCTGTAGATGGGGTACAGGTGACAATAGGGGCATATGGGGTACAGGTGACAATAGGGGCATATGGGGTACAGGTGACAGTAGGGACATATGGGGGGCAGTTGATGGGGTACAGGTGACTGTAGGGACATATAGGGGGCAGTTGATGGGGTACAGGTGACAGGGATATGTGGGGGGCAGTAGACGTGGTACAGGTGACAGTAGGGGCATATGGGGGGCAGTAAATTGGGTACAGACGACAATAGGGACATATGGGGGGGGCAATTGATGGGGACAGTCGGTGGGGTACAGGTGACAGGGACATATGGAGGGCAGCAGATGGGGTACAGGTGACAGGGACATATGGGGGGCAGTAGTTGGGGTACAGGTTATGGGGGGCAGTAGATGGGGTACAGATGACAAGAGAGATATGGGGGGGGCTGTCGGGGTAGAAGTGACAATAGAGACATTTGGGGGGGCAGTTGATGGGGACATATTGGGGGCAGTTGATGGGGTACAGATGACAATAGGGGCATACGGGGTACAGGTGACTGTAGGGACATATGCTGGGCAGTCGATAGGTGACAGTATGGACATATGGGGGCGGGCAGTAGATGGGGTACAGGTGACAGTATGGATATATGGGGGCAGTTAATGGGGTACAGGTGACAGTAGGGACATATGGGGGTGGGGGCAGTCGGGGTACAGGTGACAATAGGGCATATGGAGGTCAGTAGATGGGGTACCGGTGATGGGGACATATGGGGTACAGGTGACAGCAGGGACATATGGGGGGCAGTAGATGAGGTACAGGTGACAGCAGGGACATATGGGGGGCAGTAGATTAGGTACAGGTGACCAGGACATATGGGGGAGGGGCAGTAGATGGGGTACAAGTGATGGGGACATATGGGGGGCCGTAGATGGGGTACAGGTGATGGTACATATGGGGAGCAGTAGATGGGGTACAGATGACAATAGGGACATATGGGGGGCAGTTGAGGGGGACATAGGGGGGGGGCAGTAGATGGGGTACAAGTGATGGGGACATATGGGGGGGCAGTAGATGGGGTACAAGTGATGGGGACATATGGGGGGGCAGTAGATGGGGTACAGGTGATGGGGACATATGGGGGGGGCAGTAGAGAGGAGCACAGGGGACATAGGGGGGACTGAGTGTAGGGTGACATAGGGGGGACTGAGTGTAGGGTTACAAAGGGGGGACTGAGTGTAGGGCGACAAAGGGGGGAGGGGTGCAGAGTACACACCGGGGATAATAGTGGATGCAGTATAGAGAAAACAGCTAATAGATTGGCGAGGGATAACAGATGGGATACAGGTCACAGGGACATATGGGGGTGTAGTAGATGGTGTACAGGTGACAATAGGGGCATATGGGGGGCAGTAGATGGGGCACAGGTGACAATAGGGACATATGGGGGCAGTAGATGGGGTACAGATGACAATAGGGACATATGGGGGGCAGTAGATGGGGTACAGGTGACAATAGGGACATATGGGGGGGGGCATTTGGGGTACAGGTGACAATAGGGACATATGGGGGTACAGATGACCATGGGGGACATGAAAAATATGTATCAATAATGGTGCCCTGTGGGGATGAGAACATATAACAAACAGCTGCCCCTTTAATAGTGAACAAATTGCTAAACTGTAAAATATTGAAATAAAAGATTTGGCGCTATACATGTTCAAAAGAAAACTTTGCACAAAGAATAATTATACAATGCATCAAACCTTAATGTGCACACTAATGAAATAAATAGTCATAATAGCAAAAAGTCCAAAAGTGATAAATCCCAGCACCAAATTGAAAAGCTCTGAGATAAAACTTCTAGTTCTTCCACCTCGAGTGCTCAGTATGAAGATGGCCACTCACCACCAGAGATGTTTGACCCCTCTTTACAGGACGCTCAAAAACAGCTTTTGGAACACCAGATTGATTCCGCTAAAGGCATAAATCCACTCCAATGGCCACTCGCGATGGAACTAAGATGTAAAAAATGACTCTACAGGAGACACGGATAAAAGTCTCATAGTGTAGTAATTTTTAATAAAGTAAAATAAAACAGCAGCAATAATGAGTGTACCTGCTATTATCTCTGGTGAGTGGCCATCTTCATACTGAGCACTCGCGGTGGAAGAACTAGAAGTTTTATCTCAGAGCACTTTGATTTGATGTTGGTGTTTTACATCCTAGTTCCATCGTGAGTGGCCATTGGAGTGGATTTATGCTTTTAGCGGAACCAATCTGGTGTTCCAAAAGCATTTTTTTGACCGTCCTGTCAAAAGGGGTCAAACATCCCTGGTGAGTGGCCATCTTCATACTGAGCACTCAACATTCAATTTGGTGCTGGGATTTATCACTTATGGACTTTTTGCTTGCTAGTATGACAATTTATTTCATTGGTGTGCACATTTAGGTTTGATGCATTGTATAATTATGCTTTGTGTAAAGTTTTTTTTCAACATGTATAGCGCCAAATCCTTTATTTCAATATTTTACATATGGGGGGCAGTAGATAGGGTACAGGTGACAGTAGGGACGTATGGGGGGCAGTCGATAGGTGACAGTGAGGCCATATGGGGGGTAGTAGATGGGGTACAGGTGACCAGGACAAATATGGGGGGGGGGCAGTAGAGAGGGTACTGATGACAAGGATATATGGGGGGGCAGTAGATGAGGTACAGGTGGCGGGACAAATGGGGGAGTGCAGTAAATGGGGTTCAGGTGACAGGGACCTATGGGGGGGGTAGTAGATTGAGTACAGGTGACAGTAGGGACCTATGGGGAGCAGTAGATGGGGTACAGGTGACAGTAGGGACATATGGGGGGGAGGCAATCGATTGGGTATAGGTGACACTAGGTACATATGGGGGAGGGGCAGTCGATGGGGTACAGGTGACAGTAGGGACATATTGGGGGGAAGGCAGTAGATGGGGTACAGGTGACAGGGACATTTGGGGGGGGGGGCAGTACGACATACAGGGGAGCAGTAGATGGGGTACAGGTGGCAGGGCATATGGGGGGGGGGGGGCGGCAGTAGATGGGGGACAGACAGTATAAGACCTCAATAGGGGACAGGGACACATGGAGACTACAGATAGGGATACAGAGTACTCAAGGGTGGAAGATAATAGACGCAGTACAGCGAAAACATTGTGAGACAATAGAAGGGGTACAGAGGGTACATTGGGGGGGGGGGGACAGTAGATGGAGTACAGGGGATACCTTGTGGGACAGTGGATAAGAGGAGAAATATGGGGTACAGGGAACAATAGGTGTACTACAGGGGGGCAGTAGATGGAATACAGAGGACAGGGGGGGGGGTTGTCAGTAAATGGGGTACTGGGGACACATGGAGGAGGGGAGACTGTACAGGATAGTGTACAGGAGACACATTCGGGGGGGTTGGGCAGTAGATGGCAGATCAGACGGGGGGGTGGGGCGCGGCTGACAAAACGGGGATGCAATGGGGTATCGTGGACACGGGTAACAGTAGACACATGGGAAGAGGGACAGTAGATGGGGTACAGGTGATAAAGACAAATTGGGGGGGGGGGGGCTGTGGGTGCAGGGACCACATGGGGGAACAGTAAATGGAGTACATGGGGACTATAGATGGGTGTACGATGTACACATGGGGCAAGATAATGGATGCAGTACAGTTAAAACTTAGGGAGAGAGTAGATGGGGGGGGGGGGGGTGTCAGCTGGAGGGAGTGGTGGGACAGTGGATAAGGAACGGGAGAAATATTGGGGGCAGTGGGTAGGGTATGGGGGACACATGAGTGTAGTATAGGGAACATCCATGGGGGCAGTATATGGAATACAGGGAACACATGGAAGGTGGGGTCAGTAGCTAGGGTACAGGAGACACATGGGAAGGAGGACAGGAGATGGGGTACAGGTGACAATAGATAAGAGACAGATGACACGGGGGTGGGGGGCAGATGGGTGTCGTACAGGGATTAATGGGGGCAGTATATGGGGATACAGAGTACACATGTAGGATGATAAAGCAATATAGAGAAAACGTTGAGCGACAATAGATGGGGTACAGGGGACACCTGTGGGGGCAGTAGATGGACTACAGGGGACAAGGATGGGGGGCAGTGAGTTGGGGTGCAGTGGACACACGGGGGGTAGTAAAGGAAACATCCATGGGGTACAGGGGACACCTGGGGGCAGTGGATAGGGTAGAGGGACATGTGGGGTACAGGGGACACATGGAAGTGATAATGGATGTAGTAGATGGAGGGTGGGGGGCGTACAGGGAGTACACATGAGAGGGATTGGTGTCTCATGGGCTCTGATTCTTGGCGTGTCTCCACAGAGTTCTTGGAAGTTGGGAAGAAGCAACCAGCATTGGACGTTTTGTACGACGTGATAAAGAGCAAGAAGCACCGAACATGGCAGAAGATCCACGAGCCAATTATGCTGAAGTACCTGGAGCTGTGTGTGGACCTCCGCAAGAGCCACCTGGCCAAGGAGGGCCTCTACCAGTACAAGAACATCTGCCAGCAGGTGAGGGCACCAGCCAATCATTGGCCTGGGAGGGAACAACCCGTAGCTGTCCTGCCAGACACGAGTGGACTGTGTGTGACTGTGGTGGGGGCATTTAAAATGTAAGCTGCTCTGGTGCAAAAACTTATGTGACTGGCTCAGAGTTCTCTGTACAGCACTGCAGTGTTTATCAGAGCTATAAATGTTGTCTTGTTGTCGGATAGGTTAACATCAAATCTCTGGAAGATGTGGTCCGGGCCTACCTGAAGTTGGCAGAGGAAAGAACTGAGGCTGCTAAGGAGTCCTCCCAGCAGATGGTTTTGGATATTGAGGATCTGGATAATATTCAGACTCCGGAGAGGTATGGCAGGAAGGTGAAGTTGGTGACTGGATCATCTCCTGATTTGCTCTGTAAGGTGAACTCACATCTTCTTTGTTTGCAGTGTCCTCCTGAGCGCTGTGAGTGGGGAAGACACTCAGGACAGGACTGACCGGCTGCTTCTTACACCATGGGTGAAGTTTCTCTGGGAATCGTACAGACAATGTCTGGATCTTCTACGAAACAACTCCAAGGTGGAGCGTCTGTACCATGACATCGCCCAGCAAGGTGAGACATTCTCTGGAGGTCCTTGTCCTGTATCCGATGTTCTGGTGGCATTCTATTATGACCTGACCGTTCTTTTTGTTTGCAGCCTTCAAGTTCTGCCTGCTGTACACCAGGAAGGCTGAGTTTAGGAAGCTGTGTGACAATTTGAGGATGCATTTGGGTCAGATTCAGCGGCATCACAATCAGAGCACCGCCATCAATCTGAACAATCCAGAAAGTCAGTCCATGCACCTGGAAACCCGGCTGGTCCAGCTGGACAGCGCCATCAGCATGGAGCTCTGGCAGGTGTGTTTGGGGTTTCCCTATGACCTTCAAACCTTGATGCTGCTCATGCCAGTCTCCTTATTTGAATGTTTTTTTTTTTTTTCTCTTTGAAGGAAGCCTTTAAAGCCGTTGAGGACATTCATGGTCTGTTCGCCTTGTCTAAGAAGCCACCGAAGCCCCAGCTTATGGCAAATTACTACAACAAGGTCTCCACCGTGTTCTGGAAGTCAGGGAATGCCTTGTTTCATGCCTCCACCCTACATCGCCTTTACCATCTGTCCAGAGAGATGAGGAAGAATCTGACTCAGGAGGAGAATCAGAGGTAGGTGAAGTCATGCTATGATGTCTCGCACATGTCATTGTCTTCCTCTCTCTCTGTGGGAGTTTGGATATTTCTCATGTGCCATATTAAACTGGAAGGAAATTAGCAGCGCAGCTTCTGTGGTGCTTGCCGCTGTCAGTCACCTTCGAACATGTACTGCCATGAGATCTGGGACTCTGGCTGCCATCTGGACTCCGTCAACCATTTATGTCTATGTATTGACTAGTTGGCAGACGAAAGGCAGGTATATGACGTGGTCTACAGGCAGGCACAATCACACTACAGTAATCGCCAAGTTCTCCCTCCTGGATTGCTAGGCAATTGCTCCTATCCTTTGAGTGGCTGTTGAGCAGTCTGTGGACAGGGATATGATGTACAGACAGTGGACATGTAGAGGCGCTGTTCAGCTCTAGTCCCCGTTTTGTTGTGTACACACGGCCGGACTTCCCGACAGAAAAAGACCGATGGGAGCTTTCGTTCGGACATTCCGACCGTGTGTATGCCCCATCGGATTTTTTCTGTCGGCATTTCCGAAGGACTCGGCTATAGAACATGTTCTAAATCTTTCCGTCGGAAATGCGGACGGAGTTTAGCCCGTTGGCAAGTCCGGTCGTGTGTACGCGGCATTAGGAGTACTCGCGTGTACTGGTGGCTACACTGGGCTCCAGGGAGACACTGCAAAGTAGTGCAGTCAGCATTTTTTTTTTTTAAATAGATCTTCTGCAGTATGGATTCACCTAGGAAGAAAAGTGGCCGAGCATACACTGTGTGCACAATTATTAGGCAAGTTGTATTTTTGAGGATTAATTTCATTATTGAACAACTACAGTGGGGTACGTCAATGCATGCAATGGAGCATTATCATGCATAAATATCATGGTCTTCTTGAAAGATGCAGACTTTTTTTCCTGTACCACAGCTTGAAGAAAGTGTCTATTAAAAACTGGTAGTAGCTTTGGGAGTTGATTTAGAGTCGATCTTCAACCCGAAAAGGTCCAACTAGCTCATCTTTAATTCCAGTACCCCACCTCCACCTTGGTGGCATCTGAGTGAAAGTGGATTTCTTTGCCCTCTACTGATCCAGCCACCGGTCCGTCCATCTGGTCCATCAAGAGTCTGTCATCTCATCAGTCTATAAAACCTTTAAAAAAAAAGGTTTTCCGATATTTCTTGGGCGCCCAGTCTTGACGTTTCAATTTATCTTGTTCAGTGGTGGTCGGGTTCCAGCCTTTTTAACCTTGGCCATGTCTCTGAACACCTTGTACTTCTGGGCACTCCAGGTAGATTACAGTTCTGGAATATGACTGCACTGGAGCATAATGGATTCTTGAAAGCTTCACGCTTTGATACTTCTCAAATCTTTAGCAGTTAATTTTTTTTTTTTCCTCAGCATGTTTTTTGCGACTCTGTAGACTATTTGCGTCAAAAAGTTTGGTACTTTACTGTGATCATGCCCCAATATCTTAGCAATTTTAAGATCTGCATCCCTCTGAAAAACTTTGCAATTTTTGACTTTTCAGAGTCAGTTAATTCTTTTTTTTTTTTTTTTTTTTTGCCCATTTTGCCTGAGGAAAAGAAGCCACCTACTCATTATGCACACCTTGATATAGGGCAGTGATGGCGAACCTTGGCACCCCAGATGTTTTGGAACTACATGTCCCATGATGCTCATGCACTCTGCAGTGTACATGAGCACCATGGCAAATGTTGTTCCAAAACATCTGGGGTGCCAAGGTTCACCATCACTGATATAGGGTGTTGGTATACTTGGGCCACACCCTCCCGCATTACACAAATACACATCACATGATATGCTTAAAGGGGTTGTAAAGTTATTTATTTTTTTTTTAAATAACAAACATGTTATACTTACCTTCACTGTGCAGCTCGTTCTGCACAGAGTGGCCCCGAACCTGCTCTTCTGGGGTTACTCGGCGGCTGTTTCAGCTCCTCCCCGCAAGCATTTACCACCTTCATGCGAGCTCCCTCGCACGGTGGTGAGTGCTTGCGGGCGCGCTCCCGTGATACAGCCGGCGGCTATAGCCGCTCGCTGTATCACTCGGCCCCGCCCCCCGTCGCGCAGCGTCATCGGATGTGATTGACAGCAGCGCGAGCCAATGGCTGCGCTGCTTTCAATCCATCCACTGCAGCCAATCAGCGACCAGGCTGAGCTGCAATGAAGCTGACGAGGACGAGCAGCGAAGATTCGAGGCGTCAGGTAAGTAAAACGGGGGGGCTGGGGGCGGCGGTACTGTCAAAAGTTTTTTCACCTTAATGCATAGAATGCATTAAGGTGAAAACATTTTTACCTTTACAACCCCTTTAAATCCAATAAGCATTCAAGTTTATACAGCTTGGCCAATATGCATAAAAATGATAATTTGGTCAAAATACTCGCCTAATTGTGCACACAGTGTATGTCAAAGCAAGAAAGTGAGGCTAACAGAATATAAAACATGTTTTAGGGCGGTAATAACACTTCAATCATGAAAAGTGGCTGTACATTTCCTGTGCCAATCTTTCTCTTCTCTGGTCCCTCTGGGTTTTACCATATTTTTTTTTTTTTGTTCTATCGTCTTTCTGTTCTTCCATCTTTTTGAGCTTTTTCTTCTCCTCCCTTTATGCTACCATGTTCTCATTAGTCCTCTTCTACTCCTATTCCAACATCTTCATTCAGTGCTGCAACTTACCTCTTCTGTTCTGTCTTTTAGGATGTCCACCAGAGTCCTACTGGCCACGCTTTCCATTCCCATAACCCCGGAGCGCACTGATATTGCCCGCCTTCTGGACATGGATGGCATTATTGTGGAGAAGCAGAGACGCTTGGCCACTTTGCTGGGGCTGACATCACCACCCACTCGAGTTGGCCTTATTAATGACATGGTGAGCTGCTTGAGGGCCCATAGAGAGGGTTTGCTTTCATCTTGTTTGCAATTAGATGCGCGTTTTGCAGGCTGCAGTATCAGCTTATTCTGGAAAGCTCCATTTTAGATATTTAAAGTGTTACTAAAGTCGAATTTATTTTTAGGTAAAATAACAAACATGTTATACTCACCTGCTCTTTGCAGTGGTATTGCACAGAGCAGCCCCCGATACTACTCTTCTCGGGTCCCCCGGCAGAGATCCTGGCTCCTCTTCTTCTTTGTGTATCCCCATAGCAAGCTGCTTGCTATGGAGGCACACATTGTCCTGAGCTGTGTTTATGGAGCCATGTTCCATAGATTTACACAGCCGTAAATAGCCCCACACTTCCTCACTGCATTTTGATTGGCTGCTGCTCAAGTGCTGTGTGAAGAAAGAAGGGAGAAGAGATGCAGCTGTGCAAAACGCTGGATCTATTCTCCCCTCTCTTCCTTTTCATACAGGGATAGGGGAGGGTAGCGAAATGGAAAACATTTTTTTACCTTAATGCAAGGAATGCTTTAGTATCACTTTTGGTCTCGGTTCCGACATGCAATGCGGGAACCAGTGCGATTCCTGTGCGCTTCCCGCATCACATCTAACTCGCGGGCAGTTCACACCTCTCTCTGGGAACAGCTGCGGGTGTCAATAGAAAGTTAATGACACCCCAAATTGGTTTGCAGAACGCAGTGCGAACTGTGGACTTGGATCGCATTGGTGTTAACACCCGTGCAACCCGATTCCAGTGCGGACCATAAAAAGGGCCCTGCACCATTTTGATGCGATTTCAGCCATCATGTGGCTGAATTTGCATCGCACAGACATCGCTTGTGATGTGCATAGCAATGTGGTACTAATCACATGCGATGTCTGGCATCGCATGTGTGTGAACCCAGCCTAAGGATAAGTTCACCTTCGGGATAATGTTACATGTTCCACCTGTTTTTAGGGTGAAACATCTTCCCGTTCCTGCAGCCGATCCCCCACATTCCCTTTGACAGCAGGCCGGGGATCCTCTCCCCGCACCTGGTGTCACCGCCCACACTCCTCATTATTGATTCACAGATCCCTGTGAAACAAAGAACTACAAGTACCAACGGCCTTTGCAAGTGTTGGCTTGTAGTTTTCAATGAACTACCATGGTGCTGTTGAGCATTCGAGTTTGAGTTCTTCTGTCTTTGTGAAACTGCCTGTAAGGGCAGACAGCTTACACTGACAGTCTAGGAGTCCTACATGGCACTGCTGATTGCAATGCTTTCCAGACTCCTACAAAAAAAAAAAAAAAAAGTTAATGCACATTTTTTTTTTACCTGCAAACAAAGTGCATTTATTTATTTTATTTTTTTTAATTGAACTTATCCTTTAATGACTTGTATTGAGGATAGTGTTTGGGATCTTGGTAATGTGTAGTCTGTATTCAGATTGGCAGCAGAGTCCGTACAGAGCCGTGTCAGTGGCACCTCTGTTTGAATTATGGACCTGGAAACAGGTTGATTTTGTTCTCAGGTTTGGAGAGAATGTTGATCATTGGTCTGATGGCTTTTTTGTCTTAGGTCCGGTTTAATGCGCTCCAGCATGTGGTTCCGGAGGTGAAGGAGCTTTACAACTGGCTGGAAGTGGATTTTCACCCCCTAAAGCTTTGTGCCCGCGTCACTAAGGTAAAGACGTCTGAACGTGTTTGTCTTATGTTTCTGGCTGTGTTTTTCTCTATATACTGACTGTTCACTTCTATCCATAAACAGGTCCTAGACTGGGTGAGGGAACAGGCCGAGAAGGAGCCAGAACTTCAGCAGTACGTTCTACAGCTACAAAACAACACCATCCTTCGTCTGCTGCAGCAGGTAGTGTAGCCTTCCTCAACCTTTTAAAGCAATTTGTTCAATCTGGGGGAAAAAAATAAAAGTTAAGTCAGCAGCTACAAATACTGTAGCTGCTGACTTTTTTTTACATTAAAGGACACCTAACAGTCCAGGGATTTGGTGCCGCCCTCACTAGCTTTCGAGATCCTACCGTCAATGTCCTAACTCTGGGCAGCTGGATATGCTGCTTTTGGCCTTTACAGTCACCTGCACGTTGTGAATGATCCCGCAATCTTCTGGGACCTGTGACGTGTCCCAGAAGTATGTGGGGTGGGAGGGGGTGGAGAACCTCCACTTAGATTGTCAAGGAGATTTCCCTTGCTCGAGAAACAAAAGAAAAAGACATGCCAAATATGGGAGGGGGGTTAATATGGTTTTAGCGGCTCAATGTTTTTTACCTTCATGCATTCTATGCATGAAGGTAAAAACCCCCTCTGTGCAGCAGCCCCCCAATACTTACCTGAGCGCCATCACGATCCAGCGATGTGCCTGGCAGCCTCTATTTTCCAGGGACTCTCACTTCTTATTGGCTGAGGCAGCAGCGGGAGCCATTGGCAATGAGAGAAGAGGGGTCAGGGGCGAGCTGCGGCTCTGTGTGTGAATGGAGATGCAGGACAGCGTTTCAGGAGTGAGTCTGCTTGGTTGCCCCCAGAGCAAACTGCTTGCTCTGGGGGCACTGCAGGAAGGAGGTGCCAGGAGCGCTGGCACGGGACCCGAGAAGAGGAGGATCCAGGCTACTCTGTGCAAAACCAACTGCACAGAGCAGGTGAGTATGACATGCTTGTTATTTAAAAAAAAAATAAACCTTCATCACTTTAAAGCAGAGCTTTCCCTTTTTGGGTGAGGTTCCGCTTTCACATGGAGGAATCCACATAATGCCTAAAAGGGGAGCCCTGCTAATGACTATCTACAGCTAATAGTACATTAGACTGTTAGTCAGTGGGCAGAGTGCTGCTGGCTTTGGTGGCCACTGGGAAGAATGTTCTCCTTATTTATAGCTAAAAGGATCATTGGGAGTTAGTTGTTATACATCTTGGAGTCAAATTGTTCAAGAACCCCCTAGCTAGCTCTGGCAGAAATCTAGGGTTCCACAGAACCTTGATTGGGAAAGAAGATTAAGCTATCGTTTTGTATCCAACTGATATCTGCACTTCTGTATAAATTGTACAGCCGGGAGCATCTCTAGCTTTAGTTTTACCCGCTCCTGGGGGTCACAACTAATGACTTACTTTCCATTTACAGGTGGCTCAGATATATCAGAGCATCGAGTTCTCACGCCTTGCCACACTGGTCCCTTTCGTTGATGCCTTTATGCTGGAAAGAGCCATTGTTGATGCCGCTCGTCACTGTGATCTTCAGGTGAGCCTCCAGCATATTGTCCTCTGTTTGCGGTGGTGGTTTCCAGGCACATCTCATTGGCGCATTTGGTGTACCCAGCTGAGTGCCGCTATTTCTGGTGTGCCAGATGAATGTGAAGGTTAATTAGCAGTGCAACTGGCTGTAGTTGCAATGCCAGTCCCCTTCCTACATGACTGACCTTCGGCCCCCCTGTCGGCCTTTGCCATACATGATGTTCTCTCTATTCACTGTTTCTCTCCACAGGTCCGGATAGATCATTCATCGCGTACGCTGAGCTTTGGCTCAGACCTAAATTACTCTGCGCGGGAGGACGCCCCGGTGGGACCTTACCTGCAGAACATGCCCTCTGAACATATTCGGAACCAACTGACGGCCATGTCCACTGTGTTATCCAAGGCGGTGTCTGCCATTAAGCCTGCCCATATCGTGGTGAGTGCATATTCTAGACCTGGTATTGGCTTTCTCACTTCCTTGTTGAGCATCAATATTCCTGGTGGGCTGAAGGAGGCTAATTCGTGGTAGGACTTGCTCCAGTTTCATGCAAGTTTCCTTAATTCTGGTTTGGTACTGTCCCTGAAGCTGGTGAGCCACTTTAAACTAGGTCTGGGAGCTCACAGTTTAGAGCACATTGTATAAAAGTCTGCAGCTGACAATAGGGTTTTGAAAGGCTGCATTCTAATGCCCCGTACACACATTCGGATTTTCCGACGGAAAATGTGTGATAGGACCTTGTTGTCGGAAATTCCGACCGTGTGTAGGCTCCATCACACATTTTCCATCAGATTTTCTGACACACAAAGTTTGAGAGCTTGCTATAAAATTTTCCGACAACAAAATCCGTTGTCGGAAATTCCGATCGTGTGTACACAAATCCGACGCACAAAGTGCCACGCATGCTCAGAATAAATAAAGAGATGAAAGCTATTGGCTACTGTCCCGTTTATAGTCCCGACGAACGTGTTTTACGTCACCGCGTTTAGAATGACAACTCCGACAACTTTGTGTGACCGTGTGTATGTAAGACAAGTTTGAGCCAACATCCGTCAGAAAAAAATCCTAGGATTTTGTTGTTGGAATGTCCGATCAATGTCCGACCGTGTGTACGGGGCATTATAGCTGCTGATTGGTAGTTCTCCACTAAAAAGTCAGGTCTGTCGTTTTTTTTATTTATTTTTTTGGAGCTGCCTATACTTACAGCCTTCTGAAAATGCCAGTTGCCTGGCTGCCTTCAGTAGTAGGACATTGAGCTGGGGCAATCATGTAGCTATTGAAGTCAGAGGAGTGATAAAGCTCTGCATATACAGTCCAAGGTAGTGGTTTATGAAGCTTTGAAAGCTGCATGATAAACCAGGTAGTCCTTTTTTGCAGCCTTCATTTGTCTTTTTATTTTTGTTTATGAATTTAGCTTTATTTTATTTTTAGTTTTTTGTGTAATCCTAAGTTTACATGGGAAAGCGGGGGATATTGGTTCATTAGATATGGCAACCAGACTTAGTGGTGCTGCGCAGTGATTGTGCTTTTACTGTTCCTTATTGTAATCCTTTTTCGGGTCTGAACAGCCAAAAAATCACCTTTAGAACATATAGGAGGTTGATTTACTAAAGGCAAATATACTGTGCACTGCAAGTGCAGTTGCTTTAGATCTGAGAGAAAGCTCTGATGATTTCTATCATCCAATCGTGTGCAAGCAAAAATGCTGTTTGTGTTTTTTTTTTTTTTTGTTTTTTTTTTTTTCCATGCATGTGATTGGGTATTCTTTGAAAAATGAAGCTTGCACGGTATATATGCCTTTAGTGAATCAACCCATTCTTATCAATAAGCACAGGATAATTTTGTGTTTTTTCCTTGGCGTACAGATTGCCGTTGGAGGCATTAACACATCTTTACAACATATATAGTAAAATATGGAACAGTAGTAAACAAATTTGAGTCACTTAAAAAAATGACAAACGGTAAGCATTACAAAATATGCTGAAACTAGGCTACAGATCCCCTTTATTGGGGTGATGGTCCATCCCATGAAACAGATGGGGCATGCTGAAAGCAGAATCCTCATTCCCTTATTACTTTACTAGGCCTCTGACAACCATTCAGACCTTATATTTTCTTCTCTGGGAAAAGGAAACAAGGAACTGCATTAGTTGCTATGGGTAACAGCTAGTGCAACATCCCGAGTCAGCCCAGTATGTCATTCCTTATCTGTATGGGGGCTTATGGTGGGATCTGATGCTCAGTGTGTCATCCCTCCACTGTATAGGAGAGGGTGCTGTTGATGGGAACTGATGCCCAGTGTGTCATTCTTCCACTGTAAGAGGGCTTGTGGGGGTATCTTATGCACAGGAGTCTACTCATTACTCTGTCAATCTTTTCTCTATTTAGCAAGAAAAGGAAGAGCAGCAGCAGTTGGCCATAACCGCTTTCCTGAAGAACTCAAGAAAGGAACACCAACGTATCCTGGCCCGTCGGCAGACTATCGAAGAGCGCAAGGAGCGCCTGGAGAATCTAAATATCCAGAGAGAGAAAGAGGAGCTAGAGCTGAAAGAGGCTGAATTGCAGAAAGTGCGCAAGGCGGAGGAGGAGAGACTGCGTCTAGAGGCCAAAGAGCGCGAAAAGGAACGAATCCTGCAGGAACACGAGCTGATCAAGAAGAAGACGGTGCGTGAGCGACTTGAGCAGATCAAGAAGACGGAACTGGGAGCCAAAGCTTTCAAAGACATTGATATCGAGGTAAGAGCGAAGCTGCATGCAGTGCCCTAAGGTGGAGCAAGAGGTAAGAGGAAGCCCCTGGAGTGCCCTAAGGTGGAGCAGGCATAGTTTTCTATTGAATATGTGTGATCTTTGTGATGGGAAATTGCTGCGTAATGAAGGAAAAGTGTTGCGTTGGTTGCAAGGGATGAGATGATGAAGGGGATAGCAAGGCAGGGACTTGTGTATATATAAAGGTGAGTGGGATGGAAGTCAAGGCCACAGAAAAGGTGGGGTGTCTGGAATTGTTGGGGTCACATGGTGGATATATTACATTTTAGTCTGGTTTGTATTGTGTTTGAGTCTGACAAGTTGTCTAATATCCGTGGTATTGCCCCCTTCTGCTTTGCTAATCTACAGAACCTGGAGGAGCTGGATCCAGACTTTATTATGGCCAAACAAGTGGAGCAGCTAGAGAAGGAGAAGAGAGAACTACAGGAGCGCCTGAAGAACCAAGAAAAGAAGGTTGGAGTGCATCTTTGCTTTCTTTGGTTTGAGTGCATCTTTACTTGCGGTATTTGTGGATTCAACTGTCTAAACCACTCTTCTTTCTAAACCGTCTTCTTTCTTTAGATCGACCATTTTGAGAGAGCCAAACGGCTGGAAGAAATTCCTCTCATTAAGAAGGCCTATGAGGAGCAGAGGATCAACGACATGGAGTTGTGGGAGCAACAGGAAACGGAACGAGTAAGATGCGTTCAAGTAGATTCTCACCGTGCACTGTTCGTAATCGGTCATCACCGCCATTGATGATCGGTTCCATTCCGGTGCCACATTAACCCTCAAAGATCAGGCAGATTAGCTTTGGTTAATCTGTGTCTTTGGGGAACAGTTTACCGTCTTGTTTTGAACTTTCTCTATAAATTTGGCCCTACAGGACAAAAATGAGAAAGTGACCATCTGATGATGCTGGATGCACGGAGGCGGGGGAGGGGGTGGTCCTAATATCTTAAATCCCTTTGTTTAATTGAAGCTTTTGTCCATAGATTAAGAATCTGTTGCTGGAGCGGGAGAAGGCAGTGGAGCACAAGAATAGGTTGTCCAGGATGTTGGAAGACCGAGATCTCTTTGTGTCAAAACTCAAGGCAGCCCGTGTCTCGGTGTATGAGGTAATCCACTGTGTTCATTTGTAGATTGATAGCAGCAGGTTTTATATGTGAAAAAAGTATAAATGATAGCTGGTGCTTTGCGGGGAAAAAAAAACAAAACAGTTGCTAGCACTAAAGGTAAAATATGTCCAAACCAAGGCCTGATCCAAGACCAAAGAAAAAAATAAAAAGTGCAGCCCACGTGTTTTCTTGGAGCAGTGTCAGGGTGGGCTCACAATATTCAGTATTAAAAAATTACGGGACGCAATGTTTTGGAAAGAAATCAGTAAATCATTGCATTGGGGATCGTGTCCCGTTTATTTTATATATATATATATATATATATATATATATATATATATATAAGGGTTGCACCAAAATACTAGTATGGATACCGAGTATTTGCACAAGTATTGGTATTCCTGCAAATGCACCCATACCTGAAACTGATACTTTCAGACTTGGTTCTTTGAGCTGTTAGTGGATCTCCCCTGTGTTAAAGAAGTCCAGTAATTGATCAAAAAAAAAAAAAAAAAAGCAGCCGGCAATGTTTATTAACAACATTGCTCAGCTGCTGAAATGCTAAAATTAAAAGAAACATTGTTTCTTTTTGTATCTTTCTGTTTCTTCATCTGCAGATCAAAGGGATGAACAAATGTTCCTCATAAATAAACACTGAAAACTTTTTTTTTTTGTTTGCTTTGTTAGTGAATATTTTTACACATATATAAACTTATATTTACACATTTCACATTGAAAAAGCGCAAAATTTAAAAAAAAAATCAATTTAATTTGTAAATAACTTTTCAATGCTTTGTACCATTGCTGACAGCTGAAGTGAAAACAGTTGCGATTGGTATCGGCGAGTACTAAAAAAAAAGTATCGGTGCATCCCTAAAATATAGAATATATATTTTAGAGAGATATAGAGAGATTTTGTGTGTGTGTGTATATATATATGTGTGTATATATTACACACATTATGAAATGATATAAGTTTTGGTGAATATATATATATATATATATATATATATTCACCAAAACTTATATCATAAAGTGATGTAAATTAAAAATGTTTATATATAAGTGTCACTCTTGACCAGTGATGGTCTAGAAGTCTCTCTGGACCACGCCAAAGCTTTTTCTCTATAGCAGGTTTTATATGCTCTCTGGACTGCTTTTTATCTGTGGCAGGTTCAGTTCTGGCTGAAAACATTGGACTGGCTTTTATTCTGGATACACAAATGTTTTATGTATAGCCTAATACATTGGTGGCATTACAGTTTTACAGTTTACTTTTCTTCAACCATGGTTGGGCCTGTGTTGTATTTTCAGAAGCAAAGAGGGGGAAACATCTGATTGCTCATGATGTACTCTTGGGGGTGATCTAAATTGTGTAAATTTACATTCTGTTCTAATTATTACAATCTCAGGAGAAGCTCAAACAGTTCCAGGATCGACTAGATGAGGAAAGAAAAGCTCGCTTGGAGGAGCGCAAAAGGCAGCGCAAGGAAGAGAGACGTGCCGCCTATTACAGAAACAAGGAGGAAGAGGAGCAAATGAAGCAAGAAGAAGCGATGAAGAAAGGTATGTCTAACCATAACCCTCAATGCATTTGGATGGCGATTGTTGATCCTGTAATACATGACCAAATTAGCATGTAGTCCTGGTACAGAGCTTCAATTGTTCAGCTACTTCTAAACATTACAAATTAAACCAAAGATTTTCCCAGCGCAATTTACTGACCAGCCTGCAACCAACCGAATTGATCTAACAGTATGTGTTAAAAACAGGGGTTTAGTTGCACACATTTGCAAATAAATGCATAAGCTGCAGAGCCGCTCCAAGGCATCCTGTTACCTGAAGTCACTGCCTCTGACTTTTAAGAGTCTCCACAGTGGGAGCACATGCATTCAACTTTGGAGACTCTTAAAAATCATAGGTATGGGGTGCCTTGTGGGGGGGGGGGGGGGTGTCTGCAGCTCCTGAAGGTTTAATGGAACCCACCGTGAAGGGTGAAGATTGGGTCTGTTGGTTTACCACAGAAAACCCTGCGGTGGGAAAGGTCAGTGGAGTTTCCTAAGAAATGTTTAAAATGTTCTTATGAATGTCTCCTTTGATTTAGTAAATGCTGTCATGCTTATGTGTCACCACTGGGGGCTGTATTGAGCACTCACCGTCTCATGCTTCTCAGAGAGCTCACGCTGTGTCTTGAAAGCTGCAGATGTTTCTTCCTCCGGCCAAACAGCAGACCTCCGGTAAGTCTGGGGGGGTTCCCTCTCTCCACCAGACACCCCCCTGTGCTGGTTTTATTCCCCTCTTCAGTGGGGAAAGAGCGCTGAAGATTTGAAAAAAAAAAAAAACGGCGAGAACGGTACGCCGCTCGGCGGCTTCCAGACCCCCCCTCACCATTTCTGCTTCCCTTCCTTGATCTCATAGGATCAGGAGCCCGCGCTCGCACGGGAAAAAGCTATTTTTAAAAAAGAGGGGAAGGGCCGTAGGTGATGCGGGGTGCCTTTTAAAAACATGCTTTCCCGCGCTGGACGTTGGAGGATGCCAGCACTGCGCTAAGCCCCATGACGCGGGGCTTAGCGCGGCGTTTGTGTCGTCCAAAGTTCAGCGCGGGAAGGTATGTTTTTAAAAGGCTCCATGTGTGCTGTTGCAAGCTGCGGAGGGACACAAGAGCAAAGGTAAAACAGATGTTTTGTTTGCATATAAGACTTTGGTGACACAGGCATTTATTTGACACATTTACTACTGCATCAGGCTGAGCATTAATAGCAGTGACAGAGCGGGACTGTTGCTCAGGCAGTAGATGCATTCTTTCTGATAGTACCTCTGCTTTGTGCATCAGGCTATGCTCAGAAGGGGGGGTGAAAAACACCTCAATAAGGACTCTAGAAAGACTTTTACAAGTCACACGGAAGCCTAGATCCATCCCAGTAAAGATGGCATCCTCCCCTGCAGGAGGGGCAAGTGTTGCAGCTCTTGAAAACTGCAGCCCCTGTGTATATTACTAAGGAGGTTTTTTCTTCAACCATTTATGTTTGAAGCAAAAGATTGATCGCATCCCAGAGTGGGACTAAGCGTAGCAGGTCCCTATCTATTGCTCCGGACCCTGTTACTGAGGAACATGGAGCAAGAGATGACGAAGAGGCTAATGTCTCCTCTTCCGAAGAACCTGATACAGAAGTGTCAGGTTCGCAGGAAAGGTTGTTGGTACAGTCTCTCACTGAATTGGTCCGCTCCACATTTTTACTGCCAGTAACGCAGTCAGTGAATGAGCCCACTTCTGGTTTGGGTTCACTAAAGCCTCCCCACTCTGATTCATGTTTTTCCTATCCATTCTTGGCTAAGGAAGCTAATGTATTCTGAGTGGAAGCACCCAGATAAACTGTTTTTTCCTCCGAAAAAGATTCAATGCTTTATCCTATGGAGGAAGAGTTTTTTATAATGGGGAATTCCAGCAATTGATGCTGCTATATTCTCTGTAAACATGACTTGTCCAGTAGACAATACTCATGCTAAAGGATCCAACAGATAAGAAGTTGGAGTTCCTTTTTAAAAAAAAAAAAAAACTATATTTCGCTCGCAGGTTCAGTCAGTGCTAGCAGCAATCTGAGTATCTTAGTCCTTATAGGACCAGTTTGTAGAGGTACTCAAAGTTATTCCTGATCAGCGGGCCCAGGATTTGGCAGGTATATCAGAAGCGTTGTGTTTTACAGTAGATGCCATGAAAGATTCTATTCTCCAGGCCTCACGGCCTGATGCATGTGCATAGAATCCTATGGTTGAAAAATTGGTCAGCCGAAGCGCCATGCAAAAAGCTCTTGGCTAGTTTCCCTTTTTATGGTGAACGGTTATTTGGAGTCGATCTGGATAAGTATATCCAAAGAATTTCTAATGGGAAAAGTTCCCTTTTCAATATCTTCTGCAAGAAGAATATCAGAGTGGGCTGCTCTTTCTTGTAAAGAGCCATATTGGTTTCTGCATAAGGATGAGGTTGTATTTCAGCCTCATGCTGAATTCCTACCGAAGGTAGTATCTAGTTTTCATTTAAACCAGGATATTGTTCTGCTTTCATTTTTTTTTTTTTTTTCCCAGAACCTAATTTCTGTGGAAGAAAGGTCACTACATTCTCTTGATGTGGTGAGATCGGTAAAGGTCTATTGAAAGTGACCGCTCAGATTCATAAAACAGATGTTTTGTTTGTGTTGCCAGACGGTGCTAAAAGAGGACAGGTAGCATCGAAATCTACCATTTCTAAATGGATTTGTCAAGTGATTGTTCAAGCTTATGGTTTAAAGAGGAAAAAATCTCCTTTTCATATTAAAGCGCACTCCACCAGGGCTGTTAGTGCTTCTTGGGCAGTGCATCACCAGGCCTCCATGGCTCAGATCTGCAGTCCATACATTTACCAGATTCAAGTAGATGTAAAAGGTCATGAGGGTATCGCCTTTGGGCGAAGTGTACTGCAGGCTGCAGTATAAATCCTCTATTCTCTTGGTGCCCTACTTTTGATGTGTCTCCCTCCCTTCAGTTGGCATTGCTCTGGGACATCCCGCATAGTAACTACTATGGCTCTGTGTCCCATGATGTACGATAAGAAAATAGGATTTTTAGAACAGCTTACCTGTAAAATCCTTTTCTTTTGAAGTACATCACGGGACACAGAGGTCCCGCACCTCTTTCTGGTATAGACGTGTATTGCTTTGCTACAAAACTGAGGTTCTCCCACCAGTGGGAGGGGTTATATAGAGAGTGCACTTTTTAATTTAGGGTGTGCCAGTGTCCATCACCTGAAGGTGGCCTATAACCCACATAGTAATTACTATGGCTCTGTGTCCCGTGATGTACTTCAAAGAAAGGGATTTTATAGATAAGCTGTTCTAAAAATCCTATTTTTTAACGCATACTGTTGGGTCAGTTCGGTTGGTTGCAGGCTGGTCAGTAAGTTGAGCTTGAAAATCCTTTGGTTTTACTTGACATGCGTTTGCTATTCCAGTGCTCCTTTCTGTTAAGGCCATTTTTTGTACTTCTAAACATTAGCCAATTTATCTCGCTGTGTGTCATATCTTACCTGCCCATTTTTTTTTTTTCAGAGCGAGAGGAAAGAGACCGGGCTGAGAATGAAAAGAGAGAAGCCGAGCAACAGGAATATCAAGAACGCGTTAGAAAACTAGAGGAACAAGAACGCAAGAAACGGCAAAGAGAACTAGAGATTGAAGAACGAGAGCGTCGTCGAGAGGAGGAACGACGTGGGGGTGATGACTCCTTTAGAAAGGTTTGTTTTTGTATTACAGGTGGTTTAATACATTACCATGCAAAAGATACTGTGCTACCCTGTTTGATATCACCAATCTGCTATCCCCAGTTCTTTTAAAGGCCCTATTGTCCCTGTAATGCTGTACATTGTTACTTCTCTGCTTTTTTTTTTTTTTTTTTTCCACCATAAAAGCAATTTTATGGTGGAATTTCATCAGGAGCCACCGGTCACGGCACGGGCGTTCCTTCAGAGTGCATGCGCCGATGACGTCATCAGCACAGTAAATATCTCTTAAACGGCGCATATTTAGGAGATATTTACTGTACCTATAGGTAAGCCTTATTCTAGGCTTACCTATAGTTGCATATTACACAGGAAGGTTTACAACCTCTTTAACCACTTAAGGACCGAGCCTCTTTCTGAGATTTGTTGTTTAAAAACTGTTTTTTTTTTGCTAGAAAATTAAGAACCCCCAAACATTAAACATTTTTTTTTCTAACACCCTAGAGCAGTGATGGCTAACCTTGTCACCCCAGATGTTTTGGAACTACATTTCCCATGATGCTCATGCACTCTGCAGTGTGGTGGAGCATCATGGGAAATGTAGTTCCAAAACATCTGGGGTGCCAAGGTTGGCCATCACTGCCCTAGAGTATAGAATGGCGGTCGTTGCAATACTTTGTCACACCGTATTTGTGCAGCGGTCTTACAAGAGCACTTTTAAAAAAAAAAAAATACACTTTTTTGAATAAAAAAATAAGACCATAGTAAAGTTAGCCCAATTTTTTTTTTTTTTTTATATTGTGAAAGATAATGTTACACTGACTAAATTGATACCCAACATGTCACGATTTAAAATTGCGCTCACTCGTGGAATGGCGACAAACTTTTACCCTTAAAAATCTCCATAGGCGACGTTAAAAAAATTCTTCAGGTTGCATGATTTAAGTTACAGAGGAGGTCTAGGGCTAGAATTATTGTTCTCGCTCTACCAATCACAGTAATACCTCACATGTGTGGTTTGAACACCGTTTTCATATGTGGGCGCTACTCGCATATGAGTTCACTTCTGCACGCAAGCTCGTCGGGACGGGGCTTACTTAAAAAAAATTTTTTTCACTTTATTTATTTTATTTTTAATTTTTACACTGTTATTTGGATAAAAAAAGTTACATTTATTCCTATTACAAGGAACGTATACATCCCTTGTAATAGAAAAAAGCATGACAGGACCTCTTAACTATGAGATCTGGGGTCAAAAAGACCTCAGATCTCATCCTAATCCTAACCACCAGGACCCGGTGAAAGAATCTCCTATGCAGATCTCCTATGCAGCTGAGATAAGGAGTGTGAACTTATCCAGGGGAGATTGTGCAGACTGGCCTGGGCATTGTAACAAGTGTATAGGTGGACAGACTGCTGCCTCGAACTAATGTAGTGTGCTGTGCAGCTGTCCTGGGCTCTCCTGTTACTCCCTGCCTTCTCCTCCTACCTGTACGTCGGTCCGTGCATGTGGTAGTGTGGGCGTGCGCACTCCGGCAGACTCTACCGCAATTGCGGTAAAGAGGCAGAACGGGGATCTGCCTATGTAAACAAGACGGATCCCCGTTCTGACAGGGGACAATACCGGAATCTGCTGTTCCTAGTGATCAGGCACAGTGATATCAGTGTTGTCCCAGTAAGCCCATCCCCCACACAACGCGCACAGGGAACACAGTTAACCTACTGTTAACCCCTTCCCTACCAGTGTCATTTATACATTGATCAGTGCATTTTTTTTTTTGCTGTAATGGCACTGGTCCCCAAAAAGTGTCACTTGGGGTCAGATTTGTCCGCCGCAGTGTCGCAGTCCCGCTAAAAATCATAGATGACTGCCATTACCAGTAAAAACAATAAAAAAAAAAAAAAAAAGTCCCTAAATCTATCCCCTATTTTGTAGACGCTTTAACTTTTGCAAAACCAATCAATATACGCTTATTGCGTTATTTTTGGTAAAAAAAAAAAAAATGTAGAATACATATTGGCCTAGACCAGTGATGGCCAACCTTGGCACCTCAGATGTTTTGGAACTACATTTCCCATGATGCTCTGCACTGCAGAGTCCATGAGCATCATAGGAAATGTAGTTCCAAAACATCTGGGTTGCCAAGGTTCGCCATCACTGGCCTAGACTGATGAATAAATTTGTAAAAAAAAAAAAAAAAATTTCCAAAATTGTCGCTTTTTTTTTTTTTTTTTTGTTTTAAAGCGTATTGTATCGCAAAAAAATGGCCTGGTCATTAAGGGGGTAAATCCTTCGGGGGCTGAAGTGGTTAAAGTCTGCAGGCCAAGTTCTTGTCTCCTCTCACCTATTTTGCCTCATGGTTGTGCTCTGTGTGATCTGTGATTGCCGGATACGGGACTGCATCTTGTGCTGCTTGTTTTGCGTTTGGTTTTTCAATGTGAGTACAAATTCATTCTCCACTTTGTCACCGTTCACAGGAATCACGCTGGGGTGATAGAGAGGAAAGCGGCTGGAGACGTGGAGATGTTGCAGATGAACCGAAAGTACCTGACAGGTAATTGGAAAGTTAATAAACTTTGGGTTCAGTTATCTTGATTTTATTTCAAAAATAATTTGTACAAAAATAATCCAATATTGTTCCAGGGATTGGCGTCGGGCAGGACAAGATCTTGAAAAGCCAGGCAAAAAAGAGCCTGAAGATATTCCAGATGAAGGTCCACGTGTTAGAAAGGAAGCAGAGCCCCTCGTAGATGAAGATGATCGCACACCTGTTCGTCGAGGCCTGGCGGAAGATAGAGGCCCCAAACGTGATTTAGATGAGGAGAAGACATCATGGCGCGGTGCAGAAGAGGATCGTGGACCTAAAAGGGGATTTGAGGAGGACAGAGGGCCCAAGAAAAGCTTTGAGGACGACAAGGGCCCTAGGAGAGGCTTTGAGGAGGATAAAGGCCCAAGGAGAGGATTTGACGATGAACGTGGCCCCAGAAGAGGCTTTGATGAAGATAGGGGTCCACGGAGAGGATTTGATGATGATGATAAGGGTCCTAGAAGAGGCTTTGACGACGACCGAGCACCCCGCAGAGGCTTTGATGACGACCGAGCACCCCGCAGAGGCTTTGATGACGACCGAGCACCCCGCAGGGGCTTTGACGACGACCGAGCACCCCGCAGAGGCTTTGACGACGACCGAGCACCCCGCAGGGGCTTTGACGATGACCGAGCACCCCGCAGAGGTTTTGACGACGACCGAGCACCCCGCAGAGGTTTTGACGACGACCGAGCACCCCGCAGAGGTTTTGACGATGACAGGGTACTCCGCAGAGGTTTTGATGATGACCGGGCACCCCGCAGAGGTTTTGACGATGACAGGCCCCCCCGTAGAGGTTTTGATGATGACAGGCCCCCCCGCAGAGGTTTTGAAGATGACAGGCCACCCCGCAGAGGTTTTGACGATGACAGGGCACCCCGCAGAGGTTTTGACGATGACAGGGCACCCCGCAGAGGTTTTGACGATGACAGGGCACCCCGCAGAGGTTTTGACGATGACAGGGCACCCCGCAGAGGTTTTGACGATGATCGCACTCCCAGAAGGGGTTTGGAAGATGACCGTGGCCCTAAAAGAGGCTTTGATGATGACCGTGGGTCTTGGAGAAGTGCTGAAGATGACAGGGGGCCCAAGCTTGGAGGTGACGATGACAGAGGACCAAGGCGTGGCGGTGATGATGAAGGACCATCTGCCTGGAAGCCTGTTAGTTCCAGTCGACCAGGTAAGCTGTAAACCCGTGTTGCATTATTAAAGTTTGCCAATATGATTTTCCTTTGTTCATCCTATAGAATTGGCAATGCATCTTTGGCTAGACAATTGTGTTCTCTGGAGGTCTGGTTTATGAGGACCACAATGGATGCTCAGGTGAATGAGCGATTCCTCACCATGGGTGGAGGTGGAGATGAAGTTTGAAAATAAAAAATGTAAATGTGTAAAAATTCTTTTAGTACAATAGTGACATTTTGCTTGTTGCTTTTCTGTAAAAATAATTCAGAATGTTTGAATAATGCTCAAAAAAACCCCAAAAAACCTTGTGATCCTTTCTGGTCGGGATAGCGGTGATGTTTATGTCCTTATCTTGGAATGTATGCACAGGGCGGTATTTTACTTCTTTGGTCAACTATCGTTGTATTACATTTTATTGCTGAAAACGCATATACTGTACACTTAAACTCCCTCCCAGGTTTGGTTCACCAAAGGGATCCCAGTCAGCCCTTCTAGAAATTGTACTGGCGTCAGTTGGGATTCCGGCTGTCCATCTGATGTTCATGTTCTGGCCTCAACACCGAGTAAAGCCTCGTGCACGCGATCGGATTTTCCGCAAAGCGTCAGACTTTTGGCCGAAGGGCGCGTGCCATGAACTGGTCTTGCATACAAACGGCACACAATTGTCACCCAACAAACACGAACGTAGTGACGTACTACGAGGACTTTCAGCTCTTGAGCGCCACCCTTTGGGCACCTTCTGCTAATGTTGTGTTTTGGTGAGCATTGATTCCGATCATGCGCGTTTGTACTTTGGACTTTTGTGTGACGGACTTGTGTACACACGATAGGACAATCTGACAACAGACTGTTCTCCGCCGAAAATTTATTAGCCTGTCATCCAACGTGGCTGAAAGTTGGCCGACAATTGTCTGAAGGAGCGTACTAACGGTCAGATTTAAGGCAAACCGCCTGCCATCACACAATTCCCGGACGAAAATCAGATCGTGTGTACGAGGCTTTTAGTGACCCAGGACAAGTATGCAGCCTTTGACGTCAGAACTGATATGGATTTTTTTTTTTTTTTTTTTGGTCAGGGATTTGGATCAGCAGAATACCCTGGCAGTAAGACGTTTCAGAGCCAGATAGCAGCATCCTACATATTTTTTCTTAGCCCAGGATATCTTCTGTAGGCTTGGCAACTTTGTCCTTAAAGCAGTATGAGACAAGTCAGTTGTGAATTATATAGCGGCCTTAAAGTTACGATTCTGGTTAAAATGAGAATCCCATCACATCCCCCCCCCCCCCCCCCCCCCCCCCCCCAAATGGTTTTCTTTTAGTGGTATTTGATCACCTGTGCGGTTTTCATTTTTTGCGCTATAAACAAAAAAGAGCAATTTAGAAAAAACTTTTTTTTAAACTTTTTGCTATAATATCCCCAAATGTAACAAACAAATTTCTTCATCAGTTTAGGGCGATATGTATTCTTCTACATATTTTTGTTAAAAAAATCGCAATAAGCGTATATTGATTGGTTTACGCAAAAGTTATAGCGTCTACAAACTATATGAAAGATTTATGGCATTTTTATTTTATTTTTTACTAGTAATGGCGATGATCTGCGATTTTTTTTTTTTTTTTTTTTTTTTTTTTTTTTTTTTTTTTTTTTTTGCGGTATTGCTGACAGATCGGACACTTTTGACACATTTTTAGGACCATTGACATTTATACAGCTATCGGTGCTATAAATATGCACTGATTACTGTGTAAATGTTACTGGCAGGGAAGGGGTTAACACAAGGGGGCGATCAAGGGGTTAAATGTGTGTTCCCTCAGCGTGTTCTAACTGTGTGGGGATGTGACTTACTAGGTGAGGAGACATATCGTTGTTCCTACTTAGTAGGAACAAACGACATGTCTCTCCTGCCCTGACAGCACAGGGATTTGTGTGTTTTACATTCACAAATCCCTGCGCCGGCACTCTCGTGTGTGCGATCGAGCCCGCCGGCCACACAGTTTTGGGTCCCCCGCGGGGCAGCAGCCACTAAGGGGAAGGACGGATCCATACGGGATTTTGCCCAGGAGAGCCTTTGTGCCGCAGTATATCTGCGTTAGCCAGTCGGGAACCGGTTAAAGTGATTTGTAAAACAACCCATTCAGTTTGAAATGGAAATGAAAGGCAAAACATTTTTGTATAGATATAAAAAAACATAAATAACTTTTTTTTTTTTTTCTTATTTTTAATAACTGATCATGTTTCCTCTGTTCTTAGCTGCATAAGGGGTGGGGGCTGCTAGGGGAAGGAGAAAGAGCAGCACACTGAGCTTCTCAGTGAATGACTGTGTCGTGGGGGGGGTGTCAAGACAAGTCTGATCATTGGAGAGTACACTGATTTCCTAGCATAGCCAGAGAACTGACCACAGTGTGCTGTCCTGCTTGGTGTGGTCAGTTATAATAGGAAAGCAGAGGGACAGGCAGGAAAACCCATGGATTTCACATAAAGGAAGCAATGCAAAGAGAACAGGATACTTTCTCATAGAAGTACATGGTACAGCAGGCACATATCAGGAATATGAGGTGTTGGGTAGAGCTGCACGATTAATCGTATATAAGATCGCGATTTCGATTCACCCCCCCCCGCGCGATCTGCAAGCTGGATTAGCTCGATTTTCCGGATCTCCCAGTCGGGGGCACGGAACCAGCGTGGAACGCAAATGGCGCTGATATCGGAACTGACGTCAGCAACTGGAACTGACGTCAGTCAGCATAGTGCCGGCCTGGACTGCGCAAGCGCAATCAACACGCCGCTCGTTCCCAATGCCCGGGCTGGTTATTTAATACAGCAAGGGGCGGATACTTTTCTCAAAGGGGCAGATGTATATATGGTTATAAAGACAGCAAGGGGCGGATGCTTTTCTCAAAGGGGCGGATGTATGGTTAACTATACATCCGCCCCTTTGAGAAAAGCATCCGCCCCTTTGAGAAAAGCATCCGCCCCTTGCTGTAATAAATGAATAACAAGCCCCGAGCATCGGGAGCGAGCGGTGTGTTGATTGCGCATGCGCCGTCTACAGCTGATTTTTCTCTTTTAAATTTAACCATTTTAAAGAATCGTGAGAGAATCGTGATCTGTATTCTAAGCAAAAGAATCGCGATTCTCATTTTTCCTAGTATCGTGCAGCTCTAGTGTTGGGGTAACAAACGCTTTAAATTATCCTCTTCAGGGTTGGTTGAATATTGTGTTTATACATTTGTTAGAGCGAATTTATAACCTAAGGCATTCAATAACCAGTACTGAGGTGGAAAAGCCCACTTTGGGGACTTGAGATGTCGCACCTTAGGAGTTCTTGGCAAATGATACATTTTTGTTAAACTATCTTATTTTAGGTGGCTGGAGGGAGCGTGAGAAAGCTCGGGAAGACAGTTGGGGCCCTCCGCGGGAATCAAAGGCTTCTGAAGATAAGGAATGGTCCAGAGGTGATACCAACCCGGACTCTGAACGAGAAAAGGTCCCCCCGATCAGGTGAGTTGGTTGGTTGTAATTTTGGAGAGTCGCAAGAAATACACATGTATGTGTTTGTTATTGGCTTTAGGATTAGGATGCATCTGGAGGGTTTATTCAAGGAAAGGTGTACTTCTTTTTAGTTCTGTTTCATATGTTTTTTTCAAAATTTTTAAACTTATAACATATCCTAATGTTACAATGTTTGTCAGAACTACAGAGGAAAGAGATTTGGGGGTACTTTTCGACATTTGAAAAATGAGCGAACAGTGTGACCAGTCAGTGGAGAAAATTGAATAGAAATCTAGGTTGCATCACTAGAGGGATCACCAGCAGGGGGAATGAGGTCTTGATACCTCTATATAGACCTTTAGTTGGACCTCATTTTAGAATGCTGTGTCCAGTTCTGGAGACTTCACTAGATAAAGGATTTGGGTATACAAAGAGGGTCTGAGGGATAAAATATGAGGAAAGTCTTCAGGAGAGTCCAGGAGGAACTTCAAGTGGAGTTCCACCCTAAAGTGGAACTTCCTCTTTAAGGACTCCTGACCCCCTCATATGCCACATTTGACGTGTCATTTTTTTTTTGGTGGGGGGGACAGGTACCCAGCTCCCACTTCTGTTCATGGCAGCCCGAGCGAAGTTCTCCTCTCCCCCTCCCTACCTGCAATCTTCTGGGACACGTCACAAGTCCCAGAAGATTGCCCGGCCATTCAGAACGCACAGTGCACACATGGCTGTGAATCTGGATGCCTACACTTGCAATGCCGGCACCAAGGAGAGGAGAAGGAGACACAAGGCTTTGGGCGTCCCCATCGCTGGACCGTGGGACAGGCAAGTGTGTGTTTATGAAAAGTCAGCAGCTACACTTTTTGTAGCTGCTGACTTTTCATAAACACAGAAATAGTTGGAACTCTGATTTCAGAAACCTTGGCGGAAAGAATGGAAAGGGGAGACATGTCTTCCAGGATAGGTTGACCTTTCAGAGCATCTTACACCCATAATTTGGGTGTAACGTGCCCCAGACCTGCCCCCCACAACCCCAATTCCCCCCTCTCCCTGTGACAGCAAGCAAGGGTTCTTCTCCCCGCACCCACTGTCACAGTTTGACAATAGTGCGGACATGCAGCGCTCTAACCACATGGCCACGTCATTTACAGCAATCTGTGAATGAGAAAACTACCGTAAGTATCGTCGGCCATTGCAGCTGACGGCTTGTAGTGCAGGGCACTAATGAGCGCACCCAGTTCATTTACAAGCCCTGCAGTTTGTAAACAGTCATCCAGTATTGGAGGTATGGGCTGAGAGCTGAAGGACTTGTCTGCAGGATCCTGGCCTGATTCACAGATGCAATGCTTTGCCGGCTGCTGCGGGGGAAAAAATAATAAAAGCATGTTTTTTTTTTTCCCTGCAAAAATATGTGCATTTATTATTATTTCCCCAAAAATCCTGTCCTTTTTAGGGGCTTCTTCAAATGTGGGGTGTGTGTGTGTGTGTAAAGCCAGGTGGATGAGCAGCAGCTTATACCACCTCCCTTAACACGAATATACAGCTGTAAACATGATGCGGCAAAAGGTAAACAGCATGTCGTTTTTCGGCAGTCAGTTCTGCTACTCAATGTGACTAATGCAGTTCTATGGGGCTGCGCTGAAACCACATCGCATACAATGCACACAATTGCAGTGCAGTAGTACGGCATTGCATGCAGTTGTGGTGCAGCCCCAAAGACATGCGTTTGTCACATTCACCGGTGGTAATGCCAGTCGAATGCAATGTTTAGTTTTGCCCGCACTGTTTCTGTGAGTAGCTGGTTGTCGATCAACCGCCTAGTTTTAATGCCTCCTGGCTGCTCATGTGAACAAGGCCTTCAAGTATCTACCCAAGAACAAAATGTAATATAGCTTACCAATCCTTAAAGGAGAAGTACAGCCAAAGCTCATTGGGCTGTACTTCTCCCGTGAATCACAGGAGTAAAGTTCGCTCGGCACTCCTTTTGACCCATTTTCAGCGGACTGAAGTCTGCTAATGTCAAAGATCCAATCTAGGCTTGGGCAAGATCTTGACCATATGGTCGGGATCTGCTCACATGCCTGGACCGGCACCTGGCTCAGCCTTTCAGCGAGTTGCTAAAATACTGAGCCTCCTGCTTCCTCCACAGCCCGGCGTGGGAGGGGGGCAGAGAGCCCCAGACTGACCAGCTCTCTGCTCAGGAAGCTCTGGGAACCGAGCAATCAGCAGTGTTTGATCGCTCGGTTCTCAGTCTTAGAGCTGGCGGGGGACAGATACAACATTGGACTGAGGCAAATATGATTCTGAAAAAAATAACCAAACGCATACTTCTTTTAAATGTGGTGGCTACATTTTGGGTTTCTCATGTTTTGTTTTCTTTTGCTAAGAACATTTTCTGCAAGTACAGAAAACTACCTGTTGAAATTACCCGAAATCTTATAGCTTCCTGTGTACTGTAACTGAAATTTCAATCCCCTCTGCCTTCCCAGCTCTCCACTGCCAGAAACCTTTCTAGGTAATGAGGAAAGGGATAGGTGTTTATACCCCCAGAACTACATCTCCCAGGAGTTCTTTCTCTACACAAAGCATGTGAATAGACTCTTGAGAGTCAAGCCAACAGTCAAATTTTGCAGGGAAAGAAATCCATGTAGGCATGTAGAAAAGAACAGAGGGGTGGGGATGGGCTGAGTTGTGGACGGCTAACAGCTCTGCTTGGTATTTTCACTACAGTAAAGGCAGAGTTGTCAGCTCACTGCAGGATTTTAGGAACTCACTGGATTTCAGGCAGATCAGCAGGTTATGTATCTTTCTTCAAATGTTTTTAAAGGGAATATGTGTGTATTGCAGAGATCTGCTGAAGGTGTTTTTTTTTTTTTTTATTATGGCCTAACATACATTTTCAATTGATTTCATTTTTCAGAGAAGAGAATGCCTGGAGACGGGGAGGGGAAGATCTAATCTCTTCCAGAAAAGTTAGAGAAGAAAGTCAAGATAAAAAGGATGATCGGCGACGTCCTCTAACATCTGACAGAGATGAGCGTGAGTTTTTCTTGTTCCTGTCCTTGTTTTTGTTAAAGGGAGTCCTGCCGTTTTGTACTCTCCAAGACTACGACCATATAGTGCAGGGATATGCAGTTAGTGGACCTCCAGCTGTTGCAAAACTACAAGTCCCATCATGCCTCTGGCTCTGGGTGTCATGCTTGTGGCTTTCAGAGTCTTGCTATGCCTCATGGGACTTGTAGTTCCGCAACAGCTGGAGGTCCGCTAATTGCATATCCCTGATATAGTGTGTAGTACAGTCTGTCCTGTTCCAAAACTGAAATCCGCAAGCAGAGGCAGCCTTCTTCGTTGCATGACAAGTCGTCGCCCCCCCCCCCCCCCATTGCCAACAATGGAATCATTCAAAACATTGCGACTCTGAAAAAGGTTCCGGCACTACTTTTTGGGGATTTCATTGCGACTTGCATAGACTTCTGTTAAAGTGATTGTAAAGTCTCGTTTTTTTTTTTTTTTTTTTTTTAGTTTTATTTTTTATTTGTAAAAAAAAAAAGAAAAAAACGTTATATTTACCTGCCCTGTGCAGGGTTTTGCACAGAGCAGCCCGGATCCTCTTCTCCGGTCCCTCTTCTGTGCTCCAGGTTCCTCCCTCCGGTTGAGTGCCCCCCACAGCAAGCAGCTTGCTATGGGGGGGCACCTGAGCTGAGTCACAGCTCTGTGTGTCCATTCAGACATGGAGCTGCAGCTCGACCCCACCCCCTTTCTCTCCTCATTGGCTATCTGACTTTGGCAGTAGTGGGAGCCAATGCCACCACGCTGCTGTCTCTGCCAATGAGGAGGGAAGTCCTGGGCAGCCGAGTCTTTAATGCAACATCGCTGGCTCTAGATGGGCTCAGGTAAGTATTAGGGGGGCTGCTGCACACAGGAGACTTTTTATCTTAATGCATAGAATGCATCAAGATAAAAAAACCTTCTGCCTTTACAACTCCTTTAAATGAAGTCACAATCGGCAATGAAATCAGAGGTGCAAATCGCACTGATCTGCAGCTTTGAAATTGTGCTACTTCAGCGTGACTTCAAAGCCGCACTGGTGTGAACCAGGTCTAAGGCCTTATTTACACATAGCATACTAAAGCATAACCACCACGATTCACCGGTGTTCCATGCATCCCCATGCAGGCAGTCTCATTGATGTCAATTGGAACACAGCATTCGCACAGACAAAGCCGCTGCTCCCAATTTTACATCCATGATCCATGTGGATGCAGGTGTGTGAGTTCAGGGATACGCACCCACATGGATGCCAAAATGGGAGCAACGGCTGTGTCCAAGCATCCACTTCGTCCTGCGGGTAAACACAGCCTCGCACGGGCATACACATTGATATCCCCCGTGTGAACGAGGCCTAATGATAGGTATAGTCTGGTGTCTTCTGTCTTTATCTCATTCCATGCTTTAATATTCAATTTTCTGATATTCCAGCGATTATTCCAGCGAGTCCATGGCGAAGAACTGAAGTCAAAGAAGGTGGTCCTCCAAAACGAGCCCCGCCCCCGGCAGAGGTCAGAGAGAAGCCTTTGTGGCGAGGAGAGAAAAAGGAAGATAAAGATGCACCTCGCCGTACCACCAGAATTGAGACCGATGAGGATGGCTGGACAACCGTACGGCGCTAGGTATATACAGGGCGTTTTAGTGTCTGTATAAGGTCCTTCCCAGCATTAATAAAAGTCTGGATCTAGTCGCCTGGTTATTGACGCTATCTCCGACCTCTGAATTCACTTGCAGGATGAAGATCAGGTAACGTGTCCACTCCCTCTACTTACCTGCATGACAGACCAGGCTGAGGAACGTCCAGCTGTTCAGCCCATGTGACCTTCGCTCTCATTACGTGATTTCCCTGCACAAACCTCCCAGCTTCTGTCTATGAGTGTGTTTAACATGACCTGTAAAATGGCACTCGTAGATCGGCTTCTACCTTTACTAGCAAGACTTTGCCCATTGTGGCTTCTTCCATAAGCTGCATCAAGTACTTTTACGTGAATGTCCAGCCATAAACCTAAACCTTGGGCTAGATATTCACTTTAAATGGTGGTTAAGAAACTGTAGTTTTGAGGTCTGAATTTTAGCCCTTCTTATTCCCTATAATTGCTGTGTTGCTGCAATGGTATCATTGAGCATTGTGGTGTTATTTGGGTTAACACAGGATCTTTTGCTGCTTATTCAATAAAATAAAACTTGCTGGAAAAAAATTGCTTCTTTCTCTACATGGAATTCCCATCAATCCTGAAATCCAGTCATTGGTGGCTCCACATCTTTGGTCCAACGTTATCTGATGTTAATGGCTTCCAATCGAGGCCTGGAGGAGAACTGCCATCTTTTCTATCTCTCTATAGAGGCCAATTTTATTTACTATGTATCATGTGGTGGATGGTGTACACTGGAATTCCCTCTATACCAGGGGTAGGCAACCTTAAAGAGGTGGAGATCTTCCTGAATAACATTGGAGAAGTCAAAGATCGCTGGGCACAGTGTCACCTCTTCACACCTGATTTAAACTTCTAATTGCTGTACTATCGTGTCGCAATCATGGGTTTAAATCAGGTGGTGAGGAGGCAACCTATTGCCTCCTCAACACCTGTCACACACTCGTATCGCTTTTCAGAGGAGCAGCAGCACCTGTTGCACTTGTGAATGAGCCCTTAGTTGCATTCGGAAGTGGCACCCTCAGGGCTCATTTACACGTAAAGTTGGAGGGTGGTAAGAGGTTGAGTTTGTTTTTTTGTTTTTTCCACCCCCTAATCCCTACCTCCTTTAGCTGCCAGCAGCCAAAGGTATACACATGCTCCAGCAGGAATTAAACCCCCTGTTGCTTTTGGTGGGTTCTACCGCCTGACAATCGTGACCCATTCAAGTAAATGGGGCCACTCTGCAAGCGCCCCACATGCAGGCATGCTTCTGCGGGGTCCAGGGGGTTAAAGCAGGTGGCGAGAAAGCAACACAACGCTGCCTGCTTTAACTCTTTGATTACTGTACAAGGTTGTAGGGTACTTGCAGTGTGACCTCATTCACTTGAATGGGTCATGCTTGGCAGGTGCTACACCCACCAACCAAGACAGGGCGTATAAGTCCTGCTGTAGTTGCAACGTGTACACCCCACTGCAGCTAAAGGGGGTGTGGTTGGAAGGGTGGTAAAAAAAAAATCTTTAACTATGGGGGTTTTGCAAATGTAAATGTACCCTTACTGTTCTGAACCCCCTATAACTCTGCTTTCACATTGCTGTGCTGTGGTTTCTTTCCCGTATTAGCGGCTCTTTGCCATAGATTTCTGTTATGTCCTGAAGGTGTGGTGCACTTTCTGAAAGCACATCAGAGAAAATTGAGTACTGTCCGTGATACTTTTTTTATTTGCACTAACATACAATTTTTCAGGACAAGCTTTCGGGGTATGTCCCCTTCTTCAAGGTCCAAGCAGTACTGATTCACACATTTTTAAGCAGAATGTTAAAGAAAAAAAGGAAAAGAAAAAAAAAAAAGAAAACAAAACACATACAAATCAATGGTAATAAAGATAGCAGCAGAGTTAGTGAGATAAGACAGAGGGAGAGCTAGGAGGGAATGCAAGGGGGGGGAATACTAATCACAGAGCGGTCGTAAAACTTTAGCATAATGTGTAAGGAAACCAATGTCTAAATTCAGGCCATTATTCTTTGTGTCAAAAAGAAGTATCATTCTTAGTTCAAACGTTTTCCTTTCCTGGATAGTTCTGAAATTCCCTTTAAGAACTAAGACATTGAGGTCTTCTATAGTGTGGTCCGATTGTGAGAAATGATGTCCCACAGGTGTGCATAAACTGTCTTCTTTATGTTCTTTGATGGTATGTCTGTGCAAATTCATCCTCACTTGCAACTTCTGTCCTGTTTCACCAACATAAGATCCTTTGCTGCAGCTTTTGCATTGGATGAGGTACACAACATTACTTGAGGTACAGCTGTAAGATCCCATGATATAGAAGGTCCCATTTGTGTGTGTAACACTTTTGGATAGATTTATCTGGTTGCATAGTTTGCAGCGTTTTTTATTGCAGGGTTTGCAACCATTATTTTTGACTTCATAATCAGAGTGAAGTTTCCTGCTGATTAGTTTGTGTCTGAGGTTGGGTGGTTGTCTGAAAGCCAATAATGGGGGTTGTTGGAATATTCCTTTCAGAGTTTCGTCCTCTGTTATAATGGGTTGTAAATCTTTAATTATCTTTTTGATCCCTTCAAGTGCTGGGTTGTATGTGGTCACTAGAGGTACTCGGTTATTTGTTTTTTTCTCTGTGTATTGGAGGAGATTTTCTCTATGGGTTTTCAAGGCTGTGTTTATGCTGTTGTTTATGGTTTTGTCTTTGTAACCTTTCTTATGGAAGGAGTCTGCCAGTGTTCTGAGATGTTTATCTCTGTCTTCTGGGTCTGAACAAATTCGGTGGTATCTGATGGCCTGGCTGTGTATGATGGCCCGTTTGGTGTGTTGGGGGTGAAAACTGGAACTATGAAGATAGCTGCATCGGTCAGTCGGTTTTCTGTATATTGACGTGTGTAGCTTGTCATCCCTGATGTATACTGTAGTGTCCAGGAAGTTGACATGTGTGTTCGAATAGTCCATTTTTAGTTTGATAGATGGGTGAAAAGTGTTGATCAATGAAAAGAATTGGTTTAGATTTTCTTCACCTTCAGTCCATATCATGAATATATCATCAATATAGCGATAATATCTGTATGGCTTTTGTTGTATGCTGTTCAGAAATTTGTCCTCCATGTCAGCCATAAATAAATTTGCATATTGGGGTGCCATTTTGCTTCCCATGGCAGTACCCATACACTGGAGATAGATGTCATTATTGAAAGTGAAGTAGTTGTGTGTAAGAATGAATTCAATGAGCCGTGTCACATCCTCAGCAGTGTATTTGTGGTCTGGTGAGGATGATAAGAATCTGTGACATGCCGCCAACCCATCCTTGTGAGGGATGTTACTGTACAGAGATTCTACATCCATAGTGACTAGAAGAGTATTAGGTGGTAATTGTTGTATATTGTTAAGCTTGTTCAGAAAATCAGTGGTGTCTTGCAGGAAACTTGCAGTGTTCATGACTAAAGGTTTTAACATGTTTTCTACAAGGCCTGAGATATGTTCAGTAAGTGTATTCATACCTGTTATAATGGGTCTGCCTGGATTTCCTGGCTTGTGGATCTTGGGCAGCATGTAGAAGTCTCCCATTTCTGGATTATCCGGAATTGCATTGATGAGTTCTGAATGTAGGTGGCTTGGTATTGTCGCAATGAGACCTTTTAATTGCTTAGTAAAATCCTGGGTCGGATCATAATCCAGTTTTTTGTAGTAAGTAGTATTTGCCAGCTGCCTCTGGCCCTCTTGTATATATTTGTCTGTATCCATCACAACGACTGCTCCCCCTTTATCTGCTGGTTTGATGGTTATGGCCTGATTATTGCGCAGATCATGTACAGCTCTTCGCTCCAGTGGCGAAAGGTTGTATAATGTTTTCTTTTGCTGGGTGGATATCAGGGATGTAACTCGCAGCCTGAAGCTGTCAATATAGGTATCCAGTTTGGGGTTGCGTCCTTGTGGAGGTGTGAAGTTGCTGTTCTTTTTCCTTTTGTAACCATCTATTGTCCTAGGATTCCTTTCCTTACTGTCAAAATATTCTTTGAGCCTTAGTCTCCTAAAGAATTCCTCCATATCTGACCATACCTGTAATTTATCCAATTTGGTGGTTGGGCAGAATGTGAGGCCTTTGGAGAGGACTGTTGTTTCTGGTGTAGTAAGTTGATGATTTGACAAATTTATTATTCCGAGTTCCTCTGTTATATCCACATTTTCTGTAAAGTCAGCATTTACACAAGGGATACCTTGGGATTCTGGATTGGCTTCCAAGTTGCTGATAGCAGGAGTTATAGAAGTTGTGTTTGTTTTGTGTTGTTTAGGTTGTATCCAAAAGGTCTGCTCTTGATGTAGCTTTTGGAGTTTTTTTTGCTTCCTGTTCATGGCAAGTTTTTGCAGTTGTCTTTGTAAGGTTTCAATTTCATTCTTAATTTGGTTGATGCTTGTGGGATCCAATGGTGTTGAGGTTTCAAACACCAACTGCTTTTGTTTCCGGATTGTTTCCCTTTTACCATAGAGTTTATGAATGAGGTTGTTCCTTAACCTCTCGCTGGTACGTCTGCAGAGTCTTTCTGCATAAGGAGAGTTCAGTGTATTTGCACAAGGATTTTTAATCCGGAGACCCTGTGGTATGAGATTCCTCTTTTTGCATCTTGAGAGAAAGAAGATGTCGCTGTTGACCTGTGTTTCCTTTGTGATCAGGTTGGTTAACTGCTTCTTTATGCGGCTATATGCAGTATCTTCCATCATACTTGATTTGTTGTAGCCGTATTAGTGCAATTGTGACAGAGAAAATTGAGTACTGTCCGTGATACTTTTTTTATTTGCACTAACATACAATTTTTCAGGACAAGCTTTCGGGGTATGTCCCCTTCTTCAAGGTCCAAGCAGTACTGATTCACACATTTTTAAGCAGAATGTTAAAGAAAAAAAGGAAAAGAAAAAAAAAAAGAAAACAAAACACATGAATTTAGACATTGGTTTCCTTACACATTATGCTAAAGTTTTACGACCGCTCTGTGATTAGTATTCCCCCCCCTTGCATTCCCTCCTAGCTCTCCCTCTGTCTTATCTCACTAACTCTGCTGCTATCTTTATTACCATTGATTTGTATGTGTTTTGTTTTCTTTTTTTTTTTCTTTTCCTTTTTTTCTTTAACATTCTGCTTAAAAATGTGTGAATCAGTACTGCTTGGACCTTGAAGAAGGGGACATACCCCGAAAGCTTGTCCTGAAAAATTGTATGTTAGTGCAAATAAAAAAAGTATCACGGACAGTACTCAATTTTCTCTGTCACAATTGCACTAATACGGCTACAACAAATCAAGTATGAAAGCACATCAAAACAGTCTAAATGCAGGAAATCTGCAGGTACACTGCACTACACCTGTGGTGTGGGTAAACTGCAGAACATCAGTGTGAAAGCAGCCCTATACTATTATGCCCAGTGTATTGCTTCACACTGACTAGAAGATCTCTTCTTTCCTGCTGCTGGCACCACTCTGGAGGAATAAGAGGTGGAGTGCAGTTGGTATCACTCCGCATTGGACAGGAGCCGGCACTACAGAGGAGGCAACGGCTTATGCAGCTCTTGCTCCCTACTACAATTCCAACTGAACAAGTAGTCCCTCTGCACTGCACTCTGATCCTCTGGGAAGCCCAGACCGCAATTTACCAGTAGATCACCATCTACAGGTTGCTGACCCCCCCCTCTATACAATTGGGCTGAGGAGACCAGCTGTTAGAAAACAGTTGGTGTTGATTGGCAGGTTTTTGAAGGAAAGCTCTGTGTTTATTCATTCTAAAGAAATGTTAACCACTTGACCTCCAGAAGATTTACCCCCAGACCATACGGCACTGTGTTACTTTAACTGACAATTGCACGGTCGTGCGACACTGTACCCAAAAAAAGTCGTCTTTTTTTTTTCCACAGATAGAACGTTCTTTTTGTGGTATTTGATCGCAGATCCCTGAACAATTTTTTTTATCTTAATGCATTAAGTTAAAAAATGTTCTGCCTTTAGAACTACTTTAAAAGAGTTGTGAAGGCATAAGGCTTTTTTTATCTTAATGCATTAAAGTGGTTGTAAACTCTCCCCGACAACTTTGTCCCATGTAAATCAGCATAAAAGACCCTAATGAACACTGCTTGTAGCTATCTCCTTACTTGCTTAGTATTGTTATCCTTTTTGTTCTTTAGAATGACTTCACTGAGCATGCCCAGATCTCCAATGATTTATGACACAATCTGTGTACTTGTCTGTCTATTATCAGATCTTCCTACACACAACACTGAAATCCCAGGAGACTGTATAATCACTCAGAGCTTCCTACTACACCTCATGTGACATCACATGGAGTGTAAACTTGGGCATCTGACAGCATTACTGCAGTCTTATCAACTGAAGCTGATAAGACTGACACAGGCAAACACTAGATAATCGGCACAAGTAAATACTATGAAATAAAACAAGTCAGCTATGAGCAGTGAAGCAGGGTTGCCATAGAAACGTTGGATTGAGAAGGAGGCTTGGTTAACAGTACAGGAAGTGTTCAATGTAAGGGCGGAAATGCACTCTACTGTGGACTAGAAAACAATACTTAAGATGGCGCTGCCTTACCCCTGGAAACAAGTTTTTTTTAAAGCTTCTTTAAACAGTAAGTAATATGCGATTTGGGCTGGATTACAGTGGCTATAGTTAGATAATTACTTATTATAATGGACTAAATGAAAAGCAGCATCAGATTGGGAGAGTTTACTTCCTCTTTAAGATAAAAAATCTTTTGTGTGCAGCAGCCTCCCCAGCACCCCCTAATACTTTCCTGCACCCCATCTCTATCCAGCGCTGTCCATGAATCCCTTGGCTGTCCCAGACTCTCCCTGCTGATTGGCTGAGAGACAGCAGCCGCTGCTGTCTAAATCCGTTAGCCAATCGGGGAAGAGAGGGGACATGGACGAAGGGCAGCTCTGTGTCTAAATGGACACACAGAGCTGCGTCTCGGCTCTGGTGCCCCCATAGTAAGCTGGTAGCAGCAGGTCAGTAACATGACTGGGTATAAAAAGAGCATCTTGGAGAGTCAGTGTCTCATAAATAATGATGGGCAGAGGTTCACCAATCTGAGGATATAGTTGGGCACTCCCAATAAGAACCTGTGACAGCTCCCACAGTTCTTTTAACCCCTTCAACGGCAGATGATTACAGTGTGGGGGTTATGGGCAGAGGAAAATTTCACCTAACATGAGGTATATGCACAAGGGATACATTCATGTCTCTTGTAAGCTATGTACTTTGTGCTGATGAGTTTTGTGGTTTTTGTTTTGTCTTTAACCAAGTATATGGAGGTAGGCCTTCCTTGTCTGCCTCCAGGAGGGAAGAGCTCATCCCTCTTTGCCTCTGCAGGCTCTTCACCCATTAGCACTGGAATGTGGCTGTGTTCTGTCCTGCTGTTCCACCACCTTAAAGTGATTGTAAAGGCTGAAGGTTTTTTACCTTCATGCTTTCTATGCATGAAGATAAAAAACCTTCTGTGTGTTGCTTCCCCTAATACTCACCTGTCACCCTTCTTAATCCAGCAATGTGCACAGGAGCCTCGGCTATCCTAGATCTCGCTCTCCTCCTTGGCTGACACAGCAGAGGGAGCGATTGGCTCCCACTGCTTTCAATCACAGCCAATGAGGAAAGACCATGGGGCGGGGCTAAGCCACAGCTCTGTGTCTTATTGATGCATAGAACGGGGCTAAGGAGCGAGCACGCACCAGTGCCCCCCATAACAAGCAGCTTTCTATTGGGGGCACTGGTCAAGGGGGAGGAGCCAGGAGCACGGGCGGGAGACCCAAGAAGAGGATCGGGGGTGTTCTGTGCAAACCTATTGCACAGAGCAGGTAAGTATAACATGTAGGTTTAAACAAATAAAATCCTGAAGTTTTAATGTCATTTTAATAAAGAAATATCCGCAGCCGCCAAGCTGTCCCTTCTGTAAAATGAAATGGGCAACACAGGCAAGTCAAGGTTCTGACACCTTAAAGTGAACATTCTTTCAAAAAACAAATGCTACACGATGGAAACTGTTAGGAACCTCTTCTGTGCCCCTCTATGCTTTTGTTTCACTGACATTCTATGACTTCCTGGCTGAGTGCCATCAAATGCTAGTCCTACTGCCTTCAGTGGCCACTGAGCTACTCTCGTTGGACATTGGAGTGGAAGTGGGCAGGAATAGCCATAAAGTCTAACCCCAGGTACAAGTGAAATTGCGTGTGCAGAATAATTTTTTGGAGTAAGGAATAAAAAAAAAAAAAAAAAACAGGCTGGCTGGTGTATACCTGTTGGCAAGATTTTCACTTCAAAACCTGAACATGGAGGACTGTTTTGCTGCATTGAGATTTTTATTTACATGTTTAAAATTCCATTTTAGGCCTGAGGCTCCATGCACATTAGCGTTTTATTTAAAGCGGAGTTCCACCCACTTTTGAAAGGTGGTCTTAAACAAAAGACAGCCCCTCGATTTTGGATATTTTTAAACTTTTTTTTTTTTTTCTTTCGTACCTTTTTTGAAGTACCGAGTGTACTTCCGTCCTAGGTTGGCCGCGGCCCAGAATATAATGTCCTCTTCTGCGGCGAGCCCTCCTCCTTCCCCGCTGTCTTCTGGGACCTGTGTGTCCCAGAAGACAAGCTGGCCATTCACAAAGTGCCGCGCGACATGCGCATGCGCAGTAGGAAACTGGCTGTGACGCCGCAAGGCTCCACTGCCGGTTTTCCCTTAGTTACAATGGCGGCGCCTGCACCCGAGATTCAATGGATGGATCGGCTTCGGGGGGGTGACATCGCGGGCTCCCAGGACAGGTAAGTGTCCTTATTAAAAGTCAGCAACTGCAGACTTAAAAAAAAAAAATGTTTGTGGCTGGAACTCTGTTTTAAGCTAAAAAAAATGCTGGATAATAAAAACACTAGTAATAGCTTTTTCTAGTAGCGTTTTAGCAGTGTTTAAGAGCGTTAGGTTTTGCAGTAAAAGGGGGCAAAAAACTATTAGGAGCATTTCTGCTGCAAAAACGCTCCATGAAACTCTTCAAAAACTATTTTTTTTCTGCTCCTGGACGCTGAAGCGCAACAAACGCTAATTGCCTAAAGTAGTGTGCATGGACACATAGGATAACATGATTTAGCTTCTAGGAGCAGAAAAAATGCTAATAAAAGTTTCTAGGAGCCTAAAAAAAAAACCCACTAGTGTGCATAGAGCCTAAAGATTAAAATAAAAACCCCAAATATATTTTCTGAAAGCAGACATCATATAGAAATAGTGATAGTGCCAATTTTTTTATGTCACACGTTATTAGTGCAACGGTTTAGGAAATGCAAAATTTCAATAAATATAAGTTAATTTAAGGGTGCACAGACACAATAAATTACCAATTTTTTTGTAAAATATAAAAGATGAAATTGTGCCAAGTAAAGAGATCAAACCTTAAAATTGTGTGCACCCGTAAAATGGTGACAAACTTCACCCTATATCCTCCATAGGTGGTGCCTAAAAGCTCCTACAGATCATCAATTTGGAGTTGGAGGCTGAGATAAAAAGCCTTCTGTGTGCAGAAGCCCCCCTAACACCCGAGGTCCCTCTCTGTCCAGCAATGTCCACGAGTGTCTCAGTCATCTGAGATTCTCCTTCCTGATTGGCTGAGACACAGCAAAGGCGCCACTGGATCCCGCTGCTGTCAATCAAAGTCAGCTAGCCAATCAAGGGAAAGAGGGGGTGGGGCCGGGTCGGGGTTCCGTATCTGAATGGACACGGAGATGTGACTCAGCCCATGGTGCCCCCATACCAAGATGTTTGCTGTGGGGCCACTGAACAGAAGGGAGAGGCCAGGAGCTTTGAAGAGGGACCCAAGAAGAAAACCAATGCACAGAGGTAGTAGGTATAACATGTTGTTATTTTTATAGGAAAAAAAAAAAATAAGACTTTGCAATCACTTTAAAGAGGAGCTCCAGATGTTTTTGTGTTTTTTTTTTTTTTTTTTTTAAGTCAGCAGCTACAAAAACCTGTAGCTGCTGATTTGTAAGAAACAGACCCCTGTCCCAGGATCCAGTGATGTGCTCACCCGAGCCGTCCCTTCTCTCCCCAGTGCTGGCATCTTAACTGTGGGTCGCGCTGCTCATTGTGAATGGTCCTGCTTCTGGGACCTACAGTATGAAATGTCCCAGATGACTGAGGGGAGGAGAACTTCCGCTTGGATTGCGTAGGCGATCACTTCGCAAGGGAACCGCTCCCCCTCTCTCTAAAAAAAAAATAAAGTGCCGTTTGGAAAAGGGGAAGGGGCGCGGGAGGCCTTCAAGTGGAACTTCCTCTTTTGGGTGGTGGTTTGCTGTAACCATAAACCAAGAATTATTGCTCTTACTCCGGTGTGAATGGTAATAAGTAGCACAATCAATGTTTTTGAGTCCCAACAACTGCATTTACATGTGTATGTGGGGGGCGCAAGCATTTTTTGGGGGAGATTGTTATCACTTAAAAAAAAAAAAAAAAAAATTTTATCCATCACATCGGGGACAAAAAGTCCCCAATGCGATGTATTTTTTGGTGACAGGTTTTCTTTCTAATGAGACGTCGGGTGTCTAAAAGGCCATTACTGGGGTGTGCGAAAGCGATCTGGTGGCTGCACAGCTGCCGAATCCCTTTTCTTTGCCAGCTTGTCAGATTTACATAACCCCCGCCGCAGTCACTGACTTTTCTACATTGGTGCCAGTAAAAGGGTTAAAAGGAATTTGGAATTTACTAAAATTGGAGCAGCTGTGCCTAGTAACCAATCAACTTCAGCTTGTTCAGTTAGCCCCCGTTCACATCGGAGCGATTTATTATGTCAAATCCCAGCCTCTTGCTGGAAATGGCACTGTCCCAATCGGTGCAACGCTGACTTTGCGGCGCCGCACCAATTTCCAAAAGCAGTTCCTGTACTACTTTTGGCAAGTTGGGGGGCGATTTCAATAGACATCTGTGCATGAACCCACACAGATGTCTTTCAAATCGCCTCGAACTTGTACTGAAATGCCGATTTAAAATTTTGAGAGTTCAGCTGAACTCGCAGGATTTCAAACCCGTGTTCAGTGTGAACGTATCCTAAAAGTGATACTAAAGTCTTGTTTGTTTTTTTTTTTCTTTAAAAATATCAAACATGTTATACTTGCCTCCTCTGTGCAGTTGGTTTTGCACAGAGCAGCCCAGATCCTCCCCTTCTCGGGTCCCTCGTCGGCGCTCCTGCCCCCTCCCTCCTGCCGAGTGCCCACACAGCAAGCCACTTGCTATGGGGTCACCTGCGCTGAGACGCAGCTCTGTGTGTCCATTCGGACACGGAACTGCGGTTTGGCCCTGCCCACTCTCTCTCCTCATTGGCTAACTAAGTTTGACAGCAGAGGGAGCCAATGGTGCCGCTGCTGTGTCTCAGCTAATCAGGAGGAAGGAGGGGGCTTAGGTAAGTATTAGGGGGGCTGCCGCACACTGAAGGTTGTTTTTTTTTTTTTAATCTTAATGCATAAAGATAAAAAAAACTTTCTGCCTTTACAACCACTTTAAGCTATTACAATGAAAGCTAGAAGCTGATAGGTTGCCATGGACAGGGGCTCCAGACTTTTTCTGCTCCAGTCTTAGTAAATTCCCATCATTGTTTTTTTTGTAAGAAATTATTGTAAGTTTTAGGCTTCATGCACACTGTGCTCCTTTGGACACCTTTTCTTCTTACAGGAGAAGAGCAGTGTTTTTGACAGGCGCTAATGCATGCTATCGGCCAGAATTCTGTATAATTCAGGCCATTAGAATGCATTAACATGCATGTTTTGAGTGTTTATGCGTTTTTTGGCGGGGGGGAAGGTTTAGCCCAAATGCTCCTCTCTGAACATGCAGGGTTTTTTTTGTTTTTTATTCCATACCTCTAAACAACTATGTTAACATGCACACATAGGCTAGCATGGAGGGGCAGGGCTGCTGATAAGGCAGTACAGCCATCCCTCCTGTACTTGGTCCAGACACCATCAGTTCAAAAGAGGGGCCCGGGCACCTGCTGAGAAGGAGGCCTGGCTGTACTTTCTTAATTGCAGCCACCGTTCCTCTTCTGCCTCCCCCTGCCAGCGCTGCCAGCTTCTTCTCCTCTCTCTCTCCGGCTGCACTGCAGGGGGATTGGTTCTAGCACGTGCGCCGATTCCATCTGTCCAGGCCCCCCTGTGTGCCCCCCCCCCCGCAGCGCTGCTGGCTTCCCTCTTCTCCTCTCCCGCTGGCAGGCTGCTGCAGGCATACGGATGGATGTTTCAGGATGGAGAGCAGGGGAAGGGGCCAGTAAATATGTCACTTTTTGACCCCTTCCTTCCTTTCTTGAATTAATACAGTGAGTGATCGGTACCCCTTACTCCTGTGTCCATGCATCACTGAAGCATAGTAAATTGTATTTAATATGCCTTAGTTTGTGAATGAGCAGGAAGTCATAGAGCACTTCCTATTCCTTCATCTGTGCAGCTGAGGTTGCAGAGAAACAGACTGATGTTTTCAGTCACTTTCGGCTGGGGTGGTGTGTGTGTGTGTGTGTGTGTGTGTGTGTGTGTGTGGGGGGGAGTTCCCTGTAGGCTTTATGTGGCCCCCTAATTTCTAACAGCAGCCCTGTGGAGGGGCATTTAGAGGCAGAAGGGAAAAAAAATGTCAAAAGTCTGAACAACGGGTATTTTTGAGCTGCAGCGTGCATTAAGGCCTTGTAATTATGTTTACTGGCTCTGTTCTTTCATACAGTTTTGTTACCATAGATTTCCAGATCAGTGGACAGAGAGGAAGCTTTGTGCTTGGCTTCCCCCTCCTTGCTTAGCAGCTGTTGAGATAAGGTATGAGCACACAGGGGGTGCATTGTTTTTAGTGACTTGGCTGACTCAGAGACCAGTATAAAGTGGGACCTAAGTATGTAATGATGAACTATAGTCAGTACAGAGAAACAATTATTTAAGCCAAACAATCAAATTTCTCCAAAAATGTAGGCCAAAATGTATTCTACATGTTGCAAGTGCTGGCAGTGATCAGGGGCTGATCCTGCTAACACTGTTTTTGGGGACAAAAGTAAAGATCTCATCATGATCAAGATACTGATCTGTACACACTATACTAGTAATGGCGGTGATCAGCAACTTATAGTGTGGCGGGCAATCTGGCGCTGACACTGGCTGGGAGGGACACTAACTGACATTGACGTTGTCAGTGCCACCAATCAGTGATAACATAGCTCCCAACTGTCCCTGATTTTGAGGGACTGTCCCTGATTTGGACCTCTTTCCCCCCCCCCCCCTCATTTGTCCCTTATTTTGGTCTGATCTATATAGTTGTATATAAAATTCACTTCTATATCTGAGTCCGTCGGATGGGGCATACACACGATCGGAATGTCCGACCGAAAGCTCCCATCGGACTTTTTCTGTCGGGATGTCCGGCCGTGTGTATGCGGCATAACAAGAGCATGCAAGAATATGTGTGCTGCTTTTACTTGCACATCTGCCTGAGTTTCTCCCCTTTTCCCCCTTTCTTTCAGTTTTGAACAGCAGAGAGAAATCCAGCCAGAGTCTGTTTTTACAAACACCGATCAGTGCTGTGATTGGCCACAGCTGATCAGCAGGTATACTGCCAAAATGATTGGCCGTAACCTGCTGATAAACCCCAGCTGTTGCTAATCACAGCACAGGTCAGCAGGGGGCGCACTTGTGCCTGAAAACCAGGATATAAGCAGCGACATGCGGGTACGTTGCCTAGCCTGCAGCTGCTGCCCACTCATAGTAAATGCACTGTAGGTGATTATTGTAATTATTGGTATAGTAGAAACAGGAATGCACAGACAGGTAAATATTGCAAACCCCTTCAATTCAAACAAATGTCTCGTAGCAACTTGGTTCTTTCCTGAGAGTGGTGCTTATTGGATTCCAGAACAGATGACAAAGTTCAACAGAGTAACTGTCAAATTAATACAATGATCAGAAGCCTCCAGAGTTCCCAGTTCTGTCACAACAAGCATATGGACACGCAACCCATCCAGCATATGTGTCCAATCTATATTATGCACCTAGGTGGCTTCCATGTATTCAATAATGTATACTATATTCTAGAACCTTCCTTCCATAATGCTGTCCAGCAATCAATTATTAAAATTTTTTTTTTTTTTAGTCAGAAAAGCTTTATTAGATTTGCACAAACAAGTTCCAGCAGCAGTCAGATATCCAAGTACATCTGTTACATAAAGTTACAATAACACAGAACAAGCTATCAAAACTCAACACCAGTCAGGGATGGATAAAGTTGCTACAAGCCAAGCTAAGTGACACGGCTCTCCCAAATAATCAGAATCTTTCTTGATATAGTTTCTTTCCTTTTTTTACCAAGATGTAAAGGTAGCTGATTGGTTGATCAAACACTTTTAATCTTAACGTGAAGACCCCGGCAGTTACTTAAGATATCTATTAAGGCTACTTTAGTATTTACAGCAGGGGTTTCAAACTCAATCTCATCGCGGGCCCTCAAAGGGCTGGTTGTATTTGGGGTGTGCTACGTAAAGAGTGCAGTTCCAGGGGAGCCCTATGCACAGAGTGCAGAGTTCAGGGGGTGTGTTGTGTACAGGGTGCAGAGTTAATGAATATGTTATTTACAGAGTGCAGAGTTAAGGAATGTGTTATGTACAGAGTGAAGGGTTCAAGAGTGTGCTACGTAAAGAGTGCAGTTCCAGGGAGGCCCAATGCATAGATTCAGGGGTGTGCTAGATATAGAGGCAAACCCTAAAGATTTTACCCCCATTCCAGCTGCAAAACTGGGTGTGAGGGTAACAAGAAAAGACCTAGCGGGCTGCGTGTTTGCCATATGTGATCTACAGTAAACTATTACCCATTTGACCATTTACAGTGCCTTGCAAAAGTATTCACCCCCTAGGCTTTTTACTTATTTTGTTACATTACAGCCTTTAGTTCAATGTTTTTTTTAATCTGAATTATATGTGATGGATCAGAACACAATAGTCTAAGTTGGTGAAGTAAAATTAGAAAAATATATACATAAAACTATTTTTCGAAATAATAAACTGATAATTGGCATGTGCGTATGTATTAAGCCCCTTTGTTATGAAGCTCATAAAAAGCTCTGGTGCAACCAATTACCTTCAGAAGTCACATAATTAGTGAAATGATGTCCACCTGTGTGCAACCTAAGTATCACGTGATCTGTCATTACATATGTTCACCTTTTTGAAAGGCCCCAGAGGCTGCAACACTTAAGCAAGAGGCACCACTAACCAAACACTGCCATGAAGACCAAGGAACTCTCCAAACAAGTAAGGGACAATGTTGTTGAGAAGTACAAGTCAGGGTTAGGTTATAAAAAAAATATCCAAATCTTTGATGATTCCTAGAAGCACCATCAAATCTATCATAACCAAATGGAAAGAACATGGCACAACAGCAAACCTTCCAAGAGACAGACACACACCAAAACTCACAGACCGGGCAAGGAGGGCATTAATCAGAGAGGCAGCACAGAGATCTAAGGTAACCCTGGAGGAGCTGCAGAGTTCCACAGCAGAGACTGGAGTATCTGTACATAGGACGACAATAAGCCGTACGCTCCATAGAGTTGGGCTTTATGGAAGAGTGGCCAGAAGAAAGTCATTACTTTCAGCAAAAAACAAAATGGCACGTTTTGAGTTTGCGAAAAGGCATGTGGGAGACTCCCAAAATGTATGGAGGAAGGTGCTCTGGTCTGATGAGGTTAAAATTGAACTTTTTGGCCATCAAAGAAAATGCTATGTCTGGCGCAAACCCAACACATCACCTAAAGAACACCATCCCCACAGTGAAACATGGTGGTGGCAGCATCATGTTTTTCAACAGTCGGGACTGGGAAACTGGTCAGAGTTGAGGGAAAGATGGATGGTGCTAAATACAGGGATATTCTTTAGCAAAACCTGTACTATTCTGTGTGTGATTTGAGGCTAGGATGGAGGTTCACCTTCCAGCAGGACAATGACCCCAAACACACTGCTAAAGTAACACTTGAGTGGTTTAAGGGGAAACAAGTAAATGTGTTGGAATGGCCAGTCAAAGCCCAGACCTCAATCCAATAGAAAATCTGTGGTCAGACTTAAAGATTGCTGTTCACAAGCGCAAACCATCCAACTTGAAGGAGCTGGAGCAGTTTTGCAAGGAAGAATGGGCAAAAATCCCAGTGGTAAGATGTGGCAAGCTCATAGAGACTTATCCAAAGCAACTTGGAGCTGTGATAGCCGCAAAAGGTGACTCTACAAAGTATTGACTTTAGGGGGGTGAATAGTTATGCACATGACTTTTTCTGTTATTTTGTCCTATTTGTTGTTTGCTTCACAATTAAAAAAAAAAAAAACATCTTCAAAGTTGTGGGCATGTTCTGTAAATTAAATGATGCAAATCCTCAAACAATCCATGTTAATTCCAGGTTGTGAGGCAACAAAACACAAAAAATACCAAGGGGGGTGAATACTTTTTCAAGGCACTGTATCTTGTCATGGTTAGGATATTAAATTAGCATAGTAAGTCCGCCAATTCTAATCAGTCTCAATGACTTCCCTTTTTATGGGACTGTTTGCTTTCTACACCTGTACATTCAGAAAAACACACACTATATATACAGTGGGTGAAATAAGTATTGAACACGTCACCATTTTTCTAGGTAAATATATTTCTAAAGGTGCTATTGACATGAAATATTCACCACATTTCAGTAACAACCCATGCAATCCATACATACAAAGAAACCAAATGTACCAATTATTTACTTGGTACAAAATCCTTTGTTGGTAGCTTCAAGACGCCTCCTGTATGGAGAAGCTGGTCTCATGCATTGCTCAGGTTTCATTTTGGCCCATTCTTCCTCACAAACAGTCTTCAAATCTTGAAGGTTCCGTGGGCCTCTTCTATGAACTCTGATCTTTAGTTCTTTCCATAGATTTTCTATTGGATTCAAGTCAGGTGATTGGCTGGGCCAATCTAGCAGCTTTATTTTCTTTCTTTGAAACCGATTAAGAGTTTCCTTGGCTTTGTGTTTGGGATCATTGTCTTGCTGAAATGTCCACCCTTGTTTCATCTTCTGTTTCAATATTTTTATTAAAGGTTTTCTCAAAATAAAAGAATCAAAAGATTCCAGCATTCATTTTGGACAATACACAATAGGCACAAAATGGATTACATATAAAGACACAAGGTTATGCATTGTAACTACTCAAATAGAAAACAAAAGGAGTTTAACAGCAATCCTCACATTGGCAAAGGGTTAATTCCTCTGAAACAACTTTCCTTGGCACACATCTAAGACATATAACCGCAAACTGCAACTGGTTTTTCAATCAACTACAGTGTAATGTTATAGTTTGCAAAGAAACTGCAGAACATAGAAGTCACAGTATGTCTTTCTATTTTTTAGTAACAATGTGATTTGATGGAGTTCGGAGTACCTCCTCCGCATTGGAAGGTGCAAATCCCCTCAACCATGTAGAGAAGGACTCTCTATCCTCCATACCCGCAGAGGTATTTGCAGTCCGAATCCCTCAATCACAGAAACTAGAAAAAGAAAAACCCTTGTTTCATCTTCATCGTCCTGGTAGATGGCAGCAGAATTTTTTTTTTTTTATATATCATTTTTTTATTTTTATTTTAACAAAGGAAAATGAACAGCCTCTTCCATTGTTGACATACAACACCAGTATACAAGCAACCAACCGCATATCATCAGGTTCAATATCATATAACAATAACATTTAATCTTGGAAAATATATAATAAAAGTATCTCAATTCCACTTCCCAAATTGCTAACCGATCCTGATCATGGGGGAACGCAACCCCCGATACAAGACCTAGCGAAGTATCTACCCCCCCCCCCCCAATATTCCCAGCATAATGGCTGATATCGGACTATTCCCCTCCTTTCCTTTTCTACCCCTCAAAAAAAAAAAAAAAATTCTACCTCCCTCCCCCAAGGCTCCACCTCCTCCCGATTTAGATTATTATTATCGAGGGACCCGTGTCCACTTCCCTCATCTCATAGGGGTCAAATCAATACGTTTTCTTCCTCTGATTAAATAAAAAGATTCCATAGTGACCATGTTTTTGTGTAAATTTCTCATTTTTGTCGGGATGTCCAGACTTATGCCCCGTACACACGGTCGGATTTTCCGACGGAAAATGTGTGATAGGACCTTGTTGTCGGAAATAAGTCAACGGCGAGGCTGCATTCACGGCAATGGGGTGCTGCATTCATGGCAGTGGTAAGGCTGCATTCATGGCAATGGCGAGGCTGCATTCATGGCAACAGGGGTGCTGCATTCATGGCAATGCCCCTTATTTTGCTTCACAGCTCTTTATTTAAAATGTAAGTTTTTTCCTGAAACTTCCCTCTTAAAGTGAAATCCAAATAACACAACCAAGCTCATCTCTTCACCACACACAGCCACAAAGGCAAGTGTATTAGTGCTCGGTGGAACACTCTTATGCCCCGTACACACAGTCGGACATTGATCGGACATTCCGACAACAAAATCCATGGATTTTTTACGACGGATGTTGGCTCTAACTTGTCTTGCATACACACGGTCACACAAAGTTGTCGGAAAATCCGATCGTTCTGAACGCGGTGACGTAAAACACGTACGTCGGGACTGTAAACGGGGCAGTAGCCAACAGCTTTCTTCTCTTAATTTATTCTGAGCATGCGTGGCACTTTGTGCGTCGGATTTGTGTACACACGATCGGAATTTCCGACAACGGATTTTGTTGTCGGAAAATTTTATAGCAAGCTCTCAAACTTTGTGTGTCGGAAATTCCGATGGAAAATGTGTGATGGAGCCTACACACGGTCGGAATTTCTGACAACAAGTTCCTATGGGACATACTAAAAGGAATGACAGAATGGAATGCCCATAGACTTTAACAGGAAGATGGAATGCCCATAGAGAGTAATGGAACAAAGTGGAATGCCCATAGAGAATAATGGAAAAAAAATTCTATTTCTGACAGACTCTTTAGACATATCATCAATTTCTTTTTTTAAAACCTACTTTTAAATATCAGTGGCCATGTTTAATATTGAGATTAGGTGGGATTATTGCTGTTTTTTATGGCATAACAAAGGTGAATGACAGAAGGGAATGTCCATAGAGTATAATGGGAAGAAAAATCTAAACTCGTTTGCAGGCAAATCTGAGAGACATAGCAATTTATCCTTTACCACAGCTGTTCCTCAAGTAGAGTAGCAGATTATAAGATTGAGATTATTTGGGATTACAGCTGTTTTCTATGGAATGACAGATAAATAATAGAAAGGAATGTCCATAGATTATAATGGGAAGCAAGATGTGACCTGGAGTCAGAAATACTGGTCATATCAGATCAATCTTTAGCAGACATACTCTCTATGTCCAGTGGTGATGTCCAAATTTCACATTAAGTGGGATTATTATTGTTTTCTATGGAATGACAAACATATGACAGAATGGAATGCCCATAGAGTATAATGGGAAGCAAGATGTGACCTGGAGTCAGAACCATTGGTCATATCAGATCATTCTTTAGCAGACATACTCTCTATGTCCAGTGGTGATGTTCAAATTTGACATTAAGTGGGAATATTAATGTTTTCTATGGAATGGCCAACATATGACAGAAGGGAATGCCCATAGAGTATAATGGGAAGTAAAATCTAAACTCATTTGCAGGCAAATCTGAGAGACATAGCAATTTATCCTTTACCACAGCTGTTCTTCAAGTAGAGTAGCAGATTATAAGATTGAGATTATTTGGGATTACATCTGTTTTCTACGGAATAACAAACATATGACAGAATGGAATGCCCATAGAGTATAATGGAAAGCAAGATGTGACCTGGAGTCAGAACCATTGGTCATATCAGATCAATCTTTAGCAGACATACTCTCTATTAGGGATGAGCTTCGAGTCGAACTCATGTTCGACTCGAACATCGGCTGTTCGCAAGTTCGCCGAACAGCAAACAATTTGGGGTGTTCCCTGCAAATTAGAATGCCGCGGAACACCCTTTAAAACCTAACAAGCCAAGACAGTACCAATACCCCCCAAATTGCCCATTTTTGGAAAATAGACAGTCCAAGATATTTAGTAAAAGGCATGGTGAGTTTTTAGAAATTCTTTGTAAAATCAAATTTTTTTTTTTCAGTTTTATTTTTTCACAAAATTACATTGTTAGCAGGTTATTTATCAAACACAGCATATGCATACCACAAATCACACACCAAAATACATTCTTCTACTCTTTCTGAGTATGATGATACCACATGTGTGAGACTTTTACACAGCGTGACCACATACAGAGGCCCAACATGCAGGGAGCACCTTTAGGCATTATAGGAGCATAAATTAATAATTTCCTGACTACCTCTTGCACTTTTAAAGGCCCTGGAGCACCAGGACACTGGAAATGCCCCAAAAATAACCCCAATTTTGAAAGAAAACACCCCAATGTATATTCTAGAAGGCATAATAAGTCTTTTGAACATGTCATTTTTTTTTTGAAAATTTGGAAAGAACATGAAAACGCATTTTTTAATTTTTTTTTAACAAAGTTGTCCATTTATACAATATTTCTAACACATAGCATGTACATAACAAAAATAACACCACAGATTCTCCTACTCCTCCTGAGTATGGCGATACCACATGTGAAAGACTTTTCCACAGCCTGGCCACATACAGAGGCCCAACATGCAGGGAGCACTGTCAGGTGTTCTAGGGGCATACATGTCAAGTCTAATTTGACTACCTATTACACTTTTGGGAGGCACTGTAGTGGCATGGATAAGAACTGATGTGGCATGGATGAGCATGAATGGGGATGGATGAGCCGTGGATGGGGATGACTGAGCATGGTTGAGCCATGAATGTGGATGCCTGAGCATGGATGGGATGACTGGGCATGAATGGGTATGGCTGGTTAGGGCTGTGTATGGCTGAGTATGGATAGGATGGCTTAGTAAGGCTGAGTATGGTTGGGTATTGCTGGGTATGGCTGAGTATGGATGGGGGTGGATGGGATGCCTGAGCATGGATGGGTGGAAGAATGCTGCAATGGGCACAGAGCAGCGCTGTGGGAACTACAGATCCAGCCCGCAACGCTGCTGCACCCGATCTCTCCCCTCTCCGTTCACACTGTGCCGATTGGTACAGAGAGGGGAGAGAGAAACCAGACATGATGCCGGTTTGTTTACAAGTGATTGCTCTGTCATTTGTCGGAGCAATCACGTGGTAAACTGCTGCTGTCAGCCGTGATCCATGATGCACCGGGTCCGGTCATGGATACTCCTGTGTGTGCGCCTGCGATTCTGGGAGGACATCATAGTAGGCCCTCCCTGAGTTATCGAGCCACGCTGTAGCCATCATTTGGCAATAGTGAGTTTGTTAAAGGGTTAAATCAAGGTGTGTTACTTATGCAGTGTAGCCAGAATACTTCCTTTAAGATTGCATCCAATAGGGACCTCCTCAATTTTGCAAAAAACACACATCAAAAAAATTGAAGATGCAATCCCAATCTTTGCAATATTCTCTTTAATTGAAATATTCATATACATTGCAGGTAATCTGAGATCAGCGACTGCACAGTTTCGACCATAACATGTTCTTCATCAAGCAGCACGTGTGCTTGATGAAGAACATTGTTATGTTCGAAACTGTGCATTCGCTTATCTCAGATTACCTGTAATGTATATGATTATTTGAAGTAAAGAGAATATTGCAAAGATCGGGATTGCATCTTCAATTTTTATACATAAAAAAACTGTCTTAAATAAAGGCAAAGCCTTTAAATGAGGCTGTTGTCTCAGATGGAATATATGTCCCTTTTAAATAGCTACGGTATATCTTTCAGGTTTGCCTGCAAAAGAGTTGATATATATTATACTTTATGGGCATTTCCTTCTTTCATTCCTTAGAAAACAATTATAACCCAATTTGTCTTGATTTTAAATATTGCCACTGAATTTGGAGAGTATATCTGCTAAAGATTTATTTGATATGTTGAATGGTTGTGACTCCGGGTCACATCTTACTTCCCATTATAGTCTATGGGCATTCCTTTCTATTATTTATCTGTCATTCCATAGAAAACAACTGTAATCCCAAATAATCTCAATTTTAGAATCTGCTACTCTACTTGAGGAACAGCTGTGGGAAAGGTGAAGTTGCTATGTCTCTCAGATTTGCCTGCAAACAAGTTTATATTTTTCTTCCCATTATACTCTATGGGCATTCCCTTCTGTCATTCACCTTTGTCATTCCATAGAAAACAATAATAATCCCGCTTCTTTTTTGAACATCACCACTAAACATAAAGAGTATGTCTACTAAAGATTGATCTGATATGTCCAATGGTTCTGACTCCAGATCACATCTTGCTTCCCATTATACTCTATGGCAGTGGTTCTCAACTCCTGTCCCCAGGACCCACTAACAGGCCAGATTTTAAGTATTACCTTGGGGAGATGCAGACTAGAATATTTCAATCACTGAGCAGCAAATGATATCACCTGTGATGTATTTCAGTTATCCTGCAAAACTGGCCTGTTAGTGGGCCCTGAGGACAGGAGTTGAGAACCACTGCTCTATGGGCTTTCCTTTCTATTATTTATCTGTCATTCCTTAGAAAACAGATGTAATCCCAAATAATCTCAATCTTACAATCTGCTATTCTACTTGAGGAACAGCTGTGGGAAAGGTGAAATTGCTATGTCTCTCAGATTTGCCTGCAAATTAGTTTTACTTCCCATTATACTCTATGGGCATTCCCTTCTGTCATGCCATAAAAAAACAAAAATAATCCCACCTAATCTCAATATTAAATATGGCCACTGATATTTAAAAGTAGGTTTTTAAAAAAAAAAATGATATGTCTAAAGAGTCTGTCACAAATTTATTTTTTTTTTCAATTATTCTCTATGGGCATTCCATTCTGTCATTCCTTTTAGTATGTCCTGTTCCTATCACACATTTTCTGTCGGAAGATCCGCCCGTGTGTACGGGGCATTAGAGTGGATTTTAACCCCTTCCCGCCGACCGAACGCATATATGCGTACTCGGCTTTCCGGGGTTATACCGGGATGATGCCCGCAGCTGCAGGCATCATCCCGGTACCGTTGTTTTCAGCGGGCGATCGGCTACCCGAGTATAACAACCGATGCGGCTAAAAGCCGCTCGGCTGTTATACCGGAGGAGCGGGAGGGGACATCCCCCCCTCCAGCCGCCTCCCGCCGCTGTTACCGGGCCTCCCGTGCGATCGGGAGGCCCGGTGTCTGTTCCGCTGCCTTCGGCGGCTGGGGGCGGACTGGAACGAAGCTGCGAGCGGCTTCGTTCCAGCCTTCTTCTTGTAAATGCGGAAGCGACGTCATGACGTCACTTCCAGTTTACTCGGCTGCCAATGGCGCCGAATTTAAAAAAGTACACAGTATTCAGAATCGCCGTTTTCGGCGATCTGAATACTTTGAAGTGTAAAGGAGGGATGGGGGGGTCTTTTAGACCCCCGATCCCTCCATAAAGAGTACCTGTCACCACATATTACTGTCACAAGGGATGTTTACATTGCTTGTGACAGCAATAAAAGTAAAAAAAAAAAAAATAAAATTTTAAACACAATTTATAAAGTACAAAAATAAATAAAATAAATTAAAAAAAAAAAAAAATTTTTTTAAAGTGCCCCTGACCCCGCGAGCTCGCGCAGCGAAGAAAACGCATACGGAAGTCGCGCCCACATATGTAAACGGTGTTCAAACCACACATGTGAGGTATCGCCGCGATCGTCAGAGCGAGAGCAATAATTCTAGCCCTAGACCTCCTCTGTAGCTCAAACCTGGTAACCGTAAAAAATTTTTAAAGCGTCGCCTATGGAAATTCAAAGGTACCGTAGTTCGTCGCCATTCCACGAGTGCGTGCAATTATAAAGGGTGACATGTTTGGTATCTATTTACTCGGCGTAACATCATCTTTCACATTATACAAAAAAATTGGGGTAACTTTACTGTTTGGATTTTTTAAAATTCATGAAAGTGTCACTTTTCCAAAAATTTGCGTTTAAAACACCGCTGCACAAATACCGTGTGATAAAAAATATTGCAACAATCGTCATTTTATTCTCTAGATTCTCTGCTAAAAAAATATATATAATGTTTGGGGGTTCTAAGTAATTTTCTAGCAAAAAATACGGATTTTAACTTGTAAACACCAAATTTCAAAAATAGGCTTAGTCATGAAAGGGTTAAAGGTTCAAAGAATGTCAGGCAGAATGGTCGGCCCTCACACATGTTCACTTCATCAAATCTGGCCTTCTTTGAAAAAAGTTTGGACACCCCTGCTATAGAAGGACAGAGGGGATTTGGGGTCCTATGGGGGGGTTTGGTGCTTCTATATGGTAACAGAGAGGGGATTTTGGGTCCTGTGGGGGAAGAATTGTGGTTCCTATTGAGGAATGGAGCAGATATTGGGTCCTATGTGGGGGGGGGGGGGAGAGGCTGGGTACCCTGGTGGAGGGACAGATGGGGGATTGGGCTCCTATAGAGGAACATATGGGGGGGGGTTGGTGCTCCTATAGTGGGGAAATGGATGTAGAGTCATAAGGAAGGAGAGAAGGACGGGGGAGTTGAGGCTCCTATAGGGGAAGCAGAGGTGTGTTGGGGCTCAGTCATAGGACAGTCATGAACTTCGTGCTCCCTTCTCACTGCACAGCCCGCCTCTCAGCCAACCCTCCTTCTCTAGAGGGGGAGGGGCCTACGGAGCGGCGTGTGAGCAGTCCGGGGACGCGCACGCAGGCGAAGCTGTGGACGCGGCTGGACCCCGCCCTCTTCCTCATTCCCACTGCGGAAGTGTCGTTGAAGGCGGGGCCTGGGATCAGGTGACCGGAAGTAACGGGTGATGGTGTCTCTGTGGCCGGTGGATGGAGGAGGAGACGATGGAAGAAGATCCCAACCACAATCACTGGCCGATCCGACCTCGATCACCGACCAACCCTGACTACCTGAGGAAACCGATCTCTATCAACCCCGGGACCAACAAATTCTGTGAGTGCGTCACCCCCCCACCCATATATACCCCCCACCCTATCCACAGGCCCCCTCCCATTCATGTCCCCGCCCTCTACCATGTATATACCATACATTATATACCTATAGCCCACCCCCTCCAACAAACTCTGTGCCTGGCTCCTCCCCCAGATACATATACCCTCTTATATGCCCCACCCCCACTTCTATACCCCCTACACATACCTTTCCCCCATATATTCCTATCTCACCTGTATACCCCGCTATATACCCCTCTTCCTCTATCTGTCACTGGACCACACCCCCCTATGAGGGAGCCTGGCTGTGCCTCCAACACCCCTCCCCCCTCTCTATATCCTCATCCTACATAACCCCACCCCTTCTACAGGACCCCCCCATCCTACAGAACCCCCTACATAACCCCACCCCTTCTACAGGACTCCCCCATCCTACAGAACCCCCTACATAACCCCACCCCTTCTACAGGACCCCCCATCCTACATAACCCCACCCCTTCTACAGGACCCCCCATCCTACATAACCCCACCCCTTCTACAGGACCCCCCCCATCCTACAGAACCCCCTACATAACCCCACCCCTTCTACAGGACTCCCCCATCCTACAGAACCCCCTACATAACCCCACCCCTTCTACAGGACCCCCCATCCTACATAACCCCACCCCTTCTACAGGACCCCCCCATCCTACAGAACCCCCTACATAACCCCACCCCTTCTACAGGACCCCCCATCCTACATAACCCCACCCCTTCTACAGGACCCCCCCATCCTACAGAACCCCCTACATAACCCCACCCCTTCTACAGGACCCCCCCATCCTACAGAACCCCCTACATAACCCCACCCCTTCTACAGGACCCCCCCATCCTACATAACCCCACCCCTTCTACAGGACCCCCCCATCCTACAGAACCCCCTACATAACCCCACCCCTTCTACAGGACCCCCCATCCTACATAACCCCACCCCTTCTACAGGACCCCCCCATCCTACAGAACCCCCTACATAACCCCACCCCTTCTACAGGACCCCCCCATCCTACAGAACCCCCTACATAACCCCACCCCTTCTACAGGACCCCCCCATCCTACATAACCCCACCCCTTCTACAGGACCCCCCCATCCTACAGAACCCCCTACATAACCCCACCCCTTCTACAGGACCCCCCATCCTACATAACCCCACCCCTTCTACAGGACCCCCCCATCCTACATAACCCCACCCCTTCTACAGGACCCCTCCATCCTACAGAACCCCCTACATAACCCCACCCCTTCTACAGGACCCCCCCATCCTACATAACCCCACCCCTTCTACAGGACCCCCCCATCCTACAGAACCCCACCCTTTCTACAGGACCCCCCCATCCTACAGAACCCCCTACATAACCCCACCCCTTCTACAGGACCCCCCCATCCTACATAACCCCACCCCTTCTACAGGACCCCCCCATCCTACAGAACCCCACCCTTTCTACAGGACCCCCCCATCCTACAGAACCCCACCCCTTCTACAGGACCCCCCCATCCTACATAACCCCACCCCTTCTACAGGACACCCCTTCTACAGGACCCCCCCCATCCTACATAACCCCACCCCTTCTACAGGACCCCACCCATCCTACATAAACCCACCCCTTCTGCAGAACCCCCTACATAACCCCGCCCCTTCTACAGGACGCCCCCATCCTACATAACCCCACCCCTTCTACAGAACCCCCTACAAAACCCCACCCCTTCTACAGGACCCCACCCCTCCTACAGGACCCCACCCCTCCTACAGGACCCCACCCCTCCTACATGACCCCACCCCTTCTACATGACCCCACCCCTTCTACAGGACCCCACCCATCCTACAGGACCCCACCCATCCTACAGGACCCCACCCATCCTACAGGACCCCACCCATCCTACATGACCCCACCCCTTCTACAGGACCCCACCCATCCTATATAACCCTACCCCTTCTACAGGAACCCACCCATCCTACAGGACCCCACCCATTCTACAGGACCCTCCCCCATCCTACATAACCCCACCCCTTCGACAGAACCCTCCTCCATCCTACATAACCCCACCCCTTCGACAGAATCCCCTACAAAACCCCACCCCTTCTACAGGACCCTCCCCCATCTTGCATAACCCCACCCCTTTTACAAAACCTCCTACCTAATCTCACCCCTTCTACAGAACCCTCCCTTATCCTGCATAACCCCACCCCTTCTACAAGGCCCTCCCCCATCCTGCATTACCCCACCCCTTCTAAAGAACCCCCTACATAACCCCACCCCTTTTACAGAACCCTCCCCCATCCTTCATAACCCCACCCCTTCTACAGGACCCTCCCCCATCCTGCATAACCCCCCCTCTACAGACCCCCCTTTCCTACATAACCCCACCCCTTCTACAGAACCCCCCTGCACAACCCCTCCCCTTCTACAGGACCTTCCCCATCCTGCATAACCCCCCCTCTACAGACTCCTCCTTCCTACATAACCCCACCCTTTCTACATAACCCACCCCCCATCCTACATAACCCCATCCCTTCTACAGAAACCCCCTACACAACCCCTACCCATTCTACAGAACCAACTGCAAATCCCCACCTCTTTTACAGAACCTCCTACATAACCCCACCCCTTCTACAGAACCCTCCTACATAACCCCACCCCCTCTGGAGAAACCCCCTACGTTACCCCACACCTTCTACTGAACCCCACCACTTCTATTGAACCCCCCTCCTACAAAACCCAACCCCTTCCACAGAACCCTCCCCTCTTTACATACCCCACCTGATCTACAGAACCCTCTCCCCTTCTACACAACTACACCCCTTCTACAGAACCCTCCCCCTTCTACAGAACCCCCCCTCCTCTCCTACATTGGAAGTGGTCAGCAATGATGTGAAGGTTGGGGGGCCAGTTTGGTGGTGGTGGTGAGTAGATGGGGGAAGGATTGATTGGGGTAAGACTAGAAAAAAACGTAATGTGAGCAAATCAGTGGGACGGATAGCTTACACCCAAGGGTTCTCAAGGAACTTAGTCATGTTATAGCCTCATCATTATTCCTAATCTTTAAGGGCAGCTTAGTGACCAGAATGGTGCCGGCTGTTGATGAAAAGCTAACATGGTAGATATGTGTACCTGGAAACTACAGACCAGTTAGCCCAACATCAATAGTATGTAAACTATTAGACGTAATGATTGGGGACTGAGAGTTTGCTGATGAAAACAGTATCATTAGTAGCAACCAGTATGGATTCATGAAACATCATTCTTGCCAGACCAACCTGTTAACATTCTATGAGGAGGTGAACTGTAATCTGGATAGAGGAATGCCTGCGGATGTGGTGTATCTGGATTTCGACAAAGCGTTCCATACAGTACCCCATGAACACTTATTTTACAAACTGAGGTCTCTTGACATTGAGGGATAGTGTATGTACCTGGATAGAAAACTGGTTACAGGGGAACGTCTGAAGGGTGGTGATTAGGGATGAGCTCCGGCGTGTTCGCATGGCGCACGTGCCGAGCCCGCCAGGAAGTCGGCACGGCGCAGCGCTAATCACAAGCAGTGAGACATTTCCCGATCTCTGCAGCCGCACATCGGGAAATGTCTCACTGCTTGTGATTAGCGCTGCCCCGTGCCGACTTCCTGGCGGGCTCGGCACGTGCGCCATGCGAACACGCCGGAGCTCATCCCTAGTGGTGATAAATAGATTATCTTCAGTTGGTCTAGAGCAGTGTTTCTCAACTCCAGTCCTCAAGGCGCACCAACAGGTCATGTTTTCAGGATTTCCCTCAGATGAAACAGCTGTGGTAATTACTAAGGCAATGAAACTGATCAAATCACCTGTGCAAAATAGTGGAAATCCTGAAAACATGACCTGTTGGTGCGCCTTGAGGACTGGAGTTGAGAAACACTGGTCTAGAGTTATAAGTGGGGTACCTCAGAGCTCTGTCCTGGGATCACTTCTGTTACATTCATAAATGATTTAGTTAAATCTCTGTTTGTTGATGATGGGCAAACGTATGGCAAATGAGGTTCGGGCTGGGTTCCCACTATAGCGCTGGTTCCTGCATCACAACCACTGCAGGTGTAAATATTATGTTAATGACACCCCCAGATCGGTTTAACAGATTGTAGTGCGAACTGTGGATTCGGATAGGAATCGGATCACATAGGAGAGAACACCCATGCCATCTGATTTCCAGTGCAGGGTAAAAAAAAAAAAGTCCCTGCACCTTTTTTGTGCGAATCCAATGCGAGTTCAGCCATACAACTGTATACAACTCGCATTGCTCAGACATCGACATGTCATGTGCACAGCAATGCGGGTGCAAATCACATGTGATGTCTGTGTTTGTATATATGTGTGAACCCAGGCTTGATGTAAGAAAATGTAAAGTGATGCACTTGAGGGCTAAAAAGAAATATGAGCAAAAGTTACTTGCTAGGGGAGAACCTCTGGGGGAATCCAGGATGTATAAAAGATCTGGGGGTCCTAGTAGATGACAGGCTCAGCAATAACAAACAATGCCAAGCTGCTGCAAGCCGAATATTAGCATGCATAAATAAAAAAGGAGATAAAACTATAATTCTGCCATTTTACAAACCTCTGTCCAGTTCTGGGTACCAGTCCTCAGGAAGGATGTGCTGGAACTGGAGACAATCCAAAGAAGGGCAACAAAGCTAATAAAGGGGGCTGGTGGGGTGGAGGTTTTGAGGAACAACTACAAACATTAAATGTATTCTCCCTGGAGAAGAGACACTTAAGAGGGGACATGATAGCGATATATACAAAGCTTTGAATGGTGACTTTAGCATTGAAAGGAAACATTTTAATCTTCAGCCTGTTAAGCCAAACAATGAAGTTCTATTTAACCACTTCCCACCCGCCTCATTGCGGATAGACATTCGCAATGTGGTTCCGTTATCCTGACTGGGCATCGTATGACGCCCGGCAGGATAAGCCGCTCGTTCGCGCCGATCGGTAGTGTGGTGTGTCACTCTGATCATGGTATGATGTAGGATTTTTACTACGTGATCAGCTGTGACCAATCACAGCTGATCAAAGCAGTAACCAGGAAGTTCCAGTAATCGGCATTCCTCAGTTCGCACTGACAGGGAGAGCCAATCAGTGCCCATCAAAATGCAGATCAGTGCCCTTCACAGATGCCAATCAGTGCCCATCAGTAATGACTATCACTGCCCATCAGTACTGCATATCAGTGCCGCCTATCAGTGCCCATCAATTCTACATATTAGTGCCTCCTCGTCAGTACCCATCAGTGAAGGAGAAAACAACGTTTTATAACAGAAACAAAGAAAAACTTTTTTTTTCCCAAAAATTTTCAGTCTTTTATAGTTTGTTTAGCAAAAAAAAAAAACCCAGTGGTGAATAAATACCACCAAAAGAAATCTCTATTTATGGGAAGAAAATAGTAAAAAATGTCATATGGGTACAACGTTGCATGGCATCGCAATTTTCATTCAAAGTGCGACAGCACTGAAAGCTGAAAATTGTCCTGGGCAGGAAGGGGGGAAAATGCCCGGTATTGAAGTGGTTAAGGCCTGGTTCACACCCATGTGGCTCTGTTTTGCGTGGGCACGGCAGCCTCCTGAAAAGCAGGGAGAGGGTCTCTGCTCCATTTTTGGAATTGCAGCCCGCAGGGGAACCCACAAGTACAGTGTGGGAGTAGGGGCGGGCCCACAGCGGCAATCACCCGCACAGATGTAAACCTAGCCTTAAACTGCGTAGGGGGCTCTTTATTGCTTGAGCTGTAAGGATGTGGCACTCCCTTCCATTGTTGGTGGTGTCAGTGGGGAGTGTAGATAAATTCAGAAGACTTTTAGATATGTTTCTTAGCAAACACAATGTAGAGGGATATGGGAAATTGTAGTGACATAAACACACACGGGTTCAACCGGATGGACCGGTGTCTTTTTTTTTTTTTTTTACCTTACCAGCTATGTAAAGTGGAACTATACTCACCTCTAGTGATGCAGCCTCGTGGAATTTCCTGCCAGTCGATGACTGTACAGGGGCAAACAGGTAGGTAAAAGACTTTAAAGTGGGGTTCCACCCAAAAAAAAAAAACTACATGAAAAATCCTGAAAAAAATTTGGATGTTTTTTTTTTTTTTTTTTTTTACTTACCTCTAAATGCCTGTTGCTAGGTGGTCCCTCATGGTCTGCCTCTTCCAGTGCCTGGGCTGGTGACATCACTTCCCCCTCGGCACAGGAAGGGCTCAGCTCTGCTCCCCTCCTGTCAATCATTTGGGACCCATTACAGGTCCCAGGTGACTGAGCAGCCAATCGCGGCGCCGCTCGCGCATGCACAGTGGATGCCAGGCTGTGAAGCCACAGCCTGGCGCCCACAGTTGCAATGCCGGCGCCGCTGAACGGAGGGGGGAGACGAGCGGGGCTTCGATCCCCCGCATCGCTGGACCCTGGGACAGGTAAGTGTCCAATTAAAAGTCAGCAACTGCAGTATTTGTAGCTGCTGACTTTTAATTTTTTTTTTTTTAATGGACCTTGGGTGAAACTCCTCTTTAATGCAGTGAGACACTGGGGTTGATTTAATAAAGGCAAATAGACTGTGCACTTTGCAAGTGCAATTGCTCCAGAACTTAGTAAATAAGGTAAAGCTTCACTTTGCAAAGAGTACCCAATCACACACAAGGAGAATAAAAAAAAATGCACTGTCTTATGCATTTTAGTAAAGCAACCCCAGTATGTTTCTTTTGCATTAAAATTCTGCCTGTTAGCCCATTTCAATTTTTTCCTGTGAAGTTCCACTTAACTGTGGGTACATTGATGGTGGGAAGATACAGGAGGGGGTCATTGGTGGTGGTGGTGAGTAGACAGGGAAGGGTTGGTTGGGGTACTTTGGTGGTGGGAAGATGGGATAAGGGGGGTCAGTGGTGGCAATCGGAAGACAAAGTTGGGGTCAGTCTAGGAAGATTGGGTTGAGCTGCAGCTGATTTCTCTCCCCTCTTCCTCCTCCAGTGATGAATGTGATCACAGTAGAGGACTATAAGCGTCTGTACTGGCCCAAGCTGGAGAGTGCCATTGAACAACTGCTCACACAAACCGCTGGAGACTATATCCCGATATCATACGAGCAGATCTACAGGTGTGTATCCAGATTGTTCGTCATTTATATCATCATATGACATATCGGAATATCAGAGATTGTCTGTGTGTTGTCACATCCTGATATCCTTCGATCAGATCGGTTCTTCTGTGATGGTGACCTTGTTCTTTTCTTCTGCAGTTGTGTCTACAAGTGTGTGTGTCAGCAGCACTCCGAGCAGATGTACAGCGACCTCCTATGTAAGATCACCCAGCACCTTCACCAGGTCTCCCAGGAGCTTCAGGTACCCTGCCACACTTACTCATTACTCTGCCCACATGACACTCTCCATATCCAGCACCCTCTCTCCATCTACGCTATGACACTTTCCTCCCTCCCATATCCAACACTCCGCCTAAGTTCACCCAACTGAACCCTCCTCACCAATCTCAAGCACTGCAACCACATTATGACATTATTTCCTTTCCATTCCCTAACACTCTGCCAACTCCGCCTACTTTATAACAACCCCCCCCCCGAACACTGCCCACCTCATGACACCCCTCCTACTACCTACCCCAGCACTTCCTTATATCACCCCTTTACCTGTCCAATACTTTGCCTAACTCACAACACCACACCTACCCAAAATTCCACCTAACTCATGACACCCCACATACTACCTACCAAACACTTCAGCTTTCTCATATCATCCCACCTACCCATGGGTCTCTTCACCGCATGGCATCGCACCTACCCAACATTCAACTTACCTCATGACACCCCACCTATTGTTCACCCAACACTGCGTCTTGTTCATGTCACCCCACCTTCCCTATTGCCCTGCTCACCTCATCATACTGCACCTACCTAACATTCCACCTTCCTCATGACACTCCACTGACCCAATTTTTATCCACCTCATTAAACACCATTTACTACATACTCAACTTCCCCCCCATCAACCTACCTCATGTCACCCCACCTACTCAACATTCTACCAACCCAAAGCTTTACCTACCTCATGTTGCTTCACATACTGCGTGTCAAGCACTCTGCTTACCTCATGATGCCTTGCCTACCCAAAGCTTTGTTCACCTCATGACAGCCCACGTACCCAACATTCCACCTACCTCATGACATGCCACCTACTCCCTACCCAACACCTTCTTTTCCTCTTGTCACGCCAACTTCTGTTCACCTTATTTACTACATACCTAACACTCTCCCATCCACCTACTCAACACACTCTACCTTCCTCATCTCACTCCACCTACCCAACATTCTGTCAACCCAACACTTTACCTACTTCATGTTACCTCACTTACTACTTGTCAAACACTACACCTACCCTCATGATGCCTTACCTACTCAGCTCTAGTCACCTCATGAAACCCCATTTACTACCTGTTCAATTCTCCCCCATCCACTTTCCCAACTCTCTGCCTACCAGGTACCACTCCCCCTTCCCCCCCATATCCACCTACCGATTACCCAACACCCTGCGTCTCTTATGGCACCCCGCCTACAACCTACCCAACACTTCACCTACCCAGCTGCCCACTTACCTTATCACACTCCACCCACACAAAGATCCTACCTTTCATCACAGCAGAGAACAATGAATTCTGATTGCCACTCTGTTTTTGATGGCTAAAAATGGCAGACTTGTCAGCTTATGGCACAGTGGAGTCCAGCGTACAATCAGATTACTGCAGTAAGTTAGTGGATGGTTTCCGATTGGTTGGTGGTCGACATTAGGGCTGCAACTAACGATTATTTTCATAATCGATTAGTTGGCCGATTATTGTTTCGATTAATTGATTAAAGAGGAAATTTACCAATAACAGCATGATAAAAAAATAATATTCTTTAGCACTTTAGCAGGGAACATACATTCCACATTAATAATTATGCTACCAAAATGAGTGTGTGCTGTTAATTTGCCTTCAGCATTGTTCCTATTTCTTCTTGCTGGAGGCTGCCATTTTGCTGAAGCCCAGAGCCCCGTTTCAAAAAATAGTTAAAGTTACATTCCTGGAATGCTGTCACATTAGCTTTTCTAACTGTCAAACCATCAAATGGCTGGTGTCATAACTGATCACATGTGCAGCACCATGGCAGTTGCAGATCAAACAGAAGCAGTTTCCTTGGCTGTAAAGGATAGGAGGGTTTAATTCCGCTTTAAGGCTGTCAGCAGATCGGCCTCTACAATTTCAGCAGTGCCTAAAAATGGAGAGCAGCTGAGCATGTGCAGAGCAGTGAGGGACAGTGTTTTACTGGATTTTAAACAATATAAACACTTATTTTTAATGTTTTACATAGCTATACCTGCAAAAGGGGCAAGCCTGAAATTCTCACCTGAAGTTCCACTTTAATTGGATAAAAACATAAAAAAAGACTGATGTGTGTGTATATATACAATCTAGCTAATATGTAAAAAAAAAAAAAAGCGATTTTCTTTTTGAATCTCTATATGCAGTGGTAAATATAAATAACCAGCTATATTGCTGGGGAACAAAATATCTAATCCACTCTGGCAATAGCAGACAGAAAAGATGTGTATGCTGTTAGAGGTTAAATCTGGTACATATCATCTGCTACATATCATCAGACTCAGATCAAACTTTTTATTTAAAAAAAAAAACCTAAAACAGTGTTTTTCAGACAGGATTGTAATATTATATTATGTATGACCGAGTCCCTTGTCATAGGCAGGTGGCTTGATACAACCTGCGCCTGCTGTCACTTATGCTGGCCATACACACAAAAATTTTTCTACGAAAATTTTCATTTTAAGAAAGTTCGTTTGATTTTCTAATCGTTAGTGGGGTCACATTGATGTTCGTTTTCGGCCACAGTTACAGGAAAAGTCAAAGAAGCAGAATAGAAACATTCTTGAACAAATTTTTAGACAGTGTATGTGGTTTTCTTTCAGAAATGACATTCATTTTAAAATTGAATGTTAAAAGCAAGTGAAATTTTTGATCAACATTCGTCCATTCATCAAATGTACAAAGAATTTTCTAGGGCTGCAACTAACGATTATTTTCATAATCGATTAGTTGGCCGATTATTGTTTCGATTAATCGATTATTCGGTTAATAACCTTAAAGTGTGGTGTGTAATTTTAGTTAATGTGTAAAGTTTTAAAAAAAAAGATAATTTATTCTTAAATATCTATATGCAGTGGTAAATATAAATAACCAACTATATGGTTAGGGAGCAAAATATCTAATTCACTCTGAGAATAACAGACAGAAGATATATACTGTATATACTATTAGAGGAGATATACTGTATATACTATAAGAAGAGATATACTGTATAAACAATTAGAGGAGACAATGTCTTCTTTCAAAAAAAATGTAACAAACAAAAACAATGTCTTCTTTAAAAAAAAAAATGTAATTTAAAGAACGTTTGTTCGATTTTCTAATCGTTAGTGGGGTCAAATCAACGTTCATTTTCAACCACAGTGATGGGAAAATTTGGAAATAGAAAACTTCTTGGTGAAAGGAATGTTCAGACAGTATGTGGTTTTCGTTCAGAAATTACATTCATTTAAAAAAGAGAATGTTAAAAACAAGTGAACATTTCAAACAACATTCTTTCATTCAGCGAATGTACAAAGACTTTTCGTCTGAATATTATCGTCTGAAAATTGATCCATGTGGCCAGCATAAGGCTCATTACACACCTATGCAGTTTGCTTTTCATCTGTTTCTGCAGTGCTTTTTGCTGTGCGTTTTGATTTTTGTGCACGTGATTTTGCTGCAATTTGCATTTTTGCATTTTTTTTGGCCAATTTGTTGTTGGGCAGATTAAAAAACACAAATTGCTGCAAAAACGCATTACATGCTTTTCTGCAGCTTCTCTATTGAAGTATATTGAACCAAAAAAGCACCATTTTGCGTGAAAGTGTCCCATAGGAAACCATATAAATGAACTGTAGTGCGTTTCTGCAAAAAGCACCAAAAAACACAGATGTGAACCAGGTCTACGACGTTTAGTAACATAATGGGGTTAAAAAAACTAAAATTAGCCCTTTAAGGCTGGATTCACACCTATGCATTTTTAGTGCTTTTTGCATTTTGCAGATTTGCACTACAGTCAATTTACCATGGTTTCCTATGGAACACGTTCTGTTGTGCAAATCTGCAAAATGCAAAAAGCACTAAAAATGCATAGGTGTGAATCCAGCCTTATAGTACAAAAAAAAACAGATAATCACTACTGTAAGGGGTTCATTTTTTTTTAGCGTAGAACTGTGAAAGTAATATTTACAGTAGCGATTATTTGCTCTTATTGTACTATAAGGGGCTCATTTTAGGTTTTTTTTTTTAACCCCATTATGTTACTGGCCGATTAATCGATTATGAAAACAGTAATCGATTAATTCCATAATCGATTAGTTGTCGATTAATCGATTAGTTGTTTCAACCCTAGAATTTTCCTTTTTTTTTTAAAGTGGAGGGCCACCCTAAAATAAAAAATAGCATGAAAAATCGTAAAAAAAAATGAAAAAAAAAAAATTTGAAAAAAAAAATTTTTTTAAACTTACCTGAACCCTTGTTGCTAGGCAGTCTTCCTAATCTGCCTCTTCCTATTCCGCGGCGTGTAATGCTCCTCGGTGAGCGGCCCTGTTGCCTTCTGGGAACTGTGTGTGTTCTCAGAAAACCACGGAGCATTCACAGAGCGCTGCGCCACTCGCGCGTGCGCAGTAGGAAACTGGCAGTAAAGCCGCAAGGCTCTACTGCCTGTTTCCCTTAGGATGATGGTGCCGGGACCCGAGAGCCGAGGGACGGGTCGGCCTCGGGCGGCCGACATCGCGGGCACCTAGGACAGGTAAGTACTTATTTAAAGTCAGCAGCTACAGTGTTTGTAGCTGCTGACTTTTAAAAAAAAATTTTCCTGGCCGGAATCCCGCTTTAAATACATTCTATCTTAACCACTTACTGACTGCCCGCCGTCAAAATACAAAATATGGTGGTACTTTGCAGGAGGATATCGTTGTTATGGCAGCAGCTAGCTATCATAACCCCGGTATCCTCTTCTCTTCTTCAGCGGGCGCTCCACTTTCAGATAAAAGTGGTCTCTGCGGCGGAGATCACTTTTTTAGGCAGCGGGAGAGAGCCCTCTCGCGCTGCGCTTCAGTGCCCTCTGCCACTTATGGGGACCCTGCTGGCAGCAGCGGAGGCGATCCCGTCCTTTTCCCTGTTGGTATGGAGCTGAGTGAGGGGAAGATGACCCCCACCCGGCTCCATACCACTGCAGGGCGCAAGCGGCATCAAAACTTCACTTCCGTCCATAGCTATTAAAAAAAAAAAAAAAATTCAAACTTTTTTTTTTTTCTATTATTGCATTTAAGTGTAAATATGAGATCTGAGGTCTTTTTGACCCCCACATCTCATATTTAAGAGGACCTGCCATGCTTTTTTTCTATTACAAGGGATGTTTACATTCCTTGTAATAGGAATAAAAGTGACACTTTTTTTTTTTTTTTTTTTTTTTTTTTTAAAGAACGGTGTAAAAATAAAAGGTAAAATAAATAAGAATTTTTTTTTTTTTTTTTTAACGCGCCCCGTCCCGCTGAGCTAGCCTGCAGAAGCGGACGCATACTTGAGTAGCGTCCGCATATGAAAATGGTGTTCAAGCCACACATGTGAGGTATCGCCGCGATCGGTAGAATGAGCGCAATAATTCTAGCCCTAGACCTCCTCTGTAACTCAAAACATGCAACCTGTAGAATTCTTTTTAAGGGTCGCCTATGGGGATTTTTAAGGTTAAAAGTTTGTCGCCATTCCACGAGCGGGTGCAGTTTTCAGGCGTGACATGTTGGGTATCAATTTACTCAGCGTAACATTATCTTTCACAATATAAAGAAAATTGGGCTGACTTTACTGTTGTCTTATTCTTTTATTTCAAAAAAGTGTAGTTTTTCCAAAAAAGTGCGCTTGTAAGACCGCTGCGCAAATACGGTGTGACAGAAAGTATTGCAACGACCGCCGTTTTATTCTCTAGGGTGTTAGAAAAAAATATATATAATGTTTGGGGGTTCGAAGTAATTTTCTAGCAAAAAAAAAAATAATTTTAACGTAAACAACAAGTTTGAAAAATAAGCCCGGTCTTAAAGTGGTTAAAGTAGTACTGAAGGCTGAGATTTTTTGCATGGATATAATCATGTTTAATATAATGCACAATACTGGTAAACTTTTATTTTAAATCTAAGTGAAATGCCTTATAATACCTCCAGTCTATCAGCCTCCAACTTCTCTAGATTCAGATGCTGATCTTCCCTGCACAGAGCCCTTAAAGTGAACATTGGATTTTTTTTAACCACTTAGCGACTGCCCCTGGCACATGTACTGTGGCAGGGTGGTCGCTCTGTGCCAGACTACATACTTGGTACGTGATCTAACACTTCAGGATCTGTGGTGCCCGCCGCCCCGCTCCTGCTGTGATTGGACACAGTGGGAGCCAATCAGTGGGTCCAGCGGACGCAATATCCGCCGGGACCCACCAATAGCTCGGGAGACAGGCAGAACGGTGATCTGCCTATGTAAACAAGGCAGATCACCATTCTGTTGATTGGGAAGGTAGAAATCCTGTGTTTCTGCTAAGCAGGAACACAGATCTCTGCCTTCCCACAGTTAAAGCATCTCCCCCACAGTTAGCAAGTACTCCCTAGGGACACATTTAACCCTTTGATCCCCCCCCCCCCCCCCCCGATGTTAACCCCTTCCCTGCCAGTGACATTAGTACAGTGACAGTGCATATTTTATGGCACTGATCACTGTATTAGTGTGACTGATCCCCAAAAAATGTCAGGTGTCCAATTTGTTCGCTGCAATATCGCAGTCCCGCTATAAGTCACTGATCGCCACCATTACTAGTATGAAAAGAGAAAAAAAAGAAAATATCCCATAGTTTGTAGACGCTATAACTAACTATTGGGGTTTTTGTTTACCAAAAATATGTAGCAGAATACATATTGACCTAAATTTGATGAATAGATTTAGATTTTTTTACTTTTTTTTATCGGATATTTTTGTAGCAGAAAGTAAAGAGGGTTCTTTACTGTAAGAGCAGCAAGGATGTGGAATTCCCTTCCACAGGCGGTGGTCTCAGCGGGGAGCATTGATAGCTTCAAGAAACTATTAGATAATCACCTGAATGACCGCAACATACAGGGATATACAATGTAATACTGACACATAATCACACACATAGGTTGGACTTGTGTCTTTTTTCAACCTCACCTACTATGTAACTATGTAAAAAATATATTGTTGTTTTTTTTTTCAAAATTGTCGGTCTTTTTTTTTTTTTTTTTTTTTTTGGTTTATAGCGCAAAAAAACCCCAGAGGTGATCAAATACCACCAGAAGAAAGCTCTATTTGTGGGGAAAAAAGCACAAACATTTTATTTGGGCACAGCGTCGCATGACCACACAATTGTCAGTTAAAGTAACACAGTGCCGCATCGCAAAAAATGGCCTGGTCATAAAAGGGGTAAAACCTTCCGGAGCTGAAGTGGTTAAACAAACTTGTCAAACTTACCTGCTCTGTGTAATGGTTTTGCACAAAGCAGCCCTGATCCTCCTCTTCTGGGCTCCTCCCTGTCTTCAGATTGCCCCTATAGCAAGCCATAGAGTATAGTATAGAGTGCCCTTATAGCACGGTAAAAAGTCTTCTGCCTTTTAGAATCACTCACTTCCTTCTCCTCCCCAGGACTATATGCCCCACGAGTTATTGCTCCTTACACATTCACAGGTCCTCTGGCACTTAGGGGTTGATTTACTAAAACTGCAAAGTGCAAAATCTGGTGCAGCTCTGCTTAGAAACCAATCTGCTTCCAGGTTTTATTGTCAAAGTTTAAGTGTTACTAAACCCACAACAGTAAAATCAGTGGTCCTTCCCTTCTTCCACTGCCCCCAATCCATCTCCTGATATTACAAAGCCTTAAGGGGCACTCTGCACTTGCTCAGTTTGGTGTTTATTGCTAGAGAGTTTTTTTTCTTTTCTTGGGAGGGTGCATGTGATCAGCACAGGGCCAATCAGCACTGTCCAGACAAAGCGTCAGGGGTCCTGAAGCCTGATAGGACAGTCAGAGGAGAAAAAAAACTTCTCCTACAAGCTTTACCCAGACACTGATAGAAGTCACAAGACTGCTATATACTGCTCATGAGAAAATGTATTTAGCAGTTCATATTTACTAAAATAGTTGCATTTCCATGTTCTGTGGGAGACCAGATATAGTGAATGCATAGTCCTGGGTTTAGTAACACTTTAATTGAACAAACTGAAGTTAGAAGCTGATTGGATACCGTGCACTCTCCAGTTTTAGTAAACCAACCATTTACTGACATATATGGACTGTGTACTGAGCTGTATGTGTGCTGCACTGTGTATACTGACATGTATGGACGGTGTACTGAGCTGTATGTGTGCTGCACTGTGTATATTAACATGTATGGACGGTGTACTGAGCTGTATGTGTGCTGCACTGTGTATATAAACATGTATGGATGGTGTACTGAGCTGTATGTGTGCTGCACTGTGTATACTGACATGTATGGACGGTGTACTGAGCTGTATGTGTGCTGCACTTTATTTTTTGATATATAAACAAATAATGCATTCTGTATGCAGGCCAACTAATCGGCTGATCAACTAATCGATTATGAAAATAATTGTTTCCGCCCTAGTTGACATTATTCCATGTTGTTGTTTCAGGCAAGTTCTCCAGAGCAGTATATAGAGAAGTTTAATGTGGCCCTGGGCCAGTATATGGGAGCTCTACACAGCATCGTCCCTCTCTTCATCTATATGGTGAGTATTTTTCTCTGGTTTCTACTATCATGATGGTGAAAACAAACACTTGAGTGTTGTACCCTGTATATGAGTTTGTGAAAGGAGTTAGGAAGTGGCCTCCCTCCGGCCCTTCTGTTGGTTCACAATCTTCTGTTTGTGTTTCAGAATAAGTTTTATATAGAAACCAAACTGAACCGGGACCTGAAGGACGATCTGATCCAACTCTTCACTCGCCATGTGGCAGAAAAGCATATATACAACCTGATGCGTGAGTAGGCCAAGAATGTCCCCACCCTGTCATGTGATCACATCACCCCCCCCCCCCCCCCCCCCCGGGGTCAGTGGTGGTGTACCATACATTGTACATCCAGAGGAGGACCACCAAGTCCACTGTATCTGGCAGATTAAAAAAAAATTGTCTACGGGCAGAACCTCCTCATACAACTAAATACCCAAAAGGTTTGAATGTGATTTCAGTTAAATTATAGCCAGGTACCTGGTAGCATTATATTTGGGTAGGTCCCACCTCATTGACGTTGAAGGGCCTTGGCCCATGTGCCTCAAATTTTGAATACTAAACCAAGCTCAGGCCAGCCATCTCATAAGATGACCCATCTTCTCTTCTAATATAACCTATTTGTGTCTCTCCCTATGCAGCGTTACTTATAGAAGCCCAGTCTACACCGTTCCAGATCACCCCCTCCACCATGGCGAGCATCGTAAAGGGCCTCTACACACTGAGGCCTGGTGAGTAGTCTACAATTATAAGTAATAATGTAAGACTGTATAGATGCTATAAGGTCATCATATTGACCAGTGGTTGTCAACTTACAAGGTGTAGGGGCCTCAGATGCAACCCCTGATTTCTCCAAAGGGTTGCACATAATATATTTTATATGTAATGCCCCAAAGACTATCATAGACTGTAGACTAAAGATGAGCTCAGGTGGTATTCAGGTCCTCATCAGAACCACCTAAGGAAGCCCACCAAGAAGCTTTCACTGGGCCAGTCATAAGTTGCCGAGGCATTCCCCACCTTGCAGCTCTATGTGTACTAGATCTGTACGATTCTGGATAAAATGAGAATCACAATTTTTTTGCTTAGAATAAAGATCACGAATCTGAGGAACTTTTTTATTTTAAATATTTATGATCCCTGAATATTAGGTTATCAAACAAGATGGCAATGAAATAAGACATAAGACTGTTTGTTTCAATCAAATTTAACCACTTCAATACCAGGCACTTAGACACCTTCCTGCCCAGACCAATTTTCAGCTTTCAGTGCTGTCGCAGTTTGAATGACAATTGCGCGGTCATGATACACTGTGCCCAAACTAAATTTTTATCATTTTTTTCCCACAAATAGAGCTTTCTTTTGGTGGTATTTGATCACCTCTGTGGTTTTTATTTTTTAAATAAATAAAATAAATAAAAAAAAGACCAAAAATTTTGAAAAAAATAAAAGTTTTGCTTTTGTTTCTGTTAAAAAAAATTGTAAATAAGTAAGTTTTCTCTTTCACTGATGGGCACTGATAATGCGGCACTGATACGGCGGCACCGATGAGGTGGCACTGACGATGGACACTGATATGCGGCACTGATGGGCACTGGTAGGCGGCACTGATGGCTGGCACTGATATGCAGCACTGATGGGCACTGATGGGTGGCACTGGTTGGCACTGATGGGCGACACTGATGGGCAATGAAAGGCACTGCTGGGCACTGATAGGGTGGCGCTGATACGTGGCACTGCTGGGCACTGATACGTGGCACTGCTGGGCACTGATACGTGGCACTGATATGAGGCACTGATAGGCATCCCTGGTGGCACTGGCAGTGGTAGGCATTGAAGTGGGCACTGACTGGCAGCTGCCTGGGCACAGATTGGCAGCTGCCTGGGCACACAGTGGCATTTCCCTGGTGGTCTAGGGGCATACCTGGTGGTCCAGTGTGGATCGCTTTCCTGGTGGTCCTGGGTAGGATCTGAGGGGGGCTGTGCAGATAAACAATCGGCACAGATCCCCCCCTGTCAGGAGAGCAGCCGGTCTGCTCTCCTCTACTCGCGTCTGTCAGGTGCGAGTGAGGAAAAGCCGATCATCGGCTCTTCCTATTTACATCGTGATCAGCCGTGATTGGACACGGCTGATCACGTGGTAAAGAGTCTCCGTCAGAGACTCTTTACCTAGATCGGTGTTGCAGGGTGTCAGACTGACACCCCGCAACAACAATAGCCGCGATGCTCGCCCCCGGGGGCGCGCAGCGGCTCGATATTCCTGATCACGTCATATGACGTCCGATCAGGAATATCAAACCACTTTGCCGCCGTCATTCTGTAATAGGGCGGGCGGCAAGTGGTTAAAGAAATGTAATGAAGTAATGTCTAAAGAATTAAAAAAAATTACCATTAAGTTATAATGGGGTCTTTTTTTTAGTACTCGCCGATACCAATTACCGATACCTACCGCAGCTTTTTTGTTTACACTTCAGCTGTTAGCAATGGTACAACGCATTGATAATTTATTTTACAAATGTTTTTTTTTTTTTTTTTTTTAATATTGAGCTTTTTTCAATGTGAAACCTGTACCGTAAATATATGTTAAAGGTGTAACAATATTAATGAACAAAGCAAACAACAAAAACGTTTTAATTATTAATAGTTTATAAAATAGAAGTAAGTAAAAAAAAATCATCAGGAAAATAATTAAATAAAGGAGAATAAGGAGTTAATAAGGCTGATTAGAGTCAATTAAGGGTTAATAGGGGTTAAACAGAGGAACAATTTAAACTGACTTCATTTGCAGACCTAAGTTCATCCCTTTGATCTGTAAAGGAATAAACAGGACAGATAAGATACAATGTTTCTTTTTATCTCTCTCTTTCAATGCTGAGCAATGTTGTTGATAAACATTGCCCTCTCCTTTTTTTGACAGCTGTGAGCAGGGGAACTGCTCTGCACTTTTTACATCTTTAAAATGATTAATCATACAGCTCTAATGTATACATACCCATTGTATATGTGCGGCTGTGGGGAATGCCCCGGCTGCAGTTGGTTGGTCCAGCTCAGGTCCTAGCTGGCTGACTCAGGTGGGTTGGGACTAAGATCTGAACACACACGAGCCCTTCTATTACTACTAGAGGCTTACTAGGAGTGGTCAGAGACTGATCTACAGGAGTGGTTGGAGACTGAAGTTGTCCTGTAGGAGATAATCAGAAACCAAAGGACATGTTACGTCTAAGACCCCTTTCACACTGGGGCAGTTTTCAGGCGCTTTAGCGCTGCAAATAGCCTCTGCTAAGCGCCTGAAAACCGCTTCCCATTCATTCAAGTGTGACTTTTCACACTCAGGCAGTTCGCTTGCGGGACGTTAGGAAAAGTCCTGCAAGCAGCATCTTTGGGGCAGTTTGGGAGTGCTGTATTTAGCGCTCCCAAAACGCCCTGCTCCATGGAATGAATGGGCAGTGCTTCCAAAGTGCCTGAAAAGTGCTTTTGAAAGCGCCGCAACACGGGAGTTTTTAACCCCTTCTTTGGAGTTAAAAGCGCCCCCGATAGCGGCTGAAAAGCGCTGCTTAAACAGCGGTAAAGTGCCGCTAAAATGAGCGATGCTTTAGCGCTAACGCGCCCTCAGCCCCAGTGTGAAAGGGGTCTAACTGCTAGAGATTGCTGTTGTTAAAGGTCTCTTTACAAATGAATGCTCCAGCTACTGACTCTTGGGGACTGTGGGCTGCATGTAGGTCACCAGCAATATAGACAGTGTGACATGACCCAGCTACTCTATATATCGCATACTGAGCAGAGACTGGGGATGGCTATACCTGTTGTGTACAATGTGTGACCTCTTCTAATCTATATAAAAAAAAAATGGTCTCTGCTCTGCTCCCCTCTTAGAATGGGTCCAGCTCGCACCAACGCTCTTCTCCAAATTCATCCCAAACATTTTGCCTCCCGCCTTGGAGTCAGAGCTGCAAGACTACGCTGCACAAGACCAGAAGCTTCAGAGAGAACTCATGCAGAACGGATTTAACAGGTCAGAGGGAAAATGTTCTATGTATCAAAGGCAATGCAGCTTGTCAACATATATTTCCTTCTGTCTTGTTATTTATAGATTGGGTGGGGGAAGCATTATAGATTTTATAGATGGTGCAGTTTGTCAACCTATTTCTTTGCGCTGTATTTCTAGATTGGAAGGGGAAATGTTGTTTTTCTCATTTATTGAGGGACACAGGATTCTGAGACATTTGGGTTATACTGCCCCTTACAGGAGGATTTGGACACTTGCAAACAAAAAAAAAAAAGTGATCAGCCTGGTATAACCCCTCCCACTCTCAATATGTCCTAGGAGGATAGACATCTTTTCTCTGAAACAAAGTTTATGGTTTTATATTCATTTTTTTTTCCAGTTTTCAGTATTTTGTTTTGTTCTGTTAAGATATAATCTACACACTGCTTGCTTGTATAGCTTGTCTGTTTATGCAACTAACCATATTGGCTTACCTTTTTGAGGCTGGACCAAAGATTGCCAGGCCTGCCTGGAATGTGACATTCAGACTCTGGGCTCTACATTGTGACGCTTTTCAGACCTTTGTGTACTGTTAGCCCAATTGCTCTGGCTGAACCTTTTGAGAGATACTTTATTTAGTAGACTTGTTTGTTGCCATTATTACTAATGCCGAGGACTTGAGTGATGTATCGTTAATGAAGTGTCTTGTTTGCACACTCCACACTCTTGTTCCCAACATTGTTCCTTTTCAACCCTCTGTTTCATTCTAGGTGGTCCTTGCTGATGCCTATAGTGACCTGGTCCCCTCTGGCTACATGACATTTGCCATCTTTCAGCAGTTGGCTCTTAAATGCTCAAGGTTTAATCTTGCACCTCCAGCAGGGACAACCAGGCTCTAGTACAACACCTTAAATCTCAAACACGAGGAGCAGTCCTGCTATACCAGGTCCTTCCAGCACACAAGCCACTAACAATTTCCGGGGCAGTCTGCAGTGTTTCCTCTGAAGAGACTGCCACGGACTGCCTGGAATGTTTTCCATTGCTTGAGTCCCTAGATTCCTTGGAGTCTTATTTAACTCTATCGGTTGTGGCTCCCTCCTTGGTTCTAAAACAGGAGGATTTTTCTGCAGTTATGCAGGATTTTGTCATTTTGATTGCTGGCTCTGATTGCAAAAGCCATAAGCGTACCTCAATGCCTTTCCCGGCTGATTCATTATCTGCCCTACCTGTAGCCTTTGAGATTGTTCCTGATTAGTCACAGGCAGCTGCTATAAATTCCTGTCTGAGAGACACCATATTGGCTTTTATTGATGTGGCGCATGCCAGCCTAAAGATGGACAAACAGCCAACCAGTTCCTGCAGTGTTACTACCAGTCTAGGATCCTTAGCAGGATCTATTAAAACTTCCCATGTACACCCTGTTCCCAGAGGTCTTGTACACCATCTAGGAAACCCTTGATTACACCTCACAAATATTTAGCAATCCAATATATGTTTGAGGGAACCTTTTATTAGGAAGTTGACTGTTCCCACAGTTGATCTGGCAGTGTCCTAATAAGGCACTGACAAATCCTGTGGAGGATGCACAAGTATTTAAGGATCCCATAAATAAAGGTTCTGAGATCCTTTTCAAAACCTTGTTTGCTGTAGCAGATCCTGCTTCGCAACCTGTTTGGCAGTGATGTTAGATTGTCAAACATTAGGCGAATGGACAAAACTCATGGCAAGGGATCCAGCTTTATTCCGTACTAATCCTTTATTTATGGAGTGATTCGAGTTCATCCCAACAATTCTTTAGTACTGTATATTCAAGTTAGTGGATGTCTCCTGTCTTCTTTTCCAGATTAGTCTATCATTTACTATGCAGAGAAAAATTTGGTATAATGTTGCGTGCCGACCAGGCAGAGAAAAACACTGCGCATGTTCTTTGAGGTACAATGTCTGTTCAGAGCTCCTTTGGACACCCTCATCGAGGATCTTACTGGGGATGAGAATGCTCATCCACCCCAGAAGAAAAAAATCTAGTCCTAAAGCTGGGAAGAATTGCCCCCGTTCTGAGGCCAAAAGGAGTTTCTTTCATTACTCCAAGTTCTCAACCTCTAAAAGCAAAACCCAATCCTGGAGCTCAGTTTTACTGTAAACCTTGGGTCCTTAAACCCTTCAGCGATCCCAATTTACAAATTGGGGGGGGCCTTCATCTTGCATGCCTGGGTACGGGAGTTGGTTTCCATGGGGTAAAAACTAGAGTTTAAATCCCAACCCCCTCCCTGCGTTATTTCAATCTTCCAGTGTCACAATACAAATTAACAAGCCTCCATGTAGCCCTTGCAGGTCTTATGGAGCAAGTGGTTATCACCTTGGTTTTTGTGGCAGAAAGGTTTCAGGGATTTTATTTTAACCTTTTCACAGTTACGAAGGGATCCATCAGGTCTGCTATAGCCTTCTTTCATCAGGGAAACTTGCTGGCCTCTGTAGACATCAGAAACATGTATCTGCATGTCCCTGTTTCAGTAGTGTGTCAGAACATCCTTTGCTGTGGATCCTCAACACTTCCAGTTTGTGATCCTGTTGTTCAGCCTGTCTTTAAAAACCCTATGTATTTTCCAAAGTTCTAGCCTCTGTCTTTGCACTATTATTCTCACAGGATATCTCCATTATGGGGTGTCTAGACAATCCTTGTGTTGAAGGAACAGCCTTAAAAAAGCCATGTGATCACTTTTACAGTACCAACAAAGAGCCAAGCCCCTCTTCCCCCTCAGGTGCCAGACTCTCCTGATCTTTCAGAGAGCCCAGGACCATGGCAAAATTCCCCAATATATTATGCAAGAGTAGATAAAGGAACATCTGTTCCCCGGGAATGTGTGGGTGTTTAAAAGCAATTTTCTAGCAAAAAATGCAGATTTTAACCTGTGTGCAAACATTTTTTTAAATTGCCCTGGTAGACAGGTGGTTAAGGAAGAATTATTTATATATTTAGCATTATTTAGTTCCTGATGGGGAAAAAAGTACATATAGTTCTTCTTCCCATTCTCCTAAGTGCCTTGTAAAACTAGCTGCAAGTTTGCTTTAGTCTCTGGCAAAACCGATTTCACCTGACACCAAGGAACCAGGTTGTCTCTGACCTGCTGGCTCAAGAATCCAGCTCTGGAGCTGGGGAAATCCTTCCTTCTGATCTCTTGTAAGATTATCACAATGGATGCCAGCTTGTCAGGCTGGAGAGTCCTAGACACCTTGTTGGTGCAGTGGATTTGGTAGACGGAGGAATCCCATCTCCTGCGCAGCATTCTGGAGCTTTGAGCAATTTTGTTTGGACATCCTGACTTGAGGGTATTCTGATCACATTCCAGTTGAAGAATGCCATGTCACTGGTGTACATTAACCATTTGTTAGGAGCCAAAAGTCATGCTGTGGCAACAAAAGGTAGCAAGAACTTTGTCCTAGGCACAGCTTGATGTTCCAGCCTTGTTCGCTATTGACATTCCAGCCTTTTATAATTGTCAGAGTACCTCAGCCAGCAGCACCTGGACCCAGGGCAATGGTTTCTACTCCCAGAGGTGTTCCAGAAACTGTGCTGCAGGTGGGGGATGCCGAATGTGGACCTCCTGTTCTTGAGGTTCAACAACAAGCTCAACAGGTTTCTCCCCAGATGCAGATACTCTCTCTGGCAGGAGCTCCGGTGACTCTGTGGGATCAATACCAGATCTGCGGCCTTCCTCTCCTGAAACATCTTCCTCGTCTGTTCCTCAGGATCTGGATGTGGGGCATTCCCATGATACATATAGCTCTGGACTGGCCCGGGTGGATGTGTTACTCCTGATGTTACTGTTACTGATGTGTTGCTCACCTGATCAGACTATGAGCAGACACTTCATGGGACCTTCCACATCTTCAGGAACTTCTATCCCAAACATCAGTTTACCTTCCTACTTCACGGTCATTGACTTTACCAATATGGCTGTTGAAGCCTAGGTCTTGAAGGATGGAGGCTTCTCTAAATTTTTAAAAGTCTACTGTCGCACATAGAAGACTTTGCTTGATGAGAGGAAATAAACTTTTATCCCAAAAAATATTCTGTGCGGCGTATTCTGACTTTTTTTATGATTAGATCTGAACCAGCAGTTGCCCCTGATTACCACCAAGGGTCAAACCTAGCGCTTGCAATCTTGTTCCAGAGACCGCTAACCTCCTCATTCTTTAAAGTGTCATTAAACCCAGACTATGAAAAACTCTCATTACATGCTATATAACAGAGTGTTCATACTCACAAAGCCACTAAAGCTTTTGTTTTGTGTAAAGTAAAATATACCTGGTTGATCCTGCCTTCAGCTGTCCCTCCCATCTTCTCTGTGTCCCCACTGCAGGTTGAGATTGTGTAGATCAGCTGATTTCCACTCTAGAGCATGCTCCAATTTCAATTCCCTTTTAAGCTGTTCCTTTTTCTTTCTTTTTTTTTTTTTTTTCGATCTGCAGCTTACATGACTATAGAGTCACACATGTGGGCGTATACACAGTGGTAAATGACACTCCCCTCCCTCCTCCATGTTCTCCTATTGCTAAACACTATGAAGGCAGTATATAGTATGCTGATTGATTACATTCAATAAAATTCCCAAAAAAGCTTAGTTTTAATCTAAATCAGTATTAAATATATCAAATGCAATTGCTAATACTTGTAAAGTAAAATGAGCCTCGGATGCAGATGCCATCTGAACAAAATAAAAGATAAGTGTCAGTTATTTTTGACTCCGCCTACACCATATTAATGCACAAAAAATACACATTTGATGTTCAATAAAGATTTATTGGGAGCTGTAAAACAGTTATTTGATATTTATAATCTAATTTGAATTTTTTTGTGTTTTGTTTTGTTTTGTTTTTTTATTTTTTTTGTTTTTTTGTTTGTTTTTAGTCAAGTGACCGGCACAGCACCAATCAGGGCTGGCCAGACACAGGCTCATACTGTAGAGGGCACACATCAGCAAAGTAATAGAAGCCCCTCCTAAAGATCTTTTCCTGCAGATGCCAAAGAACAGGGAAAGATCATGTGACCACACAACAGCGCTGCAGGAATAAGGTACTTAGAGGGGGGAAAAAAACAAAATACAGTGGCATGCTATGATATATGTGAATGAATTATGGCAATTAACACGTCTTTGTTTGGTATTACTTTAACCACTTCCTCCAAAGGGACGTACCCGTACATCCTCTGGTTGAAGAGGTTATACCGGGGCCATGGCTGCAGCTGCCCCAGTATCTCTTTTTTCTGCCAGTGATGCTCCTTTATGTAAAAGTAAAAGCGAAAAAGCCACTGGATTGCTGTTAAATGTGCGGAAGGGGGTCCCACCGCCTTCCCAGGCTCTTCCATCCCACCAGGGAGCCCAGGACTGAAACCAGCAGTTCCACCAACTTACCATAGAGATAACCGAAATGTCCCTAATCATCTCTATGGTCTAAGCAACCGGTCACGGTCTAATGTAAACGCTTGTTACCAGCCTGTGAAAGGATCTAATCGGACATATCTCAGTTTGATCAGATGCTTTTAACAGCAGAGGAAAGATCTGGGGTGTAATAGACCCCAGGTGTCTCAGTGCCTGTCACCACCCATGGTATTGCAAGGGATGTTGTTCATCCCTTGTGATAGCAATAAAGTTGATAACAAAAAAAAATGTAAAGAGGCTGTGTAAAAAAATAAACAAAAAAATTTTCGTGTTCGATTAAAGCGGTTGTATACCCGCTGTCTTTTTTTTTTTTTCTACACCTGCAAGGGAAAAGGCATAATGAGCTAGTATGCACCGCATACTAGCTCATTTATGAGATACTTACCTTAGAACGAGGCGCCGGCATCTCACCTGGTCCACGCCGAGGGAGCTGACATCTCCCCTCGGCGTGTCTTCCGGGTATCGCGGCTCCGGCGCTGTGAGTGGCCGGAGCCGCGATGTCGTCACTCCCGCGCATGCTCGCGGGAGACTTCTGCCCGGCAAGCTCCGGAGTTTGCCGGGCTGTCAGCCAAGAATCCCCTGTGCGCATACGCCGCTGCAGTCAGCGGCTCATTGCGAGGGGAATATCTCCTAAACCTTACAGGTTTAGGAGATATTTTTTTTACCTACAGGTATGCCTTATTATAGGCTTACCTGTAGGTAGAAGTTAAAAATAAAGGTATACAACCGCTTTAATCAATTTTTTTTTTTTAATTGACTAATTTCAATTAATTATGACGCACATAAAGATCCAACTACTTTTAGCTGATCTCCTTGTATTGCAACTCTGCATTAGTCAGTGGTAAATGTGGTATACACTCTATGCAATCACCCGACACTAGTTAGTTTCCACAATCCATGACTTAACTACACAGTTCACATAAATACATTTTAAATTCAAACTGTAGCACTGACATTTTTTTTATTAAACTTTAAGAAAAACGTAGAAAGTTAGTTTAACTGTAATTATAAAACTTATCTAGTATATTGACTGTCAAATTTGGTTATCAAATTTGCCAACACTTAGCTCACTGAATGATCCCAGTTAACCACATCCATATTTACCATCACTGTCCAGGCTGTCCGGTAACGACACGGACATCGACGTCACCAGACTCCTCCCCCTTCCCTTCATTAGTAGACGGAGGCACTTGGGGAAGGGGGGAGCAGTCCTGTGACGTCGATGTCCGTGACGTCACCAGATCTCTGACAGAACTCCCTGAAGACCTGGAAGTCCCTGGACACACCCCCCCCCCCCCCCCCCCCCCCGTGCTCGGGCGCAGAAGGCAAACGCATATCTAGGTTTGTCACACATTTGAGGTATCGTCGCAAATGTTATAACAAGAGCAATAATTCCAACACCAGATCTCTTGTGCAATTGTAAACCGGTAGCCTATAAAGGCTTATAAAGCCTCTCCTATGGAAATGTTTAACCACCTCAATACTGGGCACTTACACCCCCTTCCTACCCAGGCCATTTTTTAACCTTTTAGCGCTGTCACACTTTGACAATTGCGCTGTCATGCTACACTGTAACTATGTGAAATTTTTATCATTTTCTTCACACAAATAGAGCTTTCTTTTGGTGGTAATTAATCACTGCTGAGTTTTTTATTTTTTAGAAAAAAAAAAGACCGACAATTTGAAAGAAAACAGTTTTTCTTAGTTTCTGACAGTAAATTTTGTAAATAAGTAATTTTTCTCCTTCACTGATGAGGCGGCACTGATTAGATAGCAGTGATGAGGATGCACTAATATACCGCACTTATGAGCACTGATAGGCGGCACTGATCGGTGGCACTGATGGCCATTGATGGACAGCACTGATAGGCGGCACTGATAGCCAGCACTGACTGGCATCACTAATGGGCACTGATTGGTGGCACTGGTGGACACTGATTTATGGCACTGGCGCTATATTGTAATCAGGGCACTGACGATCAGTGCCCTAATTACATGTGTAGATGTAACCCTTCGAGGAGATGCCGCTGATCGGCTCTCCTCGCCACACACTCTGTGTGAGGCGAGGAGCGCCGATTACCGGCATCTCCGTGTTTACATGTGACCGGCTGTGATTGGACACAGCCGATCACATGGTTAAAGAGCCGCAGCTCTTTACAGATATCGGGGTTGCGCCGTGTCCTAGCAACACGTCGCGCGTTCTGTCATATGACGTCGTCCCAGAAAGAGAGTTGCACCGCCCCTCCATCATTTGACATTGGGGAGGGGCGGCAAGTGGTTAAGTACCATAGATTGGCACCGTTGCACTAGTGTGTGCAGTTTAAAGTGGTAGTAAACCCACTTTTTCATCTTTTGCCTACAGGAAATGAGGCTTACCTGTAGGTATTGTGTATTACTCCTAAACTTGCACTGTTTAGGAGATATTCAGAGTGCATGCAGCTGGTGATGTCACCTTCGCATGCGCCTTGAAGGTCTTCAGAGTCCTGTGCCGTAAACCGCGACTCCACATTTGACGTTATCGTGCCCCTAGCCACCCATGATGCTGGAGGCCGCAAACCCAGAAGGAAGACCGGGTGAAGATGGAAGCCCTCTCAGCAGTGACAGTGCGACGCTGGAGGGCTTCGTTTTAAGGTAAGTCTCTCTTAGCCTCGGTTCACACCAGTGGCGGCACGACTTGCAGGTTGCCGAGGCGACCTGCACACGACTGCCCAGGCGACTTGCAAAACGACTTCTGTATAGAAGTCTATGCAAGTCGCCCCCAAAGTCGTACAGGAACCTTTTTCTAAGTCGGAGCGACTTGCGTCGCTCCGATTAGAACGGTTGCATTGTACTGAACGGGACGCTACTTGTCAGGCGACCTAGGTCGCCTGACAAGTCGTCCTAGTGTGAACCGAGCCTTAATGTGCTAGTTTGCGATGCATACTAGCACAATATGAAATTGCCTTGCAGGGGGCTTCTTTTTCTTTAACTGAGGTTTACTACCGCTTTAAAGCATGACAAGTTGGGTATTTATTTACTCGGCATAACATCATGTATATTTTACCAAACAGTTGGATATTATATTGTGTTTTCATGCATTATAATTCACCAAAGTGTATTTTTCCAAAAACATTGTAGCACTCACCATTTTATTCTTTAGGGCATCTGCTTAAAGAAATATATAATTTTTGGGGGTTCTAAGTAACTTTTTCCAGCTAAAAAAAAAAAAAAAAAAGCAGATTTTTTACACTTATGTGAGAAAAGTCAGAATAGACTTGGGAAGCCAGTGGTGAAGAGTTTTGTACAGGGTGTTACTTTTGGCTCCCCCTGTACTTTCACCAGTCTCTGTAGGATCTGAATTTGGTTCTCTTTGCACTTCAGAAACCACCTTTTGGCTCACAGGGTTGCTTTCACTCCTGCAGGGAGTATGTCCAAATCAGCAGCTTTATCCTGTAAAGAACCTTTTCTGATCTTTACATAGACACAAAGTTGTGTTGGGACCTAGAGCCAGTTTCCTTCCTAAGGGGGGTCTTAGCCCTTCAGCTTAACCAGGACATTGCTCTTTTATACCTCTGTTGGGTTCCAGTACATCAGAAGGAGATTTCTGTTATCTGGCTGTAGTTCATGCAGTAGCAGTCTGGCTCATGGATACCGCTTCCATTAGGAAGATGCACTGGGGTTGATTTACTAAAACTGGAGAATGAAAAATCTGATGCAGCTCTGCTTAGAAACCAGCATAGAAATCAGCTTCCAGTTTATTTTTTTTTTTTTTTGTCAAAGTTTAAAGAGTCCGTCCGTGCGTCGTCGTCCCCCAGAGAGAAAATAAAAGTCAGCAGATATTTAGCTTTTACTATCAGGACACTTACCTATCCACGTATCCAGTGTGGACCAGCATGGAATGAAACGGCTCTCGGATGCTGGCGCCGCCATCTTGGCTAAGGCAAACCGGTAATGAAGCCTTGGGGCTTCACAGTCGGTTTCCTACTACGCTGCGCTTTGTGAATGGGCTGGCTGCGGGGGAGAAGGAGGAGGGCCAAACTTCTGGCTCAGTTCGCAGCGGTGAACACGCGGCTTTCCACCCTAAAGTGGAAGCTCTGCTTATCTGCTTCCTCCCCACCTTTGGTGCCACATTTGGCACTTTTCGGGGGGGAGCAGGTACCTGTTTTTGACAGGTATCTGTCCCCACATCTGAGAGATCTTGCCACGGCGAGATCAATCGGTAGTTCGGCCCCCCTCCTCCTTCCCCCGCCGCCGGGCCATTCAGAAAGCACAGCGCACTTCGCGCATGCGCAGCTGCTAACTTTTCATTTTGGGGGGGGGGGTGCAACTTAGCTTTAGCTGAACATGCTGAAGTTAGAAGCTGATTGGCTATCATGCACAGCTGCACCAGATTTTGCACTCTTCAGTTTTAGTAAGTCAACCCCCAATGTCTCTTTGTCATCCCACATGGTCCCTGCAAAGGGGAACCACCTTCTCATTCCATAATTTCTCAGTGGCTCAGCTGAGTATTGTTTTACCCGTTGCTGTCAAAACACATTCTGCTAGATTGGTGTGTGCTTTTTGGCATCGGCGAACTGTTTACCAAATTTGAAAGGCTGTGACCTGGTCTTCTGTTCACAAGTTTTCCCAGGAGGGTGTTCAGGCCTCCTCCTGATGCCAGCTTCAGGTGTAATATCATTCAAGTGACTTCCTTCACTGCAGGCAGTGCCCACTTTTCTGTTATTTATAGTGGGCCTGTTAGTGTGTTTGCTTTGTCGCCCACTCCTCAGTTAGGCTGCTTCTGGACATCCCAAATGTCTCTGAATCCTGTGTCCTTCAATGAACGAGAAAGAATATAATTTTTGTACTTAAATCCTTTTCTTGGCGTTCATTGTGGGGCACAGATCCCTGCCCTCTATGTTTTATGGTCTTGCTCTCGGCACTGCTTTGTTCCAAGGTATGTTGTATGTGGGAGGGGCTATACCAGGCTGGTCACTCTTTTGTTTGCCAGTGTCCTACTACTCCTGTCGGCAGCAGTAAAACCCAAATGTCATGCATCCCTCAATTAACCAAGAACAGAAATGTATGGCAAGTACAAAAAATCCTATTATCTATTAAAGCCCCTTTCAGATGAAAGTTCTAGGAACCTTCAATTTTCTCTATGGAGCGGCGAGTGTAAACGGACATGTCTAGGCTAAAAAAGGTGTGCTGTCCCTTTTAAGTGTATGAATTAGTGAATAAGTTTAATAAAGCAAATAAGTCTTGAAAGCTACTTATATGTGAAATCACAAATAAGTGCAAAATAAGCAATGAATGAATAAAGAAGATCCAAAATATATGCAAATGAATAAAATACAGCGACTCTTAGGCTGGGTTCACACATATGCGATGCGGGGGGCAACCAGCGCGATTCATGTGCGGGTTCCGAACTCTAACTCGCAGGCAGTTCACACTGCTCTCTGCGAACAGGTGTCAGTAGAAAGTTAATGACACCCTCAAATCAGTTCGCAGAACGCAGTGCGAACTTTGGAATTGGATTGCATGGTTGTGAACACCCATCCCATCCGATTCCAATGAAGACCAAAAAAAGGGGCCTGCACCATTTTGATGTGATGCAATGCGATTTCAGCCATACAAACTGTATGGCTGAATTCGCATCACACAGACATCGCATGTGATGTGCACAGCAATGCGGTGAGAATCAAATGTGATGTCTGGCATTGCATTAGTGTGAACCCAGCTTTAAAGTGATTCTTTTGTAATTTTTTTTAAATTGTAAACATATCATACTTACCTCCCACTGTGCAGCTCGTTTTGGCCCCGATCATCCTCTTATGGGGTCCCCCGGCAGCTCTTGCGGCTCCTCACCACATCAGATAACCCCCTAGGAGAAGTGCTCTCCCGAGGGGGTTACCTTGCGGGTGCGCTCCCGAGTCCAGCATTTGCATCCACAGACACGAATGCCTGACTCGGCCCCGACGCACGCGTCATTGGATTTGATTGACAGCAGCGGGAGCCAATGGCTGCGCTGCTATCATTCTATCCAATCAAGAGCCGGGACCCCTTGGAGAGAGGGACAGTGCGTCCCCGCCGAGGAGATGAAGGGGCTCAGGTAAGTAAAACGGGGGGGCGGTGATTGCCAGGTGTTTTTTCACCTTAATGCATGGGATGCATTATGAAAAAACACGAGGGTTTACAACCCATTTAATGATATAAAGTCCACCACAAAAGTCCCCTGACACAAAACAAAGTCTTTGTGCAATTAATGGTGAATAAAGTGCTTAGTGCTGCAAAAATTCCATTTGACAGTGCTTCAGTGCTCAGATATGCTCCTTTGAGAAAAAAGAGGGGGGCTCTTACCAAAAAGAGTTGCAGGAGGCTCCCATTGGCAGAAAATTTGCAGCGTATTTAATCAGTAGACTGCAATGGACTATGAAAACCAGCCCTTATGGCATCAGAGAGTCAAACTTCCGCAAGAGAATGTGTGAGATGCAGGGAAAAACCTCATAGTGCAATATAGCCAAAGTATCTTTATTAAAAAAGAGAGCTACACTTACATTTAGGCAGTGTTTGAAAGGCATCAATGTAAAAAAGAAAAACCACACTGGCTGCGGTGTCTCCTGACCTGCCTGAACGTGGTGAAGTCACATACACTCCGTCCAACACATTTCCTCAAAACAGGCGTCCTCTGGGTCCTTGGAGGTCTCTATTGAGTTGCTGGTGTAAACGGACATGTCTGGTTTACACCTGCCAACATCCAATCTGATCCACGAAAAACAGATGGATGGGGATCCATTCCTCGTCCATACAGTGGGTCAGATTGCATGGCAGTCGGGTGTAAACAGGCAGGAATCCGCCCCATGTGAAAGGACCCTTTAGAGAGGATGCAGCTCAAAAAGCCTAGTTTTCCTGCTGCTGTATTCAATGATCAGGATGGGGGATGTGCAATCATACAGGATACAGCTAATTGACATATATTACCTATTGGCGTATTCAGAGGACAGGAGTGGGAATGTTATATTTACTAGAGATGATGCAGCACATCGTCATGCAATTTCTTATGCTCTATTCATAGATTTGGAGGAGAAATGTTATGTATGTCATTGATGATGTAACTCTTCAACAAATGTTCTTTTCTTAATGCTGTATTCAAAGATATGTCAGGGAAATTGTATATATATTAGGGATGATGTAGCTAACCTGTGTATGATTCATTGTCCTCTAACACTTCACTCTAAAAGTGCTGTGGAAAGCAGTGATGGTTTGTAAAGTGTAGTAAGCTGCATCTGCCAGTCAGATTTTAGCACAGTCAGAATGAAGGTATTGCTTTGGCATCATTCCATTTTCATCTTCTCCTTTCGCCCTGTAGAGGAGACCAGTCCCGGAAAAGAGCTGGAGAAGACTTGTCATACAGTAAGTGTCCCCACATCAGTTTTACTTCTGCACCACATGGAGTGATGTCACTTTTCCTTCAAAGAATAAGTTCACTTTTTGGAAAAACATAATAATAAATGCACATTTTTTTTTTCGCTGGTAAAAAAAATGTGCATTTATTTTTTATTTTTTCTGGAGCCTGTAAAGCATTGCACCATTGGTGCCATGCAGGTCTCCAGCAGTTCTGCCAGTGTATCTGCTTCCCTGTACATCCTGTATGGGCAAGCAGATCCAATCTGACAGGAAGCATGAATAAACTACCATGGTGCTCCACAGCGCTGTGATAGTTAATTGAAAACTACAAGCTGATAGCTGCAAAGGCTGCATGACCTTGTACTTTTCAATGCACATAGCCTTGTCAGTCGGTGACGCATGCAGCTAGCAGGGAGGGAGAAGAAACCCGCTAGCTGTCACGGCAGGGATCGGGGGCTGCAGCGGCCGTTCCGTTTGTAACATGTTACATGTTACACCCTGAATATGGTTACCAGAGGTGAACTTATCCTTTAAAGCTGAACTTTTGTCCCTGCTGAGTGGGAATTTAATTGGTGCACAGTGCAGATCTTTGACTTGTTCTTCACTTTGGGAGGGTCATATTGGACACGGAGTGTGGTGGAATATTCTGTGTGTACTGTAGTAAAGAGAACCAGTCCCTATAGTTGTATGGCAGCTGCCAGTGTGCTAATTTCTTTTGAAAGGTGCAGCATCTGTGGTCATCATACTTACCCTTTAGTTCTTAAAGTGTAAGGTGAACTAACATTGGACCCCCTCCCCATCCCCCTGGTCCCCCTGTGATCCCCCCCCCCCCCGTGAGACATCAGGTCTCGCTTTACCGGTCCAGGGATTTCAAATCCCAGTGGCTTTCTCTCCTCTTCTCCAGTGCTGACAGGACGGGCTAAGCGAGTTCTGATTGGTCGGTGCCATCCAATTAGAATGCCTCCTATATGTACATTTAGGAGATTAAGCTGCAGGGATTTCAAATACCCGGACCGGTGAAACGGTGACTGAATGTGTCACAGCGGGTGATGGCGGGACTTCTGTATAGCGGGACCAGTGGGGGATGGGGAGGGGGTCCAGTGTAAGTTCACCTTACAGATTTTCTATAAAGGTGAACTTACCCTTTAATAACTGATTTGAACAAGCATAAAGTGCTGGGACATCTGATATGCACATGCTTGTTTCAGGTCAGTGGCTTAGTAAGTAGCGAATCTTCGTTTAGGATAACAGGCCGGGAGCTTGTACCATCACAGACAATTCCGCGATGGGAGCTTTGCGTTCTTTCCGTGTTCCTGACATGGTTTCTTTCCAAGTTTAGGCTTTCCACCCTGCATCCATGTGCTGGGGGTTGCTAGTACACTTTAGGGGAGATTTACTAAAACTGGAGCACTCAGAATCTGGTGCAGCTGTGCCTAGTAACCAATCAGCTTCTAACTTCAGCTTGTTCAATTAAGCTTTGGCAATAAAACTTGGTTTCTCTATGCAAAGCTGCACCAGATTTTGCACCTTCCAGTTTTAGTAAATAACCCCCTTTTGTGTGCAGAAAACCTGAAGAGGGAAGTAGCTGACCCAAGTCTCTGAAGGCACTCAGGGATTGTGGGCTGTTACATTGTGGAGATGAGTGATTTAGGCGTGGTGAGGTGAATGGTCAGTGCTGCTTGTACTATATTGAAGTGAATGATGAATGGATGCTCCGCAAAACCCTTACTTCGTTTAGTTTTGATATAATTGTAGACTGATGTTTGTCCATGTTGATGCCGCAGCCTTGCGTATTCCAGCAAACTTGTGTCCTCTGCCTGTACTCACCTCTGTGACCTTGCCCCTCTGTGCTTCTATGGCTTCCTATAGTCTGGCTCCCCTCTGAACTCCCCTCTCAGAGCTTTTCTGTATTGGTTCCTGGTATGCTCATCCATTTTGAATGCCCTCAAATTTTTTGGCCCTTAAAGTGGCTGTAAACCCTCACATATACCCAATGAAGTGACTGGCCTCAGGTGATACACAGAGATAAAACAAATCCTCCTACAGAAGTTGTACCTGTTTATCTGCAGTCTTCTTTCCTCTTCATCTGTTTAAAATGATAAATTATAAAGCTTGCCTGAGAGTTCAGAAAACGGGGCAGAGAGCTGAAATTACACACTTTAGAGCTCAGTAAGGAGAGCTCTGAGAAATGATTGGAGGGAAGAGATCCCCCCTCCCACACACAGGAACAGAGCTGAGGCTGTCAATCAGCTGGAGCTCCTCCCCTGTCACCAATTGTCTCTTGGTGTCAGGAAAACTTGTCATTAGTAGTACTCCATATTCCCATTGCACGCATTCTTGGATAAAGCTCTAAAAGTTTTGAGTGCTGCAACCACCAGCTGGGGACTGGATCAGAAAGCCACAATGAGGATATTTGCCAGCACACCACAGATCATCAAGTAAGAGTCCAAACAATTTTTATTGAAGCATGATTACATCACTAAAAGGTAGTGCAACGTTTGGTAGTCACGCAGGACCCCTTCAGCTCTTCACATACCTGACGAAGGGGTCCTGCGTGACCCTGAAACTTTGCACTACCTTTTTGTGATGTGATCCTGCTTAAAAAAAATCCTTTGGACTCTACTTGATGATCGATGGTGTGCTGGCAAATATCTTCATGGAGGAAAACTTGTCAGATGTGACTTATGCTGATAGAGGAAGAAAGTAGCAGACAGAAATGACACTTAGTGCTCTTAATTGAGACAAGTGCACACTATAGAGCAGTGGTTCTCAACCCCTGCCCTCAGAGCCCACTAACAGGCCAGGTTTGCAAGATAACTGAAATACATGACAAGTGATATCATTTGCTGCTCGGTGATCGCAGTATTCTTGTCCGCATCTCCCCAAGACAGGGGTAGGCAACCAGTAGCCCTCCAGCTGTTGTGGTACTACATTTCCCATGAGGCATTGCAAGACTGGCAGTTACAATTACTCCCAGAAGCATGATGGGACTTGTAGTTCTGCAACAGCTGGAGGGCCCCAGGTTGCCTACCCCTGCCCCAAGGTAATACTTTAAAATCTGCCTGTTAGTGGGTCCTGAGGACAGGAGTTGAGAACCACTGCTATAGAGGGATATGCTTTGTTCATATTTCATGTCTGAGGTTTACAACCACTTTAAAGATTAAACTCCTCTATGTACCTTTTGTATTCCTGGCTCCCATGTGTGTATCCTACAGAGCCCCAATTAATCCCACCTACTTGCTCAAAGTCTTTGTGAGGACATCTTTTAACTCTTGACCCCCCCCCCCCCCCACACACACCCTTTTTTTTCCAGATGGTTCCTGCAGCGGCTCTCAGAACTACAGATAAGAGCTGGGCTCCTTGATGATCGATCGTACATGCACCCTGTGTTCCATCGTCATGGAATGTTGTGACTGCTGTGATTTCTCCTGACCTCTCCCACCAAACGCTGGCTGATGTGGACATTGAGTTGAAGAGGAGTGTTTTTTTAGATGTATATATATATATATAAATATATATATAAATGGGTTTTTTTTTTCTTTTTATTAAACAAAACTTGAACTTTGCTGCTACAGACATGTGATTGTTGAGAAACGACCCTCAGCAATGGATCCGCTTTGTACAGGATGACTCCTTTTCCTAACCAGTCTCACTTTCCTGTCCTGCGCTGTCCCCTCCCGGTGTCCAGTCCCAGGTGCTTTACCTTTAGGTGTCCAATTGGTTTCTCTTTATGGGTGGCAAGTTCCGTGTGCTGCGTTTTAGTTGCTGCGTTCTGTAAAAAAAACTGTTGGAAGATAGTAAATGGCCCAGTAAGTGTTCCATATTCTCATATCTGTAAATATAAAACTCCTGATGGGTTATTGAAGAACACCCCTAGTTCATTGTACCTGTTCCTGTATTTTATTAATTTCCCATTTCCTGGACATCATCAGTCAGTGTAAACCAAGTCCTTCATGACACCACAGTCTGTGGAGAACGTGAACAGCCACCATGAGCAATGGACCGTTCTGAAGCTGAACGTTAAAACACAATTACTGACAAAAGCTGGAAACCTGTGACATGTAATAGACTTCATAGGAAATTGTTTATGAGGAGTTTCCCCCTCCATGTTGGGGAACACATGGACATGGTAACAAGGCTGCCACTGAACACACCGAGGAGGCCACTAGTCAGAAGACGACTGGCCCCAAAATGTGACCTGGGTTTCTACAGTTCAGACCAGGATGGCAGCAGTTTGTAAATTGTATTTCTGTGTGAATATATATCCCCTTCCCATCCTTCCTGCAGACTGCATTGCTCTATAAACTGGTTACTGTCAGATGTGGATGGTAGTCTTCGTTGGATATCCTGGTTCATGGCTTCTCGTTTCTGTGCTCTGGGATTCAGTTTTGGTTTCTTCTCATTTCTGTGCTCTGGGATTCAGTTCAGGTTTCTCCTCATTTCTGTGCTCTGGGATTTAGTTTTTGGTTTCTTCTCATTTCTGTGCCCTGGGATTCAGTTTTGGTTTCTTCTCATTTCTGTGCTCTGGGATTCAGTTTTTGGTTTCTTCTCATTTCTGTGCTCTGGGATTCAGTTTTTGGTTTCTTCTCATTTCTGTGCTCTGGGATTCAGTTTTTGGTTTCTTCTCATTTCTGTGCTCTGGGATTCAGTTTTTGGTTTCTTCTCATTTCTGTGCTCTAGGATTCAGTTTTTGGTTTCTTCTCATTTCTGTGCTCTGGGATTCAGTTTTTGGTTTCTTCTCATTTCTGTGCCCTGGGATTCAGTTCAGGTTTCTCCTAATTTCTGTGCTCTGGGATTCAGTTCGGGTTTTTTTGTCACGCTGCACTTTGTTTTCTCCTTTGAAAAAACTGGTAACAGATATATAATGGTCCACGCGAATAAAGGAGATATTTGTTGGGTTACCTTCTACTGTTTAACACGACACTTGAGAGTAAACACGGACAAGCTGCAGTGATTGACTAACATTAGGCTTGTTTTAGCCCCTTTATATTCCGTGTGATTCTCTCATAGACAGACAGGTTCGATTCCTTCTGAACAGCAGATTAATCTTCACCCTCGTTTCCCGTGAGTCTGCAAAAATGGCTGAAATATGAGGGCAGGCAGTAAAAAAATGACCCTGTGAGAAGATTAATCAAAGGATGGCTAGTTCACTGCTGTACAGGTTCTCATAATAAAACCAGCAGCTGCGTTGTTCTGCACGTTCCCAGCTGTCTGCTGCATTCAAATTGTGGCATTCAATGGACTTCAAGGCTCATGCCTAAACCCCGAGAAGGTGACACAGCAAATAGGGGGTCAAGAGGATGCTGGGAAGGTGGTGCAGCAAATCTGGGGTTAGGAGGACAGAAGACACACCAGAGATTGTTCTGTTGTGAGATCTATATTTGTTACATATTGTGCACTATTTCTATAACTGAATGAAAAATAAATATTTATCATCTGTACAATAGAGAGAGTGCTTTGCAGTCTACCAGTATGCCCAGCTCATTGCAGTATTTCCTCTTTTGGGGGGTTCTCACACCAGTATTGGGGTACCAGCTAAATAACATCTTGAGCAAAAACAGAATTCAGAGTTATTCTTGTGTTCTGAGCAATGTCAGAATGTTATATACTTGCGAACTAAACAATAATGACACAGAGGGATAATACAATACTTGTACAGTGGAACCTCGGATTACGAGCATAATCCCTTCCAGGAGTATGCTCGTAATCCAAAGTACTTGCATATCAAAGCGAGTTTTCCTATTGAAGTCAATGGAAACGAAAATAATTTGTTCCGCATTGACTTCAATAGGATGCAATACCGCATGCGGCCAGAGGCGGGGGGGGCGAGTGTTGTCTCGTTTTGCGAGACAACACTCGCAAACCGAGTTACGATTTTTAAAAATACAGTGCTCGTATTGAGAAACGCTCGTTACTCGCAATCCGAGGTTCCACTGTAACTTGTACAGAATGACAGATGTAATTTGCAGAAATATAATACATGCTATAATTTCATTACTGTGCATTTCTTATCTTTTTTTTTTTTTAAAGTTACAAAAAAAATATTGTATCGGACGCGGTCTGGATATTCATAGACCTTATGTTCTAAGCTGCTACTTTCAGGTGATTTGACACTGTCAAAGCTTTTGGACACACCCCATACCCAACTCAATGAAATTTCAGTTTTTTGCTAGTGTCCTTAGGTGATAGATCTTTTCTTCCCTTTTTCTTTCTATATCATAAAAAAAGTGATAAATGTGGCGTCAACAAAAACCCTAATCAACATATATAGCATGAAATAATTTCAAAAATTGCAAAATCAAAAATGCAGCTGCCCCTTTAAGTGGTATGACCACTCTCAAAACTGAAATTGGCAAAAGTAAGGTGCTACTATATGCTCAATAATAAACCATAAATGAGTCCATACAAAAAAAAGTGAAAGAATGCAAAATAAAAGCTGAAAAATAAGTCCAGTCAAATTAAAGTTATTTTAAAGGTTCCTTTTTTTTTTTTTTTTTTTTTTTTATAAAAAACATATAATACTTACCTGCTCTGTGCAAGGGTTTTGCACAGAGTGGCCCCGATCCTCCATTTCTGGGGTCCCCCGGCAGCGCTCCTGGCTCCTCCTCTTCAAATGCCCCCACAGAGCCGCATTTCATGGGGGCACTTGTGCAGGCACGCTCCCGAGTCCTGCTGCTGCATCCATTGACACAGACAACAGGACTCGGCCCTTGGCTCCCGTGTCACTGGATTTGATTGACAGCAGTGGGAGCCAATATCTCCTGCTGCTATCAATCTATCCAGTGAGGACCCGAGACCGCGTCTGGAGCTGCTGGGCTCATTCTCATCGCTGGAACGATTGGGTTCATGTAAGGAAAAGGGGGGCAGCTGCAGCCCAGAAGGTTTTTCACCTTAATGCATAGAATGCATTAGGGTGAAAAACCTTGAGACTTTACAACTCCTGTAAGTCAAAAATTCCTTAGAAGCTTCCAATCACCGTCATGAAACTATATGTGCACTACTCATCACCCCCTCCTTATAGAACTCCACCAACCGTCAATATAAAACCAGCTTTCAGATATTATCAGCTCTTGCTTCTCCAACCATAAACTGGAACCAGGAGATCTCGTGGTAGTATAGAGGGTTCACCAACCCTGACTCTCCAGATACCTCTCTCTCATAAAGTATTACAGAAAACACCCAGAAATAGTGATAAAAAAGTAAGTGTAGTATTTTAATGTAAATTTATCAGTAAAAAAAAGTGACAAAATGCGCACTTACATTTAATGGTGCTATAGTCAGCACCAACATAAAAAGCCTTCAGTGTATTCCCAGCCGCTCGCTCCAAGCCGGCGTACGTTCCAATGACTGGAAACTGAGCCCGAGGACAAACCGGAAGTGACAGGCTGCGCGTCCGCCATAGTTGACGTCACTTCTGGTTTGTCCTCGTCTCAGCTTCCAGTCATTGGAACGTACGCCGGCTTAGAGCGAGCGGCTGGAAATACACTGAAGGCTTTTTATTTATTGATGGTTGGTGAGTGTGCATTTTACACACATGGTTGGTGGAGCACTATAAGGAGTTGATGAGTAGTGCACAAATACTTTTATCACGATGATTGGAATCCTCTCAAGAGTTTTCGATGTGACTTATTATTTTTCATCTTTTTTTTTTTTTTTTTTGCATTCTTTCACATTTTTTATGTATGGGCTAATTTTTGGTTTATTATTGAGCACATAGTAGCGCCTTACTTTTGCTAATTTCGCATAAGTTTTTCTATGCCTAACCAGTTTCCTTATTTTGGATTCTTTAATCAACTCTTTTATTTCATATTCTTCAATCAGTCCTTCATGATCTTTTACTATAACATTAGAATTAGTGCATTGAGGTCAGTGTAACATTGGGAATTATGCCTAGACCCTACGCTGTAGGGATGGCCTGTCATTTTGCTTTAAACACTGGTTGCTGCCTTGGCGCTCACCTTGACACTGAGTGTAGTTGGCCACAGGGTCCTATACGGGTCCAGGGCGGTGGCCCATTCCTATTGTTGCAAGACCATGAAGACCTCTGGGAGTATGCCCACTGTGATAGGAGAAGCCTGGACAGTATAGGGACCAGCGGCATGCAAAGGTAGGACAGTTTCCAGACCGATACTGTAGGTTTACAGCAAGTTTGAGAATCAATATCTCCATTATGTGCAATACACTTATTTTAGTGTTTCCTGGATAGTACTTGTCTTGTGCAAAAACTCTTAGGAAGCCAGGAATGCGTTTGCTCATATTCACTTATGGAGTGCCTAATTTTTCACAGTTGGCGGTAAAAATTCTCCCTTAATTTGGGCAGCACAGTGGCTAAGTGGTTTACACTTCCACCTACCCTGTTTCCCCGAAAATAAGACCTAGCGTGATTGTCGGTGATGGCTGCAATATAAGCCCTACCCCCAAATAAGCCCTAGTTAAAGTTCCTGTAGGTCTTATTTTCAGGGTAGGGCTTATTTTCGGGGAAACAGGGTAGGGCTTATTTGGGGGGTAGGGCTTATATTGCAGCCATCACCGACAATCACGCTAGGTCTTATTTTCGGGGAAACATGGTAGCAGCACTAGGGTTGTCCATTCAAATCCCAACCACTTCACTACTTACCTGAAGTCTGCATTTTCTCCCTGCGCCTGTGTGGGTTTCCTCCTGGTACTCCGGTTTCCTCCCACACTCCAAAGACATGCTGGTAGATTAATTGGCTCCTGCCTAAATTGGCCCTAGTATGTATGAATGTGAGTTAGGGACCTTAGATTGTAAGCTCCTTGAGGGCAGGGACTGATCTGAATGTACAATATATAAGTAAAGCACTGTGAAAATTGATGGCGCTATATACAGTATCTCACAAAAGTGAGTACACCCCTCACATTTTTGTAAATGTTTTATTATATTTTTCATGTGACAACACTGAAGAAATGACACTTTGCTACAATGTAAAGTAGTGAGTGTACAGCTTGTATAACAGTGTACATTTGCCGTCCCCTCAAAATAACTCAACACACAGCCATTAATGTCTAAACCGCTGGCAACAAAAGTGAGTACATCCCAAAGTGAACATGTCCAAAGTGGGCCCAATTAGCCATTTTCTCTCCCCGGTGTCATGTGACTCGTTAGTGTTACAAGGTCTCAGGTGTGAATGGGGAGCAGGTGTGTTAAATTCGGTGTTATCACTCTCTCATACTGGTCACTGGACGTTCAACATGGCACCTCATGGCAAAGAACTCTCTGAAGATCTTAAAAAAAGAAGTGTTGCTCTACATAAAGATGGCCTAGGCCGATGATGGTGAACCTTGGCACCCCAGATGTTTTGGAACTACATTTCCCATGATGCTCATGCACTCTGCAGTGTAGTTGATCATCATGGGAAATGTAGTTCCAAAACATCTGGGGTGCCAAGGTTCGCCATCACTGGCCTAGGCTATAAGAAGATTGCCAAGACCCTGAAACTGAGCTGCAGCACAGTGGCCAAGACCATACAGCGGTTTACCGGACAGGTTCCACTCAGAACAGGCCTCACCATGGTTGACCAAATAAGTTGAGTGCATGCGCTCAGCGTCATATGCAGAAGTTGTCTTTGGGAAATGGATGTATAAGTGCTGCCTGTCAGTCTGTCAGTGCTCAGACCATACGCCCAGTGTTAATTTTGGCAGCAAATTTCAATTTAGTTTTAGTCTTAGGACTAAAATGGCATTTTAGTTTTAGTCCCATTTTAGTCTTCTGCAATTGTTTTAGTTTTAGTCGTATTTAGTTGACTAAATCTCCAGTACATTTTAGTCGACTAAAACTCATTTTAGTCGTCTAAAATCTAATGGGTGTAATTAAATTGTAATGCATTAGTTAAACATTTCTCTACAATTTCCAAACTCATTATATACTGCTGGAGTGAAAAATCTAATGTTATTATTTATGGTATTGAGGTATGAACATGCACTACAGACCAGTGTTAATTTTGAAGTCAAATTTCAATTTAGTTTTAGTCTTAGTCTTTTGACTAAAATGGCATTTTAGTTTTAGTCGTATTTTAGTCATCTCAGTTGTTTTAGTTTTAGTCAACTAAAATAGTATTCATTTAGTCAACGAAAATGTTTTAAGCCGCGTACACACGAGCAGAATGTCCGACAGAAAAAGTCCGACGGAAGCTTTTCATCGTCTATTCCAATCATGTGTGTGCCTCATCGGACTTTTTTTTCAAAAATTCTGACGGATCTAGAAATGGAACATGTTCTAACCAATACCTATTGGGAAAACCGCTCGTCTGTATGCTGTTCCGACTGACCAAAAACTACACATGCTCTGAAGCAAGTACGAGACGTAAGCTATTGGCTACTGGCTATTGAACTTCCTTTTTCTAGTCCCGTTGTACGTGTTGTACGTCACCGCGTTCTGGACGGTCGGACTTTGGTTTGACCATGTGTAGGCAAGACCGATTGAATGGAATTCTGTCGGAGTTCTGTCAGATAAACCTTCAGAGTTTATTCCGACGGCAAAACCGGTCGTGTGTATGCGGCATAAGTCGTTTTAGTCGACGAAATTAACACTGCATACGCCGCACACTTCATCAAATTGGTCTGCATGGCTGTTATCCAAGAAGGAAGCCTCTTCTAAAGATGATGCACAAGAAAGCCCGCAAACAGTTTGCTGAAGACAAGCAGACTAAGGACATGGATTACTGGAACCATGTCCTGTGATCTGATGAGTCCAAGATAAACTTATTTGGTTCAGATGGCGTCAAGTGTGTGTGGTGGCAACCAGGAGAGGAGTACAAAGACAAGTGTGTCTTGCCTACAGTCAAGCATGGCGGTGGGAGTGTCATGGTCTGGGGTTGCATGAGTGCTGCCGGCACTGGGGATCTACAGTTCATTGAGGGAACCATAAATGTCAACATGTACTGTGACATACTGAAGCAGAGCATGATTACCTCCCTTCGGAGACTGGGCCACAGGGCAGTATTCCAACATGATAATGACCCCACACACAACCACTGCCTTGCTAAAGAAGCTGAGGGTAAAGGTGATGGACTGGCCAAGCATGTCTCCAGACCTAAACCCTATTGAGCATCTGTGGGGCATCCTCAAATGGAAGGTAGAGGAGTGCAAGGTCTCTAACATCCACCAGCTCTGTGATGTCGTCATGGAGGAGTGGAAGAGGACTCCAGTGGCAACCTGTGAAGCTCTGGTGAACTCCATGCCCAAGAGGGTTAAGGCAGTGCTGGAAAATAATGGTGGCCACACAAAATATTGACACTTTGGGCCCAATTTGGAAATTTTCACTTAGGGGTGTACTCACTTTTGTTGCCAGTGGTTTAGACATGAATGACTGAGTGTTGAGTTATTTCGACGGGACGGCAAATTTACACTGTTATACAAGCTGTACACTCACTACTTTACATTGTAGCAAAGTGTCATTTCTTCAGTGTTGTCACATTAAAAGATATAATAAAATATTTACAAAAATGTCAGGGGTGTACTCACTTTTGTGAGATACTGTATTTTAAAAGAAATATATTTAATTGAAGTGTATTTTTTATTAAAAATATAAATTTAACAAACAGTAGATACAGTTCCCCGCAAACGTTTACTGTACAAACTAAGGTCCGTTGGCATGGACCATAGGGTGAGTACCTCGATTGAAAACTGGCTACAAGGGCGAGTCCAGAGGGTGGTGATAAATGGCGAGTACTCGGAATGGTCTGGTATGAAAAGTGGGGTCCCCCAAGGATCTGTCCTGGGACCAATCCTGTTTAATTTTTCATAAACGATCCAGAGGATGCGATAAACAGGTCAATCTCTGTATTTGTGGACGATACTAAGCAAAGCAGGGCAATGACTTCTACGCAAAATGTGGAAACCTTGCAAGAAGATTTGAACAAAATAATGGGGTGGGCAACTACATGGCAAATGAGGTTCAATGTTGAAAAATGTAAGGTAATGCATTTCGGTGCCAAAAATACAAGCACAAGTTACTCAGTAGGGGGTGAACCTCTGGGGAAATCTAGGCTGGAAAAGGGCCTGGGGGTTCTAGTAGATGACAGGCTCAGCAGGCAATGCAAGCAAAGTCAACAGAATATTGATATGCATTAAAAAGGGGATTCACTCCAGAGTGAATCAGAGCAGCATGACGTCCAGTTCTTGGTACCAGTCCTCAGGAAGGATGTGCTGGAATTGGAGAAAGTCCAGAAAAGGGCATCAAAGCTAATAAAAGGGACTGGACGTTCTCAGTTATGGGGAAAGACTACAAGCATTGAACTTATTCTCTCTGGAGAAGAAGAGAGGGGATATGATATAAATGTACAAATACAGTACTGGCAACCCTAGCATAGGGAAAAAACTTTTGAGTGAAAGGAAATTTAAAAAGACACTCAATAAAATTGGAAGAGAAGCAGTTTAACCTTAAACTGCGTAGAGGATTCTTTACTGTCAGAGCGGTAAGGATGTGGAAATCTCTTCCACAAGCGGTGGTATCAGCAGGGAGCGTTGATAGTTTCAAAAAACTATTAGATGGGCACCTTAACGACCACATCATACAGGGATATACAATGTACGATTGGCATAAACACATACACACACACACTTCATAGGTTGAACTGAATGGACTGGAGTCATTTTTCAACCTCACCAACTATGTAACTATGTAGTGCAATTATTGTGTTACATAAAAAAAAGTTTAATCTGCCACTGCTTTAATCGACATCACTAAATGGCGGACCGTGATTCAGATCCAGACCCGGCAAAATGATAGGGAGCCTGATGTATGGAGCCACTCTGATGGGGACACAATATGTAAGGGGGCACTCTGATGGGGCAGCTGATATATGGGGGCAGTATGATGGGGGAACCTAATGTATACTTGCCACTTTTTACATTGTCTATGGAACTTTGCTACTGTAGTCATGTCACCATTCCATGTGAATTACAGCTGGTAAGTAGGCCTTTGAATGTAACTATAATATACTCATGAGAGCTAGTACCCAGCAATAAGGACAAAAAATGAAAACGACACTAGACCATTAGCGTGAGGGAATACAGCGGGTAAAAAAAGCCTTGAACACGTCACCATTTTTCTAGGTAAATATATTTTTAAAGGTGCTATTGACATGAAATGTTCACCACATGTCGGTAACAACCCATGCAATCCATTCACACAAAGAAACCAAAACAAATAAGTTCAGAAACGGTGGAGTTCAGGAGTGGTGAGAAGACTTTAACACCCTGAAGACATGCATGGGCATGAAAGCGTTGTGAGGAGCCTGACACGCTGACATCACGCCGCTGCATCTGGTTCCCGGTGTGGTGGCCATTTTGGACAAGCTGCCTGGACGCACCTGACCGATATTGAGAAATCTATTGAGGGGACCAGGAGAGAGATCTTATGTGATGGCTTAACTTTATCAGGCAAATCTGTTTGCTGGCTCTGGTGAGTGCATAGTGGTGGTGGAATCTGTGCACCTGTGGATACATATGTGGCATCATTGCACTAAGAAGCACATACAGTGCTATTTTTGTTGGAAGCATCTTTGTTTGGACACATACTATATGAACTTTATATGGTTATAGTTTGCACTTTATTCATCATATGCATTTGCATAATTTTTTGCACTATTGTATTCATTTTGGCACCTTAACTAATTTTTACATATGTATGTAAGCATTTCATTTGCACTGGGATATATATATATATATATATATATATATACAGTATCTTACAAAAGTGAGTACACCCCTCACATTTTTATAAATTTTTTATTATATCTTTTCATGTGATAACACTGAAGAAATGACACTTTGCTACATTGTAAAGTAGTGAGTGTACAGCTTGTATAACAGTGTAAATTTGCTGCCCCCTCAAAATAACTCAACGCACAGCCATTAATGTCTAAACCGCTGGCAACAAAAGTGAGTACACCCCTAAGTGAAAATGTCCAAATTGGGCCAAAAGTCAATATTTTGTGTGGTCACCATTATTTTCCAGCACTGCCTTAAACCTCTTGGGCATGGAGTTCACCAGAGCTTCACAGGTTGCCACTGGAGTCCTCTTCCAGTCCTCCATGATGACATCACAGAGCTGGTGGATGTTAGAGACCTTGTGCTCCTCCACCTTCCATTCGAGGATGCCCCATAGATGCTCAATAGGGTTTAGGTCTGGAGACATGCTTGGCCAGTCCATCACCTTTACCCTCAGCTTCTTTAGCATGGCAGTTGTTGTCTTGGAGGTGTGTTTAGGGTTGTTATCATGTTGGAATACTGCCCTGTGGCCCAGTCTCTGAAGGGAGGGGATCATGCTCTGCTTCAGTATGTCACAGTACATGATGGCATTCATGGTTCCCTCAATGAACTGTAGCTCCTCAGTGCCGGCAGTACTCATCCAGCTCCAGACCATGACACTCCCACCACCATGCTTGACTGTAGACAAGACACACTTGTCTTTGTACACCTCACCTGGTTGCCACCACACATGCTTGATACCATCTGAACCAAATAAGTTTATCTTAATCTCATCAGACCACAGGACATGGTTCCAGTAATCCATGTCCTTAGTCTAATTGTCTTCATCAAACTGTATGTGGGCTTTCTTGTGCATCATCTTTTGGGACGACAGCCATGCAGACCAATTTGTTGCAGTGTGTGGCATATGGTCTGAGCACTGTCAAGCTGACCCCCCACCCCTTCAACCTCTATAGCAATGCTGGCAGAACTCATACGCCTATTATCCAAATAAAACCTCTGGATATGATGCTGAGCACGTGCACTCAACTTCTTTGGTCGACCATGGCGACTGTCCTGTTAAACCGCTGTATGGTCTTGGCCACCGTGCTGCAGCTCAGTTTCAGGTTCTTGGCAATCTTCTTATAGCCCAGGTCATCTTTAGGTAGAGCAACAATTCTTTTTTTCAGATCCTCAGAGAGTTCTTTGCCTTGAGGTGCCATGTTGAACTTCCAGTGACCAGTATGAGAGAGTGAGAGCGATAACACCAAATTTAACACACCTGCTCCCCATTCACACCTGAGACCTTGTAACACTAACGAGACACATGACACCCGGGGAGGGAAAATGGCTAATTGGGCCCAATTTGGACATTTTCACTTAGGGGTGTACTCACTTTTGTTGCCAGCGGTTTAGACATTACTGGCTTTGTGTTGAGTTATTTTGAGGGGACAGCAAATTTACACTGTTATGCAAGCTGTACACTCACTACTTTACATTGAAGCAAAGTGTCATTTCTTTTAATATGTAATATTTTACAGCTTTGTATCCAAGTGAGTTACTGTCACCTCTTAGTGCGAGCAGCTGTAAAACTCCTAGCGCTCACTGTGCCTATTTTTTTTACACTAAAAACAATGCCTGGGGTAAATCCATGTAGACACAGAATTCCTTGTACCCTACAACAACCAAACTGAATTCTAACTTGCCAACAAAAATGACAGTGCAAAAATTAAAAGACATTGTTACAGGGCTACACAGATTTTTCTTTTTTCGGACACTTTAATAAATGAGCCCCACTGCATTGCAATCCCCAAAGTAATGAAATTAAGGGACCTTATAAAGCAAGAGAAGCTACAGATCAATAACTCATGGCCTTTAATGAGAATTTAACTTTTATTAGCTGATAGGGGGCAGAGTAAAAGATTGTTCATTTATGGCTGGTTAGTGTGGACTAGGACATGAATTTGCATGTTGAACCTTGAGTATAAACTAAACTAGGAGTGTATATAGAGTTATCAGAGTGATCTGACACTAGAACTAATGGGTGTTGGAATTATTGAAGCTTGGAACTCCATTGGAAAAGCCTCCATACAAAACTTTTATAAATGTCTTTTGGTTAAACTAATATTAAGAAAGAAAAAGATGCGCAAAGAAACCGCTACAAATAACGATAAATGTTGTGAACAGATTCTCTAAAACATAATATAGTGAAAAATTGAATGGTGCATCAAAAACAAATAGTCCGTGTGATATAAAAAATAAATGAATTAAACCAAAAGTGAATTCATCAAAAACAGAAAATCCCAAAATGATTCTTCAAAATTTAGGAGACGTAAAAGTCCTTCACTTAATCTCAGAAAGCAGCTTCATGGTGCAGTATGTTCCAGCAAAAGTATTTATTTAAAAAACAAAATCCGACATATTTCCCCTTAACAGGCATCCCCTGGGAACGGAAATCTCCGTTCCCAGGGGATGCCTGTTAAGGGGAAACATGTCGGGTGGAGCATGAGCCTGAGACATCACCACGCTGAACAGCTGACTGGTAGACACCGTGGCTGATTCAAACCTACTTTTCTTACCTGCTTGAATTTATGGACATTTTTCTTGTATGATTTGTTTTTTAAATAAATGCTTTTGCTGGAACATACTGCACCATGAAGCCCTCATGTATTCCTCCTTTCATGGGAATACCCAGATTATGAGAGTGTCCTGGAGAGTGAAGTTTTTTCCTTGCTGATTCCTGGATAAACAGGTGGATTCCTCTCTACTTTCAAACACTGTGAGTTCACCAGCCGGCAGGCTAATGCACAAGCGCTTCTGATCTCTATCATTTGAGATCCAACATATCTGGTAAGCAGTTTGTATTTGCATTTTATGCTCAGTATTCCAGATGATTCAAATGAATATGTGTCCTGCTTTCTGAGTTTAAGACCCCTTTCACACTGAGGCGGTTTGCAGGCGGTATTGCGCTAAAAATACCGCCTGCAAACCGCCCCTAAACAGCCTCCGCTGTTTGTTCAGTGTGAAAGCCCGAGGACTTTCACACTGAAGCGGTGCGCAGGCAGGGCGGTGAAAAAAGTCCTGCAAACCGCTTTTTTGGAGCGGTGAAGGAGCGGTGTATTCACCGCTCCTTCACCGCTCCTGCCCATTGAAATCAATGGGACAGCGCGGCTATACTGCGGCAATACCGCGGCTATAGCCGCGCTGTACGAGGGATTTTAACCCTTTTTCGGCCAGCAGCGGGGGTTAAAACCGCACCGCTAGCGGCCGAATACCGCTGCAAGAACGACGGTACAGCAGCGCTAAAAATAGCGCTGTTATACCGCCGACGCCCCCACCGCCCCAGTGTGAAAGGGGCCTAAGTGAAGGACTTTTACATCTCCTAAATTTTGAAGAATCATTTTGGGATTTTCTGTTTTTGATTAATTCACTTTTGGTTTTATTAATTTATTTTTTATATCACACGGACTATTTGTTTTTGATGCACCATTCAATTTTTCACTATATTATGTTTTAGAGAATCTGTTCACAACATTTATCGTTATTTGTAGCGGTTTCTTTGCGCATCTTTTTCTTTCTTAATATTAGTTTAACCAAAAGACATTTATAAGTTTTGTATGGAGGCTTTTCCAATGGAGTTCCAAGCTTCAATAATTCCAACACCCATTAGTTCTAGTGTCAGATCACTCTGATAACTCTATATACACTCCTAGTTTAGTTTATACTCAAGGTTCAACATGCAAATTCATGTCCTAGTCCACACTAACCAGCCATAAATGAACAATCTTTTACTCTGCCCCCTATCAGCTAATAAAAGTTAAATTCTCATTAAAGGCCATGAGTTATTGATCTGTGATCCCCTTCATTTTTTGTCCTTTTGGTTAAACTAGATAGAGTTGTGTCTTTTTTTTTTTCAACCAGACTAACCATTGTATGTGACTATGTCTAGAGAAACTCCATATTGTTATGCCACGTACACACGGTCGGACTTTACGGCAGACTTTGCCCGGCTGACTTTTCGACGGACTTTACGACGGACTTTCTGAATGAACAGACTTGCCTACACACAATCCACCAAAGTCCGATGGATTTGTACGTGATGACGTACGACCGGACTAAAACAAGGAAGTTCATAACCAGTAGCCAATAGCTGCCCTAGCGTCGGTTTTTGTCCGTCGGACTAGCATACAGACGATCGGACTTTGCGACCGGACTCGAGTTCGACGGATTGATTTAAAACATGTTTCAAATCTAAGTCCGTCCAACTTTTGAGAAAACAAAGTCCGCTGGAGCCCACACACGATCGAATTGTCCGACGAAATCCCGTCCGCCGGGCAAAGTCTGCCGTAAAGTCCGCTCGTGTGTACGCGGCATTAGATTTAAAAATAAAACCCATGTAAGTTTGTATTTTTGACCCATATATGATCATTTCTATGCTTTTTAGAATGAATGGTAGTGCTAAACTCCAGTTGTGCACACCTTATATAAAGTCCCAAAAGACAATACCTATGTCTCCATTAGAAGGCTCCGGACACCATCACAGACTGGAATGGCAGAGCAGTATGCTCGGGTCCTCGTGGATTTGGCCTTTCTCCTCCTACCTCACTTCGGGTCTTCCAGCCATTTTTTTTGTGGATCTCGCCCTCCCATACTCTGTAGTGCGAGGAGAAATATTTACCTTAAATGCCTCTACACTTACAACTATATGAAGCAGCCTGTGAAGGTAGATATTCAAAAATATTTTTCATATTGTGTAAAATGTATTAACCCCCTTATGTGGTTAGTTGTCCAACAGACATAATTGGTTATAGAGGTATACTTGTCTTGAAACTTTTGATACTTTTATCCCTTTACGTTGGCTGGAGTCAATGTTTTAAATGGGCTGTGATGCCCAGGGTCGATATTAGGGGCTCTTGACCACGTGGCACCAATCAATGACAACAATTACACAGTTCTGACATCATCCAGATATCATCTACCATCTCCCGATTGTCAGTTGTTGACCATGAGCTGTCGGTGGCAGTTTGGTCACAGTTCTGGAGGCGCCTATAAAGCATGCCCCAGAATAAGACTTTTATAGCTATGGAAAAATAAATGCTGAAGGCTGGTGTGTATAGCCTGAAAACAGATATCTGACAAGGGAATTGGCATATCTGACCAACAGCAGTTTGAATGAGTTCCCAGTAGAGCATATTCTGAACAAGCCTCTTAAAGCCGGCAATACATAGTTCCTACTGAACCTGCCGAGATTCGAGCCGTTAATGGGAAGGCTGAATGTACTAAATTGATTGATCGATCAACTTGGGTACAACCAGCCTGCCGGATTCTCTTATGATTATTGCTAGCGGCTGCTATAGCTGCTAACGATAATCACTGTCCCCCCCCGACTGCAGACAATTGCTCGGCTGGAGGGAATCCCATGTCAGCACTGTCTGTGTTGATGGGGGAATCATGCGAATTTCAAGAAAAGCAGGCAATGCTTTTTTTTTTAATGCAGTTATTCTATGCGAGGGCTTCTGAACACAGAGGTGATAACCTTTCTCTCTATTGTCAGAAGCGAATGGAATCAGGGGAGATAGTGTCCAAACAAGTGGGAACAAAGACTTCTATAGATCAAATGCCTTTTATCATCCAATATCACTGCTGCAGCTATAAAAACAAAGTGCTGCATATCACCAGCTGAGGCTCTTTCCTATACGAGGGTGACAAACACACAATGTACAGCTGAAGGCTTGACAATAAATGAAATGTAGGAAGCATGAAGAGTGCAACAACAATCAGGTGTTTTGGCCTATGTACACTTTGTACAGTAAAAAAAATGCTCCTACTGTAATAGGCACCACAATGCACAGATGTGAAAAAGCAGCAAATCATAACACAATGAGTAATCAAGGATGCAAAAAATACCTTAGTGCAGAAAGCAATATGTGGGTTGGGGTTCACACACTAGACAAGTGTGATTTGTTTTGTTTAAAATGGAAATTCAGACAAAATTTTCTTTATTCACAGATTTGTATGTATCTAAATCTCCGAATCTCAATAGTAATGAATTTCAACAAATCCGAAAAATAACAAAATGTATTCATATTCATTTTTCATGCATATTCATTATCAGTTTCATTTGGACCTTTTGTTAATGTTTGAAGCATCTAAAAAACATAATGATGGTGTCAGGCAGTGTCACCCGACCAGGGTGCGGAGCGCTCCCCCATAGCATTGCTACTCGGCCACTGACACCCTCCCCCCCCAATGTGTGGCACCCGGGGAGGAGCGGCCCCCCTGCCCCCCCCCCCCCCCCCCCCCCCGCCCGGTACGCCCCTGCTATATAGTACCATATCCCTTGCACCCTGACTGGGATTCTTCAAGGGGGCAAACTGACAGCATGACAATTACATCTTGACAGTGACTGTCAGGGGCTTCCGGGACTCCCTCCTTACTCCCTCCAACTCCCATTTATATGGGTTGGCTTGCAGGGGGGGTGGCAACTCTGAAAAAGACTGGGAAAACCTGACCAGAGGTGTTAACCCTTCCTTCTCAAATACACCAGCCCAGCAGGTCCACACAGGCAAAATGTTGCAAACTGTTACACTAAACCACAGTAGACCTGGGCAGCCTCAAAGCATGAGCACAACAGAAGAAAACTGTTAACTGCTTGGAAGCACCAGCTTACACATACACACAAAAATTCAACTGTTAGGGCTCTTTAGAGGGATGGCAGTGCTTACCACCCTCTGAAAAAATTTCTGCGGTGCAGCATTTTTCAGAGGGCGGTAGAGCTAGGGTTTCCACCTTTTCTTCAAGCCAAACCCGAACACTTTAGCAGGAGCATTTTTTTTTTAAGAGGGAATGCTGTGGCCTGTGGTGTAAAAAGGAACTCTGATGTAAAGAGATTTCCCCTTACATCAGAGTCCGCAGAGCAACCCTTATATCTGAGTCCCCCTTACCGAAACGTACTCACTTGCTCGGAGGCAGGAGAGAGAAGGGAGGGAGGGGGCCTATGCGCTTAGTGGTTGTGGTACTTGGGGAGCATAGGTGTGTGCAACTTGGGCAGCAGGGGGAATCCGCGCCACACTTGGTGATTAGGGTGTGCCCAAGCACGCCTAAGTTGGGGGAGGAAACAGTCCAGTCTGAACAATGTGTCCATTTCAAGTGGTCTGAAACCTGGACACATGATTCAAAACCTGGACACGGAATCCTGGACAGGTGGCATCCCTAGGTAGTGATAGCATAGATTACAGGTAGAGCACAGGCTGTCAGGTGTTCAGGAGTCTGCCTTTTTTTTTAATCATCAGGGGGATTTTATATTAAAGTGCTGCACCGATAAACATTTGATGTGTGGTTGATGTGCGTTCCCATTGACCTTAGTGGGTGCATTTCACAAGCGATGCTGTCTGTCAAACTCTGCAAGCCGAGCCGACTTTATGGTCTTGTCTGGCTATTATAGCAGAATTTAGCTGGGCAGTCAGGGGATGGTAAAATGAAGGCTTAACTGCGTGTTTTTACTGTCCTCTGTTCGCCTATATGAAAAGCCTTTAAAGAGAAGTAAGGGATTTCCCCAAAAATATTATACTCGCCTAGATGGATCGATCTGATGCTGCATCATTCCCCCATTGCCTTTGCACTCAAACACGTTAATGATTAAGCACAAGATGTATGTGTGAAACGCATCTACGTGACTGCTTTCTGGTGTTCTTGGTGTCATCACAGTTATTTCAATAAAGGCATTTGGAACCTTTGGATGTGCAGCCATTCTTCTTTTTCTTCATGCACTCAAACACCGCTGATCGCGCTTAGTTCTCTCCTCCGTTCTGAGCTCAAGGGATGCATGTAAGGTCCTGGGGTCCAGGGTCTGAAACAGCACATTGGGGTCTGTGAAACATCACTGTAAGGCAAGCTTGGTCCATGAGTCAAAGAGGAGAAGAAGTTGCCGTGGGTAAGCAGAGAAGAAACAGCAACCAGTCGTTGGTGTGGTACCTAGTTAGGCAACAGGTCCTCTAGTAGTGAAGGAGTTCGGTGTCTGGCTTCCTCCCTAGCTGTCCGTCTCTGTCGGTCACCAGGAGCAGACTAGAGTTAGGGATATCTATGCTTGGTCACCTGGTACAGCAAGAGAAGAGTTAAATGAGAGCACGCATAAGGTCCAAGCTATGTGCTCGGAAGGACCAATATGTTACGGGGAGTGAGGTAACGGCGGTACGCTGACTGGTGGAGTGGGCATAGGCTCTGCATGTCCCTCCTAATACAACACATACACCTGTACAAGTTTGTAGGACAAGGGACATCATCATCTGGAGGCACTCCTCATACAACACTACACACAAGTGGCTCATCTCTAAGTTGGGGGACTGCCTTAATGCTTGATTTTTTACATGACTGTGGCCTCTGCCTGGTCCTGGGCATTGGTGAGCACTCCTTTGGGGCAAGTTGTTACCCCTGTGCTAGTATCTGTGACCCCATTCGTTGCCTGCCATAGCCCAAAGAACCCACTCCAGGGTAGGCCTCCTATGTGACCCACATTCAGTGTCCAAGGAGGAGGGGAACACTGAAATGCTGGGCTGTGGAGGGAGCAGGAGTGGCTGGCTCAGTCTCCCAGTGGCTTGCTGAGGGGCTGAGCCAGCTGCCAGTCCAGGAATCTGGGTGGATCCCAACTGTAAAGTTAGGATCAATCAAGCTCCTGGACATGCTGAGTGATGTCAGCTGATACCAGACTTTAACCCACTGTCGGCTGAAAATGGGTCACAGGAGTGCAGAACGGACTGCACTCCTGTGATGCATAGGAGAAGTAGGGAAAAAAGTTTTGACCATACAGAGCGCAAAGGTGTGAATGAGAAATTTTCTAACCTGCAGTAGAGCAGTCACAGCTGTATTTTGTATGGTCTGTGTAGACAGGTCTGACTAGCACACTGTGTTCTCTCACATGTTTCTTGTCATAATCAACAATATACAGTGCTGGAAATTACTCAAGGACATCAGTGAAGTAAAGAAGAGACATTGCAGAGGCAGCAGAGAGGTGGTTCTTTTATACACAATAATGTAAAGTCTGCAGATAACATGTAAAGAGACATTCCAGCACCAAAAATGTAGGAAGCAGTTAAATAAAACATATAGATGTGAGCAGTGCCCATGAGTCCAGGATTCTTTTCCTGTGTCTACTACCCACCCAGTATAGGACATTTCCCTTCTTGTGTAGAAAAATCCTATACTAATTACTGTCCATTTATGGACCCTTCTCTAGGATCCCACTATAAGCATGAAGACTCGGCAGAAAGCCAGGTGAAGGTCTGGATTAAGGGTATCTTGAAATGTCATGTGACCTTGACCTTCAATAATCTGAGTGGAAAAGGGTTTTACTTCTCATTAGAGAAATCGCATTTGCTATTTATTATCGCACAACGTCCTCATATAGCTGTAAATTTAACAAGCCATGTAGCAAGGACAAACGTGTCAACATCTCATTTCCTGTACTGCCCGGGTTACAAAAAGCACCAGCAATGAGGCCAATAATGCTTTCCAATTAATTCTCTATCTTAATATCACAATCAGTAATACATTTTCCCTCCACGGTAGGCCAGAGAAAAAAGCCTGATCTTCCACTCAACCATATACCAGACCAGCGACCCAGAACCTCCCCTATACCATATTCCAGACTGCTGACCATCATAAGCCTCTCTCTACACCATAAACAAGACTGGTGACCATAAGCCTCCACTCGATCATATACCAGACCATGAGCCTCCCCTACACCATGCAGCAAGCTGGTGACCATGACCTATCACCTACACCATACCAATGACTATACAGTATGTTCCCCCCTACATGAGACCCATGACCATGAGTCCCCCCCCCCAAATCAGATTGGTAAGCATGCACCTTCCCTTACACCAGACCAGTGACCATGAGCTCCCCCTACATCATACTGGTGACAATCAGCCGTCCCCTACACCATACCAGTGAGGGTGAGTCCAGGGCCATCTCTAAGGCAGGGCAAAAGGGTCAGCTGCCCTGGGCCCCATCATTGTTGTGGGGCCGAAAGCAGCTGCCTCATACTTGCCAACTATCCCAGTTTAAATTCCCTTGTCCCTTGAAGTTTTAGTCCTGTGCTGTGTCCCAATATCTCAGTGTAAAGTTCTGTTACTAATGCTGCCCAGCTCTGCCCTATTGCTGGGTATGGATGACTCACCTGCAGACCCCGTGTTTATATGTAAATAACCAGCATTGATATGTAAGTTGCGGCAGCATTAATATGTAATTAGCCGCTGACTGGTGGCATTGATATTTACATAGAGGTGGCATTCATATGTATATCATGCCCCCCTTCGGTCATATCTACCATCACTTCTGCTGAATGCTGCCCACCGGGGAGGTAAAGGGGCATGCTTGAAAGTCCTGCCTACAACTGTGGTCATTAAGCCTAACATCAGCCTGTTCTGGAAAAGGTAAGCAAATTGGAGGTGGAACCCTTTTTCAAAATAACATGGTGCCATAGCACTCTGAATTTTGGTGGATGTGAATACGCACATCTCATCAGATGCGTAAGGGTTTCATTAACAATTAATGGCACTGCTGTGTCTCTGCTAAAGAGCAGCACATTTCTGTGGTGTCAGGAAAGCGATTTTGCATGCGTTCCCGACACACACAAATATGAACGCAGGCTAAATGTCTCAGTTACGTTTGTGGTCAGTCTAAATCTTCTCATTACATTGAGGCTTGGTGTACAATCCTTTCATTCACACTAATGGCCAGTGTGAAGGTCCCCCTTACATTGGTGGTCAGTGTAAATTTCTCCTTACAATGGTGGTTACTGTGAATGCTCCTATTACATTAGTGGTCAGTGTAAATCCCCATTACATTGGTGGCCAGTGTAGAAACTCCTCTTTATATTGATAATCAGTAAAAAAATCCAAACTTACATTGGTGGTTCATGTAGAAGCCCCCTTTCATTGGTGGTGAGTGTAAATCCCCCTTACATTGGTGGCCAGTGTAGAAATCCCCCTTTATTGGTTGTTGATGTAAAATCCCCCATTACATTGGTTGTCAGTGTATGAGCAGGTGGAGAGTGAAATTGCATGGGGTGGGAGCAAGAAAATGTTTGCCCAGGGTCCAATCAATATTAAAGACGGCCCTGGCTGAGTCACCCCCTACACCAGACAGGAAACCGTAACCCTTCCCCTACACCATACAGTAGACCAGTAACAGTGACCTTCCCTCTACACCATATCAGTGACCTTGAGCCTCTATACTGTGTACCAGAACGACAACTATGCATCTACCCCTAGAAAAGACAAGTGACTGCGGGCTCGCCCCTATACCATACCGGTGACTGTGAACCTTCCCTTACATCATACCATAGACCACAAGCCTCCCTCTGCACAAGACTGGTGACCATGATCTCCGTCTCCCCCATAACTAGACTAATGAAAGAGACACTCCCCCTACATCAAAACAGTAATTGCAGGCCTCTCTCCTACACCATACACCAGACTGGTGACTAAAACCCTACTCACCACAACCAGACCCGTGACTGCAAACCCCCCGAAAACACACACACACCAGACCTTCCCCCTACACAAGGCCAACAGCTGAGATTTTCCCCCTACACTGTATACACTGTATACCAGACAGGTAAATCGAAGTTTTACTTTAGGTTACATTCTCTCAAACGTTTGTATCTGACAGCAGCTAAACGGCAGTACTCTGCCCTTGAAAAAGTTAAAATATTTTCTGCAGATAGTTGCAGTTTGTAAATAAGTTTAGCTGCAGATAGCTTGCTTTTAAGTGCATCAGTTTCAGCATTTTCAGGCGTTTTTTTCTGAATACCCGATCCTTGGGGGAGGCAAACCCCAGTCACCTCCTCTTCCACTTTGTCGGTAGTTTTATGAGCAAGGAGATTGAGATGAGTAATTAAAATGAAGTGTAGAGCAAAGCTGGTGCTTACCATTGTGTGCCTTATTAAGAGGATAAGATTGAGGCCCAGTTCACATGCACAACACATCTTGCACTGCATCAAAACTGTAAGGTACTGCAGTACCATGCAATTTGGTGCCCACAAACGCACTGCGTTGTAATCTGAGTTTGGGGTCCCGTTAACAATTAATTTGCACCAGCATGCAGATCGCAAAGACAGTGCGGTCACCTGCAGTGCAGGAAATGTGCACGAGACACATCTTTTCCACACCGCTTTCTGCTGTGAACCGGCCCCGAGGAAGATAGAGAGGCAGAGAGACAGGCAAATGAATCGAAGATCAGTACATCCCCTAATATCCCAGCATCTGACTAGGGGGGATATTTTGTCCTAATGTAGAACCTATCCGAATACATTTTGCAACTTTACCAGAATGTCAGTGTCCACAGTGTGACAGCTTACTAATTATTGTTAGACCATATCTGCAAAAAATTAATATCCTGAAATGATACCGACAGCTTCTGCAACGAGGTGCAGGAGCGAGGCATGGCCGGTGCAAACCCAAATGGGAGGCTTTCTAAGTGGAGATAGCATAGTCCCTATACTTTCCCTACTCCTCCGGAACCTCTCCATGCCCCTATGTGCTGTACCTGCCAGACCAGCAATCTGTCCCTACTCTAGCCACTCGCACAAAGTGCCCCAAACTCGGGAGCCAGAGTCTGGAATAGACACTGCCCTGACCCAAAATGGCCATCGAGGTTACATGGGGCACCAGCGTCCAATCGGACAACTGTCCCCCTGGTGACTCCAGGAAATAATAAAGGAACCAAGTTCCTCATGACTCCCTTCCCCTTCTGCATTGCCGTCACACCTAGAGTGGAGAGTACAGACTGCACCTGTCTACAGTGTGACATTGAGTCCACAATCATACACCATACCTGCTGCCATAACCCTTAAACTCCACTGAATGTCAGACCAGCAGCTGTGAACCTCATTGTAACCCAGGTGCTAGAGCAGTGATTGTGAGACTTCACCTACACTGTACACCAGACTGTCAGACAAGCCTCCATCAAACATCACACCATCCGCAATGAACTTCCACTGTACATCATACCAGTAACTATGAGTATTTATTTTTTATCTATCTTTATTTTATTTACTTATATAGCGCCATCAATTTACGCAGTGCTTTACATATACATTGTACATTCATTCACATCAGTCCCTACCCTCAAGGAGCTTACAATCTAAGGTCCTTAACTCACATTCATACAGACTAGGGACAATTTAGACAGGATCCAATTAACCTACCAGCATGTCTTTGGAGTGTGGGAGGAAACCGGAGCACCCGGAGGAAACCCACGCAGGCACAGGAAGAACATGCAAACTCCAAGCAGGTAGTGTCCTGGTTGGGATTCGAACCGGCGACCGTTCTTACTGCTAGGCAACAGTGCTATCCACTACACCACTGTGCTGCCCTGTATTCTTTCCACTATTTTAGACTGGCAACCATACACCTTTCCACTACACTGTAAGCCATCAGGTGTGAACCTCCTTTTCCACCATACTTCAAACTATTAGCCATGATCCTCCCACTACACTGTGCTTCAGACCATCAGTCATGATCCTTTCGGCCCACCATATGCCAAACCATCATCTGTGACCCTTCCCCAACATCTTATACCAGACATTCACCCCTGATGTTCTTCTTCTACCAAACATCACACAATCAGCTGTGTCTTCCCCTCCATCATATGGCAGTTATCATGACTCACCACTTTTCCCATATACCAAATTAGTAACCAGGAGCTTCCATCTACTCCCCAGGCCAGAGCAGCAGCTATGCCCCTGAACTACATGCCAGGAACAGTGATTGCCTCCCACACACATCTGACCCACCTAAAAAAAATCTGTAGAGTCACCACACACAAACTGACTGTATGGCCAGCAGCTCCATCCAACTGTCAGATAGTGATTGTTCACAGAACTTGTAATACTTTTATGTCTCCCATATGTATTTAGCTTTCTATGGTTCCAAGTCATGGAGCATGTCATAATTTAGTGTACGTAAAATATCTAAAAACCTTCAAAGAAAAATTAAATCTCTTACCTTTTCAAAAATACATTATACGTTGTAAGGAATTTGGTAAATGTGGTGGCAGAGATCTACCTGCTACTGTTCTGTAGATAATGACACCAGTATTCAAGCCACTTCCTCCTGTGTGGGAAGGCTGCCTACTACAGTTGTATTATCGGTCCCAGGAAATGTTATCTTGCGAATGCTGTGCACAGAGCTCCTCGTGTTCACCATGGTTACAAAGAACTGATTAGCTTATAATAATAATAATAATAATAATTAATAATTAATGAAAGTGGAGTTTTCCTTTAAACCTCAAGGTCAGGTAGAGTCCTGTAATTATGCCATGGTTCCATCATCACTAATCTGGTACATGGTGTATACTTCTGTACAGTCTACCAATATTTCAGTGCTAAAAGAGTTGCCCCAAAAATGTTCCTGGCAAAAGTAACTGAACAAATGAAATCATTTTCTCTGCATACATGGTGCAATCATTGGATGGATTGATATGGAGAGTTCTCATCACAGTAATGTTCTCATATGGGGGCCCTACCACAAGCCAATATAAAGCAGACACGGTTTCCATTACATCGCCTGTAAATATTGATCAGAATAACGATGCAGCAATAAAAAGTCTTGAGAAAAGTAAGACAGATAATGATTGCGGCAACTCAACAAAAGTCATCAAGATTGCCGAGCTACAGATCATTAAACAGGGGTGACCATGTGAGGGTGACCCCAGCAAATATACAATATGTAAAGGAGTTCCCATGGGACCCCTGTGTGCTCTACCAGTGTCGGATCAATGGCGGCTCAATTCTCAGAATGTGTCATGTAATTAGGGATAGGCACCGAACAGGGCACTGCTATTCCTTCCAGAACACAGCCACCAAGGCCTTACGTTGTTCAGACATTGGGGTTGCTTTACTAAAGGGAAAAAGAATTTGCACTCTGCAAGTAAAGTTGCTCTAGAGTAAATAAGCAGAAACTCTGCTGACATCAGCCAATCACGTGCAAGCAAAAATGCATTTTTTTCTTCTTTCTTGCAGGTGATTGGGTATTCTTTGCAAAGTGAAGCTTTACCTCATTTACCAAACTCTGGAGCAACTGTGCTCCACTTTACTTGTCTTTAGTAAATCAACCCCATTGAGTACACAGCCAGTTTAATGTCCATGTAGTGGGATACTAATTCACAGTGTTGTTTATAATCCCTCTAGTGTCTGCCAGCATATCAAACAGTGCAGTCAACACCCTTATTAATTGTCTGCCCACCATGTTACCTTCAGTATATAAAATATTCTATATACACTCACTGGCAACTTTTTTAGGTACACCTGTTCAATTGCTTGGTAACACAAATTACTAATCAGCCAATCACATGGCAGCAACTCGATGCATTTAGACATCTAGACGTGGTAAAGATGACTTGCTGAAGTTCAAACCGAGTATCAGAATGGGGAAGAAAGGGGATTTCATTGACTTTGAACGTGGCATGGTTGTTAGTGCCAATTGGGCTGGTCTGGATATTTAAACACTTCAATACCAGGCACTTAGACACCTTCCCGCCCAGACCAATTTTCAGCTTTCAGCGCTGTCGCAATTTGAATGACAATTGCGCGGTCATGCTACACTGTACCCAAACAAATTTTTTATCATTTTGTTCCCACAAATAGAGCTTTCTTTTGGTGGTATTTGATCACCTCTGCGGTTTTTATTTTTTGCGCAACAAATAAAAAAAGACAGAAAATTTTGAAAAAAAACAAGTTTTTCTTTGTTTCTGTTAAAATTTTTTGTAAATAAGTACGTTTTCTTCTTCAATGACGGGCACTGATATGGCTGCACTGACGGGCACTGACTGGCACTGATACGGCGGCACTGATGGGCACCGATGAGGTGGCACCAATGAGGTGGCACTGATGAGGTGGCACTGACGGGCACTGATAGGCGGCACTGATAGGCGGCACTGATGGGCACTGATAGGTGGCACTCATAGGTGGCACAGATGGGCACTTATAGGTGGCACAGATGGGCACTTATAGGCGGCACTGATGGGCACTCATAGGTGGCATTGATGGGCACTCATAGGTGGCATTGATGGGCACACATAGGTGGCACTGATAGTTGGCACAGATGGGCATGGATGGGCACTGATAGATGGGCACTGATGGGCACGGATGGGCACTGACAGGTGGCATGAATGGACACTGATGGGTGGCACTGACGGCACTGGTTGTTTGCAGTGATGCCCCTAAGGGTGGCATTGTTGGGCATCACTGCAACATAATTGTGCCAATCAGTGCCCATTTGTGGGCACTGATTGGCACTGACTGGGCACACTGGGCACATGTGGATGGCCATGGGGTACATACCTGGCCATCCACATGTTGCCCCTTCCCTGGTGGTCCTAGTGGCGATCCCTGGTGGTCCAGTGTGGTGATCTGAGGGGGGGCTGCGCTGATAAACAATCAGCACAGACCCCCCTTGCCAGGAGAGCCGCCGATCGGCTCTCCTCTAATCGCGTCTGTCAGACGCGAGTGAGGAAGAGCCGATCAACGGCTCTTCCTATTGACAGCGTGATCAGCCGTGATTGGACACGGCTGATCACGTGGTAAAGAGCCTCCGACGGAGGCTTTTTACCAAGATCAGTGTAGCGGTGTGTCAGACTGACACACCGCTCCACCGATCGCCGCGATGCGCGCCCCCGGGGGCGCGCTGCGGCATGTTATCCTGCTGGACGTCATATGACGTCCAGTCAGGATAACACAACCACTTCCCGGACGTCAATCCGCTATAGGGCGGGCGGGAAGTGGTTAAACAACTGCTGATCTACTGGGATTTTCACGCACAACCATCTCTAGGGTTTACAGAGAATGGTCCGAACAAGAGAAACTATCCAACAAGCGGCAGTTGTGTGGATGAAAATGCCTTGTTGATGTCAGAGGACAACGGGCAGACTGGTTTGAGATGATAAAAAGGCAACAGTAGCTCAAATAACCACTCGTTACAACCAAGGTATGCAGAATACCATCTCTGAACACATAGGCGTGCACACAGGGTGTGCCAGGTGTGCCTGGGCACACCCTAATCACGCAGATTTCCCCGGCTGCTTGGCTGCAGAGAAAGGGACTGGGGAATCTTTGTCCTCAGTCCCTTTCTCTGTTTCAAAAGTGAGACATCAGGGGTCTGTTTAGATCCCTGTTATTTTACCAAAGCCCCCAAATTAGGCTTCTAAAAAATTGTGAAAAAAAAATGGTAAACTATTGTAAAAAAAATAATAAAATAGTAAAAAAGTTATAATAATTAAAAATACCATACACTACTGACACTGTCCATTGCTCTACTGCTATAAATATATATATATATATATATAAATACACACACACGTGTGTGTTTGAGGTGCACACCCTAATGCAATAGGCTGTGCACACCTATGTCTGAACACACAACACATCGAACCCTGAAGCAGATGGGCTACAGCAGAAGAAGACCACACCGGATGCCACTTCTGTCAGGTAAGAACAGGAAACTGAGGCTACAATTCGCACAGGCTCACCAAAATTGGGAAAAACGTTACCTGGTATGATGAGTCTAGATTTCTGCTGCAACATTCAGATGGTCGGGTCAGAATTTGGCATAAACAACATGAAAGCATGGATCCATCCTGCCTTGGAACAATGGTTCAGGCTGGTGGTGGTGGTGTAATGGTGTGGGGGGATATTTTCTTGGCACACTTTGGGCCCCTTAGTACCAATTGAGCAGCCTACTTAAGTATTTTTGCTGACTATGTCCATCCCTTTATGACTACAGTGTACCCATCTTCTGATGGCTCCTTCCAGCAAGATAATGTACCATGTCACAAAGCTCAAATCATCTCACCACTGGTTTCTTGAAGATAACAATGAGGTCACTGTACTCCAATGACCTCCACAGTCACCAGATCTCAATCCAATAGAGCACCTTTGGGATGCAGCCGAAAAATCTGCAGCAACTGCGTGATCCTAAAATTGTTAAGTGGTCCTGTGCTATTCCTTTGTAAATAATAATCAGTGCATAAAACATACAATATAAACGTGTCCAATAATATATGATGTAAATGAACAAACAATACAAAAACCAAAAGTAATTGCTATCCAAACAAAATATAATGTCCAATAGGCTGATGGGAATCAAGTGCTCAGGTTATAACCGATGATCAGTCCTTTTATAGAATACTACCACAAATTCTTTGTAATTCCACCAACACCTCGGTGCTCACAGAACTCTCACCTCATAGCCACATATCAAGAGCCCTTGATCAAATTCCAACATGGGGTAAGTGTTCCTTCCTCCCAGGATCTCCTCTGTATATCTCCTCTGTCTACAGTCAAGGATCCAGGCACCTAGAGCTCCAGTTCCATATGTAGAGGTAAAACAGACAATATGCCTTCAATATTGTAATACGTTTAAAATCAATCCATTTGCTTAAAAGATGATAACATGCTTACATCAAAGCAGAATTAAAAAATGCTTGGAATAGTGGCTCCGGCCACGCCCTACGCATTACGTCATGTCACATGACCTCCTCGGGGGAGAAGTCACGTCACGTGACTTCCTCAGGGGAGAAGTCACATGACGTAAAGCATAGGAAGTGGCTTCAGCAGACTGCACACCAGAAGTGACGTGAGAGGCAGAAAATGTTGTTGTTTTTACTATTCCATGCATTTTTTATTCTGCTTTGATGTAAGCATGTTATCGTCTTTTAAACAAATGGATTGATTTCAAAAGTATTACACTATTGGAGGCATTTTGTCTATTTCACCCCCACATATGGAACTGGAGCCCTAGGAGTCTGGATCCTTGACTGTAGACAGAGGAGATATGGAGGAGATCCTGTGAGGAAGGAAAACTTACCCCATATTGGAATTTGATCAAGTGGCTATGAGGTGAGAATTCTGTGAGCACTGAGGTGTTGGTGGAAGTACAAAAAAATTGTGGGAGTATTCTAAAAAAGGACTGATCATCGGTTATAACCTGAGCACTTGATTCCCATCAGCCTATTGGACATTATATTTTGTTTGGATAGCAATTACTTTTGAATTTTGGATTGTTCGTTCATTTACATCATATATTATTGGACACGTTTATATTGTGTGTTTTATGCACTGATTATTATTCACGAAGGAATAGAGCAAGACCACTTACAAATCTGACACTATGCACGTGTACCGTAGTTGTTTTCAAAAAGAACAGAATCCCCAAAAATGCCTATTATAGGGGTGAAAGTGGTTCAGGACTGGTTTGGATTATTTGGGGATTGGAAAATCAGTAGGCAGAGTATGGAACAGAAAAAACACAAAACACAATACACTACAGTGCTATCTCTGTGCCAACCCTGTGGTCAAGGATGTATTTGTGCAACTGATTCAAATAAGCAGCCAAAAAAGTCTTATTCCCGGGGGTATAGGAATAAATGTCAATAATAAAGAGATTGGCTGACACCATAAATGCTTGCAGGGCTGCCATTAAAAGTGGGCTGGGAATCCACAATTTTAAATGCAAGAGGGAAGGGAAAAAAAAGCCCCAAGCAGGCACCGTGTAGCACAATTTATTAAAAGATAAAAATCGATATAAACAACAATGGCATTCACAAGCGGGTGTGGTGGGAGATGAAAGTTCGCAGTGGATGGGAAGTCCAAGTATGAACCCGGGCGCTGTGGTCTCTATCCGTAAAGGATGAAAGCAAGCCGTATAGTGGGAGCGAGATCAGCCTGGAATCCGTCCAGAGAGAACCAGTGTCTGGCTGTCCTGTGTGGCCGTGATGGTCCATCTGGTGTTTGGATTTCTGTCCAAAGTGTGTATCTCCAGCAGGAGTGTAGAGAGGAGCTGTCAGTCCATCCGCCATGAGAGCCAATAGGAACGCGTTTCGGAAGCAAGCCACGCTTCCTTCATCAGCCTCAAGATTATGGAACAGATTCTGTATTTTCTGGTTAACTAATGGAAGAAAGAACTGCTATCATGACATGGTTGTGCTAGTAAAGGTTCTGCATTGTGCTCCATCCTTATTGTACCAAGGTAGCACTTTTTTTGAGAGATGTAAAAATGGAACAGAAATTCCAGAAAATTTGAAGGTAGAATGAAGCAATGCCGGAAACTCGAACAGGAGACAAGCCTCTGATTTACCATGAGGAATTCCTGCTTCACTCAGTGGGCATTGATCCAAATAGCTGATTATTTTATTGGATATGGGTGGAGGCAGGACACTGCTCTGTCCGGTGTCCTTTCATTAATCACTTTATATGACTTGGAAAGATTAGCTGAGCTCCAGCTGTATGAGGGAATGTGAGGCTTCATCTGCAATCAGGAATCCTCTTCATCATCACAATTGTTTTGAAACCGTTATTAATTATGGAGAATTTCATTATATGCAAATTCCCAACACACCCAGAGGAAGCCCAACGTCAGGTTCTGCCCTTATTTTCAGGAGGGCCTGAGCAACAATATTCATATCACAGGATTGTCCCAAAACAAGAAGAACAACCCGAGAAGTGGGATCCCATAACACCAAAGAGTATGACCCCCCCCCAACACAAAATCTCAAGAAGCAGGGTTTTCCAAAATGAAACACTAACAAGTAGGCCCCTCATGAAGCACAATCAAAAGGCAGGGTACTCCAACCCCCTTAAATGGACGCAATAATAAGACCACTCACAAATGGGGGTCTCTTAATCTGGAACACCAACAAGCAGGTCCCCTGAACCCTGCACACTGACAGGTCGGGTCCCAAAACCTGGAACATAAGAGGGATCAACTTACACTGAGAGATTCCTGCGATTACAGAAACTAACTGCAAAATTAACATGAAGAGGATGCAGAAGAGAAAATTGTGCTTTCATAAATGCTTCAACCAGAGTCTCTTTGCAGATGCAGTGACAGGTCCAGCACTATCTGTGTTTGAGAACAATCCACTAATTCTTCACAGCTGCTGTCACACCTCTGTCTGCATCACACACCGGCCCCCATCCCCTCACCCCTCCAACTGTCAGGCTCATCCCTGCACTCCTACAATGGACTCAGTTACACACACACAGGCTGCATCCACATGTTGCTGCTCAGGAACTCCTTCGCCCCAGCTATGCTCCCTCTGCTCACTCTTTGTATCTATGGATCTCTGACACCCACACATTGTATACTATAGAAACAGCGCACTCCATCCCCTCCACCACTATAACACATCAATAGGACGGCTGGACATATGGAGAACGCAGCAGGATCAGGGGGGTCTCTACACAGTGAGTATTACAGAGATATATTTTTTTAAGTACTGTCTTATCTGTCTATATAAAACAACTAAGGATGTCTGTCTGAACAGTGCAGTCACCAAAGTAGTGATGGGCATAAAGCTTTTCTGTGGAGTGCAGTCAGCGGACAAGGTCTCCAAGTAAAGAGGAGTCACCAGGGATGAGTCAGAGGAGATGAAGTCGTTCAGTATAGTGCAGTCACGAAGATTAAGATCCTACAGTAGAGTGCAGTCATGGGGAATGAGGTCTTGCAGTAGAGTGCAGTTATGGAGAATCAGCTCTCAAGGTAGAGTGCATCGACAAGGAAAGAGGTCTCAAAGCATAGTGTATGCAAGAAGAAGAAGGTCTCGCAGTAGAGTGCAAGCATGGTTAAAGAGGTCTCAGAAGAGTGCATGCAAGAAGAAGAAGGTCTCACGGTAGAGTGCAAGCATGATCTCAGAGTAGGGTGCAATAGAAGAGGTCCCCATAGAGTACATGCTAGAAAAGAAGGTCTCACAGTAAAATGCATGCACAAAGAGGTCTCACAGTAGAGTGCAGGTATGGGGAAGGAGGTCCCACTGTAGAATTGTGTACTTGAGAAGGCAATCTCACATTGGAGTGCAGTCACGGGGAAGAAGAGCTTACATTTTTGTCACAGTGAAGGAGGTCTTGTAGTAGAGTTGTCTTGGGGAAGGATGATCCCAGTAGAGTGTAAACACAGGGGATGAGGTCTCACTGTTAAATACAGTCACATGAGAAGAGGTCCTGTAGTACAGTACATTCACAGGGGGATGATGGCTCACTATAGAGTGCGGTCATATTGGATGAGATCTCACAGTAGAGTGCAGTCCAAGGGGATGAAATCTCAATGTAGAGTGCAGTCCAAGCGGATGAGATCTCACAGTAGAGTGCAGTCCAAGGGGATAAAATCTCAATGTAGATTGCAGTCACATGGGATGAGTAGAACAAAGTCACAAAGAATGAGGTCTTGCAGTAGAGGGGAGTTACGGGGATGAGGTTATGCAATAGAGGGGGGTCTTGGAGTATAAATTTTTTGGGGGGGCGCAAACAAACTGAAAAAAATTTGAAAAAAGACCCCATCAAACGCAGCCACTGTGCCATCAATTGCAGCCACTTTGCCATCAAACGCAGCCACTGTGCCATCAATTGCAGCCACTGTGCCATCAAATGCTGCCACTGTGCCATCAAATACAGCCACTGCGCCATCAAACGTTGCCACTGTGCCATCAAATACAGCCACTGTGCTATCAAACACTGCCACTGTGCCATCAAACACTGCCACTGTGCCATCAAAAGCTGACACTGTGCCATCAAATGCTGCAACTGTACCCATCAAACGCTGCAACTGTGCCATCAAAAGTTGCGACTATGCCAATCAAACGCTGCCACTGTGCCATTAAATGCTGCAACTGTGCCCATCAAACGCTGCCACTGTGCCATCAAATGCTGCCATTGTGCCATCAAATGCTGCGACTGTGCCATCAAACGCAGCCACTGTGTCATCGATTGCAGCCACTGTGCCATCAAACGCTGCCACTGTGCCATCAAATACAGCCACTGTGCCATCAAACGCTGCCACTGTGCCATCAAATGCTGCCACTGTGCCCATCAAATGCTGCGACTGTGCCATCAAACGCTGCGACTATGCCAATCAAACGCTGCCACTGTGCCATCAAATGCTGCGACTGTGCCCATCAAACGCTGTCACTGTGCCATCAAATGCTGCCATTGTGCCATCAAATGCTGCGACTGTGCCCATCAAATGCAGCGACTGTGCCATCAATTGCAGTCACTGTGCCATCAAACGCTGCCAGTGTGCCCATCAAATGCAGCCACTGTGCCAAATGCTGCCAGTGTGCCCATCAAATGCTGCCTGTGTGCCCAATGCTGCCAGTGTGCCAAATGCTGACAGTGTGGCAAATGCTACCATTGTGCCAATGCTGCCAGTGTGCCAAATGCTGCCAGTGTGCCCAATGCTGCCAGTGTGCCCAATGCTGCCAGTGTGCCAAATGCTGCTAGTGTGCCAAATTCTGCCAGTGTGACAGTGTGCCCAATGCTGCCAGTGTGCCAAATGCTGCTAGTGTGCCAAATTCTGCCAGTGTGACAGTGTGCCCCCCCGCCCGCTTGCCTGCTGCCCACCACTTACCCTGTGTTGTGGGGCAGCGGGTGACGGCGACGAGCGGGGTCCTTCATGCGTCTCCTGCACTTCTTCTCCCGTCCTCTCCTCCCGTCAGGTGTCCAATAGCGGCACCTGTTGTTTCAGCTAATCAGGTGACAGGTAACCAGACCTGAGCAACCTGATTGGCTGAGAGGCGGGTCAGTGTTAGGGAAGCGATGCATTCGGTTCCCTAACACACCAATGAGTAATCAGCGAACGCACAGCAATGCGCCCGCTGTTTACCCTTTTGGAAGCCTATTAGAGCCTATGGCTCTAATCAGGAAGCCTATTAGAGCATATGGCTCTAATCAGGTGCTTCCAAAGAAACCCCGCTGCTGTAATTCATATGCCCGGGGCCGGGCACATGAATAGCGGCGACCATAGATAGATTCATGCAATGCATTAATCTATCTATGTGAGAGAACGAGTGACAGGAGGGGGGGGGGCGGCACTCCTGCGCCCTTTATGGATGCACCGCCGCTGTGTAGAGCAGTGATTCTCAACCAGGGTTCCCCCAAAGGTTGCTAGGGGTTCCTTCAGCATTGAGCAATTTCTGCCTCTCAGATAAGTTCCCACTGACACCATTGATCTTTTTAGCTATCTGTAAGGAGTTAATTCTTCCCAATGACCACAAGAGTAAGGACCATTCTTACCACTGACCATCACACCATTGTATCATGAGTTGTAGATTTCTAATTTTTAGCAGGGGTTCCCTGAGACCAGAGAACTATTTGAAGGGTTCCTCTGTGTTGAAAAGGTTGAGAAAGGCTGATGTAGAGAGTAGTCACGAGGGATGAGTCACAGGAGATGAGGTCTTTCAGTACAGTTAAGTCACGAGCGTTGAGATCTCACAGTAGAGTGTAGTAATGGGGAATAAGCTCTCAAAATAGAGTACAGTAACTGGGTGAGGTCTTGCAGCAGATTGCAGTCACAGGGAATGAGGTCTTGCACCAGAGTGCAGTCACTGAGGATGTAGTCTCACAGTAGAGTGCAATAACTCAGATGGGGTCTTTCCAGTAAAAGAAGTTGAGGTCTGATAGTGGAGTGCAGTAATTATTATACAGGATTTATATAGCGGAGGAGCCCTGCTACTGCGAGCTTACAATCTAAGAGGGAGGGGCTGGTGAAACAAAAGGTAGGGACTGTGAGGGATGAACTGATGAGGGGAGTAGAAGATTTGGTTGTTAGCTGGAGGCAGGATAGGCCACCCTGAAGAGATGAGTTTTCAGGGATTGCCTAAAAGTGCACAGAGTAGGAGATAGCCGGACAGATTGGGGTAGTGAGTTCCAGAGGATGGGGGAGGCTCTAGAGAAGTCCTTGAGGCGAGCATGGGAGGAGGAGACAAGGGAGCTAGAAAGCAGAAGGTCTTGGGAGGAGTGGAGAGGACGGTTTGGGTGATATTTGGAGATAAGATTGGTGATGTAGCTCAGGGCAGAATTGTGAATGGCTTTGTATGTTATTGTTAGTGTTTTGAATTTCATTCGTTGGGCAATGGGAAGCCAGACGAGGGATTGGCAGAGAGAAGTGGCGGGGACTGAACGGTTGGTAAGGTGAATGAGTCTGGCAGCGGAATTCATGATAGACTGAAGAGGGGATAGCTTGCGGAGAGGTAAGCCAATGAGGAGGAAGTTACAATAGTCAAGGTGAGATATAACAAGGGAGTGAATAAGTTGCTTAGTGGTCTTGATGGTTAGAAAGGGGCGTATTTTGGAGATGTTTCGGAGGTGAAGTCTGGACGATTTGGACACTGATTGGATTTGGGGCTGAAAGGACAGGTCAGAATCTAGGATTACACCTAGTACCTTGGCATGAGGGGAGGGACTGATGGTTGTATTATTGATCTTGATGGAGAAGTCAGGGGGAGGGGCACGGGCTGGAGGAAAAATTATGAGCTCAGTTTTAGATAGATTAAGTTTGAGGAAGTGGTGTGACATCCATGTTGATATGTCAGTTAGTAAGTTAGTCAGTATTAGTGGATAAAGGCCTCACAGTAGAGTGCAGTGACATCGGATGAGCTCTTGCAGTAGAGCGCAGTCATAGGGTATGAGTTTTCACAGTACAGGTGCGCCAATTTAATAGTTGACTACTGTAAAAGGGATGAGGTATTGCAGTAGAGTGCGGTCACCAGGGAAGGGGATGTCTCAGAGTGCAGTCTCTGGTATAATGTCTTAGATGGGATCACTCACAGATCATGGGGGTTGAGGACACTCAGTAGAGTGCAGTCATAGAGAAAAAAGTCTCATTTAGAAGTAAAGTCAAGGAGATTTTTTTTAATATAACTTGTTCCAACTGTAATTCCCCTTTTCTTTAAACATCTTCCATATATAATTATGGCTGGCTGGTAGGTGTGCTGGGAAATCGTTTGTTTGTATGCAATGTGCATTGCTCTTCCATGTGACCTTGCTGCAAAGGTTGGTTAAAAGGTTGGAGTGGTTGCCACTTTTTTGTCCCCACATAATTTTTCTGTTGACCAACCTCAGAATACTTTAAAATTATATTTCTAGCTATCTTCATTTGCACTTCTTGTACTCTAACCACCTGTTGATCTTTATTGCAATATTACTGTACTTTCATTATGAATACATTTTCAAAGTCCATTGCACAGCTGCCTGGCCAGTTTAATCATTTGTAGCACTCCTCCTCTTGGTACAGAATGCCCCCCCCAGGTAGTGTGGCAGGGCTAATTTTAATTCTTTGGGACTGGTCCATGGTGTATGGTGGAGTAAAAAAAATAGTTGGGCACCAGTCACTCTAGTCTATTTCTTCACCAGCAGCATTTAAAAAAAAAAAATCAACCGTCACAACCACAGTGACATTTTTTTGTCTTGTTGAAAGTGCTGTAGCAAGAGCAGAGGAACCCCTCTGCAGGATCTATACGAAGCAAAAGTCTAGAAGCTGAAACCTAAAGAGTAACTCCACCTTTGTTGGGGGAAAAAAAATTCCCTCTGGATGATCAATGTACCTTTCAGAAAATGATCAAACTCTATAGCCAATTCTTATCTTTGTTGCTCTGAAGAAATAGTGGTCTGTTTCACCATGGTTTTTTTTCAGACAGAATCTGAATGGGAAGGTCTGGTTCATTATAATTACCTAGTGAGACAAGCTGCAGAATCTACACCCCTTTAGAAGTATATACCACTTAGGGAGTTTCTCATGAAAATTTCAAATCCCTATTGCAGGGGTTGCCTAAAATATGAATCTTAGTTCAGACTCCTTGTAAAATAAGTGAGCCAAATCATCAAGTAGGAAAGGGCACTGCAATGTGGAGAAAACCTCCAGGTTGCCATATTAAATCGAATTATTACAACGCCTGCAAAATGACAAGGAAAGGTATTACAACATGGCTAATTGTATATGCTACTGTATATTATTTTTTATTTGCCATATTTTTTTTTCCCATGAAATTGGAGTTGACTTTTAACTTGCCAGGTGTTTTACTTGAACTTGACTGCCACATGACTTAGCAAATTTAATTTCATACAACGCAGTATACACTATTAACAGTGCCCTGCTTTTCTTCCTCTATTTCCCCTCAGGATTGATCAGAATATGATATGTCCTGCGTTTTCCCCCTTCTCAATGTCCATGGTAGGGTGAGCTTCTCTACTGGTTACCCCGTGCCTTGGGTGACTCTATCTCCGATCCAACACTAATAACCATAGAGGTCTAACCTTCCAGCTGAGACATGGTTGCTGAAGAGCTGGAAGGTCCAGGATGCCTTAGCTTTTCAGCCATGGCCCCATTACCATGGCCATGGAGTATCTGACTGTACTCTTGGTCAAGGCAAGCGGTTTTGTAGAGCCTTTAGTGCCAGGTTCAGCTGTTCTGGTTGCCATGACCTGGATCTCAGTTTGGCCTGCAATGATGCAGCTGGTTTTCACTGGGGTCTCAGCGCAAGTGTAACCCAGTTGACTCAAAGGATGCTTGGAGGGAGAGGTTTGGCAGTATGTCCAGCAAGAAGTCTTGTCATTATAACAACCACTCCAGGTCCTGATAGTCACGGATAACTTCCCTTAGATAATGACTTGGGTGCTCAAACCAACATACAGTGTAGAGTGCCAAACTTCCTCTGGGTGCCATCAACACAACTGTGTGTGGAGATCTTTTAGAGCATCGGCCATCCATTCCAGCAATTCTGCAGTGCTGGGTCTAGTAGATACAGAAACAGCTGAACAACCAAAGAATCGTCACTGTGCCATCTTTGTACATAGTTGACTCTCTTTGCAGAGTGTTCATGTGTGATAAGAGACAAACAGCTCTTCCAGGGCCATATCAATTTTAACATGAAGACTCTAGGCCAGCTGCCTGCAAAAATTAGCCCTCAGATCGCTGGCCAAAGTGACAAATGCCAGCAATTATTTCTCTCCAGCAAAAAATTCAATTTCCCACAATAAAGTACAGCTCTGTGACAGTCCTTTCTTGCAATTTCTCAAAAGACAGTCCAGAGAACCAAGATGGTTTATGCCAGTAGTAACTGTAGGCCAAAAATTCCATCAAGTCTCATGTTGGGTACCAAAATTGTAGCACTCCTCTACTTTGGGTGATGCAAAATGACCCTCTAAGTAGTGCGGCAAACTAACATTAGATCTCAGGGTCTGGTCCTTGTATGATGGGGTAAAAATAAGTTGGGCAACAGTCACTTTAGCCTTTTTACCTTTTATGGCTAGATCAATTTTAGAAGACTGTGTTTAGAGCAGGATACCCAAAAAGCACAAAAAAATAGTAGCAGGTCCCTTGGGAGCAGCTGTTTGGTAACTGCTCTTGTAGGGTCATATATCTGCCAGGGTGGTCTCATGAGGCTAGCCCTTTGAGGGCAGCCGGGCAAGATCTATGACAATACAAGAGTGGTCACTGTCCCTCCTAAATTGCAGTGGATCTCTCTTCACCAAATCTAGCTCTTGACATTTACAGAGCAGCTAAAGATACCTTGATCTGTGGCCAGTGAATCCTTCTGTAGCACCCTGTAGTTTAGGCAGGGAGCTCCTCACAAATTTACTTGCCAGGAGTAGTTATCCTGGTTGATTGATAGAGGTCTATTGATTTCTTCCTGAGTTTGGCCTTGTTGAACTTTTCTCTTCTACCACTAGGTGGCCGGGTACTTGGTGGTACTAAATATGAGAAGGGCAACCCAAGGTCAGGTTATGGGTATGTGTGGTATCTCTGCCAATGGGCAGGGGTTTTCTTGAATCCCTTGGCCTGTTGGGAGAACCTATATATTCGGGTGGTGTCAGGTGATCTATGTTCGGTGCCATCTGGACGGCTGTCTGGGTGGACGTGTGTCGTATTGCCCGGGCTGCTAGGGCGGAGATTGGGCATATCTCGGGCACGTCTGACTGCTAGGCTGTCTGAGGGCCTATCCAGAAGCAAGAGAGCAGTGGAAATTCCCTCTCTCAACACAAATCGCCACTCTCTTATACCCCCTTCCAAAAAACAAATCCTCCCTCTCAGCACAAAATGCCCCCCCCATATCCCTCCTTCTGGCATAAATTCCCCAAACCCCTCCTTCTTATACAAATTCTCTTACCCCCCCCACCAAATCATCCCCCAGATCTCCCCCCTCCCAGCACAGATCCCCCTCTCAACACAAATCCCCCATATCCCTCCTTTCAGCATAAATACTCCCCAAATATCTCCTTCTTACACAAATCTTCTTACCCCCCTCCCCCAATCTCCCCTCTGAGCACAAATCCCCACCCCCCTATACACCCCTTCCAGTAAAAATCCTCTCCAAAGCTATTTTCTTACACAACTTATCTTACCCCCCCCCCCACCAATCTCCCCTCTTAGCACAAATCCTCACCACCCCCCATACACCCCTTTCCAGTATAAATTCTCTCCAAACCTATTTTCTTACACAAATGATCTTATCTCCCTCCCCCCACCCCCATCCCTCCTCAGCACAAATCTCTTATTTAACCCATCCCCGCCAAATCACCCCTAAAAGCACAACCCCCCCAAATACAGATGCACTCCCCTCCAGATTTTTGGAGCCTCTTTTTACTGCCCCAATCACAGACTTCAGTTGCACAGACTCCTCAGACAGTTCCCGAGACCTCAGCATTGGGAGATCTCCTTCCTAGGCTCCTCCTCCTGTCTTGTCAGAACACACATCAGAGCTTAGGAGGAGCCTATGGGAAACTTCCCTCAGCGCTCTCACACTGTAGCTGCTGTAAACATGCAGCTGGCTGGGAGAGATAGCAGTTGCCACAATGTCTGCGACCACTACACTGGAGACCCAGGGACAGCCCGCAGGAGATGTGGAAAATGCTGGCTGCTAGCGATCGCCAACACTCCAGCCCCCCGCCTAGTCCCTGCCCTGATGTTACTACACACCACAATGCACTCTCTGTATTGCAGCTGACATCTCTCCACTGGCTGCCTGTCACAGTCAGTTATTTCAGCTGTAATACAGACTGCATTGCGGTGTATAGTACCCCATACACCCCGCACAATCTGCTAGACTGACCCGCTGGACAAGTCCCCGGAACCAAGTGCTGGAACTTGTTCCGGCACTGGGCTCCACCCTGGGACTCAGCCTCGATTCGCCGGGACTTGCATAAAGTCCCGGGACAGTCCAGTCGAATCCAGGACGGTTGGGAGGTATGGTTATGGCACATTCCCCAAACAGAGACAAGGCCCAAGTTCAGAGACACTCTAAATGCACATCCTCTCCAGGCAGAAGCCCAGGAGGTAGAGAACACTCTGGAAAGGTGATCCAAATTTGTATCATCTTTCAAACAATACCTCTATACAAGAACTTCATTAACATCTCCCATAGATCGGCACTTACCTCTCTATAAGCTTCCATAACCAGTTCCCCCACATTATGAAGATGTAAAAAATGGGACATATATCTTCCAGTAACACACAGAATGCCCCCTGCGCAATCTATAACTACCCTTCACAGCAAGGAGCACATGGAAAGGCAATGCAGAGACCAAAAACCTCGGAAAATTCCCAGCTCATCTCACCAACCAGTCTGCTTACCAACTAAATTAACATGTCTAGTATGCATTAAAAACAGGGGTTTAGTTAGCATACATTTCCAAACACATGCATAAGCTGCAGGGCCCCTTCACGGCACCCTGTATTACCTGCAGTCCTAACCCTTGTAAATGTATGAGAGTCTCCAACAGTGGGAGAACATGCATTCTAATGGATAGATAGAGGGCAGGTGGGCCTGGAGGTAGCCCAGTCCACCTTAAAGGCACAGGGACACACTGGACACCCAGCACATAGCATAATGGCAGCAAAGGTGTCCAGTGCATCTCCTCACCAATATTTACACCAGTAAAGTGAAGCGCCCCTGCAGTTTACGCATGCCTTTGCAAATGTATGCTAACTAAACCCCTGTTTTTAACGCATACTGTTAGACAAGTTAATTCAGTTGGTAAGCAGACGGTTGGTGAGTTGAGCAGGGGATTTTCTCTGGTTTTGTCTGACATACTGTATATCTTCCAAACTTCATGAGTTATATAATTCATCAGAATCTCATAGGGGTTGATTTACTAAAACTGGAGCATGCAAAATCTGGTTCAGCTGTGCATAGAAACCAATCAGCTTCCAGGTTTTATTGGCGAAGCCTAATTTAACACGCTAAAGTTAGAAGCTCAATAAACAAAATTAAACTTAGCGCTGCTTCCAAATCAAACATATGTGTTAAATAAACATATATAAAGTGCCTGTGCAATCATTAGTCCATCATAGTGCAATCAAAAGTGAAAAGTCCATCCATGAATCAATTTCAATTTTGCACTATGATGGACCAGTGGCGGCCCGTCCATAAGGGTACACGGGCACCGCCCCCTCTCTCCAGCCACCCCCTCTATGACCAATGGATAAATTCATGCACAGCATGAATCTATCCATAGCTGCTGCTGCTACCCCCTATTCAAGGGCCCGGCCCCTTTTTGGGTGCCAGGCGCCTGAATTGCAGCGGCGGGGTTGTTTTTGAAGCACCTGATTACAGCCATGCTTGGTGCTCGCAGTTCACCCAGGTGTGTTAGAACAGTGAATGAATATTCACTTTCCTAACACTAAACCGCCTCTCCGCCAATCAGGTGCTCAGGTCTGCTCAGGAGGAGAGGATGGGAGGAGACGCATGGAGGACACCGTCACCCGCTGCCCCACCGAGACAGGGTAAGTGCTGGGCATACGGCGAGTGGGCGGGGGAATCACAGTGGTGGCATTTGATGGCTCAGTGGCAGCATTTGGTGGGCACAGTGGCTGCATTTGATGGCGCAGTGGCTGCATTTGATGGCACAGTGGCAGCATTTGATGGGCACAGTGGCAGCATTTGATGGGCACAGTAGCTGCATTTGATGGCACAGTGGCTGCATTTGATGGCACAGTGGCTGCATTTGATGGCACAGTAGCTGCATTTGATGGCACAGTGGCTGCATTTGATGGCACAGTGGCAGCATTTGATGGGCACAGTGGCTGCATTTAGTGACACAGTGGCAGCATTTTATTATTACAGTGGCTGCATTTGATGGGCACAGCGGCAGCATTTGATGGCACAGTGGCTGCATTTGATGGGCACAGTGGCAGCGTTTGATGGCACAGTGGCTGCGTTATTTATATATATATATATATATATATATATATATATATATATATATATATATATGTGTGTGTGTTTTTTCCATTTTATTTTGTATTTTTATGGATGTCTAATATTCATAGTTAGTGGATTGCACATAACCATGGCGTGGGTACTTTCATCACTTCATGAAAGTTAGAAGCTGATTGGTTACTATGCACAGCTGCACCAGATTCTGAATGCTCCAGTTATAGTAAATCTCCCCCACAGAGTCCTCTCATTAGGATTTTATATACTGTATTAACCCTATTTTTTTTAAATGCTTTACTCATCACATTTTCAGTTTTCATTCTGGTATTATTACATTCTTCTCTAAATAAATGTAATCATGAATTTGGATGTACAATAAGGAGAGTTTGTCCAACCTATTAACTTGATCTCATACGCTCACAATACACTATACAATCTGTTTGTACAACCTCCTTTGGATCTACCATCAATTATGTAGTGCAAGGGCCTGACACACTGGATACACATTGATTGGATAGATTAGGCGTGGGGGATTAAGTCTAGCGGGCAATGTGCAATCATGGGTAATGACAGGGTTCAGTCACAGGTTTTACAGTGGAATAAGTCATTGGGGGGGTGAAGTTTCATGGTAGAATGTTGTAATGGGGATGTGGCAGATGAAGTCTTACAGTAGAGTGAAGTCATTGAGAATAAGGTCTCATAGTACAGTGCAGTCACAGGGGATGTGGTCTTGCAATTTGGTTGAGATATCATATTAGAGTGCAGTCATCCTGTAGTAATGTGACATCTTTCTTGCTTTAGGAACATTGAATTAGAGGTGTTTCACACATTTCCTGTCTCAATGAAGATGGCGCAGAGGAATCGGAGTGCACAGAACCTATTCCCAGGAATGGCTGGTAATAGCAGCATCCAGTTCATGGGTCTACAGCTTCTTCATTCCTACAAGCCACTCATCATTCCCTGCTACTCCTTGGTGGTCTTCATTGGCATCATCGGAAATTATCTTCTCATCTATGTCATCTGCAAGACCAAGAAAATGCACAATGTCACCAACTTCTTGGTGGGCAACCTGGCCTTTTCTGACATGCTAATGTGTGCCACCTGTGTGCCCCTCACTCTGGCATATGCCTTTGAGCCCCAGGGGTGGGTGTTTGGGCACTTCATGTGTTATTTTGTGTATTTGATGCAGCCTGTGACAGTGTACGTCTCTGTCTTCACCTTGACAGTGATATCAGTGGATAGATACCATGCCACTGTCTACCCACTGAGGAGAAGGCTCACCATCCCTACATGTGCCTACATCTTGGCCGTAATATGGCTGGTTAGTTGTCTGATGGCCACTCCAGCTTTGGTTCACACATACCATGTTGAATTCCCGGATCTAGACTTCTCCATCTGTGAAGAGTTTTGGTTTGGGATGGAGAAAAAGCGCCTTGCCTATGCATACAGCACGCTCATTCTTACCTACGCTCTTCCTCTTATTGTCATCTCCTTCTCTTATTTGAGAATCTCCGTCAAGCTGAAGAACCGGGTGGTCCCTGGGAATATCACCTATATCCAGGCAGAGTGGGACCGAGCACGAAGGAGAAAAACATTCCGTCTTTTGGTGTTGGTGGTTGGGGCCTTTGGGGTCTGCTGGCTGCCTTTACACATATTTAATATTATGAAAGATATTGATATTGACCTCATTGACAAGCAGTACTTCAATCTAGTGCAACTGCTGTGCCACTGGTTTGCCATGATGTCTGCATGTACCAACTCCTTCCTTTATGCCTGGCTACATGACAGCTTTAGAGGGGCACTTAGGAAGATGTTCCTGTGGAGAAAGCGAAGGATTAGACCCTCTGCTCCCTTTGTACTGAGCGTGGTCTTGTAACTGTACCCAGTTGGGTTGTAAGTGCCTGCTAGATGTATACAGCCTCAATGACTACTATGAGCACTCCCATTTAAAAAAAATATATATTAACTGGCTCTGCCTCTTCTCTTTCCTAAAGCCACCAGAGGAGCACTGCCTGCTTGCTACACTAGCCACCAGAGGAGTACTGCCTGCTCTCTACACTAACCACCAGAGGAGCACTGCCTGCTCTCTACTCTAGCTACCAAAGGAGCACTGCCTGCTCTCTACTCTAGCCACCAGAGAAGTACTGCCTGCTCTCTACTCTAGCCACCAGAGGAGCACTGCCTGCTCTCTACTCTAGCCACCAGAAGAGTGCTGCCTGTGCTGGTACTGTGTATTAGCCAACATAGAGCACTGCCTGTGCTGTACTTTAGCCACCAGAGAATTGCTCCTTAGCTTTACACTGGACACCATAGAGTACTGCTTGCACTGTACACTAGCCGCTAGAGAGTGTGGCTTGCACGCTACACTAGTCATGAGAGAGTACAACCTATGCTATACAATAGTTGCCAGAGAGTATAGCCTGAGATGTACACTAGTCACCAGAGAATGTGGCCTGCACTGTACTATAGTCCCCACAGAGTGCGGCCTATGCATTACAATAGTCCCCACAGAGCACAGTGTGAATCGTTTATTAGTCACTGACTATCTGCCAATCCCAACACCTGTCTGAAGAGGGCTATCCACTAATGTATAATAATAAACTCATCCAGAAACATCTCACAATTTGTGTATCATGTATAAAAGGCGTTTTCTTGTCCATTCACTGTGGGGAACGCTGAAACAAAGACAGACAAGGAAACCGAGAGGCCATATTGGCAAAATGTTACCATGTTTGTGAAAAACATTGATGCAAATAGGGGTGGTAAAATTGAAATGGGATTTTAAATGTCTCTTGAGGGTTACATAGTTAGTCTGGTAGAAAAATAGACACAAGTCCATCTAGTTCAACCAATAAAATGGAAAAAAAATCATACACTCCTATATTCACAATCCTATACCCACAGTTAATCCAGAGAAAGGCAAAATCCCCAGCAAATCATGACCCAATTTGCTCCAGCGGGGGGAAAAGTTCCTTCCTGATCCTCCGAGAGGCAATCGGATATTCCCTGGATCAACTTTTCCTATATATATTAGTATCCAGTTGTTATATTATGTACATTTGGGAAAGAATCCAGGCCTTTTTTGAGGCCGGGTTCACACTTATGCGAATTGGAAGCAGGTTTCCCCACATTCCAATTCGCATGACAGGAGATTGTGACCGTCTCTCAATGGAGCCGGATCACGCATCTCGGGGGCGGCTGAAGAGCAAATTGCATAGGGGTCCTGTGTGTCTTTGACTCTGTTCCAGGTATGAATTCAGGCAAAAATTCGGGCCTGATTCATCCCTGAAACAGAGAACAGGGACGCACCGGACCCCCTGCTGTTAGCCGCATCCGTTTTAAGTGTGAACCCCGCCTAAAGCAATCTACTGAGCTGGCCAGAACTAGGGTTAATGAAGCTTCTGCACCCATCCTGGGCCTGTTATTATGCCAAAAAAACTGGCCTCATAGTTGTGAACATGACGTTAGACATTCAAATAAACATGGAGTACAGTCCCGACATATACAACCCACGGCCATCAGGCACTAAAAATCTGAAGGCCAGTCATGGCTGAAAACACCTCGCAGGAGTGCCAAGAGCTGAATAGTCCCATGATCCTTCACTAAGAATAACCACAGTATTTACAAAAAAAGTTATTAAAATTGATAAAAGACTCCAGCTAGTGATCCTACTGTTACTGCTTTATGAGGTATGCATTCTCCAACTTAAGGGCACATTAACACTTGTACACACATTGACATATTATTTGGTGAGATAAAGTGGGTTGCAATATGTGTGCCCATTAACAGGCCCTCAACACATATCCACAGGCCACAAAATGTATCTGCCTTTGTTTCCTTCAGCACATTTTCAAGCAACAAGTGTGTTTTTTATTGCATCAATTTCCAAAGCTCAAGTGCGCTTGTTTTGGCAAGTGACATTGAAAATAAATGATTATATGCCACAACAGGTCCACACGTGTGTCATTTTTGCTGTGAGTTAGCACATACAAAAGTGTGAATGTGGCCTGAGTACCCTTACTATAAAGAATCCTTTCTTCATTGTTGATAACTTTCCTTCATACACACACATCATCATGATTACTGGAAGCATACCCACAGTTCTCTATATTTACATTTTTATTTAAAATACGATCAATCATTTTGCTGTCATGGCAAGTTCAGTAAGCCATGTAACCAGCAGAGAATGCTCATATTACAGCTGTAGTAGTTTATAAGATATACGCAATGAATAATTCTACCCACCATGTCTGCACCTCAGCTTCACGAGTCACTATGACTCAAACAATACCAACATCAGTGATCCAGCCAGTTACCTCACCAGGTTATTCTGCCCCTCTCAGGTACTAAATGCCCCAAAAAGCTGACAAGCACCCCAAATACAGCACCTCCAGATGACAGGTGCCCCAAACACAGAACCCCCAGATGATAAGTGTCCTCCACACACAATGCCCCCCAGATGACAAGCACCCCCCACACCTCACTTCCCAGATGATAGGTGCCCTGAATACAACCCCCCCCCAGATGATGTGTCCCCCACACACAATGCCCCCCAGATGACAAGCACCCCACACACCTCACTTCCCAGGTGATAGGTGCCCTGAACACAGAACCCACCAGATAATAAGTGTCCTCCACACACAATGCCCCCAGATGACAAGCACCCCACACACCTCCCTTCCCAGATGATAAGTGCCCCGAACACAACCCCCCCTCAGATTATGTGTCCTCCACACACAATGCCCCCCAGATGACAAGCACCCCACACACCTCACTTCCCAGGTGATAGGTGCCCCGAACACAGAACCCACCAGATAATAAGTGTCCTCCACACACAATGCCCCCAGATGACAAGCACCCCACACACCTCCCTTCCCAGATGATAAGTGCCCCGAACACAACCCCCCCCTCAGATTATGTGTCCTCCACACACAATGCCCCCCAGATGACAAGCACCCCACACACCTCACTTCCCAGATGATAGGTGCCCCGAACATGACCCCCCCCAGATTATGTGTTCTCCACACACAATGCCCCCCCCCAGATGACAAGCACCCCACACACCTCACTTCCCAGATGATAGGTGCCCCGAACACAACACCCCACCCCCAGATTATGTGTCCCCCACACACAATGCCCCCCAGATGACAAGTACCCCACACACCTCACTTCCCAGATGATAGGTGCCCCGAACATACCCCCCCCCCAGATTATGTGTCCTCCACACACAGTGCCCCCCAGATGACAAGCACCCCACACACCTCACTTCCCAGATGATAGGTGCCCCGAACACAACACCTAGATACGTTTCCAAAACCCAGCTGACAAGCAGCCCACTCACAGTACCCCACACATGATGAGTGTGGGGACAGAGACCCATTTTGGGAGGGAGAGGTAGATTCTCAAAAATATAGGGATGCTTATCTTATGGACGCTTATGGTGTTGGTTTGGCATCTCACCCCCCAGATGATAAGTGACCTACTGAAATACACACACACCACCCCACAAATGACAAGCACCCCACCCCACACAAAGGGGGAGGGGTATGCCTATATATCAAGAATAATGTACAAGTGAATGTGAGAGATGACATCACTGAGGGAGCTAGAGAGGAGGTGGAATCCTTATGGGTAGAGCTCCAAAGGGATGAAGCTAAGGGGAAAATAATACTGGGAGTATGCTAAAGAATACGGAGGAGAGATGGGTTTGCTTTAAGAGCATATTAAATAAGGGCATTAGCCAATGTATCCCATTGGGTAATAAATTTAAAAGAGCGAACAAAAGTCCTGGATGGCTTAACTCCAATGTAAAAATGCATATAAAAGCAAAGGAGAAGGCCTTCAAAAAATACAAGGTTGAGGGATCATCCTCAGCATTCAGACTTTATAAAGAATGCAACAAGAAATGTAAGGGTGCAATTAGGACAGCTAAGATAGAACATGAAAGACACATAGCGGAGGAGAGCAAGAAAAATCCCAAGAAATTCTTTAAGTATGTAAACAGTAAAAAAGGGAGGACAGACCATATTGGCCCCATAAAGAATGAGGAAGGACATCTGGTTACAAAGGATGGGGAGATGGCAAAGGTATTGAATTTATTCTTTTCCTCAGTCTTCACGAGTGAATCGGGGGGCTTCAGTAACCAAAACTGCAGTGTTTATCCTCATGACACAACACAGGAAGCACCTCCATGGTTAACAGAGGACAGAATTAAAATTAGACTTGAGAAACTTAACATTAATAAATCACCGGGACCAGATGGCTTGCATCCGAGAGTACTTAGGGAACTCAGTCAAGTGATTGCCAGACCATTGTTCCTAATTTTTACAAACAGTCTACTGACTGGAATGGTACCAGCTGATTGGAGAAAAGCCAATGTAGCACCAAAATTTAAAAAGGGCCCAAAATACATCCCTGGGAATTACAGACCAGTTAGCCTAACATCAATAGTATGTAAACTCTTGGAGGGGATGATAAGGGACTATATACAAGATTTTAGTAATAAGAACAGTATCATTAGCAGTAATCAGCATGGATTCATGAAGAATCGTTCTGGCCAAACCAATTTATTAACCTCCTATGAGGAGGTGAGTTGCCATCTAGATAAAGGAAGGCCTGTAGATGTGGTGTATCTGGATTTTGCAAAAGCATTTGACACAGTTCCCCATAAACGTTTACTGTACAAAATAAGGTTCATTGGCATGGACCATAGGGTGAGTACATGGATTGAAAACTGTCTACAAGGGCGAGTTCAGAGGGTGGTGATAAATGGGGAGTACTCAGAATGGTCAGGGGTGGGTAGTGGGGTTCCCCAGGGTTCTGTGCTGGGACCAATCCTATTTAATTTGTTCATAAATCTGGAGGATGGGATAAACAGTTCAATCTCTGTATTTGCAGACGATACTAAGCTAAGCAAGGCAATAACTTCTCCGCAGGATGTGGAAACCTTGCAAAAAGACCTGAACAAATTAATGGGGTGGGCGACTACATGGCAAATGAGGTTCAATGTAGAAAAATGTAAAATAATGCATTTGGGTGGCAAAAATATGAATGCAATCTATACACTGGGGGGAGAACCTCTGGGGGAATCTAGGATGGAAAAGGACCTGGGAGTCCTAGTAGATGATAGGCTCAGCAATGGCATGCAATGCCAAGCTGCTGCTAACAAAGCAAACAGAATATTGGCATGCATTAAAAAGGGGATCAACTCCAGAGATAAAATGATAATTCTCCCACTCTACAAGACTCTGGTCCGGCCGCACCTGGAGTATGCTGTCCAGTTCTGGGCACCAGTCCTCAGGAAGGATGTACTGGAAATGGAGCGAGTACAAAGAATGGCAACAAAGCTAATAAAGGGTCTGGAGGATCTTAGTTATGAGGAAAGGTTGTGAGAACTGAACTTATTCTCTCTGGAGAAGAGACGCTTGAGAGGGGATATGATTTCAATATACAAATACCGTACTGGTGACCCCATAATAGGGATAAAACTTTTTCGCAGAAGAGAGTTTAACAAGACTCGTGGCCACTCATTAAAATTAGAAGAAAAGAGGTTTAACCTTAAACTACGTAGAGGGTTCTTTACTGTAAGAGCGGCAAGGATGTGGAATTCCCTTCCACAGGCGGTGGTCTCAGCGGGGAGCATTGATAGCTTCAAGAAACTATTAGATAAGCACCTGAATGACCGCAACATACAGGGATATATAATGTAATACTGACACATAATCACACAGATAGGTTGGACTTGATGGACTTGTGTCTTTTTTCAACCTCACCTACTATGTAACTATATGTAACCATGTAACACATACAGGTATTAAGCACCCCACAAAGTGCCCCAAATCCAGCTGACAAGCGTCCCCCAGATGATAAGTCTTCCCCACACTGACAAGCTCCCCACTCACAGCACCCCCCCTCCCCAATGTTATGCACCACACATACACAATACACCCCAGATGACAAGCACCCCCCACACACAAATAAAAGCCCCCCCCACATACCATGTTTCCTAGCAGTGGTGGCCTGTAATGCAGGGCGTAAGTGTGCCGCCCCCCTATCCCGCTGGACGCATGGATTCCAATGGGGTTTTAAAATTTATTTTTGAAGCACGTGTTTAGAGCCAGAGGCTCTAATAGGTTTCAAAAATGGGTGGGCTCTTGGCGCAGTGCTCAGCTAATGAATATTCGCTATTGTCACACTGATCCTCCTCAATCTCAGGAAACGGGTCCTGAAACCCATTTCCCGATTGGCTGAAAGGAGTAGCGATCCTATTGGCCTAGAGGGAGGAGACACACGGCTGCAGTGATGCCGAGGAGGAGACGCAGGGAATGCCGCAGCCCATCGCCCAGAGGGAAGAGCTGCCTGCGCTTTAGATGGGATGGTGAAAGACCGACCCACCGGGGGGTGGGGGTGGGGGGGGGTGCCTGTGGGTGCATTGTTTGCCCAAAAATATACCACCAGCCGCCATTGCTTCCTAGATAAGTTTCTGAAACCTAGCTGACAAGCACCCTACTCACAGCACCCCCCAGATGATAAGTGTTCCCCACACACATTGCCCCCCCCCCCCCTAGGTGACAAGCACACCACACATGGATAATAAGCACTCTACACACATCGCCCTACAAAGAGGTGACAGATGCACCCCACATTCTTGTCTATGGAAGGTGTGCTATCATAGGAATTCTTCAAAATGAATTTTCAATTAAAGTGATAGTTCTTCTATGGACCTCCCATGATATAATAAAGTGTTAGTGCTTCTTATGGACATGACAAGGTGCTCCACTCCACAGTACTTTATTGTGCCGCACATGGATTTACACTCATCATATCTGTCTGACCAAATATCTCTAGTATGGTCAAAAGCGCTTGTGGGGCAGTCCCCTTATTAGATCTGTGCTGCTTGTGTTCCACCAAATTCTTGTCCACTAAACTCGACCATAGTACCCAAAAGGAAGGATGACAGGGAAAGAGGCTCACAGCATAAAAACCATTGTGGGAAGTTTATTATTTATTATTATTGTTTATTATTATACTGAGGTATACAGAATTACACTTGCTGCTGTGCCCTATAACCCAGCACCTGGTACATACAGCGTTGTGTGTGTCAGGGGATGATGGCCACCCCTTGCTCCAATACCAGACATTGGTGAAAATATGAAATGAGCACGGCGCCAATATAAATAAAAACAATAATGTAATGCTGCACCAAAAAATTTGTGAAATACTAATAAAGCAAAAATAGTGAAGAAATTGGGCGCAAAACTATAATATAAATAAATAACAACACCCAATCCAACGTGAGTGTACAGTTAATAAAAATCGACACATAACCATGAATATAGTACCAAATCAATCCAACATGTATATATAAAAAAAATATATATATATATATATATATCTGTGGTGAAAAACATATATATATATATATATATATATATATATATATATATATATATATATATATATATATATGATGAAAAAAAGTTTTTTATAGTGAAATAAAAATATTTCTATCGTGTAGATTCTTCTTTGTACACTGTACTCCAACACCGTGCCTTCCTAAAGTGCAAATGTGCTTGATTCTTGTAAACAGTGCTTCACCCGAAGTGACACATAAATCTGCTCACCAGATATCCCAGGCCACAAGGTGATCACCAGACTTATATTAGGCATTATAAGCCTGGTGGTTTATAACACTGTTTACAAGAATCAAGCCCATTTGCACTTTAGGAAGGCACAGTGTTGGAGTACAGTGTACAAAGAAGAAACTTTTATTTGTACAATATTGTTAAAAACATTTTAAACAGGAGCACAGAAAGGTACAAAATTATATCAAGATTATATAGGGTATTCAATCCAGTGGTTGGTTCCATTCAAATCTCTCTAAACAAAAGCTTCCAGTGGAGATCTCATCTCGACATGTTTCCCCCTTAACTGGCTTCATCAGGAGAAAGCAAACTGTATTAAGAAAAAGAGATTGTAATCAATGTTACGGACATCTTGAATAAAAAAGGGAAAACAGGTGAAATTCATCAAAAAGTCATTTGATGGTGAGGATGCCTTTTGATGAAGATTACCTGTTTTCCATATTTTATAGAATGGATTTTTACCTGTTTTGCACAGATCGCCAGATGAAAATAAAGGAAAGAAAGCCTAAAAAAGAAAACAAATGCAGCAATCACATCTAAAATTTGGTAAGCTCCAAAATATGAGTTTGCTTTTGGGTTTAATATCACTTCAAAGACATTAAAAAAAAATGCTGGATGCCTGTAAAGGGGCATTTTTTTTATGTCCATGTGCATAAGGTCAAATAGTTGATGGAGATTTATCCTATCCAATATAATATCACTTCAAAGACATTAAAAAAAAAATGCTGGATGCCTGTAAAGGGGCATTTTTTTATGTCCATGTGCATAAGGTCAAACAGTTGATGGAGATTTATCCTATCCAAAATTTAAATAAGCAGGATTTTTAAGATGCCAGTATAAGTCCAAAAAGAATATATAAAACCAATACACTATTATTGGTACAATATTGTTAAAAACATTTTAAACAGGACAGAAAGGTACAAAATGCTATAAAAATTATATAGGTTGTTCCATTCAAATCTCTCCAAATAACAGCTTCAAGCGGTAATCTCATCCTGACATGTTTCGCCCTTAACTGGCTTCATCAGGAAAAGTTACTATCTAAAGCAAACTGTATCAAGAAACAGAGATTGTAATCAAGGATACAAACATCTTTAATAAAAAAGGGAAAACAGGTGAAATTCATCAAAAAGTCTTTTGGTGATAAGAATGCTCTTTGATGAATATTACCTATTTTCCTTTTTTTAGAAAATGGATTTTTACCTGTTTTGCACAGACTTGTACATGCACCTATTTGGGTGCAATAGACTGCCTATTAAATTAAATGAGCTGCATTAATGAAATGCACATTAATGCACAGTGTATTGTGTGTGCTAACACACTGCAATGGTGTAAATGGGTGTTTTATCCAAATTAATAGAAGAATGATACTGCAGTTCTGTCTGTGCGGACAACAAGCCATCCTTTGGCGGTACACTGCGGCACTGCGGGGCGGATCAGACTCAGTCGATTATAGTCCAAAGACCGGCCACAATAAGAGGGAAATGCAGATAATTCTGTTTTATCACCACTGACAATGACTTGTCCTTTCTCTGTTAATAATGGAAAAGACAATCGCAGCACATTATAATAATTGATTCATCATAAAGACACCACCCACCCCCCATTACACTAATGGATCAGATCAGTAAAATGTGAATTTATTGGGGTCACATTTGTGTGAGACGAGGAGCTGGATTACCCCGGACAAAAAATACTGCCAGTTGTATTCAGAATTCGCCATTCCTAAGTTCTTCTAAAATTGCCAGATGTCTGACCATCATCTTATGGCTACATTATTTTAGTCATTTTAATGCTTTTGCTTCATTCTGTGGATGAGGACTTCAGGATCAAGGCTAAGTTCACATCTGGACCACACCTGTTCACACAGCCGCAACCCCCCGCACAGAAAAAAGCAGGAGATGTGTGCGGGCGTCATTAATCCTAAAGACATGCCACACGCACTGGAAATCGCTAACACGGTGGGAACCACACTGTACTTGTGGTTCCCGTGCGGACTTTGATTCCACAAAATTGAGCAGGCAGCTTTTCCCTGTTTTTCAGGAGGCACGGCAGCCCATTCAGTATAAACCAGGCCTAAAGTCCAATTTTGAGAAAATACAAAATTATTCCTTGCAGTTGGGGTTTGCCTGCACTGCAAGGGTTAACTGTTTGTTTAGGTCTAAGGGACATAAAAAAAAGAACTGCTCCCGACAATGTCTTCTCCCCATGCTGCAGCAGTCTAAGGCATACTTGCCAACTGTTCCAAATTTCCCGGGACATTCCCGGGATTTAGACCCTTTTCCCTATTTTATCGTTTCCCGGGAAATGTCTCGGGAAATTCGTTTTTTCCCGATTTTTCACCGCCGAGGTCCGCGCCGCCTGCCGCTAGAGGTCCATGGCTAGTGGAGACAATGTCTCAGCTTACTGCCATTTTCAAGAAGACCAGAAGTAGGCTGGCTGGGTGGCTACAATAGAAATTGAGCTGCGGCGCCGCTCACCCCCCACCCCGCTGCCAGTCTCTGTGACCTGTTATGGAAAGGGGTGGGGGATGGGCGGCCGGCTCCGCCTCTATTTTGTTCCCCCTCGGCCTCCCTTCTGTAATGGTGGGATACCTGATAGATGTAAGGAGGGGCTCCGCTGGGGACACTGGATGTAAGGAGGGGCTCCGCTGGGGACACTGGATGTAAGGAGGGGCTCCACTGGGGACACTGGATGTAAGAAGGGGCTCCGCTGGGGACACTGGATGTAAGGAGGGGCTCCGCTGGGGACACTGGATTCAAGGAGGGGCTCCGCTGGGGACACTGGATGTAAGGAGGGGCTCTGCTGGGGATGCCTGATGTAAGGAGGGGCTCTGCTGAGGACACCAGATGTAAGGAGGGGCTCTGCTGGGGACGCCTGATGTAAGGAGGGGCTCCACTGGGGACACTGGATGTGAGGAGGGGCTCAGCTGGGGACACTAGATCTAAGGAGGGGCTCTGCTGGGGACACCTGATGTAAGGAGGGGCTCTGCTGGGGACACCTGATGTAAGGAGGGGGTCTGCTTGGGACGTTAGCTTGTAAGGAGGGGCTCTGCTGGGGACACTAGATTAAGGAGGGGCTCTGCTGGGGACACCTGATGTAAGGAGGGGCTCTGCTGGGGACGCCTGATGTAAGGAGGGGCTCTGCTGGGGACACTGGATGTAAGGAGGGGCTCCGCTGGGGACACCCGATGTAAGGAGGGGCTCTGCTGGGGGAACCTGATGTAAGGAGGGGCTCTGCTGGGGGCACCTGATGTAAGGAGGGGCTCTGCTGGGGGCACCTGATGCAAGGACGGACTCTGCTGGGGGCACCTGATGGCATCTGGTGGCAGGCGACGTGGCAAGTGACACGCTCAGGGGCCCATTGATTCTGGATTATGGCGAGTTGAATGATTTCATTCTATATTACAATGTAATAATAGTAATAATGCGCTTCAATCATCCTGACACCACAACAACCATGGTGCTGGGATGATTGACGCGCTAACACCCGGTGTTTGGAATATCTTTATCTGCTGATTTGTTAAACTCTGGAATACACATTTCAATTGTGGTGTAGGATCTGGGCCTGCTGTCCCTCCATCCCTCTTTCCTTCCTTCTCTCTCCTTCCCTCCTTCTTTCCTTCTTTCCTTCTCCCTCCCTCCCTCTTTTCCCCTTTCTTTCTCCATCTCTCATTTATCTCAGACTCTATCCACACCCCCATTTGAACCACACCCATATGAGCCACGCCCACTATTTCACATTAACCACGCCCATTTTTCGGTACCCCACATGTTTCTGTTTTTTGCTATGTCACGCCTACAAATGCATGCCCCTCCCCCAATTATAATAAGACTCCGCCTACAGCCAAAAAAGTGTCCCTATACATTTTTTTACAATGTTGGCAACTATGGTCTAAGGTCCTGATGTCATCAAGACTGAGTCTACCGCCAACAATACTGATGAACAGCCCACCACAGGAGCATGGGGGAGCACAAACTGCTAGGAGAGGTAAAGTGCAAAGAAACTCTCTCCTAGACTAAATGAGCAGTTAACACTAGCAGTGCAGGTGCCACTGCAAAGGATAATTTTTACTTTTTCCTAGTTGGGTTTTAACTGATCATGTACTGGTTCCGGGTCAATGAGTAATGAAGCCGGGGGATGTGCACAATAGGTAAGCAGCCAGCATTTTTTGGAAAATTACCCTAAATGACCACCCTATATTTGTCTGAAGACAGGAAGTGTGCAGTGCTGGGAGTCCAGCTGTAAATTTTCTTTTCACCACAAGAGGTCACCAGAGCACCAGGAAAATATAATGTATAACGTGGTATCAGCAAGCCAATGTATTCCCATCAATGGGATTCTCCTCCAGTCTGCATACAATGTTATAGTCGTATGGAAAGAAAATGATTGTTATTATTATTATACAGGATTTATATAGCGTCAACAGTTTACGCAGCGCTTTACAATATAAAATGAGACAATACAGTCACAATACAATAAAATACAAGAGGATTAAGAGGGCCCTGCTCAGAAGAGCTTAGAATCTAATCTAAAAATCAGTGTCTATTGATCCTATACAGGGCCTGGAACTCTTATAGTGACTATATTTTTATTTATTCATCATGCAGGCATTCTTCTTTTTTTCTGGAAGCTAAATTCAAAGAAAATTGCCAAGCACTGCCTATACCCATGAACCATATTACCTGATGGAGGATTTGCATTTGTGTTTGGCCAGTTCTGTGGTTCAAGAAAGCAAAGCCAGGTCAGCGACTTACCTTTTCTTCACTGCAGTACAGGGATACACTTTGGTCACCTTCCCGCCTTCCGACTCTAATTGGACTGTGAGTGAGATGCAGTTTGCTGATGAAGTCATCATCTACCTTCCTGTCCTGTAAACATTGAGTCAGTTGACTTATGGAGCACAAAGAGTTTTGATTGGTTGAGAGTGTTGATATCAGGACAGATCTGTGAAAAGATACATTTGTAGCACCCTGATGTTTAGGCAGGGCTCCTATTAAATTTAGTTGCCAGGCGATAGTTGCCTTGGCCAATTGTTAGGAGATCAATTGATTTCCAACTAATTCTGAAATAGCTGCACTTCTCTCTTCTGTCACTAGGTGGCCGGGTACCTAGTGACATTGGATAAGACAAGGGCATAGCAAGGACAGATTAGGAATGAATGGGGTGTCTCAGCCAATGGGCAGGGATTTTCTTGGGTCCCTTGGCATGCTGGGAGAGCCTATTTATTTGGGTGTCAGGTGATCGGGGTTCTGTGCCACCTGGACGGCTGTCTGGGTGGACGTGTGTTGTAATTCCCCGGGCTGCTAGGCCAGAAACCTAAGGGCCTATCCCAGGGACATCTGGCTGCTAGGCTGTCTGAGAGCCTATCCAGAAGTAGTGCAGGGTTGGGACTGCAGGCTTGTGGTCCAACCAGAAGTGACGGCCCCGCCGGCCTGGGGAACCAGTCGTGGTTGGAGGTAGAGGGGAAGCTGTCGCCACTAAGGGACCATCCGCCTTGCTACCGGAGACCATTGTGCGTAAGCTGAGGCCAGTACCTGAGTAGACTTCTCGCCAGCCGGGGGGACAGAGAAGAAGTGGGAAAGCATCAACAAGTGCCAAGTCAGGGACCCAGCTGGACAGCAGAAGTGATGCTTGTGGCGCATCAGTGAGTGCCAAGCCAGGGACCTAACGAGTCAGCGGGGGGGTGAAGCTTGAGGAGTATCTGTGAGTGCCAAGCCAGGGACCCAGCAGGGAAGCAGGGGAGATACTGGGTGCTAAAGTGGTCAGAGCATTCAGTGGCCAGTGGATCTGAAGTCTAGTGAGAGAGACTGGGAGCTCGTGGGGTATAGACCCACAGTGTGTAAGTATGGGGAAAGCTGGGGACTGTTCGTCTTGCAAATAGTTGAATACAATTTTTGTTAGTAAAAGCTACAAGATTGTTGCCATAGGAGACAGCGATCCTACCTATACAGAAGTGGTGAAGTGGTGTCCGGCTGGAGGCCTTCACCTGTATAGCTGTCTATCTATAGAAGTCTCAGAGTCTGCCAATTAACATTGCATCTACCTAAGGGTGTCCTGGCCCTAACCCTCTCTCCCCCAGTTCTGTTTAAGAAACAATACATCTCTTTTTGCATTCTAAAAGTGTCTGGCGCCCACGCTTTCATCTTGCATTATACCGACCATGCCTTGCAACCCACTGAAGGATTTCAGCTGTCCCTAACTCTGGAGGTCACCATTAGGCCTTGAGGGGCCCGGGACTTTGCTACACATTTAATATTTAATTATTTTTTTTATGGATACAACTGTGTTTTTTATATATATATATATATATATATATATATATATATATATATATATATATATATATATACTGTATATATTCCTGGTGTTTAGCTGTAACTTTTGGGTCTCGTTTAGACTTGGTAGTCCCCCATCTAACACACTGGGCACCAGACAGATGACAAAGCAGCAACTGTCAGGCATCAGATGACTTCTGGCCCCCGGCACTCAAGCCAAGGAGTAAGTGAAGCTGCGATACGGCAATAAATAAAATAATTCATTATAAAAAATAATCAAAATGATAACAAATATTCAGATTCTTGCATACGTTCAGCTGAGACTGGTTCTTTGTTGATGAAAGACAATATCTGGTTGCAATATGGGTTACCGCTCAACACTGTCTGTAAGGGGGTTGGGAGTCTATATAGAAGGTCAAGTCTTCTCTGTGTATCCTACAAGACTTCCACTCCTATCAATAGGATACTGATTAAATGTTATCTGCCAATGAGTATTCATTAAATGCACAAATTGTGACGTCCATCCCTCATATATGGAGTCATATTGATCCACAGGAATCTGTGTATGTGAGTGGTGAAAGAGGGGGTGTAAGCTTCCTTCCTGCCCCTGTCAGCAGATTTACTCCAGAAAACGCCACATCTGCAGTGAGAAACATCTGTGTGTGTATATGCAGTCCAGCAGATATCCATGTGTATAATGTGACCAGATAAGATGACGGTGATATCTGCATTCTGTGCTTCCGCCTCAATTCTCGGAGAGCAAGCAATGCCATTGAAAGGTGTGGGAGTGTCAGCGGGGAAATCACTTCAATTACACTTACAATAACTTCATATCCTGTAACCGATGTCAATAGTAATCTGAATGATTAAAAAAAATTGTAAAAAGAGGTAACCCCCAGCAACCAGTTAGCAGTTGCCTATCACTCATGAAAGGCGAAATCGAATTGGTTGCCTTTGGCCTGCAGCTGTAGGAGGGAGCCTGCAATCCTGACATTCCTGGCTGGGACACAGGTCTCCATCCTCTCTCTCTTACAGCCCTCCGGCCGGAGGAAAATTGCTTTAAAATGATCTGCAAATTAGGAGCAGACTTCTCTGTGCTCAGCAGCGGTTGGCAGTGGATCTGCGGCACGACATTTGCGTGGCCTGTAATTTGGGCCTGGCTGGGAGCAGGACGAGGTGGCAGAGACATCTGCTCCCAATCAGCCTTAATACCAGTAAATGCTGTTATTCTATGTAATCTCTTTATGGGGATGCATAATAAGACCGCTGATGATGATATTTAGGAAAAGCTTCTTGCAAAGCTGACAAATCCTCCCGTATCTGCTGCTGCAGAACGACAAACACTGTCTGTGCTGAAGCCCAGCTAGAGCCAGTGCCAGAACCATCTTCTCAACCCTCTCCTTCCTCCTCAACTCCATCCTGTGATCTAAACTCATCCCCCACCTTTCAGACCCCTCAACTGCCTACCCAATCCATCACCTACCTCTCAGAACCCTTACCACCCAACCCTTCTCCAGCCTCCTCAACTCCATTCTTCTCAACCTCTTACCTGCTTTGCCAAACCCCTCTCTTGCTTCTTCAACTCCTTGTGTCCTCACCTGTCTGCCCAATCCCTCCCCTACCTCTCAGACTCCTCTCCTGCCATCCATCACTTACCTCTCACAACTTTCACCTGTCTGCCCACGCCATCACTTACCTTTCAGACCCCTGTCCAATTCATCTCCTACATCTCAGACTACTCCCCTGCCTGCTCAACCAAATGACCTACCTCTCAGACCCCTTACTTGCCTGCCCAATCCCATTACCTACCTCTCAGAACGTTAAGAAACAAAATATGGTTGGTAGTACCCTGTGAGGCACCTCCATCCCCATCATACATACAAATGCAGAGTTTTGCCCATCGGGACTTTAGATGAAGCGCCACACCACCAGTAATAAAAACATAGTACATGTTTATTGAGTATATGCCAACAATAGAACTGGAAAAAGGTGTCATAATGCCAAACAGTTGGCCCAAATGTATAAATCCATTACACGGTTACATACAGTCCATGGTAAATGTGTCATAGCATCTATGGTGACCCAACACATTTCGTGTGTTCAGTCTCACTCTTTAGGAGTTGATTCATAGACATAATCTATAAAGTAAAATGGTTAAAAAATATAACATGGAAACATGGAAATGTAGCGGGTAGATTGAAATGTGGGTATCAAACTAAGGGATCCATACTTCCAAAAATGCAGGATGCTGCATGCCAAAGTCGCACTGGCAGCCACCGAAGATGCCTGACTCGGGATCCAAAATGGGCCAACAGCGCAAAACAGGACAGATGGAAAAACGGGCAAACACAACCATCCAACATGGCCTGCCAGGATGGTGGCTATAAAAAAAGAGTGTATATGGGTAATGATGTGCACAATATGTTGAGAATGAAAATAAAGAATAAAAAATGATGAAAAGATAAAAAATGGTGAAAAAAAATTATGATTAAATGGCCAAAAACAACCACATGGTGCAATTGGGGACAGTGAGAGTGACCTGCACAGCTGAATTGAATGAGAATCCACATGTGAAATTAAGTACATGTATAAACTAAGTATATGTGTTATAAAGTATAAAATGAGACTTGGTGAGGCAGTGACACCAGTGCATGGGAATACCTCAATGGTGCAAGGTCAGATCAGGTCAAAAAAGTAAATATGTGTGACAAATAGGTGAGGGGGGGGTTTGTACCTACCAGGATCAAAATAATGCTGACCGTGCTTGCTTCGGCAGCACATATAGTAAAAAAAAAAAAAAAAATTGGAACGATACAGAGAAGATTAGCATGGCCCCTGCGCAAGGATGACATGCAAATTTGTGAAGCGTTCCATATAAAAAAAAAAAAAATAATGCTGACCAAAAATAGCGTGTGTCCAACTACCTGGGAGGCATTGCATAGACTGGTGTCTGAGTCCTCCTATTTATAGACCCGCAGGCCCATCACAGGATCCCACCCAACGCCGGGTAGACGCCACCCAGGGGGAGGAAATTAGACCCTTCATCTGCCTGCCAAATCCCGTCACCTACCTCGCAGACCCCTCACCTGTTTGGCCACTCCATCACCAACTTCTCAGACCCCTAACCTGCCTGCCTTATCCAAAACCTACCTCTCAGACCCCTCACCTGTCTGCCCAATCCATCACCTACCTCCCAGACTCCTGAATTGCCTGTACAAGTGATCATCTACCATTCAGACACCTTGCCTGCCAAATCTGCCTCCTCTCAGACCCCTCAAGTGTATGCCCAATTCATCACATACATCTCAGACCCCTTACATGCCTTTCCAATCCCACATCTACCTCTCAGACCCCTCACTTGCCTGCCCAAGCCATCAACTATCTCTCAAAGCCCTCACCTATCTGACCACTCCATCGTCAGCCTTTTAGACTCCTCACCTGCCTGCCTAATCCAAGACCTACCTTTAAGACCCCTCACCTGCCTGCTCAGTCCAACACCTACTTCTCATATTCCACTCCCTCTAGCCCAATCCTATCACCTACCTTTTAGACCCCTCACCTGCCTACCCAGCCCTTCACCTACCTCTTAGATCCCCTCACCTGCCTGCCCTATCCAACACCTAACCTCTGAGAGCCCTCACCTATCTGCTCAATCCACCATCTACCTCTCAGACTCCTCAATTGCCTGCCCAATCCATTGTCTACTTGTCAGACCCCTTGCCTGCCAAATCTATCCCCTCTCAGACCCCTCACTTGCCTGCCCAATTCATCATACATCTCAGATCCCTCACTTGCCCACCCAAGCCATCACCTATCTCTCAGACCCCTCGCTTGCCTGCCCAACCCATCACCTATCTCTCAGACCCCTCACTTGCCTGCCTAAGCCATCACCTATTTCTCAGACCCCTCACTTGCCTGCCCAAGCCATCACCTATCTTTCAGACCCCTCACGTGCCCGCCCAAGCCATCACCTATCTCTAAGACCCCTCACCTGTCTGACCACTCCATTATCAACCTTTCATACCCCTCACCTGCCTGTTCAATCCCACACCTACCTCTCAGGTGCCTGTCTCGCCTGCCCAAGCCATCACCTATCTCTCAGACCCCTCATCAGTCTGACCACTCCATCATCAACAACCTTGCAGACCCCTCACCTGCCTGCCCAGTCCAACACCTACTTCTCATACCCCACACCTTCAAGTCCTATCCTATCATCTATCTCTCAGATCTCTTACCTGCCTACCCGATCCATCATCAACCTCTTAGACCTCTCACTTGCCTACCTGATTCATCACCTACCTCTTTTCCCTTCACCTGCCTGACCAATCCATCACCTACAGTGCCTTGAAAAAGTATTCATACCCCTTGAAATGTTCCACAATTTGTCATGTTACAACCAAAAACTTAAATGTATTTTATTGAGATTTTATGTGATAGACCAACACAAAGTGGTACATAATTGTGAAGTGGAATGAAAATGATAAATGGTTTTCAACATTTTTTACAAATAAATATCTGAAAATGTGTGGAGTGCATTTGTATTCAGCCCCCTTTACTCTGATAGCCCTAACTTAAATCTAGTGGAACCAATTGCCTTTAGAAGTTACCTAATTAGTAAATAGAGTACACCTGTGTGTAATTTAATCTCAGTATGAATACATCTGTTCTGTAAAGCCCTCAGAGGTTTGTTAGAAAACCTTAGTGATCAAACAGCATCATGAAGGGCAAGGAACACACCAGGCAGCTCAGGGATAAAGTTGTGGAGAAGTGTAAAGCTGGGTTAGGTTATAAGAAAAATAGCCCAAGCTTTACACATCTCATGGAGCACTGTTCAATCCATCATCTGAAAATGGAAAGAGTATGGTACAACTGCAAACCTACCAAAACATGGCCGTCCACCTAAACTGACAGGCCGGGCAAGGAGAGCATTAATCAGGGAAGCAGCCAAGAGCCCATGGTAACTCTGGAGGAGCTGCAGAGATCCACAGCTCAGGTGGGAAAATCTGTCCACAGGACAACTATTAGTCGTGCACTCCACAAATCTGCCCTTTATGGAAGAGTGGCAAGAAGAAAGACATTGTTGGAAAAAAGCCATAAGAAGTCCAGTTTGCAGTTTGAGAGAAGCCATGTGGGGGACACAGCAAACATGTGGAAGAAGGTGCTCTGGTCAGATGGGACCAAAATTGGCCTGAAAGAACGTTTTGGCCTGAAAGCAAAACACTATGTGTGATTTAAAACTAACACTGCACATCACCCTGAACACACCATCCCCACCGTGAAACGTGGTGGTGGCAGCATCATGTTGTGGGGATGCTTTTCTTCAGCAAGGACAGGGAAGCTGGTCAGAGTTGATGGGAAGAGTTGAAGATGAATGGAGCCAAATACAGGGCAATCTTGGAAGAAAACCTGTAATGCCCCGTACACACGGTCGGACATTGATCGGACATTACAACAACAAAATCCATGGATTTTTTCCGACGGATGTTGGCTCAAACTTGTCTTGCATACACACGGTCACACAAAGTTGTCGGAAAATCCGATCGTTCTGAACGCGGTGACGTAAAACACGTACATCGGGACTATGAACAGGGCAGTAGCCAATAGCTTTCGTCTCTTTATTTATTCTGAGCATGCGTGGCACTTTGTGCGTCGGATTTGTGTACACACGATCGGAATTTCCGACAACGGATTTTGTTGTCGGAAAATTTTATAGCAAGCTCTCAAAATTTGTGTGTCAGAAATTCCGATGGAAAATGCGTGATGGAGCCCACACACGGTCGAAATTTCCGACAACAAGGTCCTATCACACATTTTCCGTTGGAAAATCCGACCGTGTGTACGGGGCATTAGAGTCTGCAACTGAGAATGGGGCGGATGTTCACTTTCCAGCAGGACAACAACCCTAAACATACAACCAGAGCTACAATGGAATGGTTTAGATCAAAGCATATTCATGTGTTAGAATAGCCCAGTCAAAGTCCAGACCTAAATCCAATTGAGAATCTGTGGAAAGACTTGAAAATTGCTGTTCACAGACACTCTCCATCCAATCTGACAGAGCTTGAGCTATTTTGCAAAGAAGAAGAACTCTCTAGATATGCAAAGCTGGTAGAGACATCCCCAAAAAGACTTGCAGCTGTAATTGCAGCAAAAGGGGCTGAATACAAATGCACGCCACACTTTTCACATGATTATTTTGTAAAAAATTTTGAAAACCTTTAATAATTTTCCTTCCACTTCACAATTATGAGCCACTTTGTGTTGGTCTATCACATAAAATCCCAATAAAATACATTTAAGTTTTTGGTTGTAACATGACAAAATGTGGATAATTTCAAGGGGTATGAATACTTTTTCAAGGCACTGTACTTCTCAGACCCTTCATCTTCCTCTCTTCATGGGACCTGCAGACTGAACATACTGACATCTATGAGAGCTAAGAAGGACTTGTTAGATTACAATCACGTAAATTACCATTTGTTTCATTGATTGTCAGTAACTCTACAAGTTTGCATAAATACATTTCTGCTGTAACACAATATACAACATACATTTACCGGCCACTTTATTAGGTACACCTGTTCAATTGCTTGGTAACACAAATCGCTAATTAGTCATTCACATGGCAACAACTTAATGCATTTAGGCATCTAGACGTGGTGAAGACGACTTGCTGAAGTTCAAACCGAGCATCAGAATGGCGAAGAAAGGGGATTTAAGTGACTTTAAATGTGACATGGTTGTTGGTGCCAGACGGGCTGGTCTGAGTATTTAAAAAACTGCTGATCTACTGGGATTTTCACGCACAACCTTCTCTTGGGTTTACAGAGAATGGTCCGAAAAAGAGAAAATATCCAGTGAGTGGCAGTTGTGTGAAGGAAAATGCCTTGTTGATGCCAGAGGAGAATGGGCAGACTGGTGTGAGATGGTAGAAAGGCAACAGTAGTTCAAATAACCACTCGTTACAACCAAGTTATGCAGAATACCATCTCTGAACACAGAACCCATCCAACCTTGAAGCAGATGGGCTACAGCAGCAGAAGACCACACCGGGTGCCACTCCTGTCAGATAAGAACAGGAAACTGAGGCTGCAATTCGCACAGGATCACCAAACATGGACAATAGACGAATGGAAAAACGTTGCCTGGCCTGATGAGTCTTGATTTCAGCTGCAACATTCAGATGGTCGGGTCAGAATTTGGAGTAAACAACATGAAAGCATGGATCCATCCTGTCTTGTATTTATGGTTCAGGTGGTGGTGGTGTTGAGGATATTTTCCTGGCACACTTTGGCCCCCTTAGTACCAATTGAGCATTGTTTAAATGCCATGACCTACTGTACCTGAGTATTGTTGCTGACCATGTCCATCCCTATATGACTACAGTGTACACATCTTCTGATGGCTCTTTCAGCAGTATAATGCACCTAAGGATGAGCTCGGGCGTGTTCGCACACTCCACTTGCAGAGCCCGCCAGGAAGTCGGCACTGCGCTGCGCTAATCACAGGCAGCGAGACATTTCCCGATCTCTGCAGCCGCACATCGAGTGTGCGAACACGCCGGAGCTCATCCTTAAATGCACCATGTCACAGAGCTCAGATCATCTCACCACTGGTTTATTGAATATGACAATGAGGTCCCTGTACTCCAATGGCCTCCACACTCACCAGATCTCAATCCAACAGAGCACCTTTGAGATGTGGCGGAACGGGAAATTTGCATCATGGATGTTCAGCCGGATGTGGACCAAAATCTCAGAGGAATGTTTCCAACACCTTGTTGAATCTATGCCATGAAGAATGAAGGCAGTTCTGAAGGCAAAAGGGGGTCCAACCTGGTACTAGTCAAGGTGTATCTAATGAAGTTACATATATATAGTTACATAGTAGGTGAGGTTGAAAAAAGACACAAGTCCATCAAGTCCAACCTATGTGTGTGATTATGTGTCAGTATTGCATTACATATCCCTGTATATTGTGGTCATTCAGGTGATTATCTAATAGTTTCTTGAAGCTATCGATGCTCCCCGCTGAGACCACCGCCTGTGGAAGGGAATTCCACATCCTTGCCGCTCTTACAGTAAAGAACCCTCTACGTAGTTTAAGGTTAAACCTCTTTTCTTCTAATTGTAATGAGTGGCCACGAGTCTTATTAAACTCTCTTCTGCGAAAAAGTTTTATCCCTATTGTGGGGTCACCAGTACAGTATTTGTAAATTGAAATCATATCCCCTCTCAAGCGTCTCTTCTCCAGAGAGAATAAGTTCAGAGCTCGCAACCTTTCCTCATAACTAAGATCCTCCAGACCCTTTATTAGCTTTGTTGCCCTTCTTTGTACTCGCTCCATTTCCAGTACGTCCCTCCTGAGGACTGGTGCCCAGAACTGGACAGCATACTCCAGGTGCGGGCGGACCAGAGTCTTGTAGAGTGGGAGAATTATCGTTTTATCTCTGCAGTTGATCCCCCTTTTAATGCCAATATTCTGTTTGCTTTATTAGCAGCAGCTTGGCATTGCATGCCATTGCTGAGCCTATCATCTACTAGGACCCCCAGGTCCTTTTCCATCCTAGATTCTCCCAGAGGTTCTTCCCCCAGTCTATAGATTGCATTCATATTTTTGCCACCCAAATGCATTATTTTACATTTTTCTACATTGAACCTCATTTGCCATGTAGTCGCCCACCCCATTAATTTGTTCAGGTCTTTTTGCAAGATTTCCACATCCTGTGGAGAAGTTATTGCCCTGCTTAGCTTAGTATCGTCTGCAAATACAGAGATTGAACTGTTTATCCCATCCTCCAGGTCGTTTATGAACAAATTAAATAGGATTGGTCCCAGCACAGAACCCTGGGGAACCCCACTACCCACCCCTGACCATTCTGAGTACTTCCCATTTATCACCACCTCCTGAACTCGCCCTTGTAGCCAGTTTTCAATCCATGTACTCACCCTATGCCAACGCACCTTATTTTGTACAGTAAACGTTTATGGGGAACTGTGTCAAATGCTTTTGCAAAATCCAGATACACCACGTCTACGGGCCTTCCTTTATCTAGATGGCAACTCACCTCCTCATAGAAGGTTAATAGATTGGTTTGGCAAGAACGATTCTTCATGAATCCATGCTGATTACTGCTAATGATATCATTCTTATTACTAAAATCTTGTATATAGTCCCTTATCATGCCCTCCAAGAGTTTACATACTATTGATGTTAGGCTAACTGGTCTGTAATTCCCAGGGATGTTTTTTGGGCCCTTTTTAAATATTGGTGCTACATTGGCTTTTCTCCAATCAGCTGGTACCATTCCAGTCAATAGACTGTCTGTAAAAATTAGGAACAACGGTCTGGCAATCACCTGACTGAGTTCCCTAAGTACCCTCGGATGCAAGCCATCTGGTCCCGGTGATTTATTAATGTTAAGTTTCTCAAGTCTAATTTTAATTCCGTCCTCTGTTAACCATGTAGGTGCTTCCTGTGTTGTGTCATGAGGATAAACACTGCAGTTTTGGTTACTGAAGCCCCCCGATTCACTCGTGAAGACTGAGGAGAAGAATAAATTCAATACCTTCGCCATCTCCCCATCCTTTGTAACCAGATGTCCTTCCTCATTCTTTATGGGGCCAATATGGTCTGTCCTCCCTTTTTTACTGTTTACATACTTAAAGAATTTCTTGGGATTTTTTTTGCTCTCCTCCGCTATGTGTCTTTCATGTTCTATCTTAGCCAACCTAATTGCACCCTTACGCAACCTAATTGCACCCTTACCCAACCTAATTGCACCCTTACAGTGGCCGGTGAGTGTAAATCTGGTGAGTAATAACATCAGCCTTATTTCCTTAGCCCCTTCCTGGAGATCACTCAGACTGTACCTAGTGACTTTGTAACAATTAAAAAGGGGAACAGCAGCAGGGCTGATCACACATAACCCCCAGAACATAGAGACCATTGCACAGGCACTTGGATATACAGGACAAGGACACCTAGAGAGAGTTCATAGAGGGGCAACCCCATTACTGCCCCCAATCCAGAGGGCTTGGTATGCCCCAGATCAAAACAGGCAAAAAACACAGGATGACGCCACTAATCAGGGAGATAAAATATCCCAGCATTACTCACCCCAGGTTTACAGCGAGAACATACAAAAAATGATTGCTTTAGAAAACAGTTATAATTATAGAAATGTGAGCAGATTCACACTACGCCTCCATAATCCCTTCTATTAACCTGTATAATTACTCCCAGCACTACAGGCGTCAGCTGTAAACAGGAAGAGAAATGGTAGATAATGAAGATTAGTGAACATATAAAAATGTCATTTATAGATGACAGTGTGAGATAATATTCACATATCACATGGGGAGGTTAAGAGGTCAGGTACTACTTGACAGCTGTATAATAGTCCAATGGAGGGTCCACCGTCCGTCCACCGTCCACCGTCCACCGTCCACCGTCCACCATCCGTCCACCGTCCACCGTCCACCGTCCGTCCACCGTCCACCGTCCACCTTACCCCATTAACCAACAGTGTTCCATCAAGCTGAATATTCACACCTCCCAACATTTTGAGATGGGGACACTTACTAGAAAACGTATGTAGGCATAGGACACGCCCCCTGCCACACCCCCCTTAAAGGAGAATTAACCAAAAAAAAAGGATAATTACATCCACAAGGGCTTTTTTCTTTACCACTACTATTCCTTTATGTTGGCTTTTAAAATGTACAAATGCAGCAATTTAGAAATCGGATGAAAGGTTTAGCACCGGGAAACATATTTTGAAAGATAAATAGTACATTTTATATACAACTATATAGATCAAATCACCAACAAAAGATGCAGCGCTAATTAAAATCATGCATGCATAAATGAGAATATACACAAAAAAATATTTATGAAAAAATATAAAAAAAAAGAAAAAAAGTGAAAAAAAGGAAAACTAAAGCAAGGTCCCATTGAAAAATAAGTCCATAGATTCTTAAAGGAGAGTGTCCATCTGGATGAGCAAGATGAATTGTAAATAGAGGAACGTGATGAAATCTTCAAAACAAACGAAAGTGCTTCCAATCACCACCCAAAGTGTATAGATAACCTGCTTACCAGAAAGCGATGACGGCCATAACAGTCTCGCCCAGCCTTAGGGAAGTATGGTCTCCCTCCACCCTCTAAGGACACTCCATGGCTCCCACTGCCACTATAAGTGCTCAAAGACATAAGGCAAAGAGGACTTCCAAGCTTCTTATTTTCCAATGGGACCTTGCTTTAGTTTTCTTTTTTTTCACTTTTTTTCACTTCGAATTATTTTTTCATAAGTATTTTTTGTGTATATTCTCATTTATGCATGCATGATTTTAATTAGCGCTGCATCTTTTGTTGGTTATTTGCACTGCATTTTAAATTTTTGTACTGGATTTTTTGATGACAGCAGCTTTTTTGATATTTTTTACCACTTATTATTTAGTTCTAGCGCAGCGTTAGCCTTAGGGCTTTTTACTTACAACTATATAGATCAGACCAAAATGAGGGACAAATGAGGAGGAATGAGGGACAGAGGGACATTGCTCTAAATCAGGGACAGTCCCTCCAAATCAGGGACAGTTGGGAGCTATGGAATATTGATTAATATTAGGTTATGCACCTAGACCGGTGGTCTCCAAACTGCGAACCGTGGGAGGGATGTGGCCCCTTGCTTGCCTTTATTTGGCCCCTTTGGGACATTATTCCTCCCACTGACAATGGGGCACTATTTCTCCAGCTGGCAGCAATGATGGGGCACTATTCTTCCCACTTGATACCAAAGACATACCTCCCAACATTTTGATATGGGAATGAGGGACACCTATTAGCAAAAGTATGTAGGCATAGGACACACCCCCTGCCACGCCCCCTTAAAGGAGAGTTATGCAAAAAAATATTAGTTAAACCCACAAGTGCTTTTTTTTTTTACCACTATTATTCCTTTATATTGGCTGTTAAAACTTACAAATGCAGCAATTTATAAATTGGATGAAAGGTTTAGCGCTGGGAAACACTTTTTGAAAGATAAAAATTGCATGTTATATAGAATGCAGAAGGGAAGACAGGGTTGGAGAATAGATTAGGAACCAGTGGCGGATGGCGAGTTTTTTGTTCAGGGGGGCGGCAAACAATCCCCCCCCCCGGAGGCGCAGCACTAACAACCCCCCCCTGCACGCGCATGTCTGCCAGTTGGTCCAGCACTTACCTGGATAGATCCAGATAGATGGGGGTCTCATCCAGCGCGGCGAGGTGCGGGCAGCGGCTCTAGGCTGGCGGGGTCCAGGCAGTGGTTCAATGCTAGCGGGTGTGGGGTACGGGCAGCGGCTCCAGGCTGGCAGGCTTCCTCTCTGGCTCCAGCGGCTTCCTCCCTGGCTTCACGTCAGGCGTCCAATAGGATCGCCTGCCGTTTTGGCCAATCGGGAAACAGGTCTCACACCTGCTTTCTGATTGGCGGGGAGGAGATTTAGTGTGAAAATAGCGAAAAAAATTCACTCGCTATTCACACAACTGGGTGGGATCGGGACACAGAGCTCTGCGCCCCAAGCCCATCCTTTTTTGAAGCCTATTAGAGCCTCTGGCTCTAATCATGTGCTTCAAAAACACCCCCCCCATTCACCTCCATAGGAATTCATGCGCCCGGCATCCTGAAAGGGGCCGGGCCCAAGGATATGGAGGGTGGCAGTGGCGTTGGCGGGGGGCAGTGCTCGTGCACCCACAATGCACGGGCACTGACCCCCCCCCAACGCCGCTGCCACCCTCCATATCCTTGGGCCCGGCCCCTTTCAGGATGCCGGGCGCATGAATTCCTATGGAGGGGAATGGGAAGGGGGGGGGTCTGTGCCCGTGCGCCCACAATGCACGGGCTGACACTGTTAGGAACATTGGTTCATTTTAAAGGGGTATTAAACCCAAAGCCAAAAATGCAATATATTGTAGATTATCAAGTGGTAGTGGTTGTATTAGTTCTCTCTATATTTTGGCTTTTTCTCCTATGTTTTTACCTGCTGATCTGGCCAGTAACACACTCCCTGTATTATACAGACACCACTCTGAATGAAGGAGCACAGGGACAGCTTTGGGCAGCGGCATTGTCAGTCTGGGGGGAGGGAAGTCTTAGACGTACTAGCAGATTTAGATACATTAACAAATTGGAGTTGAACTCCAGCTAATACTTTATAATCAACAACCGTTTGTTTTTCCTAAATAAGGTTTTACATAAATAAATAAAAGCTGATCATTGTTAGTACCCCTGGCAGTGTTATATGGTTTGATCATCCCTTTAACTGCAAGAGAGCTTGTTCTCTTGAAAAACAACAGACTTACTGGTTGGATCCCCAGATGAAAATAAAAGAAAGAAAAAAGGAAATGAATGCAGCCATCACATCTAATAATTGGTAAGCTGAAATATAATAAAAGTTTGCTTTTGGGGTTAATACTGCTTTAAAGTGGTTGTAAAGGCAAAAAGGGTTTTTATAGAATGCATTAAGATAAAAAAAACCTTCAGTGTGCAGCAGCCCCCCTTAGACCCGCTAATACTTATCTGAGCCCAGTGGTGGCTGGTGCTCCATTTTTTTTAGTGGGGCAGCAAACAAACCAACCCGCCACCCCTGCCCCCTGTTTGGTCGGTCTGTCAGTCAAACCCCCCCAACCCACCCCACCGCCCTTAGGGCGATCGACAAAACACCCACCATCCCCCATCATTCGCCTGTTCGCCCACCAGCCCCGCACTTACCCCATCTAGGTCGCGGGCAGCTTTGGCGGCTTCCCCCTGCGTTTCCTCCTCAGTGGCTTCCCCCTGTGTCTCCTCCTTCTATGCGGCTTCCTCCTCAGTGGCCAATACGGTCGCTTCTCCTCCCAACCAATCGGGTCTTAAAACCCACTGCCTGATTGGCTGGTGGGAAAAGCAGGAAAACAATAGCGAATATTAATTTGCTATTGTCACACAACTGGGTGGGCTCAGGGTGCTGTGCTCTGCACCCCGAGCCCACCCCTTTTTGAAGCCAATTAGAGCCTCAGGCTCTAATAATGTGCTTCAAAAAAAAAAAAAACTATTGAAATCCATGCATCTGGCGCCCTGCATGTAGATTAGGGGCCAGGTGCATGGATTAGGGGGGCGGCGCCCCTAATGGAGCGCCCGCCATTGCCCAAGCCCCATCTCGATCCAGCGATGTGCACGAGTACCTCGGCCCTCCCTCCTGATTGGCTGAGACACAGCAGCGGCGCCATTGGCTCCCGCTGCTGTAAATCAAAGTCAGTTAGCCAATGAGGAACGGGGTCCAACTGTGATCCGTGTCTGAATGGACACACAGAGCTGCGGCTGAACTCGGGTGCCTTCATAGCAAGCTGCTTGCTGTGGGGGCATACGACGGGAGAGAGGACCCAGGAGCGCCGGCGAGGGACCCGAGAAGAGGAGGATCTGGGCTGCTCTGTGCAAAACCAACTACACAGAGCAGATAAGTATAACATGTTTGTCATTTTTAAAGGAAAAAAAAAGGAGACTTTAGTATCACTTTAAGCTTTGCAGGACTACTCAATGCTAAAAGGCAGCTGCAAAAGCAGACAAAACATAAAGATAAACACATCCTACCAGTCAATGTACTTTTCTGGGGATCTTCATAATATGTTTCTCAATAGAAATATGGTGAATAACAAATATCAGCGATCGTTGTGTTTGGGAAGCCCATTTGTAATGCTGAGACAGGCGGCGGGCGGTGAGATGGGGTGTCTGTGACCTGGAATGGAGAGTCACAGCTTTTGTTCTGACACGTCACAGCCAACATTATAAAATGCAACGTCTATTTCTATCAGCTCAGCTGTTGGCTCTTCCAAGAACTGAGGTACAAATAACTAGCAATCAAGTTTTATTGTTGCTTTTTCACACTAATTTATGATTACTTAATTAGGGTTCCATTAAATGAGGCTGTAATGTAAATTATATGTATATTGTACTGCCCTGAGGCTGGGAGGAGACCTTTTGCCGGGACAATCACTTTGCTTACTGAGCAGCTTTAGTTTTAGTCAGTATTGTAAGCTCTTTGGTCAAGACACTGGGTGCAGAACAGTCTCTAACGTCTATGCTGTTGGAGTAAAGATCCACCTGTTGTCTCCTGGGGGCAGCCATACAAATCTACAGGTGGTCTTTGCCTTGCTTACATACTGTAAGGCTGGCCAACTTTTCACATTTACTGAGAAATTCAGTCTATTATACTCTATAATTCCGTGTACACACGGGCAGACTTTTCGACCGAACTCGTCCGCCGGAACAAATCCGTCGGACAATTCGACCGTGTGTGGGCTTCATCGGACTTCCGACGGACCTTTTCGGTCAGAAATCAGACGGACTTTAGATTTGAAACATGTTTCAAATCTTTCCGACGGATTCGAGTCCGGTCGAAAAATCCGCTCGTCTGTATGCTAGTCCGACGGACGAAAACCGACGCTAAGGCAGCTATTGGCTACTGGCTATCAACTTCCTTATTTTAGTCCGGTCGTACGTCATCACGTACAAATCCGTCGGACTTTGGTGTGATCGTGTGTAGCCAAGTCCGTTCGTTCGAAAGTCTGTCGGAAGTGCGTTAAAAGTCAGTCGAAAGTCCGCCGGAAAGACCGTCGGACCTTTGATGCCGAAAAGTCCGCCCGTGTGTACACAGTATTAGACTGGGCATTCAGGGGCCCTTGGCTGTATCAGAACTAGATGTTTAACTGTCCGTGTTACCCTAAACGTCCAGACTTTATACATATTACAGGTTGTCAATACATCATAAGAGGGACGGATGGCTGGAGCTGAATCCCCAAGGTGGTTTTATTAACAACAAAGTTGTGTGGTAATCATGGTGTGCAGTTTTTTTTAGGCTGGAAGCTTTTACATACAAAAGGCCAGGAGACAACGGGTGGATCTTCACTCCAACAGCATAGACGTTGGACGCTGTTCTGCACCCAGTACAATGGGTTCTGTCTTGACCAAAGAGCTTACAGCTGAATCCCCAAGATGGTTTTATTTTCAAAAAGTCGTGTGGTAGCAAATATAGTAAAAGTGTTTACATACTTCCAACAAAATTTAAATTGGAAACATTGGATTCTAAAGTGTAAGTTATTATAAGTGTAAGTTAATAACTGTATTATAGTTATGATCGTATAGAATGTGTGTGTGTGTGTATTGCCACTCATATCGTTTCATTTTTGCAGATCGAGCACCATAGACAGTGCTGGATTTATGCCTCATACACACGATCGGATTTTCCGAGGGGAAATGTGTGATGGCAGGCTGTTGGCGGAAAATCCGACCGTGTGTACACTCCATTGGACAATTGTTGTTGATTTTTCCGCGGACAAATTTTGGATGGCAGGTTTTAAAATTTTCCGCTGACACGTGTCTGTTATCGGATTTTCCGAGCGTGTGTACACAAGTCCGCCGGACAAAAGTCCAAAGTACAAACGCGCATGCTCGGAAACAAGGACGAGCCAGAAGCGGTTGGTCTTGTAAACTAGCGTTCGTAATGGAGAATTAACATTTGTGACGTGGCAAATTATGAAATCTCGAAATGCAGCGCACAATTCTCTTCTTCTTTAATGGGATAATAATGAAGCTGCTTTGCTGGTGATACTGATGGAGTTATTGCAAACAAAATTTTAAAGGCTTTTTTTTCTAGTGATATCAAGAATAATATTATGGTTTTTTTTTGTTTTTTTTTTTATTTGGGCAAGTTACCACAACACCATGATCCTGTAGTTTATAAGATCAAAGATACAACTATGTTGGTGTCCCTTGTCAATTTTACATTGTATTTTTTGAAATGTAACTGCCTACTCCCAAACTGTCATTTGAAGTAAAACACACAGCCAAGTATTATTCTACACAATTTTTTTATTGTGCATTAACCACTTGAGCCCCGGACCATTATGCTGCCTAAGGACCAGAGGTCTTTTTCCAATTTGGCACTGCGTCGCTTTAACTGCTAATTGCGCGGTCATGCAATGCTGTACCCAAACGAAATTTGCGTCCTTTTCTTCCCACAAATAGAGCTTTCTTTTGATGGTATTTGATCACCTCTGCCGTTTTTATTTTTTGCGCTATAAACGGAAAAAGACCGAAAATTTTGAAAAAAAATGATATTTTCTACTTTTTGTTATAAAAAAAATCCAATAAACTCAATTTTAGTCATACATTTAGGCCAAAATTTATTCGGCCACATGTCTTTGGTAAAAAAAAAGTTAATAAGCGTATATTTATTGGTTTGCGCAAAAGTTATAGCGTCTACAAACTAGGGTACATTTTCTGGAATTTACACAGCTTTTAGTTTATGACTGCCTATGTCATTTCATGAGGTGCTAAAATGGCAGGGCAGTACAAAACCCCCCCAAATGACCCCATTTTGGAAAGTAGACACCCCAAGGAAATTGCTGAGAGGCATGTAGAACCCATTGAATATTTATTTTTTTTGTCCCAAGTGATTGAATAATGACAAAAAAAAAAAAAAAAAAAAATATTTACAAAAAGTTGTCACTAAATGATATATTGCTCACACAGGCCATGGGCCTATGTGGAATTGCACCCCAAAATACATTCAGCTGCTTCTCCTGAGTATGGGGATACCACATGTGTGGGACTTTTTGGGAGCCTAGCCACGTACGGGGCCCCGAAAACCAATCACCGCCTTCAGGATTTCTAAGGGCATAAATTTTTGATTTCATTCCTCACTACCTATCACAGTTTTGAAGGCCATAAAATGCCCAGATGGCACAAAACCCCCCCAAATGACCCCATTTTGGAAAGTAGACACTCCAAGCTATTTGCTGAGAGGCATGTTGAGTCCATGGAATACTTTCTTTTTTGACACAAGTTGCGGGAAAGTGACAATTTTTTTTTTTTTTGCACAAAGTTGTCACTAAATGATATATTTCTCACACAGGCCATGGGCATATGTGGAATTGCACCCCAAAATACATTTAGCTGCTTCTCCTGAGTATGGGGATACCACATGTGTGGGACTTTTTGGGAGCCTAGCCGCATACGGGGCCCCGAAAACCAAGCACCGCCTTCAGGATTTCTAAGGGCATAATGTTGTGATTTGACTCCTCACTACCTATCACAGTTTTGAAGGCCATAAAATGCCAAGATGGCACAAAACCCCCCCAAATGACCCCATTTTGGAAAGTAGACACCCCAAACTATTTGCTGAGAGGCATGTTGAGTCCATGGAATATTTTATATTTTGACACAAGTTGCGGGAAAGTAACACTTTTTTTTTTTTTTTTTTTTTTTTGCACAAAGTTGTCACTAAATGATATATTGCTCAAACATGCCATGGGCATATGTGGAATTACACCCCAAAATACATTCTGCTGCTTCTCCTGAGTATGGGGATACCACATGTTTAGGACTTTTTGGGAGCCTAGCCGCGTACGGGGCCCCGAAAACCAATCACCGCCTTCAGGATTTCTAAGGGCATAAATTTTTGATTTCATTCCTCACTACCTATCACAGTTTTGAAGGCCATAAAATGCCCAGATGGCACAAAACCCCCCCAAATGACCCCATTTTGGAAAGTAGACACTCCAAGCTATTTGCTGAGAGGCATGTTGAGTCCATGGAATACTTTCTTTTTTGACACAAGTTGTGGGAAAGTGACAATTTTTTTTTTTTTTGCACAAAGTTGTCACTAAATGATATATTTCTCACACAGGCCATGGGCATATGTGGAATTGCACCCCAAAATACATTTAGCTGCTTCTCCTGAGTATGGGGATACCACATGTGTGGGACTTTTTGGGAGCCTAGCCGCATACGGGGCCCCGAAAACCAAGCACCGCCTTCAGGATTTCTAAGGGCATAATGTTGTGATTTGACTCCTCACTACCTATCACAGTTTTGAAGGCCATAAAATGCCAAGATGGCACAAAACCCCCCCCAAATGACCCCATTTTGGAAAGTAGACACCCCAAACTATTTGCTGAGAGGCATGTTGAGTCCATGGAATATTTTATTTTTTGACACAAGTTGCGGGAAAGTGACAATTTTTTTTTTTTTTTTTGCACAAAGTTGTCACTAAATGATATATTGCTCAAACATGCCATGGGCATATGTGGAATTACACCCCAAAATATATTCTGCTGCTTCTCCTGAGTATGGGGATACCACATGTGTGGGACTTTTTGGGAGCCTAGCCGCATACGGGGCCCCGAAAACCAAGCACCGGCTTCAGGATTTCTAAGGGCGTTAAGTTGTGATTCCACTCCTCACTACCTATCACAGTTTTGAAGGCCATAAAATGCCAAGATGGCAAACCCCCCCCCAAATGACCCCATTTTGGAAAGTAGACACCCCAAGCTATTTGCTGAGAGGCATGGTGAGTATTTTGCAGCTCTCATTTGTTTTTGAAAATGAAGAAAGACAAGAAAAATGTATTTTTTTTTTTTTTTCAATTTTCGAAAGTTTGTGACAAAAAGTGAGGTCTGCAAAATACTCACTATACCTCTCAGCAAATAGCTTGGGGTGTCTACTTTCCAAAATGGGGTCATTTGGGGGGGGTTTGTGCCATCTGGGCATTCCATGGCCTCCGAAACTGTGCTAGGCAGTGAAGAGTGAAATCAAAAATTTACGCCCTTAGAAAGCCTGAAGGCGGGGCTTGGTTTTCGGGGTCCCGTGCGCGGCTAGGCTCCCAAAAAGTCCCACACATGTGGTATCCCCATACTCAGGAGAAGCAACAGAATGTATTTTGGGGTATAATTTCACATATTCCCATGGCATGTTTGAGCAATATATCATTTAGTGACATCTTTGTGCAAAAAAAAAAAAAAAAAAAAAAAGATTTGTCTCTTTCCCGCAACTTGTGTCACAATATAAAATATTCCATGGACTCGACATGCCTCTCAGCAAATAGCTTGGGGTGTCTACTTTCCAAAATGGGGTCATTTGGGGGGGGTTTGAACTGTCCTGGCATTTTATGCACAACATTTAGAAGCTTATGTCACACATCACCCACTCTTCTAACCACTTGAAGACAAAGCCCTTTCTGACACTTTTTGATTACATGAAAAAAATAATTTTTTTTTGCAAGAAAATTACTTTGAACCCCCAAACATTATATATTTTTTTTAAAGCAAATGCCCTACAGATTAAAATGGTGGGTGTTTCATATTTTTTTTTCACACAGTATTTGCGCAGCGATTTTTCAAACGCATTTTTTGGGGAAAAAACACACTTTTTAAAATTTTAATGCACTAAAACACACTATATTGCCCAAATGTTTGATGAAATAAAAAAGATGATCTTAGGCCGAGTACATGGATACCAAACATGACATGTTTTAAAATTGCGCACAAACGCGCAGTGGCGACAAAATAAATACATTTTTAAAAGCCTTTAAAAGCCTTTACAGGTTACCACTTTAGATTTACAGAGGAGGTCTACTGCTAAAATTACTGCCCTCGTTCTGTCCTTCGCGGTGATACCTCACATGCATGGTGCAATTGCTGTTTACATTTGACGCCAGACCGACGCTTGCGTTCGCCTTTGCGCGAGAGCAGGGGGGGACAGGGGTGCTTTTTTTTTTTTTTTTTTTTTTCTTTATTATTTTTTTGCTTTTTTATCTTATTTTTAAACTGTTCCTTTCATTTTTATTTTTTTTTAATTAATTTTATTGTTATCTCAGGGAATGTAAATATCCCCTATGATAGCAATAGGTAGTGACAGGTACTCTTTTTTTAAAAAATTGGGCTCTATTAGACCCTAGATCTCTCCTCTGCCCTCAAAGCATCTGACCACACCAAGATCGGTGTGATAAAATGCTTTCCCAATTTCCCAATGGCGCTGTTTACATTCGGCGAAATCTAAGTCATGAAATGCTCGTAGCTTCCGGTTTCTTAGGCCATAGAGATGTTTGGAGCCATTCTGGTCTCTGATCAGCTCTATGGTCAGCTGGCTGAATCACCGGCTGCATTTTCAGGTTCCCTGTTGGGACAGGAAAGCCAGAGAAAAACATGGAAGACGGTGGGGGAGGGGGGGCATTCCCTCCCACTGCTTGCAAAAGCAGTCTAGAGGCTAATTAGCCGCTAGGATTGCTTTTACATGAAAGCCGACCGCTGGCTGAAAAGAATGATACCAAGATGATACCTAAACCTGCAGGCATCATTCTGGTATAACCACTCAAAGTCCAGCAACATACCAGTACGTTGCTGGTCCTTGTTAGGCATATATTGTAAACTTTTTTTTCATGCAGCCTGTGGGCTGAACGAAAAAAAGATATTGATCGGTGGGTATGCCCACCATTAGAATACCTCCCTTCATCCACCCACTTCTAATGATGGGCATACATGCACCATTTATATATGCCGAAGCATGGGGGCATCCTCCCGCAAAAGGCAGGAGCAAATTGCTCCTCCACCCACTGCTGCCCCCACGCTTCGGCATATATGCTGAAGTATGTAACTGTGGTGGTGAAATCACCTCCGACAGCGTTGGAGTCACGGCTTTATATATCGTGGGAGCAAACGTTGTTGCTGTCAAGATAAATAAATCTGCGCTGCAACTGAATGGCGTACCTGCTAAGCAAATGATGGTTAACAATAAAACAAAGCAACATTACAGTATAACAGTAAGACTTACCATACCTGCAAAGCAAATACAAAAAAAAAATAGTAAAAAATAAAACATTTAACGCAACCTGTGCCTAAAATATATATATGCCGAAGCATGGGGGCATCCTCCCGCAAAAGGCAGGAGCAAATCGCTCCTCCACCCACTTCTGCCCCCACGCTTCGGCATATATGCTGAAGTATGTAACTGTGGTGGTGAAATCACCTCCGACAGCGTTGGAGTCACGGCTTTATATATCGTGGGAGCAAACGCTGTTGCTGTCAAGATAAATAAATCCGCGCTGCAACTGAATGGCGTACCTGCTAAGCAAATGATGGTTAACAATAAAACAAAGCAACATTACAGTATAACAGTAAGACTTACCATACCTGCAAAGCAAATACAAAAAAAAAAATAGTAAAAAATAAAACATTTAACGCAACCTGTGCCTAAAATATATATATGCCGAAGCATGGGGGCATCCTCCCGCAAAAGGCAGGAGCAAATCGCTCCTCCACCCACTTCTGCCCCCACGCTTCGGCATATATGCTGAAGTATGTAACTGTGGTGGTGAAATCACCTCCGACAGCGTTGGAGTCACGGCTTTATATATCGTGGGAGCAAACGCTGTTGCTGTCAAGATAAATAAATCCGCGCTGCAACTGAATGGCGTACCTGAAAACAATAAAATGGTTACCAACAAAACACAGTAAACGGTAAAGTATGAAAAATCTGAAAAGGAAACATGGTAAAACATAATAACAATAAAACATTGCAGAATAGAATAGAGTAAAAAAGAGAAGAACAATAGAGAGAGAATAGAGAGAGAGAGAACAATAAAACAACAACTATTTTTGGTTTTTTTATTTTATATTTTTTTTTGTGTTTTTATTTTTTTTAATTTTTTTTAATTTTTTTTTTTACACTTTTTTTTAGTAACTTTTAACTTTTGTAACTTTTGTTCCAGGTTTGGGTCTCTCAAAATGCAATGGCATCTTGGGAGACCCTGTGTTAGTGTGCCTAGTCTGTGCAGTGCTGAACCCTACGCTAATACTCAACTAATGTATGGTAGCGTTCAAAGCATTCACCCATGCAAAGACCAGGATTGCCAGGACAGGAGGGACAATAAGTCCGGGTGTCACGCCTAAATCCGCGCTTGCTGCAGACACGACATCTTTTTTGGGGGGCTCGTTGGGTAGGGGTACTCGGGATGGCATAAATAAAATGCCGCTCATGCAGCCGGCTTACTGCATTTGGTTGGGGAAGGTGAGGTAGAGCACCGTCTGGAAACAGAAGGGCTCTGACGATCTCTTCCTGGAATTTAAGGAAGGATCCAGTCTGTCCTGAAGCTCTGTATAGCACATGAGCATTCAGCAAAGCCAATTGAAATAAGTATACAGACACTTTTTTGTACCAGCGTCTGGCCTTACGGGCAACTAAGTACGGCGCCAACAACTGGTCGTTGAGGTCCACCCCTCCCATATTAAGGTTGTATTCGTGGACACAGAGGGGTTTCTCCACAACACCAGTCGCCGTAGAAATTTGGGTCGTCGTGTCTGCATGAAGGGAGGTGAGAACGAAAACATTCTTCTTATCCCTCCACTTCATAGCGAGCAAATTATTATACTTCAAGCAGGCTCTCTCCCCCAGCCTAAGACGGGAATCTACAAGCCGCTGGGGAAAGCCCCGGCGATTAGGTCGCACGGTGCCACATGCTCCAATCTGCTGATCAAACAAGTGACTAAAAAGTGGCACGCTCGTATAATAATTGTCCACGTACAAGTGGTACCCCTTTCCGAATAAGGGTGACACCAAGTCCCACACTATCTTGCCAGCGCTTCCTATGTAGTCAGGGCAGTTTGTCGGCTCTACGTGACTATCTCTTCCCTCGTAAACCATAAATCTACATGTATAGCCTGTGGCCCTGTCACAGAGCTTATACATCTTGACCCCGTATCTGGCACGCTTGCTGGGAAGGTACTGTTTGAATGACAAGCGGCCAGAAAACTTAATCAGGGACTCATCAACGCAGACAACTTGATGGGGGGTAAACAAGTCTGCAAAACGTTGGTTGAAGTGGTTTACGAGGGGCCGAATTTTGTAGAGCCGATCGTATGCAGGGTCTCCACGAGGACGACAGAGTTCATTGTCGTTGAAGTGCATGAACCGCAAAATCTGCTCGTATCGTGCCCTGGTCATGGAAGCAGAGAACAAGGGTGAATGGTAAATTGGGTCAGTGGACCAATATGACCGCAACTTACTCTTTTTATTCAACCCCATGAGGAGGGAAAGGCCCAGAAAGGTCTTAAATTCGGAGACCGTAATTGGTCTCCAATCTCTGGCAAGGGAGGACTGGGGATTAGCGGCGATGTGTTGACCAGCGTACAAATTGCTTTGGTCCACAATAGATCTATAGAGATCTTCGGTGAAAAACAGTGAATAAAAATCCAGTGGCATAAAGTCAACTGTTTCCACCTGAATTCCGGGTTGGCCAGTGAAAGGGGGAAGTACGGGTGCTGCAGAAGTGGAAGGTTCCCAATTCGGATTGGCCAATGCAGCAGGAAGGGCACTATGGGCACGACGGGCCTGTCTTTGTCTTCTTGGTGGCAGCGGGACACTACTACTGCTTGCCACCTCGCCAGCTTGAACTGCACTTATGGGACTCGCCACGTCACCACGTGATACTGCAGTGCTGGATGTACGACCAGGGTGTACTAGGCCGCTGGTGCTTGCCAGTTCACCAGAAGGAATAGCGGCGCTAGTACTGCTCTGCTCCATACGAGAGCCCTGCGGTTCTTGCACTTCAAGGACAGCATAAGTTCGGGGTCTGGTACGCCTGACTCTAGCAGGGACCACAACTCTGTCGTCAGAGCTATCTGTCATGGAGCCGCTGTCCTCTACAGGTTCGTATTCTGAGCCTGAACTTGACAGATGAGTGACTTCCTCTTCACTATCTGTCATGCTCAGAATCCTGTAGGCCTCTTCACTAGTGTACCTTGGATTTGCCATTTTGGCCTCTAAATTTAGGGGTACACTAGTGAGACTCACAGGCAAAAAAGCTCCTGACTGTTGGCGACTGTATCAAAACGCTACCAAAAAACTGTTAGCGATCGCAGGGATCAGGCCTGACTCTGCGACCGCTGCAGTTATGTGTGCTTAGTGTTTTGTAAGTGTCAGTAATCGATCGATACTGCACTTGGGTGGGCTGGGCAGGGCTGGGCCGAGGAGCAAAACGCAGGTGCTAGCAGGTATCTGGGCTGATCCCGCTAACACTGCGTTTCAGGGAACCCTAAACTGCTGGGGAGTATAGATCTGATCGGATCAGATATTGATCCGTTCAGATACTATAGCACTAAGGGAGGTGTATGCTGCGTGCGTGGGTTTTAGCGGTACTGGCGCTAACCTGACGCTGCCTGGGGCGACGCAGACCTTATCTGATCCTAAAAACTTAACTTCTATCACCGCCGGGCAATTAGGGGGTTAAACCTTTATAGGGTAATAAACGGCGGGTGCCCTAAAACTATAATAAACTGTAATAAACTACAAAAAACAAACTAGCTAACCAGCGTCACCCGTAACACTTATACGGTGATCGCTGGTGAAAGGGTTAACTAGGGGGCAATCAGGGGGTTAAAACCTTTAGCAGGTAGTATATGGGGGTCCCTGTCGCTATAAAACACTGACAGCGAACCTATATACTTACCTCCCTAACTAGCGTCACCTGTGTCACTAATACAGCGATCAGAAAAACGATCGCTTAGCGACACTGGTGACGGGGGGTAATCAAGGGGTTAACTTTTATTAGGGGGGGTTAGGGGGGTACCCTGGACCTAAGGGGGGGTACCCTAGACCTAAAGGGGGCTAACCTAACTGCCCTAACACTTCTAACTGACACAAACTGACACCAATGCAAAAAAAAAAAAAAATGCTATTGGTGTCAGAGTGACAGGGGGTACAGGGGGGTGATCGGGGGGTGATCGGGGGTGACAGGGGGGTGACAAGTGTGCCTGGCGTGTTCTACTGAATGTGTAGTGTTGTGCAGACTTACTTGGATGTCTTCTCTCCTCGGCGCGGCGACGAAAAGACCGCTCGAGGAGAGATTACATCACTTCCTTTCCCTCTGTTTACATTACAGAGGGAAAGGAAGCATTTTCATTCGCCGGGAGCGATCGGGAGGGGGTGGCCAACAATGGATGGCCTCCCCCTCACCTCTCATCGCCCGGGAACAAATGGCGACCGCCTCGGGCACCGGGGGGGGGACCGATCGGACCCCCCACCCGCGGAAGGCAAATCACGTACCCTGTACGTGATTTTGCCTGTCCGTGCCACCTTGCCGACGTACATCGGCGTGAGGCGGTCGTCAAGTGGTTAAAAAAAGAAAACAAAGAAAATTAGACATGCTATCTGCCAATAGAACTCAACCAAAAAGTCATTCTATGCATCCAAAAATATAGAAACTATACCAAATCAAATCATTATTCAATCAAAAAAATAAGGTCAAAGCAATAACTCCAAGGCCAATAATAAATAACACGTTATCTCCTCCGATTCCGCAACATGTCTGGTTGACGAACGGCCGTTCAGAAATTAAATGAAAAGTGCGAATCAACACTCACCAAACTTCTATTAACACGAAATTAGCAGAAGGAGCCCAAAGGGTAGCGCTAAAGAACTATGTTCGTAATTGTTGGCCAACAATTGTGTGGCCGTGTATATGCAAGACAAGTTTGGGCCAACGCACTTCAGAAAAAATTCCACGGTTTTGTTGGCCAACAATCCGATCGTGTGTATGAGGCTTTAGACCTTGGGGGACCCAGGGCACTGCAAGTTCGGGGGCCCCTCCACATGGAAATGAAATTATATGACAAAAAAAAAAAAGTGAACTGAAAAGAATGATAAAACACATTTGTTCTAAGAAAAATTATAAGTTAGGTTCTGAAGAAGACACTTGTCATACATAACAGTTATGTATTACACTACGATATTTACTAAAAGTCTTTCTTCCTGCACTTAGCATCTGCAAAGTCTTTAACCAACTCTAAAAATTTTATCATCTTGAGGACACTGTTCTCGACAGCCAGTAGGCACAGAGCACTTAGTCTTAATACCTTATCAATGCCAATTTGCTGAATGATCTTTCTCACAAACAACTAGTTACCAACATTCTCAAATATATTCTAAGAGCTACATTAACACCTGGAAAGGTATCAGCAAGCCCTTCACCATGTAATAAAACTGCCCGTTGAGATGGAATGAGACATGACCGGAGCTTGGGAAAGGCTGCAAACTGGACAATTTCCTCAACTAACTACTGAAGTATCGAGGGAAAATAATTTTCTTTTTTTTATATAAGGAATTTTTATTTAAGGAAGTCTGGGGCCCCCTCTGGCAGGAGGGGGTGCACTTTTGGCAGGGGGGTCCGGGAAAGTTGCCCCTTTTGCGCCCTTATAAATCCGCCACTGACCGTAGAGGTTATGGTTACAACGGTGCTGCCTGAATCATCCCAACAAATTTTGCTATATTTATAACCTGATTTATGACAGGTGAACAGAGGGAGGAGTGGGGTATATGGCATTTATGCCGTATCTTAAAAACTAGAGCTGATAGGGAAAAAATTGTGCCATTTTTGGAATTAGGGGGTCAAATATACCCAAGAACGGATCTAACATTTGAGGCACCAAAATGTAGGTTGGCCTGTGTAATCAATCATTTTAAATGCTGAAGGTGTTTTTTTTTAATTATTTTATGACTTTTGCCTGCAGTTCCTCTTTAGTTTAATAGGACAGGTGTAGGTCCTGGTCCTTCTTCAACTCTGAAACTCTCCTACTTTTGTTACTGGTCCTACTCTTTAATCTCATGGGGAGCTTCAGCAGATATAATAATATATAATATATGTCTAATAATGCTCACAAACCATGTGTGTGGACATCTTTCATTTGCATACAGTAAAACCTTGGTTTGAGAACGTAAGACAAGCAAAATTTTTAAATACATTTTGACTTGATATACAAGCGATGTCTTGATATACAAGTAGCGTCAAGTCACAACTGAGTATAAAAGAGATGAGAGGAGCATCTAAGTTACATTTAATGAAGGTACAACATTTAGCAACATATTGCTACACTTAGAGGCGCCTCTTGTCTCTTTTATACTCTGTAGCTCCTGCTGGATTTGGCTTCTAATGCCTTTGTGGAGGACATTTGTGGATGCACATGTTATGGTTACACAACCAATCACATTGCTATAATCTTTTTATATGGACTATAAACTGAAGGACCTATGAATAAATGGTTTTGGAACAAATCATTTGAGTTTCCATTATTTCCTATGGGGAAATTTGCTTTGATATAAGTGCTTCGGATTACACGCATGTTTCTGGAAGAATTATGCTCGCAATCCAAGGTTTTATTGTATTTTAATTGAAGCAATTTTACAAGAAAAAAAAAAGTTTTTTTGTTTTTCAAAAAATGTTTTTGTTCATCTGTATCCTATCAATGCTTGATTAATTGATTGATTTCGTTTTATTTTATTTTTTTCTACTGGTTGAACTAGATGTGCCTTGTTTAACCTGACAAACCATAATTAGACCTAATTAACTCCTTCCTTCCCATCTCCCCATAAGTGTTATTTTTCTATCAGACTCTTTTTTTTTTTTTTTTTTTTTTTTTAGTTTAATTTTTCTTTACCATTAGTAGTTAAAAATATTTTATTCCTTAGTAAATGACTTTGCCATTGCATTTACATTACATTTAATTTTAGCCTCAATATAAACTGGACACATTAAAGAATATAATTTACACCTTTGTTGTGCAGCAACTCTAGTTGTTTAAAACCAACACTGGTCAAATTGGAAACAATCTTTTTTTGTGTATTGGGGGTTGTAGAAGATATAGAAAACAGAATAATGTTTGTGAGACATTATACCCAAAATAACCCCTTAAAAGCAATAGTAATCAATCAATAATAATCAATCTGGTCTATAAGGGGTACACAGGTGCCAGAACTGAAGGGGTTAAAGCAGAATGTATCACAGATCCAGCATACATTCCTCAAGGTCTGGGGCCATGGAAATCATTTATGTAGTCAGTGCTGGGATTTGCAGTTCATCTGCCTTGCTTCTAAGCTGAATAGGGAGCTTGTGTTGTGTTCAGTTGTGGCCACCAGGGGGCGGTGCAGGATGTCAAATTGACCCTATCCTGAACACCATTGGCAGCTGCTGGAGCACATCACAGCCAGTTAGTGCTGCCAACTGACCTGTCAGTGTACACCACTGGCCCTCACATCCAGGACATCACTCATACTTTGTCAGAAGACTTGTCCCTGGAAGCTCTGCAGTTTGCACACCTGGACCTGAACATTCAGTCCTCAATCTTGGCTCACAATATGATAAGTGTCTGTAATGGCAAAATGTGAGATGGATTTGTTAAATCTGTCCTGTTGGGGTGCCATGCTAGCAGTGACAACAGATTACTATTTACACATTATTTCCTTGCATGAGAAGTTGGATTGCCAGCTCTTGGGGGCAGGATTGCTGTTTTCTGTCTATCGTGGATTATATAAGAACAGCAAACTGCCAGCTGTATTAACACACAAATTCCTGTGCAAAAAAGTGCAAAAAACAAAACAAAATGCACATATGGTCCATAGAGTGTGAGCGTTTACACGTGTACATGCACATAAAAATTATTTCCCAGTTTCCAGAATGACAAATAATATAATTTACTATTCAAGGGGGAGGTGTGATTTATGTACACATGTAAAAACTGACTAACCAGGCTTCTTGCATACAGACACCTAAAAACAATACATATTTTGGCTTTTTTTTTTTTTTTTCACTCATCTAAATGCAGCCTATTGTTTTTAATGGGCCTGTACACACAGGCATGTAAACTTGCGCAGCATGTAGATCAGTAAAAGAATAAAACGAAAAGCTGCTGGACAGTATTTTATACCCATACATGCACATAGGACACAACCTTAGAAAAGCTAGAAGAATTTATATGTGCATGTACACACATTTTCTGCCAGGAATCTGATGTTTATACATTTGGTACCATGTGCAAGTATCCTGATGCAGTTTACTGATATTTACACACCTAAGCAATGGGCTGCATTCCGATCTGTAAACAATAACCACCCGAATGCCTAACAAAGCCATGTTTTTGGCAACTATGTGCAAGAGACTTTGGGAGGTGGTAAGGATATGTACACCCACGTCACAGAACATACTGATATATAAGAGGAGGACTATTAACAGAGGCCTGAAACATCGGGTGACTACACAAGTAGTATTTATGACAATGGAAGAAATATTATTGTAAAAAAATTGCATCCAAGTACCAATTCTAGTAGAAAGGGAGATCAGAGACCACACTGACCCATGGAAGGACAGAGGGGATATATGGAGGGCACGCCGACCCTAGGAAGAGGTAAGGTATCTCTAAGGAAAACACCGACCCCAAGAAAAGGGGAGGGAGGTACAAGGAGCACACTTACCCTGGAAGGAAGGAAGGGCACTCTGGTGGGTTCATCAACCCCAGCATGAGGGAAGGGAGATATGGAGAGTCTACTGACCCCAGGAGGAGGGAAAGGGGATCCAGATAGTACAATGACCCCAGGAGGAGGTAAGGGAACCTGTACATGGACACTGACAGGAGGAAAGGGAGATTCAGAGAGTACAATGATCCCAGGAGGAGTGAAGGGAACATGTACATGGACACTGACAGGAGGAAAGGGAGATTCGGAGAGTACACCGACCTCAGAGGGAGGAATGGAAACTCTGGAAAGTGCACCAACCCTGGGGAGACATGGAGACCACGTGGACCCTGGAAAGGGGGAAGGGAGATAGGAGGAGCACATTGACCCTGGGAGAAGGGAAGGGTGATCCAGAGAGTACAATGATCCCAGGAGGAGGGAAGGAAGGAAGGGCACGCTGGTGGGTTCATCAACCCCAGCATGAAGGAAGGGAGATATGGAGAGTCCACTGACCCCAGGAGGAGGGAAAGGGAACCTGTACATGGACACTGACAGGAGGAAAGGGAGATTCAGAGAGTATACCGACCTCAGAGGGAGGAAAGGAAGATCTGGAAAGTGCACCAACCCTGGGTAAAGGGAAGGGAGATATGGAGACCACATCATGGACCCTGGGGAGGGGGTAAGGGAAATCGAGGGAGCACATTGACCCAGGGAGAAGGGAAGGGTGATTCAGAGAGTACACTGACCCCAGGAGGAGTAAAGGGAGATTCAAAGTGTACACCAACCCAGGGAGAAGGGACAGGAGATTAGGTGAATACACCGAGCCCAGGAGGAAGAAAGCGAAATCCACAAAGTACACTGACCCTGGTAAGGGGAGATCCATAGAGTACGCCAATCCCAGCAAGTGGTAGGGAGCTCCAAAAAATGCACTAACCTCTGGAAGAAGTACACAGACCTCTGCAAGAGGGAAGGCAGATCTGGAAAGTACACTGACCCATGGAAAAGGGAAGGATGATTCAGAGAGCCCACCAATGCCAGAAGGATAATTTGAGATCTGAAGTACACTGACCCTGGGAGGAGAAAAGGGAGATCCAGAAAGCACACTGGACCTTGGAGAAGAGAAGGGAGTTTTTGAATAGTATACTGGCCCTGGGAATAGAGGAGGGAGATCTGTAAAGCACAAGCGTGAAGGAAGATCCGCAGAACACAGGTACCCTGGGAAAAGGGAAGGGAGATCAGGAAGTCCACTGTCCCTGGGAGGAGGAAAGGGAGATCTGAAGAGTACCTTGACCCTAGGAGAAGGTAAGAGAGCTCTGGTGAACACATGGACCCCAGTAGGATGAAAGGGAGATCTGAGGAGCAAATGGACCCCTGAAGGAGAGAAGGGAGATCCGGAGAGCACACTGTTACTTTGTTTAATAATTCGCTTTACTTCATTTTTTTGGTTCTCAGGTTTTACATTTACTGCACTGAAACATCACCAATACTCTTAGGTTATCTGTGGATGTCTTTTCATCTAAGACAATGAAGATACAACAATATGAACAGAATTTAATTGATCATAAAAATCTTTAACATTTTGAATTCCAGACAATCCCTGTGGCAAGATAATGCAATTTTCTATGAAATCAGTGAGTGCAGAAAACCTTGCGCCAATACCTAATGAAAGTGATAATTGAGCTGCTCCCCAAATAGCTTGTAGGAAACCTACTGTGCAACAAATATAAAGTGGTAATAGGGGGCGATGTGACAACTAGTTAAAAATGTTGTTACCTATAACAATTTGTGAACAGATGCCTAAATAACATATCAACTTTAAATATACAAAAATTTAAATATGCATAACATTGAGTATTATAGATGAAGACAGTCCATATTCATCTGTGATTGTTGTCACCTGCTGTGGGGGAGAAGAGAACATAGTGTTGGATAGGGATGAGCTTCGTGTTCGAGTCGAACCCATGTTCGACTCGAACATCGGCTGTTCGATCGTTCGCCGAATTGCGAACGTTATGGGCCGTTCGCGCTAAATTCGTGTGGCGCGTCACGGCCCATAATTCACTGCGGCATCGCAGTGCATTGCTGGCTGATGATTGGCCAAGCATGCACTATGACCCGCATGCTTGGCCAATCACAGCGCCGTCAGTAGAGAGAGCTGTAATTGGCCAAAGCCAGGGTGGCTTTGGCCAATTATGGCTCAGGGGATTTAGTACACACCCCACACTATATAAGGCCGCCTGCACGGCGGCCCTGTGTAGTGTGTGTTCCGGTGTGCTGAGAGATAGAGAGAGAGAGAGAGACAGTGTCATTTGATTTGAGTTAGATAGATTAGGCAGAACAGTCAGTCAGTTAGCTGCACTTACAGTGTATTGTGTATATATATGCATCCCAGGTGTTGCATATATATATATACACTGTATTCAGTTTAGCTAGATCCGTTCCTGTTATCTTCTATCTAGACTATTTACATTTAATGCAGTGCGTCCTGCTCACAGTGTTCAGCTAGATCCGTTCCTGCTATTTACATTTAGTGCAGTGCGTCCTGCTCACAGTGTTCAGCTAGATCCGTTCCTGTTATCTTCTAGACTATTTACATTTAGTGCAGTGCGTCCTGCTCACAGTGTTCAGCTAGATCCGTTCCTGCAATTTACATTTAGTGCAGTGCGTCCTGCTCACAGTGTTCAGCTAGATCCGTTCCTGCTATTTACATTTAGTGCAGTGCGTCCTGCTCACAGTGTTCAGCTAGATCCGTTCCTGCTATTTACATTTAGTGCAGTGCGTCCTGCTCACAGCGTTCAGCTAGATCCGTTCCTGTTATTTACATTTAGTGCAGTGCGTCCTGCTCACAGTGTTCAGCTAGATCCGTTCCTGCTATTTACATTTAGTGCAGTGCGTCCTGCTCACGGTGTTCAGCTAGATCCGTTCCTGTTATCTTCTAGACTATTTACATTTAGTGCAGTGCGTCCTGCTCACAGTGTTCAGCTAGATCCGTTCCTGCTATTTACATTTAGTGCAGTGCGTCCTGCTCACAGTGTTCAGCTAGAGCCATTCCTGCTATTTACATTTAGTGCAGTGCGTCCTGCTCACAGTGTTCAGCTAGATCCGTTCCTGTTATCTTCTAGACTATTTACATTTAGTGCAGTGCGTCCTGCTCACAGTGTTCAGCTAGATCCGTTCCTGCTATTTACATTTAGTGCAGTGCGTCCTGCTCACAGTGTTCAGCTAGATCCGTTCCTGTTATCTTCTAGACTATTTACATTTAGTGCAGTGCGTCCTGCTCACAGTGTTCAGCTAGATCCGTTCCTGCTATTTACATTTAGTGCAGTGCGTCCTGCTCACAGTGTTCAGCTAGATCCGTTCCTGCTATTTACATTTAGTGCAGTGCGTCCTGCTCACAGTGTTCAGCTAGATCCGTTCCTGCTATTTACATTTAGTGCAGTGCGTCCTGCTCACAGTGTTCAGCTAGATCCGTTCCTGTTATCTTCCTACTGACAGGCAGGCTTGTCTGGTTACAGTATATAAAGCTACCTGAAGAAAATTACAGGTGTTCTATTTGATCCTGTTAGTACCACGGTCAGGCAGCTAGACTATTTACATTTAGTACAGTGCGTCCTGCTCACAGTGTACAGCTAGATCCGTTCCTGTTATCTTCCTACTGACAGGCAGGCTTGTCTGGTTACAGTATATAAAGCTACCTGAAGAAAATTACAGGTGTTCTATTTGATCCTATTAGTACCACGGTCAGGCAGCTAGACTATTTACATTTAGTACAGTGCGTCCTGCTCACAGTGTTCAGCTAGATCCGTTCCTGTTATCTTCCTACTGACAGGCAGGCTTGTCTGGTTACAGTATATAAAGCTACCTGAAGAAAATTACAGGTGTTCTATTTGATCCTATTAGTACCACGGTCAGGCAGCTAGACTATTTACATTTAGTACAGTGCGTCCTGCTCACAGTGTTCAGCTAGATCCGTTCCTGTTATCTTCCTACTGACAGGCAGGCTTGTCTGGTTACAGTATATAAAGCTACTTGAAGAAAATTACAGGTGTTCTATCCCAGCTTAGTGCAGCTACAGGCCATTAGTATGTCTGGAAGGCCAAGAAGGAGAGGCAGACAGTCACAAGCCAATAAGAGAGGGCAAGCAGGCTCTGTGTCTAGTGCTGGTCGTGGAGACGGTGCATCCTCATCAGCACGTGGCCATGGGACACGCTTGGCCTTTTTTTCAGCAGCTGGCCGTGTTGAGCCGCAACATGCGGAAGACTTGGTCGAGTGGATGACCAAGCCGTCCGCATCCTCCTCATCCTCTCTCACCCATGCCCAGGGTGCTTTGTCTGGCAAAGCAGCGGCCTCTTCCCTCAGCTCAATGTCATCAGTGACTCCTTCCCTAGCTCCACCATGTCCTCATGAGGATTCCCTCGAACTGTTTGACCACAGTGTTGGGTACATGCTCCAGGAGGATGCCCAGCGTTTGGAAGGCTCTGATGACGATACTGAGCTCGATGAAGGCAGTAACATGAGCACGGACAGAGGGGGTGCCCAAGAAGGACAGCAATCTGGCAGTCATGCTCCCCCTGCTGCAGCATACTGCCAGGTTTGCTCCAGTGATGAGGAGGGAGGGGATGATGAGGTCACTGACTCAACGTGGGTGCCTGATAGGAGACAGGAGGAGGAGGAGGAGGAGGCGGCGGCACATCACCAACGAGGCAGGATGCCCTCCAGGGGCCAGCCTAAGGGCAGCACATTGACTGCATCACACCCCAAAGCTCCACATGTGCAGGGCGCTGCAGTCTCTGCGCGTTATTCAAAAAGTTCTTTGGTGTGGGCCTTTTTTGAGACGAGTGCATCAGATCGCACCGCTGCTATTTGCAACATATGTCTCAAGCGTATCTCGCGTGGCCAAAACATCTCCCGCTTGGGTACCACATGCTTGACCAGACATATGTTGACCTGCCATGCAGTTCGTTGGCAAGCGTATCTAAAAGACCCACACCAAAGAACAAAGAGGATCTCTCCTTGCTCCTCATCAGCTGAGATTTCCAACCCTCACTAGACCTTCAGTCCTCTCTGAGACCTGCAGTGAGAGGAATGAAGGTGTAGAATTAGGTGTGTCACAGCCAAGTACTTGTGGGCAATCTGCTTTTGGTACACCGACGTCAGATTGTACCAGGCAAATTTCCCTGCCCCAGCTGCTGCACCGCCGAAAGAAGTTTGCTCCCAGCCATCCACATGCCCAGCGGTTGAATGCTAGCTTGGCAAAATTGCTAGCACTTCAACTGCTGCCTTTTCAGTTGGTAGACTCTGCCCCCTTCCGTGAGTTTGTGGAATGTGCGGTTCCTCAGTGGCAGGTACCCAAACGCCACTTTTTCTCACGGAAGGCGATTCCGGCTCTCTACCGGCATGTGGAAGGCAATGTCCATGCCTCGCTGGACAGGGCGGTCAGCGGTAAGGTGCATATTACCGCTGACTCATGGTCCAGCAGGCATGGACAGGGACGTTACCTAAGTTTCACGGCGCATTGGGTGACTCTGCTGGCAGCTGGGAAGGATGCAGGACAAGGTGCAGTAGTGTTGGAGGTTGTTCCGCCACCACGCCTCCAAAATGCTGATTGTGACACACCTCTCTCCTCCACCCCCTCCTCTTCTTCTTCCTCCATGGCCTCTTCCTCGGAACCAGCGGTGCTCCGTAGGCGTTCAAGGGGCTACGCAAGTACGCAGGCCAAAAGATGCCATGCGGTGCTTGAGCTGGTGTGCTTGGGGGACAGGAGCCACACTGGGGCAGAGGTTCTGTCAGCTCTGCAGGGGCAGGTTCAGAGGTGGTTGACGCCACGCCAACTTAAGGCAGGAATGGTGGTTTGCGACAATGGCACCAACCTCCTCTCTGCCCTCCGACAGGGACAAATGACCCATGTGCCCTATTTGGCTCACGTCCTTAACTTGGTGGTGCAGCGGTTCTTGGGCAGGTACCCGGGCTTACAGGATGTCCTGAGGCAGGCCAGGAAAGTCTGTGTGCATTTCCGCCGGTCATATAATGCCAGTGCTCGGCTGACGGACCTCCAAAAGGAGTTTAACCTGCCCAAGAACCGCCTAATCTGTGACATGCCCACCAGGTGGAACTCAACGTTGGCCATGCTGCAGCGGCTGCACACGCAGCAGAGGGCCATCAATGAGTACCTGTGCGACTATGGCACCAGGACAGGGTCAGGGGAGCTTGGTTTTTTTTCCCCACGCCAGTGGGCCATGATCAGGGATGCATGCACTGTCCTGTCACCATTCGAGGAGGCCACGAGGATGGTGAGCACTGACAGTGCATGCATCAGTGACACTGTCCCCCTTGTCCACCTGTTGGAGCACACGCTGCGTGGAATAATGGACAGGGCACTTGAGGCAGAACAGAGGCAGGAAGAGGAGGACTTCCTTAGCTCTCAAGGCCCCCTTTATCCAGACAGTGTTCCTGCGTGCCCGCCGATCACACAGGAAGAGGAGGAGGAGGAAGAGGAGGAGGAGGAAGATTGTGTCAGTATGGAGGTGGAGCCTGGCACTCAGCATCAGCAGCAGTCTTTAAGGGATCAGTCCCAAGAAACACATGGACTTGTATGTGGCTGGGAGGAGGTGGCTGCGGACCATGTTGTTCTTAGTGACCCAGAGGACTCCGGACCGAATGCCTCAGCAAACCTACGCTGCATGGCCTCCCTGATCCTGCAAAGCCTGCGTAAGGATCCTCGTATTCGTGGTATCAAGGTACCAATACTGGCTGGCAACCCTCCTTGATCCACGTTACAAGGGTAAGGTTGCGGACCTTATCTTGCCATCGCAGAGGGAGCAGAGGATGAAACATCTTCGGGAGGCCTTGCAGAAAGGTCTGTGCAACGCGTTCCCAGAGACTGGGAGGTTACAAACTCCTGTTTCTGGACAACGTGTTGCTGAGGCTTCGGTCAGTCAAAGAAGGAGCGGTGGAGAAGGTGGCCGTCTGACCGATACGTTCAGACAATTTTTTGGTCCGCAGCCCCAAGGTATGATCGGTTCCAGCAACCATCGCCAGCGTCTGTTTTACATGGTGCAGGAATACCTAGGGGCAAGATCAGACTTGGACACCTTTCCCACCGAAAATCCTCTGGGTTACTGGGTCTTGAGGATGGATCACTGGCCAGAGCTTGCACAGTATGCAATTGAGCTACTGGCCTGTCCTGCATCCAGCGTTCTTTCAGAACGCACATTCAGTGCTGCTGGAGGCGTGGTAACCGATCACAGGGTGCGTCTGTCCACCGACTCGGTCGATCGGCTGACCTTCATAAAAATGAATGAGTCTTGGATCACCACCAGCTACCAAGCACCTGATGCTGATGTAACCGAATAATTTTTTTTGAAATCTCAGATCCCTTCAAAGACTGCCTATGCTGATGCTGAGTGACTATCCCTGAGTAATTATCCTCTTCCTCCTCAATCATCACGCTGATAGGTTGTAAGAACATTTTTGGTTCTGGGCGCCACCACCAGTGCCTAAGGCACAATTTTTCAGCCCCTGTTTAACAGGGGCGTGTAATTACAATTTTTGATGTAATACTTTGCAGCAGGGCTCGTTCCTGCATTCCAACTAGAGTGTCTGTGAGGGGTTGCAGTGTTGTGGCACCAGCACCAGTGCCTAAGGCCCAATTTTTCTGCCCCTGTCTAACAGGGGCGTGTAATTACAATTTTTGATGCAATACTTTGCAGCAGGGCTCGTTCCTGCGTTCCAACTAGAGTGTCTGTGAGGGGTTGCAGTGTTGTGGCACCAGCACCAGTGCCTAAGGCCCAATTTTTCTGCCCCTGTCTAACAGGGGCGTGTAATTACAATTTTTGAAGCAATACTTTGCAGCAGGGCTCGTTCCTGCGTTCCAACTAGAGTGTCTGTGAGGGGTTGCAGTGTTGTGGCACCAGCACCAGTGCCTAAGGCCTAATTTTTCAGCTCCTGTTCAACAGGGGCATGTAATTACAATTCTTGATCTAATATTTCACAGCAGGGCCCTGTGAGGGCTTACAGTGTTGTGGCCACAGCAACACCTAAGGCCCAAATTTCTGCTGAGTATATAGGGCAGGACCCTCCTTTCAAACATCTAACTTACAAACGACTCCTACTTGCAAACGGAAGGAGACAACAGGAAGTGAGATGAAATCTACCCCTAGGAAGGGAAATTCTCTCCTGTAAGAGTTAATATGGGAAAACAATTTCTCCTTTCCACTGATGCTTTCCAATCCTTGTTCCACAAAAAAACCCAAATTTTCAAAAAACATTTTTCATTGGGACAAAAAAGTGAGGTGAAATCTTCTGAAGAGGAGGAAAGACAGCAAAACAAATGTCACAGGGGTGATAACCCTTCCCTATGTTTTCCAAAAAGCTTAGAAAAGATTTTTTGGCTGGAGCTAAACACGTTAAAAATGTTCAAAATTACAAACAGATTCTACTTAACAACAAACCTACAGTCCCTGTCTTGTTTGCACCGCCTGTATACTGCTGTTCAGAGTATATAGGGCCTGGTGGCCCCACACCTTTCCTTATTTTAATTTGGGTGCGGGGTTCCCCTTAATATCCATACAAGACCCAAAGGGCCTGGTAATGGACTGGGGGGTACCCATGCCGTTTGTCTCACTGATTTTCATCCATATTGCCATGACCCGACATGACATTAAACCCGCAAGCAGTTTTAAATGAGATTTTTTCCTTTAAAAATGACATTTGGTGCAGGGACTGTTCTAAACATGGGAAACACGCGTCACTTTACAGGCATACTATAGACACCCCCCAGGTACGATATTTAAAGGAATATTTCACTTTTTTTTTTTACTTTAAGCATCATTAAAATCACTGCTCCCGAAAAAACGGCCGTTTTTAAAAGTTTTTTTTGCATTGATACATGTCCCCTGGGGTAGGACCCGGGTCCCCAAACCCTTTTTAGGACAATACCATGCAAATTAGCCTTTAAAATGAGCACTTTTGATTTCGAACGTTCGAGTCCCATAGACGTCAATGGGGTTCTAACGTTCGTGCGAACTTTCGGTCCGTTCGCGGGTTCTGGTGCGAACCGAACCGGGGGGTGTTCGGCTCATCCCTAGTGTTGGACTGTCTGAGATACTACACCAAGCTACAATCTGACCTTCTTTTTGGTTAAAGAGGTCATTGCTGTCTGGTGAGCAGATATTTTACAAGAGTACTTTGGGTGTAGTTGGATGTTTGCAAGAGGTGGAGGATATCTACACATATTGATTCACCAACCACGTTTCTATATTTTGTTTGAACAATCACAGATGAATATGGATTGTCTTCATCTATAATACTCAATGTTATGCATATTTACATTTTTGTATATTTAAAGTTGATATGTTATTTAGGCATCTGTTCACAAATTGTTATAGGTAACAACATTTTTAACTAGTTGTCACAGCGCCCCCTATTACCACTTTACATTCTATGAAATCGATCTGATTTCACAGCGACTCCATAGATCTCTCCCTGCAATCATCTGCAGTCACAATATCTTGTGTTATTAATTGCAGATAATTAATTACCATGAGAATTGTACAACTGTTCATGAAATAAACTGTGAAATCTGTCCACCTAGGATTGACCTGTATTAGCATTGCCATACACAGATGAACCAAAATTTACTTATTTGCTATTCACCAGGTCTGATGCTTCACGTAAAATAAACTTTTCTGCTAAAGCTTTGGCTCCATAGACAGCCACACTCGCTTTTAGTAATAAAAAAGCCATGTAATGGCTGGATAATGATAGATACCAATCAGTACAAATCTGCAGAGGGGGTAAGAGATCAATAATCTCTGTACAGCCAGTACTGCTGAGGAGTTCATGGTTCATTGACTGTAAATGATACCTAGTCAGTGGCATAGTGCAGCTATCTCCTAGGCCTAGCACTGATATGGAGAGGATGCTGACAGTGGCAGGATGCTGGTGTTACATACCTGCCACTGATATGGAGAATGCAGTCAGTGGCAGGGCACTGGGATCTCTCAGGCCTAGCACCGATATGTAGTATGCAGTCAGTGGCTGGGGGCCAGGATCTCCCAGGCCTGGCACTGAGGGAGCACAGAGTCAGTGGCAGGGTGCCAGGATCTTCCAGGCCTAGCACTGATAAGAATGCAGTCAGTGGCAGGGCGATGGGCTCTTCCACACCTGGTGCTCGTTTGGAGAATGCAGTCAGTGCCAGGATTCCAGGATCTTTTAGGTCTATATAGGTAGAATGTAGTCAATTGCAGGGTGCAGGGATCTCCCAGGCTTGTCACTGATATGGAGGACTATGTCAGTGGGGTTCTAGGTTCTTCCAGGCCTAGAACTGATAGAGAGAATGCAGTCATTGGTCAGGTTCTGGGATCTGACAGGCCTGGCACTGATCTGGAGAACACAGACAGTGGCAGTGTTTTGGAATCATCCAGGCCTGAAACAAACATGGAGGAGAGAGTAGGTGGCAGGGTGGTGCGATCTTCTAGGTCTGGCACAATATGGGGAATGCAGTCAGCAGCAGGACTCCAGCATCACCCAGGCCTTGCACTGATGGGTAGGATGCATTTAGGGGCAGGGTGCAGGGATCTTCTAGGCATGCCACTAATAGTTAGATGGCAGTGAGTTGCAGGGCACAGGAATCTCCCAGGCCTGTCACTGATATGGAGGATGCAATCAACAGCATGGTTCCTGGGATCTTCCATGTTTGGAACTGATAGAGAGAATGCAGTTAGTGACAGGGTACTGGATCTCGAGGCCTGGTATAGTGAGCTTCAGGATGCTGAGATCTCGAAAGATAGGCACTGATATGAAGAACACAGCCAGTGGCAGGATGCTGGGATCTCCCAGGCCTAGCCATGGAGAATGCAGTCAGTGGCAGGGATCCTACATCTCCCAGGCCTGGCACTGATGGGGAGGATGTAGTTATTGGCACGGTGCTGGGATTTTCTAGACCTGGAACTGTTATGGAGAATGCAGTCAGTGGCAGGGTTCTGGGATCGCAGTATATCTCAGGTCAGCCACTGATACGGAGAACACATATGGAGCCTGTGGCCCAGACCTGGCACGAATATGGAAGGAAGAGTCAGCGGTAGAGTGCTGGAATCTACCAGGTCTAGCACTAATATAGATAATGCAGTCAGTGGCAGGGCTGTGGGGCCTCCCAGGCCTGGCACTGATAGGGAGGACGCAATGAGTGGCAGAGTCACAGGCTCTTCTAGGCCTGGCATTAATAGGAAGGATGCAGTCAGTGGCAGAATTCTGGGATCTTCTAGGTCTGGCACTGATAAGGAGGATGCAGTCAGTGGTCAAGTGGTATGATCTTCCAGACTCGGCAACCAATACTGAGGACACAGTCAGTGGCAGGGTACTGGGATCTCTCAGGCCTGGCACTGATATGGAGAACAGCCAGTTTCTCAGGCAGTGAGGAGCTGATGCAGGTGGCTGTCATTGTGACTTTTATCACATTCTTGCTGGCTGAAGAGGAAATGAGATGAAAGGGAAAGAAGTGGAGCTGTCAGGAAGATGGATGACTTACAAGGCTGGACAGGACAAGTGGCTCATTACAGGAGGAATGTGACAGGTGCTCTTCACACATCAAACGTCTCCACCTGCTCCCCAACTAGGAAGCAGACAAATGAACAGACTATCAGAGAACCTGTCATTCTTCCATGTGCTGACAGAAAAGAATAAAATGTTTCCTGGAATGTGTATGCCGCTGGCACTGTCTGCTCTGTGAGTACGTCCGATCTGTCACATGTCGCACACTGTCACGCACACAACTCTGATCAGCACGGAGTTCCTCATACTGTTAGCACTGAGTTTTACCATACTGGAGTGCCCATCCTACCAGGCCTATGTAACCTGTCGCTACGTGGAGCTGCAATTTGATCCCCATACTGTTAGAATGTCCATCCTTCCAGGGCTATGTAATCTGCCACTACATGGAACAGAACTGAGAGCCTACTGAGCTTATGTGACCTGTCACCACACAAGGCGGCACTGAGACATCCATACTGTGAGGGTGCCCACCTAGGGTTGCCACCTCAACCCACCAACGGGTGTCTTATTTGCTGCCTCCCCCAAAATATGCAGCACCAGCCGCCACTGGTGGCAACCCTATGCCCACCTCACCAGGACAGTGTAACCTGTCACCACTGAGACCCCTCTTGAGTAGCTGGTAGTAACTTTTCCCTATCACTGGCACTGTCCCTGACAGATGGAGAACCTGTCCCTACCCTAACCACCCGCATAAAGTGTGCCGAATCCAGGGGTCAGAGTCTTAATTTAAATAGACTCTGCTTAACCCAAGATGGCCACCAGAGTAACATGGTGCATGTGCATCCAACCTGATCACTGCTCCCGGTAACCAGGGAAATCATAGAGAAACTATAAACAGAGTGAATCAGCGCAGATAGAATTCTACGAATGAATGCAAAGCCTCCCCTGATTGGCTGAGGTGGAGATTGTGAGGTTATCTGCTCACTTCTATTGGCAGGATCAACAGTGTCTTGTCTTGCCCTCTTGAGCCCCGCTGCCTAAAACAGGAGTGACGGATGTCGATTGGCTGTGCTCCATTTTTAGTTGACCCGTATGGGAATGCTTATGCGACCCTCTATAATCTAAGGGTCCCTGTTTAAAGGTGAGAGGCCATCCTTTATACTGGTGGAGGGTTCACCGAAAGTCACTGATGTCAGCATGAAGCCACACCGCACCTGAGTGATTGGATTCACTGAATGCTTTATGGACTATTTGTGTTGCTTTTCTAGCGCTGCACCATCTGTATATTTAAATCATAGAGAAACCCGGTTTCTCTCAACTTCCTCTCCATCTGCATTGCCACTGTAGTCAAGCGCCACCTGCAGTGGAGAATACAGACTGCACCTGCCTACACCCCTGTACAGTAAGAGTGTCCACCCCACCAGGACTATATGACCAGTCATCACATGGGGCAGCAATGAGACTCCCCATACTGTGAAAGTGCCCACCCTATCAGGCCTATATGATCTGTCACAACACAGGGCAGCACTGAGATCCCCATTTTGTTAGTGGATCCACCCTACAGAGTTTATATGACACAGCATTGCCAACACTGTGACCTCCATACTCATAGCCCCCAACTGTCCCTGATTTCGAGGGACTGTCCCTGATTTGGATCAAAGTCTCACTGTCCCTTTTTTATCCTCATTTGTCCCTCATGTTGATCTAAATGATATAGTTGTAAATAAAATGCACATTTTTATCTTTCAGAAAGTGTTTCCCAGTGCTAAACCTTTCATACAATTTCTAAATTGCTGCATTTGTAATTTCAAAAGCCTATATAAAGGAATAGTAGTAGTAAAAAAAAAAAGCACTTGTGGGTTTAACTAATATTTTTTTGTATAACTCTCCTTTAGGGGGCATGGCAGGGGTGTGTGTCCTATGCCTACATACTTTTGCTAACATGTGTCCCTCGTTCCCATCTCAAAAAGTTGGGAGGTATGCCTACAATAAGCATGTCCACCCTACTAGGATAATGTGGCCTGTCACCACATGGGACAGCACTGATACTATGAGCATCCACTCTACCTATGTGACTTGTCACCACATTAGACAGTATTGAGACCCCCCTACAGTGAGAGCATCCACCAGGCCTATGTGACCTGTTATCAAATGGGCAGCAACTGAGACTTCCATACTGAGAAAATGTCCACCATTGCCAGGACTATGTAACCTGTCACTACAAGGGGCAGAACTGAGATTCTCAATCTGTGACAGTGTTCACCATATCAGAAATATGTGGCCTTTCACCAAATGAGCCAGCATGGAGACTCACATACTGTGAAAGTATCCTCTTACTAGGTCTACAGGGCATCACTGAGATCCCCCCATACTGTCAAAGTGTCCACCCTACCAGGACTGTGGGACCTGTCACCATAAAGGGAAGAATTGAGACCCCCTTACTGTGAGGGGGTTCACCTTACTTAGCCTACAGTATGTGACCTGTTACCACATGGGGTGGCACTGACACCCTCATACTGTGAAAGCATGCACCATACTGGGCTTATGTTACATGTTACTACACAGAACAGCACAGAGACCCCCATACTGTGAAGGTCTACCCTACTAAGTCTATATGAAGCCTCATCACATGGGGATAAACGGAGACCCCCGTATTGTGAGAATGTCTACCATATTGGGCCTATGTGACTAGTCACCACAGTGAGTTCTCTCTTACCATAACAATGTGACCCCATTGGGCACCGCTCAGTTCCCCATACTGTGAGAGTGTCCAACGCACAAGAACTATGTAACTTGTACCACACCCGCCAGCACTGAAACCCCTATACTGTGAGAGTGTCAACTCTACTAGAACTGTGTGATCTGGCACCACATGAAACACCACTGGGACCACCATACTGTAAGAGTGTCCCACACAAGAGGCCTATGTGACCTGTCACTACAAAGCGCAGCACTGAGATCTACATACTGTAAGAGTTCCACCCTATCAGGACAATGTAAACTGTCACCACGCGGTAGCACTAAGACCCCTATAATGTGAGAGTGTTCACCTTACTGGGCCTCTTTGACCTGTCGCCACAGGGGGCATCACAAAGATCCCCATACTGTAAAAGTGACACTGCCCACCCTACCAAAACAATGTGACCAGTCACCACACAGAGGTAGCACTGAGACTCCCATACTGTAGGAGTGTCTAGCCTACCAGCAAAATGTGGCATGTCACCACATGAGGCAGCATTGAGAACCTCACACTGTGAGAGTGTCTACCCTACTCCGTCAATGTGACCTGTCACCACCACAAAGAGGCAGACATGAGACCCCCATACTGTGAGAATGTCTACCCTACCAGGGGTTTGTGATCTGGCATCATTTGGATACGATATGTAATCAGCACACCAACAAGCTTGTTTCAAATTGCAAAACTCTTCTTTATTGCATGATTACATAGAAAGCAATGTTTCAGGACCCTTCATCAGGTATGTGAATGCTGAGTGTAAGGAAAGTGTAAGGAAAGGCATGCCAATAAACAAGATGACATGTTCCCCTTCGTGCTCGCAGGTATTGGGCACTGGCAAATGCATATGCACAGCAACGGTGCTCACATGCACCCATTGACAGATGTTGGCTCCAAATGGGCTATTTAAACTCGGCCAGTGCTCAGGATCAGTGCTCCTTTGTCTTTAGCCTCCTGTGTATCCTGTGACCCTGTGATTCTGTATCATGATTCCAGTTGCTAATCCGGCTTGTCTTGACCACCCTCTGAAATCCACTTGCACTGACCTTGGCTTGTCCCCTGACCTCCTCTTCTGTCTGCTCCATTAGCTCCTGCTTCACTGATTGGTTCCAGGTCTGGCTTGTTTCCTGACCCCGCTCCTGCCTGTGCCCTGTACCCGTTCCATCCTGTCTGTGTATGACTCTGCTTCTCTGTCTGCTGTCGCCAGTACCAGCTACCTACCTGCTTGCCTGCTTACTGAAGCCATCTGATGACTTCACCTGCTCAGTGTGGACATCTGCCCTGCTGCTAGCAGGACTTACAGGAAGACTTGCTGCCACTCTGTATTCTTGCGCCTCATTAGTCAGAGGTGTAAGAGAGGCCTTCCTCATCATATCAGGCTCTGCTACCAGGTACGTGATACTGAGTGAAGTCCTTTAGCCATCCCTGAGTAGTAAACTTCTCCCACATTGACTAAAATACCCATTGGCCCATCGTATGACAAAATACAAAAATATTTAGGGTAACTGTGGTCCTTTATAGGCACATATACTATTGAAACCAAATATATATGTAAAAAAAAATCTTTTATTATTGCAGAGACAACATTTTCATAACATAAAATCATTGGCTGATGAAACCTGATTCCAACACTCCCTTAAAAAAAAGATTCTCCATGTTTCACAATGAATTTAACTCTTGTGCATAACTTGCTTGTGTGGAAGGTGCCCTATGTGTTTAAATGAATCTTGATCAGGGAAGAAGTTAGCTCATAGCAGGGAAAGAATGAATACTAATGTAGCACCCTCTAGTGCTAGACTAGTGTAGGTAAATTTGTTTTTGTGATTTATGGTAGTTGTGTGAGTCTATAATTGGGTCAGGCTGGAGGGCTTTATAGGGCAGCTCTCTGGTACCTCCCCCTGGTTCCAGAAGCTTGGAGAAGGCTTGAGGGAATTTGGAAAATCAACAGGCAGAAGGCCCTGGCATGGTGGCTGGATCAGCCCTTAAATGTGATGGAGCCTGGCCAGATGGAGTAAGGAAGTTGTGTCGTGTGGCCTGGGAGGGGATCCAGGGTTGAGGGGGGGGCTCTGCCTCCAGGCTGGGAGCTGAGAGAGGAAGAAGTACTGAGGGATCCCCACTATCTCGTGGTCTCGGTTGGGAGACACCTTGGCTTGCAGAGAAGGACCTGTACAACAGGAGGTCTCTTCTAGGACAGCAGGATTTCTGGGGACAGTGTGAGTACTTCTACATTCCCCAGGGCAGAAAGGGTTAAAGTTGCCGGATGTAATATCAAGCAAGCTTTTCTGGGACTGTGCTAGCAAGCAGTGACACAATCTCTTGTCCTGGGACATTTTGCTGGGCAGCCAGGTGGGCTGGTATTTTCAAGAAAGGGGATTAAGTGCTCCTGCAAGTTGAGATTCTGCTACAATTCTACTCTGGGAAACAGAGTTCCTGTAAAGGGGGGTTTCATTGCCAAGTTCATAGAGACTGTTGCTGCTTCAAAGATAATATGTATGTTCTTTTTCTGGATCACATAGAGAAGGAGGTTGTCCTCATTCCCCTTTCAAGTTGTTTTCCCCGATAAAACAATAAAAACAAATCCCGGACTGTTTCCTTGTCACTGAATGAGAAATGGATGGAGCCAAATAAAGGGCAATGTTAGAAGAAAACCTTTTAGAGTCTGCAAAAGACTTGAGATTGGGGCGGAGGTTCACCTTCCAGCAGGACAACGACCCTAAACATACAGCCAGACTGCAATGGAATGGTTTCGATCAAAGCATATTCACGTGTTAGAATGGCCCAGTCAAAGTCCAGACCTAAATCCAATTGAGAATCTGTGGCAAGACTTGAAAATTGCTGTTCACAGACGCTCTCCATCCAATCTGACAAACCTTGAGCTATTTTGCAAAGAAGAATGGGCAAGAATGTCCCTCTCTAGATGTGCAAAGCTGGTAGAGACATCCCCAAAAAGATTTGCAGCTGTAATTGCAGCAAAAGGTGGTATTGACACTGGGGGGCTGATTACAAATGCACGCCACGCTTTTCAGATATTTATTTGGAAAACATTTGGAAAACCATTTATCATTTTCCTTCCACTTCACAATTATGTGCCACTTTGTGTTGGTCTATCACATAAAATCCCAATAAAATACATTTATTTTTTTGGTTGTAACATGACAAAATGTGGAAACGGTCAAGGGGTATGAATACTTTTTCAAGGCACCGTAGATGGAGAAAGAGAGTACAGTTATAATGATGTCACTTGGCTGTCGAGCTCTGGAAGATGTGGACCAGTGTCCTGATACCCCTGGGAGTGAGGGGGTAAACTTGCACAACCAGAAGGGTGAGTAGAGGATCTGATTACCGCCCCCCACCCGTGCATCGAGAGGAAGAGAGAGTGAATACTACAGAGCAAGGGCTGTATGCTCAGGAAGGTTAGTCATTCATGTTAGCGGTGATCCGGCTGCCAATTTGGCCACGATTGAGCCAGGCTGTCATGCAGAAGGGGACCAACAGGGCTACTCACTATTTATTACAGGCAACAATTATGCAGCACTTTACATATATTGTACATTTACATCAGTCCCTGCAGTAAAGAACATGACAATCTAGGGTCCCTACCTCACATACCCTGCAAGCACAAGGAGAACATCAACTCCATGCAGGTAGTGTATGGAATGGAATTCAAACTAAGGACCCCAGTGCTGCAAGGCAGAGGTGCTAACCACTAAGCTTCTGTGCTGCCCACTATGCAAATAATCGAGAGAAAGAAAGGCAAATTATAAAATTATGCTTGTATAGTGCCACATTCAATATTCTAGAAAAAGAGAGAAAGATTTCCCCTAAATGGGCTTTAAAAGCACATAGTAGTATCAAATGTAAGAGTAGACAGAGTATTTATGGTAGAAAAAGGTTTTATTAATGATCAAACAACATTGATCCGCCAGTTGAAGATATCCACTCAATAATATATATATATATATATATATATATATATATATATATATATATATATATATATATATATATATATATATATTAGTATATTAGTTGGTAATTCTGTGTAGTGGGTATCATATTCCAAGCTGATGGCTATATGTATATTATCATAACAGTTGGAGTAAAAAATATATTATGTGTATTTAAAAGTGTTAATTCAAACATTGTGTACAAATAATTAAATATTGATTTGAAAGATAACTGGTATATCATCATGGACTTATTAGTATGTCAGTCCTATTAGTAGCATAATTTAAGACATATTAAGTTTGTGGGGAGCATAGCAGTATTTTAAGGCATATTAGAAAAATGCCCATTGTAATATGAATAAATAAATAGACATGGTGATAAATCTTGATTAGGTTAGTCTGAAGGTTATTACCTAGATTGGAGAGTAGTTGCACAAGCCAGCCGCACACCCCGACAGCCACAATATTAAGTCTTTTTTAGACCTTTTCTTCCTGTTTTCTGGTGCACAGATGCCTTGGAAAAGCAACCCCATCGGCACAGCTCTTCGTGTTACTTACCTGCATCTTTTAAATGTTACACAATGAAATATTGAAAAACACCCTGCTATTAAACACTATGTAAGTGGACAATTTAAATATTTGGTATATACATGTACCATGATTACAATCTCTTATTTTTGAAACTGACTATTTTTTAATTATGTCATAGATGCATTCTCCTCTTCATACTTCCCCCTGAAGAAGGAATAAACTTGTACTCAGAAACGCGTTGGGTATAAGGAGGATTCTCTATATGCTTTCTAGCATGGTGACAACAGTAGATATTGTCCAGATAATCAATGTTTCATCTTTATATGTACTTTTTAACAATGTTGTTTAATCATTGATAAAACTTTTTTCTACCATAAATACTCTGTATACTCTTATGCCGCGTACACACGGTCGGACTTTTCGACCGGACTGGTCCGACAGACGCCGACGGACCAAATCCGGCAGACAATCCGATCGTGTGTGGGCTCCACCGGACCTTTAGCGGACTTTTCCAGTCGCAAATCTGACGTACTTTAGATTTGGAACTTGCGTCAAATCTTTACGTCGTAACTCCGCCGGACCCAGAAATCCGCTCATCTGTATGCTAGTCCGACGGATGAAAACTGACGCTAGGGCAGCTATTGGCAACTTCCTTATTTTAGTCTGGTGTACGTCATCACGTACGAATCCGTCAGTCTTTTGTGTGATCGTATGTAGATAAGTCCATTCGTTAGAAAGTCCGCCGCAAGTCCGCCAAAAGTCCGTTGAAAGTCTGTCGGACGGGCTATCGGACTTTTGTAGCCGAGAAGTCCGACCGTGTGTACGCGGCATTACATTTGATACTACTGTGCTTTAAAAGTCCATTTAGGGGGAAATCTTTCTCTATTTTACAATGAAAATCATCAGTAACCGGATGAAATTTGTACAGTGTATCGCTTAAAGTTAGAGCTGCACGATTCTGGATAAAATGAGAATCACAATTTTTTTGCTTAGAATAAAGATCACGTTTCTTTCCCGATTCTCGCCGTAATATCATCCTTCACATTATACAAAAAAATTGGACTAACTTTACTGTTTAGTTTTTTTTTTTTTTTCATTGAAGTGTATTTTTTCCCAAAAAATTGTGTAGCAATGTGGACTACAATTGCAAAGCATAGCAATTCCCCGTCATTTCTATGTACTGTATTGTTCCTCTAGTGCCCTAAACACTAACTGACATATCTGTGAGCCAAACCAAAGGGATTGTGGGATTAGTAGTTCCTCAGAATGGAAACTGCTCTGTATGATTATGCTCCCGGACTACATATCCCAGGGATCTTTGTTGCCATCATCCTCCTGGGCCTAGTGTGTGATGGACCTCTCTATACAGGGAGGGTGAGGTCGAGGCCTACCACCCAGTGTACGACATTCCAACCTGGCCCAGAAGGGTCCATCACTGCTTGCTTTTCATCAGACATCTGTCCAGCACCTCTCTGAATGTTAGACAACCCACGATTCGTGCTTCGCATCAGATGATCGTCACGAGCTGATCCGCTGCAAGGACGCCTCTACGGGAACCGCTGTTCTTAAGGCATTGAATAGGCCTGGTCATTAGTGAGAGGGCAACAGCCCACCTTTGGAAACCTTTCTTTGTTGCTTCACTGGGACACTGTGCACAGACAGCTCTACCCTGGGGAAATACTTTACTGCATTTCTACTTGAACATTGTACATAGACACCTGTCACATCAATCCTTCCAAGAAATACCATTGCCTTGTTGCTGCACCTTCTTGGATATAGTTAATGAGCTCCGAATGCCAGTGAAGACCATCAGGCCTGCAACTGGGACATTACTGTTATTACTACTTAAAGGGCCCTTGCTTAATTGATCTCCCATTAAGATTTTAAAGTTATATAGGCCAGCCTGGGTTTCCCCCTTTAGAAGTCTTGCCAGAATTAATGTTTTAACCCTCTCTTATCCTTTCAGGTCATGCTCAAGTGGTACTCCATTGTACATACGTGTATATAATATACTTTATTTCCAAATTGTATTAACCTGTATTATTTTAGAGGACTTCTTCTACTGAACTAGGACTGCCATCCAAAGTTCAGTTAATCTATTACCTCCTCTGTTCAACAAGTTCTTTTTTGAGTTATTCAGTAAACGTTAATAGAATATAAACTCATCAAGTTGTTTACTTATTACTTTAAGGTAGTGCAAAGATGTCTCAACCCAGAGTGTCAGGTGGGTTGGAATGTTCTCAGGGTCATGGTGGTGCAGATGAGCAGGTCAATATAAGCAGTCCCCAAGGGGATCATGCTACATTTGGGGGCTCGTCTGGGATGCCATCTGCAGCCGGCCCTAGTCAACCTAGACAAGAGCCACAATCTGCGTGGGAAGTAGCTTCGGTGGCTGTGGTTGTCTGGGGCAAAAGTCAGGGAGCTCAAATGGAAAGGAGCACTGTTCTGGAGATCTCCTGAAGTGAACACACCGAGAGAGAGTTTAGAAAGTGGGTGAGAGCCCTGGCCCCAGGACACCGGGCCTACATTGTGGAGACAGAAGCTGTGTACGACCTGGATAAAGTCAGGGTGCTATTGGAGTGGCAGAAAGAGATACCTGTGTGCTTTCATGAGGAAGAGGTACGTCTAGCCAAAGTGGTGATTGCTAGGGTGATCCCACTTAAAGTGGGGGGAGAGCATGCTGACAGGCAGCCATCGTCCAGGATTCAAGAGAAGGGCCCTGTATCTGTGGGAGCCGACTCTCAAGGGGCAAATGCCCCCCCCTTTCTACATGGATATGAGTGGGCTAGTTGATAGTGAAGAACGGGGGGTCTGGAAATGCCAACCAGAGCTATCAGAGACTCAGGTTCTTCTCAGGGCAGTTGCCGACTCTGGTGGGGGAAGATGAATTTGAAACCTGGATGAGCCAGGCCCTTCAAGCCATGGAAGAGTGGGGTGTTTTAGAGGCTGTGAAGCGGCAACGGCTCAGTGAGAGCCTTCAAGGCCTAGCGGCTGGTGATCCATAACCTGAGGATAGGAAAGAAAACGTGTGTTGAGACTAACACAGACCTGATGTACAAATTCAACCACACTCACCAACAAAAGGGGAGAGTCGCTCTGAATACATATCTCGAGTAGACAGAATGTTGCATCAAATTATCCTCAAGAGGGGTATTGATCCCAAGGATGTTGATCAAGCTCGTCTAGGGGGCAAGGGGCCCGGCCAAACCATTCTATCGTTTAAAAGTTGTCATGGGACCAACCGGGTCCCTAAGTGGTGGTGGAAGCTGATTCAACAGAGGAGGAAGCAGGAATAGAACTGGTCCCAGAGTTCATACCCACTAGGGCCTTACTGAGAAGCGGAGGGGCAAATGCCTTTCAGTGTGAGGAACGTCACTGGTCACCCAATCAGCCTAAAGCCCAGGATGGTAATTGGAAAAGTGAGTGCTGCCACCCCAGGGACAGGGAATGAGCTAGTCCAAAAGGGAGATGGAAGAGCGACTACCGTCCACTGCCCGAATCTACCTTCCAGATGGGAAGAGAGGATCAAAGCTTAAATAGCCAGATGGGAAAAAATGTTCTCCAAGAATGATTTTGATGTGTGTTGTGCCCGGAGTGCCCAACATTGAATTCGGCTAACCGAAGATAAGCCTTTTAGCGAAAGAGCTAGGCGATTTCCTTTGTGTGATCTGGAGGATCTTCAAGAACAGCTGGCTGAACTGAAGAAGTCAGGGGTCATCAAGGAGTCCAGGAGCCCTTATGATTCTGTGGTAGTGAGAAAGAAGAATAGGTCCCTCAGGATGTGTATTGACTACCGAACCTTGAACCGAAGGACCATTCCGGTTCAGTGTGCTGGATCTAAAGAGTGGATACTATCAAATACCCACGCATCCATTGAGGACCGAGAAAAGATGGCCTTCATTGGCCCGCTAGGGTTTTTCGAGTTCAACTGAATGCCACAATGATTAACAGGGGCCCCCGCCACTTTCCAAAGACTGATGGAGAACACTGTGGGTGATATGAACTTGGTAGAAGTGCTTATGTACCTTGATGATATCATCGTGTTCGGCAGAAAGTTAGAGGAGCAAGAAGCTCGGTTGGAGAATTTCTTTCAATGGTTACACACAGAGGGGCTGATGCTGTTGTTAGAGAAGTGTCAATTCTACCAGACTTCAGTCACGTATCTGGGGCATGTAGTATCAGCCGAGGGAATAGCTACTGACCCTCAGAAGTTGGAGGCTGTTACTTCCTGGCCTCGCCCAAGCACCGCCACGGTGTTGAGGTCATTTCTGAGTTTCTTCTCTTACTACAGAAGATTTGTGAAGAATTTCTCACAGATTGCCCGGCCGTTGAACAAGCTTTTACAGAAACAAACAGAGGGGGATCAGCAGAAAGCCCAGAAGGGAGGTCCCAGAAAGCCTCAGGAATCTATCCAAGAACAATGGACGGTGAAGTGTGAAAGGGCTTTTGAACGACTCAAGGTGAGTCTTGATGAAGCACCGGTGTTGGCCTACGCTGTTCCATCTAAATCTTATGAATTGCATGTGGATGCCAGCAGAGATGGCCCCGGGGGAGTGTTGTATCAAGAGTCGGAAGGGAAACTTCGCCCGGTGGCCTATGTGAGTCGCAGTCTAACCCCCCCTCCCCCAGAAGAACTATCCTGTACACAAATTGGAGTTCTTAGCCCTCAAGTGGGCTGTGGTAGATAAACTAAGTGATTGTCTGTACGAGGCTTCCTTTGTGGTGAAGACTGATAACAACCCCTTGACTTACCTATTGTCCACTGCTAAGCTGGATGCCACAGACATCGGTTGTTAGCTGCACTGTCTGAATTCCAGTTCAGTTTGAAATACCGGGAGTGGAAAATCGAGACGCTGACGCTCTTTCCCGAAGGCGTCATTTCACCAACGCTGGCCAGAGGAGTTGGGTTAATTTACCCTTAGAAGGAGTACGAGCGGTGTGTCAAGGAGTAGAGCATAAACACCGAGGGGCCATAGGGGCCGAAGCTGTGGGAGTCACCCCTGCAGGAGTACCAAGATATTACTGTGATTTGACTCAAGTGTGCAACCAAGAACTGCCTCAGTTGACAAAGGAGGACATGAGACGGGACCAACGCGAAGATCCATTGGAGAATCTTGTAAGGAAATCGTTAGCCACCCACAACCCCCAGATACTATTGAATAGCCCCATTGAAGGAGCAAAAGTCATCCATAGAGAGTGAGAATGAATGCGGTTGGAAGATGAGGCCTATCTGAGGAAATAGAGGGTGTTTGTCAACTGTTCCTTCCTGAGAAACACTGACTAATAGTGTTGACCGCTCTTCATGATGATCATGGTCACTTGGGCCCAGATAGGACCTTCAAGTTAGTCAGAGATCAATTTTAATGGCCATCCATGAGAGCTGAGGTGGAAAGCTACTGCAGCTCTTGTATCAGATGCATTCAGAGAAAGACTTTACCAGGAAGGGCAGCCCCAATGGGCCATCTTCAAAGCCAGGGACCAATGGAGTTGGTGTGCATTGATTTCTTGTGCTTGGAACCTGACCTGAGTGGACGGAGTAATGTCCTGGTTGTGACAGGTCATTTCACCCGTTATGCTAAAACTTTCCCCACTAGGGATCAGCAAGCCAGTACTGTAGCAAAAACTGTAGTGGAAACGTTTTTTGTTCACGGACTTTGTTCACGTTTTTTGTTTTATGGACTGCCTCAGTGCCTACATTCGGATCAAGGTCGGGATTTTGAGAGCAAGCTGATCAGAAGACTGTGTGAACACCTAAATATAAAGAAATCCAGGACTACTCCTTACCACCCTCAAGGGGATCCACAACCTGAGCCTTTCAACCGTACCTTGCTGAACATGTTGGGAACCTTTCCCTTGGAGAAGAAACAGCATTGGGAAGACCATATAGCTGCAGTGGTTCATGCTTATAATAGCACCTTGAATGATTTTACTGGATACTGGATTAATATTCGGAAGAGAAGCTCGTTTACCAGTGGATCTGGTCTTTGGAACATCGTTAGATCACACATCTCAGGCCTCTTATCGGGGGTATGTTGACAGACTTCGGAAGAATCTAAAAGTGGCCTATGAGAAAGCCAAGGAAGTCTTTATCATCAGGGAATAGAGCAACAAGAAAAACTTTGATCTTAGAGTAAGGGTTCAGGATCTACAATCTGGAGATCGGGTGCTGTTGTGCAATCTAGGGGTGCCTGGGAAACATATGTTGGCTGATCGATGGCGCTCTCAACCCTACATTGTCTGTAAGCAATTACCTGGGCTTCCTTTGTATCAAATTTGGCCTGAAGGGAAGACTTGCCCTTTGAAGACTTGGCATGGAAACCATTTGCTGCCCATATCCGAGGCTGTTAGAGTACCCCTATCCTCTTGCTTATCAGTCCCCTACACTGAGGCCTATGCTCGGGAAAACCTGCCCACCCATACCACCTGAAAAGGAGAGCGATGAAGAAGAGTTAACTCTTGATTGGTTGTGGGTTCCCCTCTTGAAGACAATCCCATCATTCCTGGGACTGATGAAGAAGATAGTCAGGGGACATCTTTTATGAGGAAGACACATACTCCACTGCAGGAAGTGGAAGCACCAGATCTTCGCCCACCAAGGGGAGATGAGGAAGTCAAGATGGAATCCGATGAAGTGTTTGATATGATAAGAACTCCCCCTACTAATGAAGCAGAGGGAGAGACTGTTCCTGAACCAGAGCCTGAACCTGAGCTTGAACCAGAGACTGAGCCAGAGCCTGAGCCTGAATATAGTTTCTGGGGAAGAGACCGGGGACCGGAGCCATTGGAAAATATTTACTTCAGATTGAGACAGAAAATATGCCCTCCAAAAATACTGACGTATCATACCTTCGGGGAGAATTCTGATGAACTCATCCCTACCACTCAATGTTCTAGTCAAGCACTCGCCTCCTTTATTGAACCTTTAGTAAAAGATGACCTTGATCCACCCCCTGACACTACTGGGTGGGCCACTGACTTGTTAGTGGCCTGTCACAAGATTATTATGACTTCGCCTGACAATGTATATAATTTACTGTTAGAAGATCCTTCTTTGGGTCAGTTGTTGGCTTTTACAACTTCTAGTTTGTGATTAACCATTCATTTCTTATGATACAGTAGGGTGATCCCGCAGGTTGTGTTCTGTCTTCAGGGACCAAAGACTTTCAAGTGGGGGGAGGATGTAGCAATGTGGACTACAATTGCAAAGCATAGCGATTCCCCGTCATTTCTATGTACTGTATTGTCCCTCTAGTGTCCAGCATCACTAACTGACATCATAACTGTGAGCCAAACCAAAGGGATTGTGGGATTAGTAGTTACTCAGAATGGAAACTGTATGACTATGCACCCGGACTATATATCCCAGGGATCTTTGCAGCCATCAGAGAGAATGCTAGGAGGAGCTGTAAAAGAAGCCAGAAACCCACCCCATGCTCTCTTTCCTCCTGGGCCTGGTGTGTGACAGACCTTTTTGTACAGGGAGGGTGAGGTCGAGGCCTACCACGCGGTGTACGACATTTCAACCCAGCCCAAGAAGGGCCCATCATTGCTTGCTGTTCATCAGACATCTATCTAGCACCTCTCTAATCGTCTGACAACCAGTGCTTCGCATCAGATGATCATCGCAAGCTGATCCGCTACAAGGACGCCTCTACGGGATCCTCTGTTGGCATTGAATCGGACTGGTCATTGGTAAGAGGGCAACAGCCCACCTTTGCAAACCTTTCTTTGTTGCTTCCCTGGGACACTGTGCACAGACAGCTTTACCCTGGGGAAACACTTTATTGCATTTCTACTTGAACATTGTACATAGACACCTGTCGCATCAATCCTTCCAAGAAATACCATTGCCTTGTTGCTACACCTTCTTGGATATAGTTAATGAGCTCCGAATGCAGGTGAAGACCATCAGGCCTGCAACTGGGACATTACTGTCATTACTACTTAAAGGACCCTTGCTTAATTGATCTCCCATTAGGATTTTAAAGTTATATAGGCTGGCCCTTGGTTCCCCCTTTAGAAGTCTTGCCAGAATTAATGTTTTAACTCTCGCTTATCCTTTCAGGTCATCCTCAAAAGGTGCTCCATTGTACATACGTGTATATAATATACTGTATTTCCAAATTGTCTTAACCTGTATTATTTTAGAGGAATTCTTCTACTGAACTAGGACTGTCATCCAAAGTTCAGTTGATCTAGTACCTCCTCTGTTTAACAAGGTCTTCTTTGAGTTATTCAGTAAACGTTAATTATAAACTCATATATCTCCACATACCTTAAAACTGAACATTGCATGACTGCAAAAAAGCTTATTGGGTAAACCTGCGTTTATATCTCCACATACCTTAAAACTGAACATTGCATGACTGCAAAAAAGCTTATTGGGTAAACCTGCGTTTATATCTCCACATACCTTAAAACTGAACATTGCATGACTGCAAAAAAGCTTATTGGGTAAACCTGCGTTTATATCTCCACATACCTTAAAACTGAACATTGCATGACTGCAAAAAAGCTTATTGGGTAAACCTGCGTTTATATCTCCACATACCTTAAAACTGAACATTGCATGACTGCAAAAAAGCTTATTGGGTAAATCTGTTTGTCACCACTGTTTCAACTCCATCTGTAGCCATGCTCACATTATTTCAATGTTTATTTAGCCATTAAGTCTTACCTAAATTATGGGTTCCCTTATCTTTACAATTTTGGCCTTTTAGTCCCCTTGCAGTTTGATTGTGGTGTGAAAGTTATGCCCTGCTAGCTGTGTTGCTAATATGCCCTCCTAATTGATTAATTGCCAGATTCAACCCACACCCAACACACAGTATAAAAACAAGGCCTTCCTTACGGGGGAACACATACAGGGGGCTGCACATACAGGGGGTTCTTCCAAAGAAGTGGCGTTCTTAAAATAAGTGGCACTTCCGCTCTTGCACTTCAGTGATTTGCACAAAGCAAACTATAAAAGACTGCAGGTGACCCCATTTCCTAATCTTATCATCTTCCTCTCTGAAACATGCACTCTTTACCTTTCCTCCTTTTCACAATTGCTGCCTCTCTCCTCAAACTCTCTTTTCTACATCCCTCTGCTCCACCCCACAACCTGTACATATCACCCTCACTTCTCCCCTCCCCCTATTACTGCACTCATCACCTCTTTCTAACTCTAAGTCCACTTGCTAACATACCCCCCAGGATACTGAAGCATGTCCCCTCATACAAATCATATTCTCATATTACCTCCCTCACTCTTCTGCTTCTCCTAATCGCTGGAGATATTTCCCCAAACCCTGGGCCCACTTTATTTAACTGTGCCCAACACACCCATCAACATCACCCTACACCCTCTGGCAGTAGTCGCAATCTACACAATCTAGTCTCCATTCCTCTTCTTGCCAACACCAGCCTCACTCTCTCCTGCGCCCTCTGGAACGCCCGCTCTGTCTGCAACAAACTCACTGCTGTTCATGACCTCTTTGTCACTAATTCCTTTAATCTACTTGCTCTCACAGAAACCTGGCTCCACGAATATGACACCCCTTCTCCTGCTTCCCTCTCCCAGGGTGGCCTTCACTGGACTCACTCCCCCAGGCCTAATGGACGCAAGGGAGGTGGAGTGGGATTCCTCCTATCCCCCCAGAGCACCTTCCAGGTTATTCACCCTCCTCCCTCTTTTTCACTCTCATCATTCGAAGCCCACTGTATACGTCTATTCTCTCCCACTTCCCTAAGAATTGCTGTGATCTACCGGCCCACTGGACCATTATCGACTTTCCTTGATGAGTTTTCTGCCTGGCTACCCTACTTTCTCTCTTCGGAAATTCCCACAATCCTTCTCGGTGATTTCAACATCCCTGCTAATACAAACATTCCTGCTACTTCTAAACTTCTTAGTCTAACCTCTTCATTTGACCTGAAGCAATGGGTACAGGCTTCTACTCACTCTGATGGCAACACTCTTGATCTTGTATTCTCTTACCTATGCACTCCATGCAACTTCTCAAACAATCCTTTTCCTCTCTCCGACCACCACCTTATTAGTTTCTCTCTCCCCCTGTCTTCCACCACCTTTCCCTCCAATCGCCTAACCGTCACCCGTAGAAACTTTCGCAACTTCAACTCCTCTCTCCTCTACTCTGCTACCGACCACCTCTATGACAAAATCTCCCCCCTGTCCTGCCCCAACCAAGCCATATCCATCTACAATAAATCTCTGTCCTCTACCCTGGACAAGCTCGCTCCCCTTACTACACGCAGAATCAGGCCTCGACCCCTACAACCCTGGCAAACAGATGACACTAAAATTCCCAAAAAACGTAGTCGCGCTCTTGAGCGTCTGTGGCACAAGACTAAGTCTCTCAAAGACTTCAACCAATACAAATCTGCCCTCCAAAAATACTATTCTTTCCTCCACACTGCCAAGCAAACCTATTTTACAACTCTTATTAATACCTTCTCATCCAATCCCCGTAAACTCTTCTCTACCTTCAACTCTCTACTTTGTCCTCCACCACCTCCCCCCACTGATTTACTCACTGCCCAGGAAATCGCTAATCACTTCAAAAACAAGATTGATACAATCCGTGATGAAATCTCCACTCTACAGGTATCTCCCTCAGCTAAGACCCCATGTCAACAGATACAACTGACATTACCTCTATTCAAATCTACTACTCCAGACGAAGTTGCTAAACTCCTTTCTATCGCCCACCTAACTACCTGTCCCCTGGACCCTGTTCCCTCTCAAATGCTACGGTCACCCTCTGACCCCATCCTACACTCTCTAACCCACATCTTCAATCTCTCCCTCACCTCTGGCGTCTTCCCCGATGCTCTAAAACATGCACTGGTCACTCCCATACTCAAAAAACCATCCTTGGACCCTACCAATCTTAACAACCTACGCCCTATCTCCTTGCTCCCCTTTTCCTCTAAACTCCTTGAACGCCTGGTTTACAACCAACTGAGTGACCACCTCATTAAAAACAACCTTCTTGATCCCCTTCAATCTGGATTTCGCCCTCAACACTCCACAGAAACTGCTCTTTTAAAACTCACAAATGACCTACTAACTGCAAAAACCAACGGACACTATTCTGTACTCCTACTTCTGAATCTTTCAGCTGCCTTTGACACGGTTGACCACCCCCTCCTCCTCAAAAAACTTCACTCCATCGGTCTCCGTGACTGTGCTCTTCAGTGGCTCTCATCCTACCTATCCCAACGCACCTTCAGTGTCACTTACAATTCTACTTCCTCCACTCCTCTTCCCTTCTCTGTCGGGGTCCCCCAAGGTTCTGTTCTTGGACCTCTTTTATTTTCAATCTACACCTCTTCCCTGGGTCAGCTGATAGCCTCTCATGGCTTTCAATATCATTTCTATGCTGATGACACACAAATCTATCTCTCCACCCCTCAACTCACTCCATCAGTCTCCTCACGCATCACTAACTTACTAACCGACATATCTGTATGGATGTCACACCACTTCCTCAAACTCAACTTGTCCAAAACCGGGCTTATAATATTTCCTCCCCCACGTGCCTCTTCCCCTGACTTCTCTGTGAAGAGCAATGGCAAAACCATCCACCCGTCCCCACATGTCAGGGTGCTAGGTGTTATCCTAGATTCTGAACTCTCCTTTCAGCCCCACATCCAATCACTTTCCAAAGCTTGCCGCCTCAACCTCCGCAACATCTCTAAACTACGTCCCTTTCTAACCAGTGAAACTACAAAGCTCCTGATTCACTCCCTGGTTATCTCTCGCCTCGACTACTGCAACTCCCTCCTCATTGGCTTACCTTTAAATAGACTATCCCCCCTTCAGTCCATCATGAATGCTGCTGCCAGACTCATCCACCTTACAAACCGATCAGTGTCTGCTACCCCTCTCTGCCAATCCCTCCATTGGCTGCCACTCGCCCAACGAATTAAATTCAAAATACTAACAATAAGTTACAAAGCCATCCACAACTGTGCCCCCAGCTACATCACTAACCTAGTCTCAAAATACCAACCTAAACGCCATCTCCGTTCCTCCCAAGATCTCCTGCTCTCTAGCTCCCTCATCACCTCCTCCCATATCCGCCTCCAGGACTTCTCCCGAGCCTCGCCCATCCTCTGGAATTCCCTACCCCAATCTGTCAGACTGTCTCCAAATTTATCCACTTTTAGGCGATCCCTGAAGACTTTCCTCTTCAGAGAAGCCTATCCTGCCTCCATCTAACAACTGCATTATTTTCTCCATTAGCTCATCCCCCACAGCTATTACCCTTTTGTATAACTTGACCCTCCCTCCTAGATTGTAAGCTCTAACGAGCAGGGCCCTCTGATTCCTCCTGTATTGAATTGTATTGTACTTGTACTGTCTGCCCTAATGTTGTTGTAAAGCGCTGCGTAAACTGTCGGCGCTATATAAATCCTGTATAATAATAATAATAATAATAAATAATAATAATAACTCATCATGTTTTTGACTTATTACTTTAAGGTGGTGCAAAGATGTCTGAACCTAGAGTGTCAGGTGCGTTGGAATGTTCCCAGGGTCATGGTGGTGCAGATGAGTAATTAGATCTAAGCAGTCCCCAAGGGGGTCATGCTACAATTGCTTTTGAAAGACCGCTGCACAAATAAAGTGTGACATAAAATATTGCAATGACCGCCATTTTATTCTCTAGGGTCCCTGCTAAAGAAATATATATATTGTTTGGGGGTTTTAAGTAATCTTCTAGCAGAAAATACTGATTTTAACTTGTAAGCAACACATGTCAGAAAAAGGCTAGTCTTTAAGTGGTTAAACTGCCCTCATTTACAGACTGAAGTTCATCCCTTTGATGTAAAAGAACCAAATGATATGTTTATTTTTATCTCAGCGCTGAACAATGTTGTGATAAACTTGGCAGGCAGGCTGCCTTTTTTTTTTTTTTTTTTAAAGCTGTCAGCTGTGAGCAGAGAACGGCTCTACACTGAATCGTGTAAAAGCCCAATTAAGATCGTGATTTTTTAACGATTAAACGTGCAGCTCTACCTAACGTGATTATAAACCTATTGTTTTTTCAAACAAATATGTTGTACTTACCTGCTTTGTGCTATGGTTTAGCACAGAGCAGCCCAGATCCTCCCCCTCGGCACTCCTGGCTCCTCCTGTTCTCAGTGTGCCACCATAGAAAGTCGCTTCCTATGGTGGCACACCTGTGGGCTCGATCTTGAGCTGCAGTGCGGCTCAGTCCCAGTCCCACGTCACAGTATTTGATTGACAGTAGCAAGAGCCAATGGCTCCCGCTGTTGCCTCTCAGTCCTGTGAGGAGGGAGAGAGCCGAGAGAGTCGCTATTTTTTTTTTCACTACAGTTCAATAAAACTTACAGGTCTTGTCTCTCCCAAATACTGTGATTGGACAGTAAAAGGAGGAGCAGCATACTGATTAGCTCATATCTGTCACTCTCCTCTCCTCCTGCTCTCTCCACCTGTCAGCATGTTCCTTATCAGCGCATTAACTTACTTGCTGCTTTTGCTGCTTCTCCCTCTCTGAGCTCTGCTGTACATGGACTGCAGGCAGGGGCGTAACTACAGGGGTGGCAGGCGTTGGCATTGGGACCTGGCTCCATGCTCCAGGGGGCCCTTGCGGCTCCCCTCTAAACTTGGACAGGAGGGGCGGCATATAGAGGAGCCGATGTCCTTCATGTTCCTCCTGCAGCTGCTGAATGCCTGCTTCTCCTCCCCTCCCTCCTGCACACATTCAGCGGCTGCAGGAGGAATATGGAGGGCATCGCCTTCCCTATATGCTCCCCCTTCTATCTAGCTTCCTTCTGCTGTCCGCGGCCCCTCTGCTCTCTACTGGCTGCCCTGTGATCTTCCCCAACCACTTCTGTGCTCTTTTTGCCCCCCCCCCACCTACTCTTCTCTGGTCTCCATGTTCTTGTTTGGTCCCCCCTTTCCTGATCTCTGGTCCCCATGCTGTCTCCTGCCCCCCCCCCCTTCACCATTCCCCGTCTATATGAATTGACAGGAAGCTCCGGATAGAACTTTTCCTGTTCATTTATTCTGTGCTGCTGAGGCTACAGAGATGGAGATGGAAGGCTGTGTCCTAAATCTCCTATCGAAGGAGCAGGATGGAACATTTTTCTCAAACAAATTTCTAACAATGTATGTGGTTTTCATTCGGGAGAGTCCATTTATTCCAAAATTGAATGTTAAAAGCAAACAAATGAATACTGAGGGCCCAAGCTTGGCCTTTTCCATCTACACGATTGACCTCCACACGGTATATTGATCTTCCTAGATTACAGTTTTCTTTTATGGATAGGAAGGTCTCCCACAATTGGGGCTTGGACTGGTTCCTATGTGGCTGGGGGACATAGAGGAAGTCCCAGACGACTTCATCACACCAAGCCCACCTCTTGGCCTCAATTTCCTTCATGATTTTCCAAGGAGTGTAAGGATAATCGTATCCATATTCCATGGCTACCTTCCGCTGGATATATCTTTGAAATCGAGAGAACCTAGGAAGTTTCTGCCTGTCACCCCTCCCAGGTGGGTCCATACGGGGTCTCCACTTTAGAGATCAGACTTGAATAAGCCCCCACATTTTGCACTCCCCACATAGGGATTGCTGTGTGTAGACTTCCCTGGGCTTTTCCCCTTTTTATCTTGCAGCCAGTTACTAAGAGTTTTCACACAATGTGCTCTCATTCACTTGTTTCCAATAATCAATCCAGGGGTTTGGTTTTTTGCTATTTATTTTTGGAACTTGGATTGGAGAAGGGAATAGTGTGATCCAACTGGAACTAATTACAGATGAGGACAACTTATACTCAGCATCACCAGGTTAATTGTGGTTACAGGCTTCTTTTATGCCATACGGCACTTGTATGAGAAGAATAAGTCCTTTGTTTGCTCTGGCAGCAGACTTAGTGAAATTGTTTATCTTCAGGACACTCACTAGCATCCCCTTTGACTGACACTCATCCACTGACCCTAACAAGCTGAAGGGGTGTCCCTCACAGGACAGGCCCCATGACATAGATCTGTACTCACTGTAGGCCGAAACAGATCTTTCCTGGTGTGTCTCCCTTCCAGTCAGTTCTGCAGGACATCTGGGTTGCAGCCAGTGGTGTATTTAGGTTTTGTGCTGCCCTAGGCCTGACTAAACGCATGCACCCCCCTAATTTAAATACGACCCACCCCATCCTGCCGAGGCCACACCCCTTCCTGTTTAAGACCCACCCTATCATCTGTAAACACCACCCCTTCCTCTTTAGGCTCATTTGGCACCTTTCAGGGGGGAACGGGTACCTGTTTCTGACAGGTACCCTTCCCCACTTCCGGGAGACTGCGCTGTCCCCTCTGAAGTTCGCCCCCCTCCTCCTTCCTCCGCTGGGCCATTCAGAAAGTGCAACGCGCTTCGCACATGTGCAGTAGGGAACCGGTCGGTTTCCCTTACCATGAATGATAGTGGCAAAACCCGAGAGCCAATCCGAAAATCGGCTGAGGTGTCGACATCGCTGAATCCCTGGACAGGTAAGTGTCCTACTATTAAAAGTCAGCAGCTACAGTATTTTTAGCTGCTGAGTTTTAATGCTATCACGGGGGGGGGGGGGTGTCTCACTGTGCCCCATCAAACGCAGTCACTGCGCCCATCAAACGCAGCCACTGTGCCCCATCTAATGCAGCCACTGTGCCCCATCAAATGCAGCCACTGCCCCATCAAACATAGCCATTGTGCCATCAAACATAGCCATTGTGCCCTCAAATGCAGCCACTGTGCCCATCAAATGCTGCCACTGTGCCCTCAAACGCAGCCACTGTGCCTCATCAAACGTAGCCATTGTGCCATCAAACGTAGCCACTGTGCCCTCAAATGCAGCCACTGTGCCCATCAAATGCTGCCACTGTGCCCTCAAACGCAGCCACTGTGCCCCATCAAACGTAGCCATTGTGCCATCAAACGTAGCCACTGTGCCCTCAAACGCAGCCACTGTGCCCATCAAATGCTGCCACTGTGCCCTCAAACGCAGCCACTATGCCCATCAATTGCAGCCACTGTGCCCATCAATTGCAGCCACTGTGCCCCATCAAACGCAGCCACTGTGCCATCAAACGCAGCCACTGTGCCATCAAACGCAGCCACTGTGCCCATCAAACGCAGCCACTGTGTGCCCATCAAACGCAGCCACTGTGCCCATCAAACGCAGCCACTGTGCCCTCAAACGCAGCCACTGTGCCCATCAAATTCTGCCAGTGCCCATCAAATGCTGCCAGTGCCCATAATACTGATATACTTTATTAAATCATTGTACCTGCTGTCCTGGGGGTTTCCCTCCTGCTCCTCTCTCTCCTCCTGACGTCACAGCCCCAGGGCCGAGGAGACGATTCACTGCAGGAAAGCAGTGCAGGGGAGGGTAGGCGGAGCTTAAGGCTCCACCTGTCACTTATGGGGGGCGCGAGTGACACACGCCGCCCCCCCGCAAGAGAGAAAGCCCCCCCACCCGTCTGACTGATTCCCGGCTCCCGCTGCCGCCTCCCGCACACTTGCAGCCCACGGCGGCCGGCTTTCTGTAGCGGCGCCGCTGTGTATGGGCGTGCTTGTCAGAGAGTAGGGGGCGTGAGATACACGCCCCCACCCTCTGCCAAGCACGCCCACAAAAAGAAAGCCTAAAGAAAGCCGGCCGCCGTGGGCTGCAAGTGTGCGGGAGGCGGCAGCGGGAGCCGGGAATCAGTCAGACGGGTGGGGGGGGCTTTCTCTCATGCGGGGGGGAGGCCTATTTTGCCGCCCCCCGCAAAGTGCCGCCCTAGGCCTAGGCCTTGTTGGCCTAGGCCAAAACACAGCCCTGGTTGCAGCTATACTCAACTTCAGGCCCTCAGGTCAACCCCCTGAGGCTGCATGGTAGCTTCTACAGAGGAGGGGCAGCCGCCCCCTCCCCCTGGGATCCCGTTTTCCAGCCAAAGACCCCGAGCTCATGTGCCCATAACTCCCAAATTTTTGAGATGGGAATGAGGGACACCTACTAGCAAAAGCATGTAGGCATAGGACACGCCCCCTTCCACACCCCCTTAAAGGAGAATTAACAAAAAAAAGATTAGTTAAACCCACAAGGGCTTATTTTTACCACTACTATTCCTTTATATCGGCTTTTGAAATTTACAAATACAGCGATTTTGGTTGAAAGGTTTAGCACTGGGAAACACTTTTTGAAAGATAAAAAGTGCATTTTATATACAACTATATAGATCAGACCAAAATTAGGGACAAATGAGGAGGAAAGAGGGACAGAGGGACATTGCTCCAAATCAGGGACAGTCTCTCGAAATCAGGGACAGTTGTGTGCCCTCGGCATATATACAATCACCCAGCATGCACTGAGGCACCTGAACACCATGAGCAGACTCTATCAATGGATCCCTGCTCCCTGGTAGGCAGAGAGCATCTAAATTTACCTGGCCATCTTCCTGATAAGCAGAAAACTCTACTCTCTTCTAGCACATACCTAGAAGGGTGCTACACAAACTCTTGAAGTATTTTCGGGTAGCATTTGTCAAGTCATTAACATACTGGGAATTTTTGTTGAAATTTCCATATGAATGTACGTATACACATTTATCCAAAAATTTTCTAGTGTATGGTCAGTTTCACATCTGTCTGGAGTTCAGCTTTAAAGTATTTGTAAATCCTCAAGTTTTTTTTAAATAAAAATAACAAACATGTTATACTTATCTGCTCTGTGCAATTGGTTTTCCTCTTCTTCTGGGGCCCCCCGCCGGCGCTCCAGGCCCCTCCTCTTCATCAGGTGTCCCCCAAGGAAAGTCGCTTACCATGGGGGCACCCGTGCCGGCTCGCTCCCGAGTCCCGTTGCCATGTGCATTGACACAGACAGTGGGACTGGGCCCCTCCCCCCCTCTGTCACAGCTTTTGATTAACGGCAGTGGGGGCCAATGGCTGCTGCTGCTATCAATCTGTCCTGTCCTGAGGAGAGCCACAGCAGCTGGAGGCACTGCACTTGTGCATATTGCTGGAACGGATTGGGCTCAGGTAAGAAAAAGGGGGGTCTCGGGGTGCTGCAGCACAGAAGGTTTTTCACCTTAATGCATTAAATGCATTAAGGTGAAAAACCTTAAGAGCCAGTTCACACTACATGCAGCCCAGTGCGTTTTTTTTCTGCATCAAAAACGCATGGATAGTAGGTTATATGGTTTTCAATGGCATAGTTCACACCAGTGCAGTCAGTTGCAGTGCGTTCCAGTCCCAGAAAAAAAGTAGAGCATGCTGCATTTTTTTCTGCACTGAACTGTACTGGAACGTTGTAGAATGCATCAAAAACACACCGGAACACACTTAACTGTACCAAAAATGCACTGGAACACACATGTCCTGATTTAAGGTGAAGAACAAAGAGGGGAAAAATGCACTGGATCGCATAAAAAATGCACCAAAAATGCATCAAAAACGCACTGGGGCGCATTGAAAACACGTCAAAAACACGTATGCAGAAAAGCATCTGGAACGCATCCAGAATACGTTTCTATGGTGTGAACTGGCCCTAAGACTTTACAACCCCTTTAAGGCCTGCTTCAAACCTATGCAGGTTGCAGTTGATGCATTTTTCCAGTGTGTTTTGCATTTTTTCACACGCGTTTTTTATGCGTTTTGCATTTTTGAGACGTGTCTGTTGTGTCTTGTGGGAGAAACCAGCAAAAATGCTGCAGAAATGCATCAAAAACGCAATCACTGCCTTTTTGATGCGTTTCCATTGCATTGCCATTGTAGTCTATGGAACCATAGACTGCTGTGGGAAAAAAAGTCCCTGGCCCTTTCTAAAAAACTGGTGGAAAAGATGTGAACGTGACCCATAGGAAATCATGTTAAAGAGAAGCTCCAGGCTCCCCCCCCAAAAAAATTTAAATTAGCAACTAGCAACTACAAAATTAAATTAGCAACTAAACTAAATTAAATTAGCAACTACAAATCCAGCGATGTCTGCACCTGAGCCGATTCTTCAAAACTGATCCTTCTGTACGCCCCAAACCCTCTATGAACAGAAGTCGGCCACAGAGTGAGGGCCCCCAACAATTTAGGGGTCGACTCCCGAGTACACATACCCCCAGGAACACACAAAGGGGGAGGGGTCACAACTCCAATAGGAGAGGTGGAGGGGGACATAGAGGTAATCATTCCAACCAGGGTGAATATTATCACCACGAACGAGATACCTCATATCAAAGGGGATCTCCTGTAGGTTATCATGAACCTTCCAATTATTCCAAATATTCTAACCCTCCCTACTTTAGACACCCGCCTATATCTACTTATAAGAGGTATTCCCCTTTACAGGATCGGCACAATGGAGGAGTTTACCCGTTTCCTAATGCCAGGTATGATCCATCTCCATACAGATACTCACAACCCAATTCTAACCCTTGAATGATCGTGAAACATCTATAGTATTAGCTAATAACCAAACGCTCAAATACAAAAAAGAATTGCATGGCCTCATCTCTAAGGGCTTTGAAACGTTTATTTTAGATCAAAAAGAAAAATCGTTCCTCGTTCCTTTAGCCCCACGCATTCCCGTTATCAATTATTTGCCTAAAGTCCATAAGGACCCCCTTCATCCCCCTGGACGACCTATAATTAGCGGGATAGACTCTGTCACCTCCAGAATAGGCAAATACATTGATTTCTTTTTACAGCCTTCAGTGCGGGACATGTCATCCTATCTTAAAGATACAAAGGATGTGATGAGATTGTTATCTAATGTCTCCTTCCAAGGGGACATAATTATTGTGACCGCAGATGTGGCATCTCTATATACTTGTATCCCACATCAGAAAGGGATAGATGCAGTACATGAATTTCTCAATAGGGATGCCTCGTCACCCCACAGGTAGAATTTATAGTTGAATTAATAGAATTTTCCACTCAACATAACTACTTCTGGTTTGATGGCCAGTTCTACCTGCAACACAAAGGGGTGGCGATGGGAGCTAAGTTCGCTCCAAGCTTGGCCAATTTATTTATGGCTAAGTGGGAGGAGGATGTCGTCTATGCCATGGATAACCCACAGCTTATACTGTGGGCCCGGTACATAGACGACATCCTCCTCCTATGGGGGGCACCACTGATGAGTTGAAAGAGTTCTTTTTGGCACTCAGTAATAATGATAGGGGTATAGCCCTTACATATGAATCCAGTAGATCTAAAATTAATTTCCTTGATCTCGTCATTGAAAGGAAGGGCCAACAATTCATATTTAGTACCTTTTTCAAACCAACCGATAGAAATGGGTATATACCCACTGATAGTTGCCATCATAAATCATGGCTAAGATCGGTTCCAAAGAGCCAATTCTTGTGTTTACAAGTGATTTATAGAGGAGTACTTTCACTTAAACGTAAGTTGGCACCAAACATTATTAGTCCTCCTAGTAAGCCATCTTTCTTTCACAACTGGACTGGGTTCCATCCATGTAAGAGATGCACAGTGTGCCAATATAATACATGTGGCAGAAGGGTTAACCATGAATTTCGGTCCACTGTGACCAATCAAATCTATCAAATTAAACATTTTTGCACCTGTGCAACTACCAATGTGGTTTATTTGTTGATATGTCCATGTGGCAAACAATATGTTGGCCGGACCATTAGATCCTTCGCAATCAGGGTGTCTGAACATATTAATTTAATTAAGTCTGGAAGTACTAAGCATACAGTCCCTCGACATTATAGGCAGTATCATGACCGTAATCCGACCGGTACTCAATTTTTGATTATTGATAAATTTATTGCTCCATGGAGGGGGGAGCCATTTTAAGGGGAGTTTCCCGTATGGAAACTTTCTGGATATACGAATTACAGATCCATTATCCACAAGGAATTAATGTGGAGTGGGATATTAAATCGTTTATTGACCAGGCCTAGTAGGAACGATTTTTTTCCATTCTTTTTAATTTTTTCAATTTTTTTTTTCCAGTTTTATTTATTTATTATTTATCGCAATACTTGAATAGTGTCAGCTTTACTAGTATAGATAATTGTCATATAATCTATATTTTTTGTAACTATATATGTAACTGATGACCCTAATTGGAAGTTCATCCCTGGTTATGGGTCTAACTAGGGTCAAGTCACGTATTGATTGGACCTTTTATTTTGACTTTTTTTTATAGAGGATATTTTCTTGATATAAATATTTTTTATATATTTTTTGTTATATTTGTATATGTGTATTTTAATTTATCATGCCCCTAGAATGTTAACTTTTCTATTATTACTTAAAAACTTTTTATTTTTTTTTTATTTTCATGATTTAATTGTCACTAATGTAGGGTCTTTTTGCTTTTGGCTTGGCCAATTGTTCCGCTTTGTGCTGGCGGGGAGCGAGCCAATGGATGATCTTTCTGTTGCGTGCTTTACTCACACTGAGGCTTGGTTGCTGAGTTGTGAGTTGCGACATTTGCGGCGTAATCACGCCACGAAAGATCATGTCACATGACCATTCCCACATTGAAGCTTGGATTGCCTTCTGCGGTACGCCGTGACGCGGCGTTGGAGCGTAGTGACGTCACGAGGAAGCTTGAAGACGAGGCTTGGCTCCGTTTTCTTGCGGCCTCGATTTTCTTTTATATATTAGCACTTTTTAAATGTAAATGTGTAAGCAATTTACATTTTACCTTTATTAGGGCTTCTCAACTACTGTTATCATTTAATTAATGATGTTGAATTGAATGTTTCTCTGGTTCAACCACCCGGAAGTGATATGACTCAGTTACACTTCCAGTGCCATGGAACTTCCAGTTTGGGGTCATTAGCCCTTTATAAGCGGTAGTGTTTGTGGGGTCTGCACCCCAGATGACGGCTTTTTAGCAGAAACGCGTCGGGTGGAGCCACTTCATATACCGCTGTTTGCTCTTAATATGCCCTTGATGACTTTTAACATGTGAGTTTAATTTTTTATCTATTTAATAAAATACGTTTATACGTTATCACGCTATGCAGGTTTTTCATCTATTTTCGCATGGTATGTGAATACCTGTTTGTGGCCCCCCATTAGAGCATTATCCTTATGCCGCTGCCTGTGATCGTTGGTGCCAAGCTGCTGTCCTGACCTAGGATCCATCGTGGCTGTCCAAGGAGATGTACCCTTCTAGCCAGCTGGTTTAAAAGCCTTTGCGACTTGGGTGGCATAAGCCTCCCCGAGTCACCATCATCTGGTAAGCCTCCTAAGATCCTTGGTGGTGGCTTCTTCACTATCCCAGTTTCTTCTGAAGAGTTGATGTTTACTAATACTTGTCCTGGTGTTCGAGGATTTTCTTTACTTCTTTGGACTTTAATATATATTAGTTTTCACTAACATATAACTGCCGCCTATATTCAAATAACATATTTTTAATTGTGTATTTGGCACTTCAATTCACATTGGTTACCTCTTTCCTATTTATAATTTGTGACAGACCTAGCCGGGAAAGAGACTTTTGGAGGGGACTGTATGCTAGCCTCTTGCCGATCGATCGGGGGCCCTTGCATTTGGGGGAACGGTGCTCTTTGTGAGCTGTATGTCTGGGGACCCTGGATTTGCCATATTGGAATAGTGGCTGATTCATAATGCTGGGACAGATACTGTTAGGAGATGCTGATGTAAATTCCAACACCTGTCTGTCTATTGTCTGCTAAAATGTGTATTGTAAATAAGTCTACTATGGGATCTAAGAGTCATTAGATCCCCATTGTTATTTGTGTTAATTAACTCTGCTATTGTGTGAAGAAGAGTCTATGTTGATTGTGATAATGTTGATTGGATTTTCTGAACTACAAGACGGCCAGTCTTGCCTAACGGTCATGTCTGAGTCATCTAGGCTGTCTAAAGGGATTAGTTAATTAGCTCATGTTAATTAGGTTAATTAGGTTACAGTTGTATTGTTAGAGTAATATGAGCAGGAGGTCTGCACCTCCACTTTGAGTGTATAAAAGCCTGTATTTTGTCAATAAAGATAGATTCCTGGTTGAACTTACATACAGCCTGCCTGGTGTTTGTTCTGAGCTATCACAACTGGGCTAGAACGGCACATAGCTGTAATTCTAATCCCGGAGCATTGGATGACCGAGCAATCAGATGGTGCGATCTGCAATCTGATTCAATAGCTGCAGAGGAGTGTCGGGAGAGTGGAACCGAGTGAGCAAGGGGCTCGTTACATAATTGTACCACTAGTATGCACATGTATACTGTAATATATATTTTGCACAGGGTATGATCATATCATATCTATATATATCCCTTTAATTGGGATTTCTTCACTGATTTATTATTTCAGGATTTATTTTTGTTTTTTACAACTCTTGATATTAGGATTGTGACACTGATTTCATTATTTGTAAGTTTATTCAGGTTTTATAGCGCCACACTTTTATATTTTCAATTGGTTCGGGTGCAGGCGTCGGCATCTTGGGTAAGGTAAACCAGTAATGAAGCCTTCTAGCTTCACAGCCGGCTTCCTACTGCGCATGCGCAAGTGGTCCCACGCTTTGAGAATTGACCTGCAGTTTTCTGGGACCTGTGAGTGTCCCAGAAGGCAGCGTGGGGGAAGGGGCAGAACATCTGTGGCGTCACTAACATATCTCCCAACTGTCCCTGATTTGGAGCAACGTCCCTCTGTCCCTCTTTCCTCCTCATTTGTCCCTCATTTTGGTCTAATCTATATAGTTATACATAAAATGTACTCTTTATCTTTCAAATAGTGTTTCCCAGTGCTAAACCTTTCATCTAGTTTCTAAATTGCTGCATTTGTAAATTTTAAAAGCCAATATATAGGAATAGTAGTGTAAAAAAAAGCACTTGTGGATTTAATTAACCTTATTTTTGGTTAATTCTGCTTTAAGGGGGCGTGTTCTATGGCTACATACATGTGCTAGTAAGTGTCCCTCATTCCCATCTCAAAATGTTGGGAGGAGGTGTGCACTAGGGTCGGTGTCACTTGGTACGGAAAACATGGTGTCCAGCAAGGAGAGAGATGGGGGAGATGGAAAAGCACAGGAGGCACAGCAGACGGCGGAATTGTCATTTATTTGGGGGGGGGGGGGGGGTGTTCAGTGTATTCGTAGATTTTAGGGTTGTCCCGATACCACTTTTTTTAAGACCGAGTACCGATACTTTTTTTTCAAGTACTCACCGATACTGATAACCAATGCTTTTTAAAATGTCATGTGACAGTGGCACTAATATGCAGCACTGATGAGGTGGCACTGATGGGGTGGCACTGCTCAGAAGGCACTAATACGCAGCACTGATGGGCACTGATAGGTGGCACTGATGAGGCGGCACTGAAGGGCACTGATGGGGTGGCACTGATAAGGAGGCACTAATATGCACCACTGATGGGCACTGAACTGATAGGTGGCACTTATGTGCACTGATAGGTTGCACTGATGGACAGCACTTATGGGCAATGATAGGTGGCACTGATGGGAACTGATAGGGGGCACTAAAATGCAGCACTGATTGGCAATTGCGGGCATAATAATGAATGATGAGATTGATAAGACAATAATGATTCAAAGGAAGGATTTTGCAATGCTAGCAAATAAAAATGCTGCAACGCCCACCTTGGTACACCCTGCACTTGGCCGCAGTAAGCCTGTGTTTCATCAGATTTGGCGACCCGTCAGAATGTATAACAGAAGTGACGTTTTGTCTCCACCATCTTGCTACACCCCGCACTCCTCCACAATAAGGATACACTGAGAAGGGGGAAAGCGGTCATCTTGTTACACCCACCAGAGTTTTGCATTTTACACTTATCTTTAACAGTAAACTGAGGTTATATAATGAAATACAGTACTTAAAACTCCGTATGAATCTTTAGATGTTGAATTTTAAAAGCAGCGAACTTCTGTCAGATTAGCAAACCTTAGAGATGAGCAGGCTTGCCGCTGCTTTTAAAATTCAGCATGTTACCAGTGGGTTGGGCTGGGTGTAACAAGATGTCTGCTGCAGCCTTGTGACTGCAGGCTTACTGTGGCCGAGTGCAGGGTGTACCAAGATGGGTGTCGTGGTGTTCAACTGCTGACGGAGTCAGGGAGCATCACTTCCTTTACAAAATGAGATGGCCCGGGTCGCCAATTCTGACAGAACATGTGGCTCTGCCTAGCTCTGAAGAAGTTCCATGAAGTAAGGGAACGAAACATGTAAGCTGTTTTATGCTGGGAGAGCACCCCCGCCATGCCCCCCCCCCCCCCGCAGCCTACACTGATATATGTAGTATATATATGGGTACTGAACCGCTACCTGACTTATCTATTTGGACACGGATCTAACTTTTTCTCAAACTAATTTCCATGGATCAGACCAGCAGCAGGTGTCACGGAATGGAACACAGCCCTGCTGATCAGCTAAGCAGCCCAGGTGAAGAGGCACCTATGCTTTGCTTTTACATATGGACATATTGGAACATCGTTTGGATATACATACCATACAGATCTGCATCCAGGTCGTTTATCTCGGAGGGACATCCATGTTAATCTACCATCAGGGAGTAACCCTGTTTTTTTTGCATATACCCTTGTCTCACTAGCTACAATATAAGGAGGACATACAGCTATCAATTGTGTATTGGAATTGTGTCCTCATCTAGCATCCATTCAGCTATGAAGACATACTGTCTTATAATAGACTCCCCAGCATATGGGTATAGTGCATATCTATTTAGTCACATGTCCCCATTTGTGTGGTTACACATCGTTTTCATGTCTAAAATAACACAGGAAGAGAACTTTGGATTGATTTACATATCAGGATACTAATTTCTACCAGGTGGAATCAGGCCCCTCTGTTTTCTCCTATTTTTTACCACCCATTTCTCCTTTTGACTGATTGACTGCAGATACCATGGCTAGCCATTGAGCTGTTTGTGTCTGGGAACAGCGTGAACACTTAGTGCATTTGCATTATCACGCTGTCCCTTCAGGAACTGTAGGGTTTAGCCTGTAATCTCAGGTAGTAGGGGGTTTCATAGGTGCTATAGGGGTGTGCTACTTATTGGGGTAGGGAGGAACCTCCCCGGCCTGCGGGCTTCCTCGCTTTTCTATGAGGGATCATATACTGTTTACAGGGAGTATTTAGACAGATCGGTGGGATTCCCTTTACAGGTATTCCCACCATATCTGTCTTTTCGGGGTGGTTGTGTACACATTTTTCTGTGTTCAGCTTTGTATAGCTAATAAAACCTTTTTGTAGTTTACTCTGTTTGGTGTGCCTTGGTCATTTAGTTTTTTATTTTTTATTTATTTCTTCTTCATATGCTGTGTCCTGCGCCCCAGCCCCGGCCAGCTTACCTTCCGACACCACTGCTGCCAGCCTGTGGAGGACACACTCTCTGCCCACTGACTTCTGTGAGCGAGCGACGCCACCTCTTGGTTCCCATTTGCACAAGTACAAGTACAAGTACTTGTGCAAGTGCTCAGTATCGGCCAAACTCCAGCTCACACTTTATTTTCAGTTACAGCTGTTTTTTTTTTTTCTTTTGGAATAAAGGTTTTACATGAGTAAAATAAAGCTGATCATTTTAACCATCCCTGCCAGTGTTAAATGGTTTGTCTCATCCATGTAAAATGATGCATTCTGCTGGAGAGCTTGTACTTGTAAAAAAACAACAGACATGCTGGCTGGATCACCACCCAATTTCCGCCTGCTGGCTGTCAAATGACGGCTGGGCGGTGTGGCTCTCGTTCTGGGTGGACGTTATATGACGGCCTCCCAAAACAACCGCTCTTGCGCGCCCCCGGGGGCGCGCATCGCAGCGATTGGTGGTGCGATGTGTCAGTCTGACACACCGCTACACCGGTCTTGGTAAAGAGCCTCTGATGGAGGCTCTTTACCATGTGATCAGCCGTGTCCAATCACGGCTGATCACAATGTAAACAGGAAGAGCCTTTGATCGGCTTTTCCTCACTCGCGTCTGACAGACGCGAGTAGAGGAGAGCCGATCGGCTGCTCTCCTGACAGGGGGGTCTGTGCTGATTGTTTATCAGTGTAGCCCCCCCTCGGATGCCCACCCAGGACCACCAGGATGCCACCGGGACCACTAAGGATTGGCACCACCCTGGACCACCAGGTATTCCACCCTAGACCACCAGGGAAATGCCAATCAGTGCCCAGGCAGCTGCCAATCAGTGCCCATCCCCAATGCCTGCCAGTGCCATCAGTGATGACTATCAATTACATCTATCAGTGCCACATATCAGTGCCCATCAGTGCCCATCAATGCTGCCTATCAGTGCCCAGCAGTGCCACCCATAAGTACACATCAGTGCAGCCTTTCAGTGCTCATCGGTGTCGCCTATCAGTGCCCACCAGTGCCACCCATGAGTGACCATCAGTGCCACCTATCAATGCCCATCAGTGCTGCATATCAGTGCCACCCATCAGTGTCTCCTACCAGTGCCGCCTATCAGTGACCATTGTCAGTGCCGCCTTATCAGTGCCCGTCAGTGCCACCTTATCAGTGCCCATCAGTGAAGGAGAAAACTTACTTATTTAAAAAAAAATTATAACAGAAACAAAAGAAAAACTTTTTTTTTTCAAAATTTTAGGTCTTTTTTCATTTGTTTAGCAAAAAATACAAACCGCAAAGGTGATCAAATACCACCAAAAGAAAGCTCTATTTGTGGGAACAGAATGATAAAAATTCTGTTTGGGTACAGTGTATCATGACCGCGCAATTGTCATTTAAACAGCGACAGAGACAAAGCTGAAAATTGGCTTGGGCAGGAAGGGGGTGTAAGTGTCCTGTATTGAAGTGGTTAAAATAGAAGAAAGAAAGCCTAAAAAGGAAAACGAATGCAGCCGTCACATCTAAGAATTGGTAAGCTGCAATATAATAAATGTTTGCTTTTTGGGTTGAATACTGCTTTGAGGGACAAATCTGTACTTTTGCTGCAAAATGACTCATTCTTTATGCTAACATGTTACTGAAATGAGTGAACTGCTGCATGTCCAAGCACTCTTGGGTACGCATTCCCTTTCGCAGACTGTGTGACCGTAGTTACCCCCCCCCCCTTCCCCAGTTGTACGCAGGTGCCGGGAGCCGCGGCGGCCCTTTGTTAGTCACACCAGTAACGGCTCCAGCGGAAACAACAGGCTCGGTGTACAGAGCTGTGAAAAGCATCCGTCGGAGCTGGTCTCATTGGATAGTGTAAGGAATAAAGGAGCCTTTAATCAGTGTCAGGCCTGGAAGTGGCGAGGACGGATCTCACCAATAATTCAGGAAAGTCGGGTTCAATTTATTTAATTTGTTAATGACTGTTTTCATCCCCATTAATTGCTCGGCTGCCTGAGACGTTCTCCTTATCTCGGTGTGAATTTTAATTGCAGGCTGTCTGGCCCTCTCGTAATTAGCACCTTGGCGAGCCGTCTAATTCACCGCTTAATTGTCAGCTCTTAGATGCTTCGTACTCCGCGTAAAACTGACAAAACAAATCTCACAGGAGGGAAAAGGGTGACATTTATCAAAGCCACTTTCAAGATGTTTTTTTTCCTGCTCCTTTGTGATGACAGCTGGCGGTGACATCGGTGACAGCGATATAAAAATACTGAAGACGTAATAATGGGACTCCACTGGAAGGAGTGACGCTCTGGCATGGTGTGTCCTTGGACCTGGCGGAAATTGTGAATTGTACAGATTCGTTTGAAATTTACACCCAGGTCACAATCATTGGGTCTAACAATTACAGGGGGTGACAATATGTCTATACAGATCACTAAACAATCCATTATAGATTTAATTTAAAAAAAAGGAGTTTGTCATACACTGTTCAATATGATTGTTCAATCTCCTTAGAAGTCAACATACATGTTACAATGTGATTGCACAATCTCCTTATGATGCGGTGATGCGGTGTAGGGGGTGTGCACTGCTCCCACTGTGATTGGACACCGCAGGCCGCCGATCGTTCAGAGGGGAGACAGTGCAGCAGTCTGCCTATGTAAACAAGGCAAACTGCTTATCTGTCAGGGAGCAAAAGAGAGACCCTGTGTTTCAGTGTATCCATCCCCTGCAGTTAGTAAGCACCACCCAGGGACACACTTAACCCTTTGATCGCCCCTGGTGTTAATCCCTTCCCTGCCAGTGTCATTTATACTGTGACAGTACAAAAAATAAAAACCGCAGAGATGATCAAATGCCACCAAAAGAAAGCTCTATTTGTGGGAAAAAAAGGACATAAATTTTATTTGGGTACAGCGCCACATGACCTCGCAATTGTCAGTTAAAGCAACGCAGTGCTGTATCGCAAAAAATGGCATGGCCAGGAAGTGGGTAAAACCTTCCGGATCTGAAGTGGTAATAGAGGCTCAGTTCTACTGAGTTAGGTGAGGAAGAGCAAGTGGATGTGGACTGCTGGTGGAGGTTCATCTACATTAACCCCCCACCCCCAAATCAAGGTTACAATCGGAAGCTGACATACATGAACAGGCTGAGGATCTGATACAGAGGACAGACAGATGAAGACATTTGGGTGGATTTACTGGAAAGACAAACAGACTATTTTTTAACAGTTGCACTCACTTTCCCCAGAGCTTAGTAAATGTAGGAAAAGCTCCGCTATTTTTCATCGTCCATTCATGTGAGGTCAAAAATGTTGTTTTTTTTAATTTTCTGATTGGGTCTTGTCACATCTATCCCAACGCAGGTTATCAGACACTATAGCTGGCTACTGTGTTCTTCACCTACAGCAGCCCCATTTCCCATAAGACAAGCAGGCTTACCGGTACTCGGTTGCCCCCAGGACTTATACACAATGCTATAGTGCCTGGCCATCATGCCAGGGCAGGCGCGAACTGAGCAAAGCAAACAGGTACTTGCAAGCGAGCAGACTGGTAGGGTGGTTCTATGACAGTCCAGGTAAAAAGCAGGCTGAATTCAGGGAATAGTCCAAAATCCGGTCCAAGGTCATACACAGGGAAATCCAAAATCTAACAGATCAAGGCAGACAGACAGGGGGGCTTGATCAGGAATTCCACAAGTATCACTCTCTATCACAAGCACGTGAGTGAGGGTTTGGCTGGCTTATAACAGGCCTGGTCTCCACCCAGAGACTGATCACATTAATCACTTTGCAGGAGGACAGACAGACAGGGAGAGTGCCATAGCCAAAACCCTGATGCTGAATCAGGAGCAGGAGCACTAGACTTTACAGCGAGAAACTTTACACACATTTACTAAGCTCTGGGGAAAAGAATGCAACCGCACTTGCAAAGTGCACAGTCTATTTGCCTTTATTAAATCTACCCCATTGCAAGAGCTATCTAGGAACGTCCAGGTCACATCACCTCCAGGCAGCCTGGGAATGGATTTCCCAGCCCCTGCAGACACTAATATGTGTTTCCCTAATGCTCTGTTATAGTCATGATTTCTTGCAACCTCATGTAATATCTCTGCAGTCCACAACTGTCTGCTGATACATGTCCTCGGTCTCCAACAACTCCTATAGCACGTTTGCAGTCTCTGACCATCTCCTGTACCATGTTCGCCATCGCTGACCATTTCTTGTATTATGTCCACAATCTCTGAACATCTCTTGTATCATGCCTTTACAGTCGTTGACTATATCCTATTGTACGTCCGCTGTCCCTGATAATGAATATTTATTTAATTTAATGTACGACCCTTTAGTAATGCTGGGGGCCACACTATATCAAGAAAGTTGACCACCACTGGCAGCCCTCAAATTTTCCACTTGCATTTTGCGAGTGAAAAATGAGGGATGGCAAGCGTTGGCTGCCTGGGAGCGAGGGGGCAAGCACTGCCGGCAGGTGGGGTTGAATGGGAGCCCTTCTCCCAGTGATTGCCAGAGGAAGAGAGAGTCAGCCAGATAAACAGAGCACTGAACATCGCTGTAGAAACTTTCATTTCAATTGCCGCTTGTTCCCCTCACTCGCTGTCACATACAGTACTGCCTCCTGGCCCGGGTACTTTAATAGAACAAATGAAAGCTGTTACAGTGATGTTCCTCGGTGCTCTGATGATCTGGTAGGCAATCCTCTTCCTCTCCCCTCCTGCACAGGTAGGTTGCATTGTTGGGCACGGGTAGGCTGCATTGATGGACACGGGTAGGCTGCATTGATGGACACGGGTAGGCTGCATTGATTGACACAGGTGAGGCGGCATTGATGGACACAGGCGAGGCTGCATTGATGGGCACAGGTGAGGCTGCATTGTTGGGCACAGGTGAGGCTGCATTAATGGACACAGGTGAGGCTGAATTAATGGACACAGGTGAAGCAGCATTGATGGACACAGGTGAGGCTGCATTGTTGGGCACAGGTAGGCTGCATTGAAGGACACAGGTAGGCTGCATTGTTGGGCACAGGTGAGGCTGCATTGATGGACACAGTTGAAGCAGTATTGATGAACACAGGTAGGCTGCATTATTGGGCACAGGGGAAGCAGCATTGATGGACACAGGTAGGCTACATTGTTGGGCACAGGTGAAGTTGCATTGATGGACACAGGTAAGTTGCATTGTTGGGCACAGGTGAAGCAGCATTGATGGATACAGGTAGGCTGCATTGTTGGGCACAAGTGAGGCTGCACTGATGGGCACTAATAAAGTTGTTGTTAATATTTATTTTTATAACCTAATCCTTAATGTATAACTTAATTCTGCATAAAACATTTAAGTGTCATTTCATGAGATACTTTATGAGGGCGTGTTTAGGGGCGGAATTAGGGGCGGGGCAGGGTAGGGGTTGGGTGGGGCAACTGGTAACCCCTGAGGCCTGGCTAGTAGCTCAGGACTTAAAATTTTGAGCCCTGACCACTGGTATATATTGAAATCTATGCTCCGCCACCCCCTCCCATAAAGTTCTCTATAGTATGAAGTGATGACCGTCTGTGACAGTTTCTACTTTAAGGGACTCTGGACACAGCCCCAGACATTACACACAATGTGGTTCAATCCAACAATGGTCCTCCTTGTCCTCCATTATTAGATGCTCCCTCAGCCTCTTTATGTGGTCAAAATGCTGAGTGCTGGGATAGAGAGGATAGAAATCTGCAACCATCTCTCTCTTGTCTTCTATAAACGGCAAAGAGACAATCTGGCAATTGGCCATAACCTGGTCCTTAGCCAGTAGTATCAAGTGTGATCATCGTATATTCAGAAAAATATAGAGGTATGTGTGACGGAAAGGGGGGATACACAGGATGATGCTGCCCATACCCCGCCCTGGGACCAGTAGTATCAGGTGTGATCATTGTATAGGTGTGATCTTTGTATAGTCAGATAATACAGAGATATGTGTGTGACGGGAAGGGGGGTATATACAGGATGATGCTGTCTATTAATCAGAAGCAATGGCGGCTGGTGACAATTATATGGAGGGGGGGGTGTGGCAAACAGTGCACCTTACTATCATGTCTGATAATTGTGTAATACAAAGATGATGGGGTACATGAGATGAAGCTGTCCATACCCCGGCTATGGGGCTGCCTTGACCACAGTATCAGGTGTGATAATTATATGTTAGGATAATAAGGAGTTGTGGAGTAATGGGGGGTTACATGGGATGATGCTGTCCATGACCTGATAGCAGTATCAGGTGTCATAATTGTTTAATACACGGGTGTGAGTGATAGGGAGGTTCTCATGCTGCCCATACCTTAACCATAGAAATAGATTAAATAATTGTATATTCAGGTAATAGGAAGATAGTATGTGAGTGATGGGTGTGTGGTACACGGGGTGAAGCTGACCATACCCCAGTCTTGGGGCCACCCCAGCCATAGTATTAGGTATGATAATTGTATTTTCAGGTAATACAGAGATGTGCGTGATGAGGAGTGGTGTGGAATGGGTACACATATTGAGGACATTAATTATTCTGGTGAGTTTGTTCACACATTGCATTCATTATCACCCCACTGAAGGTGAGGCTACACAACATATGGTGGGTCGGTGTGATAAGAGGGTGTTTTATGTTTTACTTCACTTATCACAATAATTGTATGAAATGGTGGTAACATGAAGAATGTGTGATATGGCTCATACGGTCTGATAACAGCAAAACATATACACAACATGAGAGTGAGATGCCGGTCTGCCATCTTGTACTGTACAGAGATCAGAGTCCACCTGCTTCATCTGTATCCCCCTTCCTTATACTGCAGCACATTTATCCTGTATGTAGACAGGTCCTTACAACTGTTCTTGTGCATGGTAGCCTCATTTTTTTTTCTGTCTGCTGCATCCTTAGCTCCATATGCTTCCAAGACAAGAGCCAAATATGACATCATGAAAACCTACAGGGCATTTCTAGAAGTGTGACCCCTAAAATGGCCCCAGTTAACTTGCACCGCAATAAGGCTAAGCCCCATTACACTAGTCCACACAGTATCAATGAAGATAGCATCAACTTTGAAAGCATGAATGTCATAAAAGAAACATCATATTTCATAGTAATAGTAAAGTAGAAACATTGGTATTTCTTAGCAATAGATAAACAATGTTCCTAAATGCACCCTATACATACAGCCCCAATAGCGGATGCGGGTATGTGTTACTGGCAAAGGGATACCCCTGGAGGTGGCTGTAAAGTACCTGGCACCTAATTGTCAATGTTGGCCAGCTTCAATTGGGGCCCTTCTGTCGGTGGTGCACATGTAGCTGCCCCTTTAAGACTGTACACAAAGGAGGGCTGTTGAGTAAAGGCAGTCTCAGTAAGCAATACTTGTGGGCAAAAAGGGGTTAAGCGCAATAATTCTGCTCACCACTCCTTGTACACAACAGATCAAGTCCAGTTTACTAAGCGATTAGTTGTTCTAGAAGTCTCAGTCCTCAGGATTGGCCCCTCATGATCAGATTGTTGCGATCAGGTTCTCTCTGAGGTGGTGGCACAGAGCAACAGGTTTCCCCAGCTTGGGTCTCAAGGCACAGCAGCTCTGTCTCTGGCTGATCCTCTCTCTAGTCTTCACAGGCTCTGTCCTTATGAATGCCAGGCATAGACCCCAGCAAGGCCTGCCTCTGTTCTCTCCCCACACGGGTCTGCCCAAGCTCAGCCAATTTTGCCCAGGAAAAACACTGTATCTCTCCTCCTCTGTAAGCAGGAAATTGTGTGCCTGTAGTTCTGCAGCCATTAGTCTCCATTCACTTGTTTTGAGCAGTGCCCTTTTAAGGACTACAAATCCCATGATCCACTGCTGCACAGCAAGTCCTCTCTCTGATGGTCCAATTGGTTCAAGGTCTCCTGCTCTCTCATTGGCTCAAGTCCACTGCTAGAAGGGAGGGGGGCAGGAACTCGCATAGCAGGGAAGCTAAGGGTGAGAGGCAGCCGCTGCAGAACAATGACGATGGGGAGAAGGAAGTGAAAGGAGAGAGGCACATGCACCTGGCAACACCCTCTACTACATATTTATCCCTCCTTATTTTATTCACACACAGCCATGGACAGAAGGTGGATTCCACCAGATTATGGCCGACTCTTCGCTAGATGCTGCTTACATTTACAGTGGAATGGTCCTCAAAGTGACTTGTGCACACTCCAGGTTCCCATCAGGAGAAATGTTTCTGTGTCTTACCATGCCCTCTCTTACACTGATTTCTGAGGGGCAGGCTCAATCTTTATTACCACCTATGTGTGTGCGGATAGATTTGCGCTGTTTGTAATGGCTAGTTTGTGCTCAGACTGCTCAGAAGCTGGGTGTGTTCTAATGTTTTGCTGCAGGCACTATACCTTTCAAAAAGTTATGTTTTATTCCAAGAGGCACCAAGCAAGAGAAGCAGAGACTAGGCTTCAACCAGTGACATTGTTGAATTCATTTTCAGTTTTGCCTGGTGCCCATTTGTAATATTTTTCTTCCCCTTGCAGGATTGACGTCCGCCCAGATCTGTCCAGTGGGCGAAATACGGAGCTCCAAGAGCACAGCACGGACAAAGCTCTGGCAGCAGAGAGGTTAACCGAGCAGTTGGGTCAGTACCAAGTCCCGGCACAATCCATCAGACGGGGGAATCCTGATACCTGAGCTGGGATTAAGAGCTCTAATTACTCGGCATTGGCCTTAATTAGGATCCTGTAATTGGGAGCAGGTCAGCGCAGGAGCGAACAATTACTGACATGTAAACCGCGATGAGAGAGGACGATAGTGGCGGCTTCTCATGCAAATCTCGGCCCATTAGCATCTGCTCAATAGCTACTGAAACCTGAGTCCGCGCTGGATGGGGGCACCTGTCCTCCACTGACACAATCTCACTCCCTCTCAAAGGTCACCGAAATGCCAGGCTTCTCCTAAAGAGCAGCTCACTCACCGATGACAGATCTGGAGGCAATCGCCCATCATTCTCTGCTTTCAATGTGTGCCAACCCTGCCCGACCAATTAACCCTTTCCATGCTGCAGAGACAGAGGTACACACAGAAGTATACAGAGTACAGTATCACTGTAGACAGAACCCCCTGGGGCCCAGTTGGAGCCTCAGTTCCTTGCATCCCCCAATCAGAATTCATTTTTTAAAAGAGATCAGGATCGTACATACCACTGTAATGCTATATACCACAATGTAACATTGTACATACCACTGTAATGCTATATATCCCAATGTAACATTGTACATACCACTGTAATGCTATATATCCCAATGTAACATGATACCTCCACCTGTAACATTGTACATGCCCCATAACATTGTATATTCCCCTGTGACATTGTACATTCCACTGTAATGCTATATATCCTACTGTAACATCATACCTCCACCTGTAACATTGTACATGCCCCATAACATTGAATATCCCCCTGTAACATTGTACATTCCAATGTAATGCTATATATCCCACTGTAACATGATACCTCCACCTGTAACGTTGTATATCCCCTGTAACATTGTACATTCCACTGTAATTATTATTATTATACAGGATTTATGTAGCGCCGACAGTTTACGCAGTGCTTTACAACATTAGGGCAGACAGTACAAGTACAATACAATTCAATACAGGAGGAATCAGAGGGCCCTGCTCGTTAGAGCTTACAATCTAGGAGGGAGGGTCAAGTTATACAAAGGGGTAATAGCTGTGGGGGATGAGCTAATGGAGAAAATAGTGCAGTTGTTAGATGGAGGCAGGATAGGCTTCTCTGAAGAGGAAAGTTTTCAGGGATCGCCTAAAAGTGGATAAATTTGGAGACAGTCTGACAGATTGGGGTAGAGAATTCCAGAGGCTGGGCGAGGCTCGGGAGAAGTCCTGGAGGCGGATATGGGAGGAGGTGATGAGGGAGCTAGAGAGCAGGAGGTCTTGGGAGGAACGGAGATGGCGATTAGGTTGGTATTTTGAGACTAGGTTAGTGATGTAGCTGGGGGCAGAGTTGTGGATGGCTTTGTAACTTATTGTTAGTATTTTGAATTTGAATTTGAATTTAATTCGTTGGGCGAGTGGTAGCCAATGGAGGTATTGGCAGAGAGGGGTAGCAGACACTGAGCGGTTTGTAAGGTGGATGAGTCTGGCAGCAGCATTCATGATGGACTGAAGGGGGGATAGTCTGTTTAAAGGTAAGCCAATGAGGAGGGAGTTGCAGTAGTCGAGGCGAGAGATAACCAGGGAGTGACTCAGGAGCTTTGTGGTTTCATTGGTTAGAAAGGGACGTAGTTTAGAGATGTTGCGGAGGTTGAGGCGGCAAGCTTTGGAAAGTGATTGGATGTGGGGCTGAAAGGAGAGTTCAGAATCCAGGATAACACCTAGCACCCTGACATGTGGGGACGGGTGGATGGTTTTGCCATTGCTCTTGACAGAGAAGTCAGGGGAAGAGGCACGTGGGGGAGGAAATATTATAAGCTCGGTTTTGGACAAGTTGAGTTTGAGGAAGTGGTGTGACATCCATACAGATATGTCGGTTAGTAAGTTAGTGATGCGTGAGGAGACTGATGGAGTGGGTTGAGGGGTGGAGAGATAGATTTGTGTGTCATCAGCATAGAAATGATATTGAAAGCCGTGAGAGGCTATCAGCTGACCCAGGGAAGAGGTGTAGATTGAAAATAAAAGAGGTCCAAGAACAGAACCTTGGGGGACCCCGACAGAGAAGGGAAGAGGAGTGGAGGAAGTAGAATAGTAAGTGACATGAAGGTGCGTTGGGATAGGTAGGATGAGAGCCACTGAAGAGCACAGTCACGGAGACCGAGGGAGTAAAGTTTTTTGAGGAGGAGGGGGTGGTCAACTGTGTCAAAGGCAGCTGAAAGATCCAGAAGTAGGAGTACAGAATAGTGTCCGTTGGTTTTTGCAGTTAGTAGGTCATTTGTGAGTTTTAAAAGAGCAGTTTCTGTGGAGTGTTGAGGGCGAAATCCAGATTGAAGGGGATCAAGAAGGTTGTTTTTAATGAGGTGGTCACTCAGTTGGTTGTCAAGGAGTTTAGAGGAAAAGGGGAGCAAGGAAATAGGGCATAGGTTGTTAAGATTGGTAGGGTCCAAGGACGGCTTTTTGAGTATGGGGGTGACCAGTGCATGTTTTAGAGCATCGGGGAAGATGCCAGAGGTGAGGGAGAGATTGAAGATGTGGGTTAGAGAGTGTAGGATGGGGTCAGAGGGTGACCGTAGCATTTGAGAGGTAAAAGGGTCCAGGGGACAGGTGGTTAGGTGGGTGATAGAAAGGAGTTTAGCAACTTCATCTGTAGTAGTAGATTTGAATAGGGAGAGTGTCAGTTGTACCTGTTGACCTTTAAGGGTCTTAGCTGAGGGAGATACCTGTAGAATGGAGATTTCATCACGGATTGTATCAATCTTGTTTTTGAAGTGATTAGCGATTTCCTGGGCAGTGAGTAAGTCAGTGGGTGGAGGCGGTGGAGGACAAAGTAGAGAGTTGAAGGTAGAGAAGAGTTTACGGGGGTTGGATGAGAAGTTGTTAATAAGAGTTGTAAAATAGGTTTGCTTGGCAGTGTGGAGGAAAGAATAGTATTTTTGGAGGGCAGATTTGTATTGGTTGAAGTCTTTGAGAGACTTAGTCTTGTGCCACAGACGCTCAAGAGCGCGACTATGTTTTTTGAGGATTTTAGTGTCATCTGTTTGCCAGGGTTGTAGGGGTCGAGGCCTGATTCTGCGTGTAGTGAGGGGAGCGAGCTTGTCCAGGGTGGAGGACAGAGATTTATTGTAGATGGACGTGGCTTGGTTGGGGCAGGACAGAGTAATGCTATATACTGTATCCTACTGTAATATAATACAGTACCTCCATCTGTAACATTGTACATCCCCCTATAATGCTGTATATCCCACTGTGATGCTATATATCCCACTGTAACATGATACCTTCCCCCATAACATTGTACACACCTGTAACATTGTACTTCTCATTGTAATGTTATATATCTCACTGTAACATGATGCTCTCCCCCCCCCCCCCCTTAACATTGTAAATTCTGTTGTAACATTGTACACCCCCCTGTAACATTGTACATTCCCTTGTAATGCTACTGTAACATGATACTTCTCCCTTTAAGATTGTATATCCCCCTGTAACATTGTACATTCCACTGTAATGCTATACAGTATATCCCGCTGTAATGCTATATATCCCCCTGTAACATTGTACATTCCATTGTAATGCTATATACAGTATCTCACAAAAGTGAGTACACCCCTCACATTTTTGTAAAAATTTCATTATACCTTTTCTTGTGACAACACTGAAGAAATTACATTTTGCTACAATGTAAAGTAGTGAGTGTACAGCTTGTATAACAGTGTAAATTTGCTGTCCCCTCAAAATAACTCAACACACAGCCATTAATGTCTAAACTGCTGGCAACAAAAATGAGTACACCCCTAAGTGAAAATGTCCAAATTAGGCCCAAAGTGTCAATATTTTGTGTGGCCACCATTATTTTCCAGCATTGCCTTAACCCTCTTGGGCATGGAGTTCACCAGAACTTCACAGGTTGCCACTGGAGTCCTCTTCCACTCCTCCATGAGGACATCATGGAGCTGGTGGATGTTAGAGACCTTGCGCTCCTCCGCCTTCCATTGGAGGATGCCCCACAGATGTTCAATAGGGTTTTAGTCTAGAGACATGCTTGGCCAGTCCATCACCTTTACCCTCAGCTTCTAAAGCAAGGCAGTGGTTGTCTTGGAGATGTGTTCGGGGTTAATTGTGTTGGAATACTGCCCTGGGGCCCAGTCTCCGAAGGGATGGGATCATGCTCTGCTTCAGTATGTCACAGTACATGTTGGCATTCATGGTTCCCTCAATGAACGGTACAGTATCTCCCCAGTGTCGGCAGCACTCATGCAGCCCCAGACCATGACACGCCCACCACCATGCTTGACTGTAGGCAAGACACACTTGTCTTTGTACTCCTCACCTGGTTGCCACCACACACGCTTGACACCATCTGAACCAAATAAGTTTATCTTGGTCTCATCAGACCACAGGACATGGTTCCAGTAATCCATGTCCTTAGTCTGCTTGTCTTCAGCAAATTATTTGCAGGCTTTTCCTGTGCATCATCTTTAGAAGAGGCTTCCTTCTGGGACGACAGTTATGCAGGCCAATTTGATGCAGTGTGCGGCGTATGGTCTGAGCACTGTCTATTTCCCAAGGACATCCTCTGGATATGACGCTGAGCACGTGCACTTAACTTCTTTGGTCGACCATAGCGAGGCCTGTTCTGAGTGGAACCTGTCCTGTTAAACCACTGTATGGTCTTGGCCACCATGCTGCAGCTCAGTTTCAGGGTCTTGGGAATACTCTTATAGCCTAGGCCATCTTTATGTAGAGCAAAAATTCTTTTATTCACATCCTCAGAGAGTTCTTTGCCATGAGGTGCCATGTTGAACTTCCAATGACCAGTATGAGAGAGTGAGAGCGATAACACCAAATTTAATACACCTGCTCCCTATTCACACCTGAAATCTTGTAAAACCAATGCCGCATACACACAAGCGGACTTTCCGGCAGAAAAGGTCAGACGGAACGATTCCGTTGGACATTCCGATTGTGTGTGGGCTTCATCGGACCTTTTCTGTCGAAAATTCCGATGGACCTAGAAATAGAACATGTTTCAAATCTTTCCGACAGACTCAATTCCTATGGAAAAATCTGTTCGTCTGTATGTTAGTCCGACGGACCAAAAACTACGTAAGGGCAGCTATTGGCTACTGGCTATGAACTTCCTTGTTCGAAACGACCGGACTTTGGTGTGATCATGTGTAGGCAAGTCCATTTCGTTGGAACTCCGTCGAAAAGTTCTTCGGAGTTCAGGTGGACGAGAAGTCCGCTCATGTGTACGTGGCATTACGAGTCACATGACATCGGGGAGGGAAAATGTCTTATTGGGCCCAATTCGGACATTTTTACTTAGGGGTGTACTCACTTTTGTTGCCAGCGGTTTAGACATTAATGGCTGTGTGTTGAGTTATTTTGAGGGGACAGCAAATTTACACTGTTATACAAGCTGTAAACACACTACTTTACATTGTAGCAAAGTGCCATTTCTTCAGTCTTGTCACATGAAAAGATAGAATAAAATATTTACAAAAATGTGGGGGGTGTACTCACTTTTGTGAGATACTGTATCCTACTGTAACATGATAACTACCCCATAATATTGTACACCCCCTGTAATGTTATACACTATATCCCACTGTAACATGATACCTCACTCAACCTTTAACATTTTACCTCCCCCTGTAACATTGAACATCCCCCTGTAATGTTATACTGTACATCTCACTGTAAATGCTATATACCCCACTGTAACATGATACCTCCCCCTTTAAGATTGTACATCTCCCTGTAACATTGTACATTCCACTGTAATGTTATATATCCTACTGTAATATGATACTGCCCCCGTAACATTGTACACCCCCCTCTGATGTGATACAGTATATCCCACTGTAACCTTCGCCTTTAACATTGTACACTCCCCTGTAACATTGTACATCCTACAGTAACATTGTACATCCTACAGTAACACTGTACATCTCACAGTAACTTGTACAGTACCACGTAACATTGTACTTCCCACTGTAATGCTATATATATCCCACTGTAGTGATACCTCACCCATAACATTGTACATGCCACTTGTTGCACCCTCCTAGATAGGTGCTAGGAATTAGACACGTTAGAGTTAGTTGTGTTTTTGATAGGTAAATTTAGTTGCCACACTGTAGTCAGTGTGGCTGTATTGATTTGGTAAGCAAAAGCAAATTCTGCTCACTGTAATCAGTGAATCTGCAATCTGCCAGTCAGATGTTCTCAGTGTGTTCAGCTGCTGTCACTCTGGTCTAAAGCTTCCACTGTATCCAGGGAAGTGGAGATGTTTCTGGATGATAGGTGTGAAGGTAGCATGAATGAGCACATTGAGCTCTTGGTCTTTTTCAAGAGTGGATTAGTCCAGCCCAGGGGGGTATGAGGGGGGGCGCTGCCCTCCCTGGCGGAAGCGGCTGTTGCTGATACCGGGTGCTAAGGAGAGCTGACTGAGGGGAGCTGTCTGGTGAAGATCTGGTCTGGTATCCCAGGAAGCTTAGGCTTGGAGGTTGGATGGAGGCTACCAGCTGTCCTTGGGCCTTGCGAGTGCAGACGCTTGAGAGATCTTGGGAACCTTGGTGCTTCTGCTACCCCTCTGGTACTTTATAGTCAGCCGTGGGTCTATTTAAAGGGTATCCTACTCGGTCACAGACCCTCTTTTCGGTTGTGGAGGCTCAGTCCCCTCTTGGTCTCTACCCCTGAATTTGAGGAGCCAGTCTGGCAGGACATGTCCCTATATTGGGGGGACAATGCTGGATCGGCTTCTTTTGGCCCCACATGGGACGCCTCTAAGGCGTCTGTACGGGGCTCATATATCTCAAACATTGCTAAACATAGGAGGTCCTCCCGTGCTGCTCTTCTGGCCTTGGAGTCCTCTCTGGAGGTTGCTAGGGCCCAGTATTCTGCGCTCCCCACCCCGGATTCTCACGGAGTCTTGGTGGGGGCGCACAGGGCCCTGGATCTCCATAGGGTGGACGCAACGCGGACTCAGCAGTTATATCTGGCTGCCAGACTACATGAATATAGTGGGAAGATTAGTAAAATGTTAGCCTTTCTTTCTCGCACAGAATACATTGACAGGACCATATCACAGATTCAGTTGCCTGACGGCTCAATCACCTCAGACCCATTGACCATAAATCGGACGTTCAAGTCCTCCTATGAGACCCTATATGAAGCCCCCCACCCCCCGGATGAATTGGAGACATTGGGGTTTTTTGACTCCCTTCAATTTCCTGTATTGGATGACTCCCACAGCTCCACCTTAGACACTCCCTTGACAATCGAAGAGATCACTAAGGCTATTTGCTCTTTACCCCCCAATAAAACCCCTGGGTTGGACGGTTTGCCCGCAGAATGGTACAAAACCTATGCTGTGGAATTGGCACATAAACTTTTATCTCTCTTTAATCGGGCAATGGAGGAGGGAAAACTTCCCCCCTCCATGAATGAAGCCCTCATTGTTGTGCTACCCAAGCCTGACAAAAACAAACTGCTGTGTGGGTCATACCGTCCAATCTCGCTACTAAACAGCGATGTTAAAGTACTAGCAAAGGTCCTAGCCTTGAGATTACAAAAGGTCATTCTTCACCTTATTCACAGGGACCAGACAGGGTTCATACCTGGTAAGAGTACATATGACAACATTTGTCGCCTTTATATACATATTCACAGGGCTGCCACTGACAGAAGAAGCGGACTGGTACTATCACTTGACGTGATGAAAGCATTTGATAAGGTTAGCTGGTCCTTCCTTTGGGAAACTATGCATCGTATGGGTTTCAGCGTCCAATTTATTAAATGGGTGTGGTTGCTTTATACTAACCCCAGGGCAAGAATATGTACCAACAAAGATATATCGGATATGTTTAGTTTGCAGAGGGGAACCGAGCAGGGCTGTCCGCTTTCTCCACTTTTGTTCGCACTAGCCATTGAGCCACTTGCTCTGGCAAACGGAGACAGTGGGGGGCATCTGCTATGGCGAACTGTCTGAGAGGATCTCTCTATACGCGGATGACGCCTTGATTTACTTAGACGGCTCAGAACAGGCCTTTGTCTCTTTGATGGAGGTTGTGGACGAGTTTGGGAGGGCTTCCGGACTGAGAGTTGGCTGGGAAAAGTCTGTGGTATTCCCCATAGGCCCTGACAGGGATTATGCTTACCTAGCCCAGTCCAAGCTGACTATACATCATACAATTAAATATCTAGGAATACATATTCATAATAATCTATCTAGTTTCCAGACCCTTAATATCACCCCGATCATAACTCAAATGGAGACCAGGTTACGCTCCTGGGCCTCATTGCCACTAAATTTGATTGGACGCGTGAATATTTTCAAAATTATATTTTTACCTAAATTTCTCTATGTTTTTCGTGCTTCCCCAATATTTTTATTTAAGAAACTTTTTATCAAAATTAACTCACTCGTATCCTCCTTCCTTTGGCAGGGCTTGAACCCGAGAATCGCTAGAGCCTCACTCCAGGCTGCTAAACTGGATGGAGGTTTGGCCTGCCCTAATTTAAGGCACTATTTTATAGCATCACAGCTGGCCTATGTCTATAACTGGTTTCTGGAGGCCTCCTCTTCCTGCTCCACCGCTCTATTGAACGCTCTTAACGGCCCCAGGGCCTCACTAGTGGACACATTACACAGGTCCATGCCTCGAAGTTGTTCAAGGGGCTCGCCGATTGAGGTGGGCTGGCTGGCCTGGCATGAGGGTAATAAAGTAATCATTAACCAGATAGGGGTGTCCCCCAATGCTCCTCTATGGCATAATCCTAACTTTCCAGAGCTCCTGGGCCATCCAGATTCTCAGTGGTGGATAAGACTTGGTATTACCCACGTCTCTCAGATCTACTCAAACGACTCTTTTTTCTCGTTTGCGGATCTGAAGGCTAAGTGTGGTGTAACAAACAGGTTTTATTTTAGGTATCTTTCACTGCACCATGCCATCAGGGCACAATTTTCTGGTTTGTCCCTGGAGCTCACTGAATAACCTCTAGAGGTGCTTTTGTCATATCCCGATATTGGGAAAATTGTTACTACTATATATTCTCGCCTTCAGGTGGCGGGGGTTAAACCCTTTCAGATTGCTCAGCGGAAATGGGAAAAGGAAATTCCCGGGTCGTCAGAGGAGGGGTGGGAGGAGGCCTCAGAGGTGTACTTTCTGAACCTTATTGGATCAAATGACCAATATGTACAATATAAATTTATACATCAGATGCATTACACTCCTGCTAGGCTGGCCCGTATGGGATATGACTCTGCAGCCTCCTGTGTTAGGTGTGGCTTCTCAGAAGCTGGATACATGCATATGTTTTGGTCCTGCCCTGTCCTGTCCACCTTTTGGAGGGACTTATTTTCCTTTTTTGAAAACACACTACAAATAAAGGTGCCCTGCACCCCGGAGGTTGGACTATTGGGTGTGCTGAACGATTTCATACACAGGACTCATACCCGAACTCTTGTCCGTATAATACTGTTTTATGCCAGAAAATTAATTTTGATGCAATGGAAGAATGCAACTGCCCCAGATATTCAAGTTTTGTATCTTATGATGAATAAAGTTATACCAATTTTTAAACTGGTTTATAAGGGTAGGGCCTGCCCAAAAAAATTTGCTAAGATCTGGCAGCCCTGGCTTGATATAGCAGACTCCTTTTGGAAGGACACTCCACTCTCACAACAATAACTTTGGATGGTGGGTCGTTTGTGTACCTGGAGGGACGGTGTGGTGGAGGCAGGGTGGGACAAGGTTTGCCTTTTTGTGTGAATGAGTATAGATGGGTGCATGTATGGTGTGGATGTTGAGTTCATGGAAATATCCCTGCTGTATATAGCATTGTGATTTTAGGTTGTGGTGTCCTACGAGGTCCACACTCATTACCCTTATGTGACCAGTGGTATACTTCATTCCTCCGTTGAGGAATCGGTAAATATGATGTATAACTATAACAGTTGGCCCCCGTTGGGCTATTGCACTTACTTTTATATTTTGTAAAAGAGATTTGTTTATGGATGCATTTGTACTATCTGAACCTGTAAACTATTTTCTAAAAAAAAAAAAAAAAAAAGGGTATCCTGAAGAGCTTTGTCCACCTAATTTCCTACTTAAAGTGACTCTGCTCTTGTGCCACTACTATTACTAAGCTGAAGTCTACAGTTTGTTCCAAGCCCAGACTTCAATATAGCTTATCCTGAATAGCATGTCCTCAGTTGTACAGTACATAGCTCTTGTTTTTGGAGTATCCGACCACTACCCTGAACCCTATCCAAGTTTTCCAAAAATAAAAACCACAAAACAACATCCCTTAGACTGGTTATTAAAGAAACGTGTGAATGAGCCGGCATGTCTGCGTATGTCGTGCTGATAGGTATATATAGTTGCCACACAGTAGGTAGTGTGGCTGTATTGTATGACAAGCAAAAGCATATTCACAGTGTTATCAGTGGTGCTGCAATCTGCTAGTTAGGTCTGCTCAGTGTGCTCAGCTGCTGCTAGTTCTGTCTTTGTCATCCTCTGTATCCTATGCAGCACTGATGAGCACTGATAGGCATTGATAGGTGGTACTTATGGGAAATGATAGGCATCACTGATGTGCACTGAAAGGCAGCACTTACTGGCATCACTGATGGGCACAGATTGGCATCACTGATGGGCAATGACTGGCATCACTGCTGGGCACTGTTGGGGCTGCACTTATAATCAGGGCAGAGGGCACTGACGATCAGTGCCCTGATTATCTGTACAGGTCTCCCCTGTGAGGAAAGGCCGCTGATCATCTCTCCTCTCCTCACACTCTGTCAGTGTGAGGCGAGGAGAGCCAATAACCGACATTTCCTTGTTTACATGTGATCAGCTGTGATTGGACACAGTGATAAGACCTCATCTGAAATATGCAGCTCAGTTTTGGGCACAAGTTCACAAAAAGGATATTGGGGAACTGGATAAAGTGCAAAGAAGGGCAACCAAACTGATAAGGGGCATGGAGGAGCTCAGCTATGAGGAAAAATTAGAGGAACTGAATTTATTTTCTCTTGAGTAGAGGAGATTAAGGGGTGAAATGATCAACATGTATAAATACATAAGGGGTCCATATAGTAAACTTGGGGGCTGATTTTCGAAAGCCGTGCTCCATCAGTAGAGGCGCACAGCGAGGCGCAATGCAAATTTTCATGTTTACGAAGCAGTCCGCCGGGAACAGAGCGCAAATCCCCCATTTACTATAGCAACGTACATGCAATTGCGTGGGTTGAACGGGTGCACCTCTAAACTTCACAATTATTTTTTTTTTTATGCTGGTTCACCTTTATGTATTTTTTAAGGAGTTTTGCACACAGGTCATGTTAGCAGCATGTTACGTTGCCAACATGTGACATGCACCTTGGTAAAATTATGTAAAAAGAGCTTCTCCTAAAAGGGCATTTAACCTTCCCCCTCTAATGCATATGTTTTCCTTGGGCTAACTTTTGCTTTTAAAGGGGAACTCCACACTCCATTCTCCAATGCTCTTGTCTCCCCCTCTAATCCCTTGGATTTCCATAGACTAACTTTTGCTTTTAAAGGGTTACTCCGCACTTCATTCTCCAATGCTCTTGTCTCCCCCCTCTAATCCCTTGGATTTTCAAGGGCTAACTTTTGCTTTTAAAGGGGTACCCCACAGTCCATTCTCCAATGCTCTTGTCTCCCCCCTCTAATCCCTTGGATTTTCATGGGCTAACTTTTGCTTTTAAAGGGGTACTCCACAGTCCATTCTCCAATGCTCTTGTCTCCCCCCTCTAATCCCTTGGATTTCCATGGGCTAACTTTTGCTTTTAAAGGGGAACTCCACACTACATTTTCCAATGCTCTTGTCTCCCCCCTCTAATCCCTTGGCTTTCCATGGGCTAGCTTTTGCTTTTAAAGGGGAACTCCACACTCCACTCCATTCTCAAAAAAGCTGTGATCTGCCTTCTCCAGTCCAAACCACATCTTTTTTCAGAGCATACAACAGGGCCAGCTAGGAAAGGGGCGAGAAGAGTGATCGCCCAACCCCCTCCTGAACCATACAAGGCCACGTGCACTAAATATAGCTGGCTGCCTTTGCGGCATGTTGGGCTCAGCCCAATACCAACCACAAAGCATCTTGTACCCACTAGTTTAAAGGGGCTTTCCACATTCCGTAAAGCCCCCTGTCTGCAGCCCCCCACAACCACAGCCAAGGGTTGTGTGGAAGAGGCCCTTGTCCCCCTGAATATGGGAACCAGGTGGTTGACTTTTGGGGTGCCCGAGCTCCTCCTGCCCCCAAGCATCCACCCCCCTTTCATGGGCTGGCTTGCTGTGTGTTTGGCTAGGGGTTTGTTAGTGTGTGGGAGGGGCACAATATTTTTTTAGCTTGGGGTGGTATTTTTCACTTGGGGGTTCTCATTTTAAGCCTTAACAGACCCAAATGGACTTGTATGTATTTGGGGGGGGGGGGGGGGGGCAGGCTATTTTTTGTTTTGGGTTAAAATCTTTCAGCTGCAATGTAGAATTGTAAGTTTTCTCTAAAGCAGTACATCTTTGAAGCAGCATTTTGGATACATGCTACAGATGCACCACTTTACAGGCAGAGTAAGCCCCCCCCAAGTTACTAACTTATAACAAATTTTGCATTTTTAAAGGCACTTCTCCTTGTTTCGTTTTTGGGGTTGCCCAAATTGGTGACATTAATATATATGTCCCTCAGGGTGGGATCTGGGCCCCCATAGCCATTTTAAGGCCAATAACTAAAAGATAAGCCAGCCAAATGGGGACTAGCAAAATTAACAAGTCAGTTCCCAAAGACTGCAATGGTATTTGTTGTATAACTTTTGCCCATGTTAGGCTCTTTGTTTGCCCCCCTGGACCGGGAGGTGTTTGTCCCAGCTGTAATTTTGTAGAATGCTAGATGATGTGCTTAATTTTGGACAGGGGGGTGGCTTATTTTGTGCTAGCTGCATTTGGGTTGGTCTGGGCATGCTCAGGGACTTTGATTTTTTTTTTGTGTGTGTGAACAGCGCTTGGATTTTTCTGGGCATGCATCCTTAACAGGTGTACCCACTTTGAAGTTCTGTCTCTACATTGGGCGAACTTGCATTTTGTGTGTTTCATGGACTGTGCATGTGTTTTCAATTGCCTCATTAGTACGCAAACCTATGTTATATAAAGCTTGCAGATAGCATTCTTTTGTGCGTGTTGTGTGTGCATGCATTTATTTATTTGGGTGTCCTTATAGAGTTTGTAACACATGTATTTTCTCTTTGTATTTTGTTTGTTATGTGTTTTACAGCAAGTTTTTTACTTTTGTTTTATTTTTTTGGGAGGGATATTTTTTTTGGGAGGGATATTTTGCCCTGAAATATTGTAACTAATAAATGTTTAAATCCTTAAGAGACTGTCCGTTTGTGGGTGCAGTCCTTTTAACTCCTGTTAATTTCCTCTGCAAAATGGTCAGACCTCAAAACCATACTCTGTTAGTGTCTTAAATTAACATAGATGTGTTTTTTGCTTTCCTTGCTCTTTTCCAAGTCCTGTTTTGTTGACTAATAAAATTTATGGCAAATTTTTGTGTTTTATGTGTTTTGTTAATTTTCATGCAACAGATTTACCAGCTGCAGCTTAACTAGGCTGATTGGCATGGCAAAACAAAATAAGGTGAGATTTGTCTAAAAGCTACTTTCCTGGTGCCTTCATGGCAGCATATGCATGGATTGTGTGTATACTGCCATGGATAGGCCCCAGGAAAGGAAAATTACATAGAGGAAAGTATTCAATTTTACATTTTAGTACAGTGGTTCTCAGCCTCAGTCCTAAAGTACCCCAGAGAGGACATATTTTGGGAATTTATCTTAGCTAAAATAGCTGGCCAAAATACCAAGCCATCATAGGCGTGCGCACAGGGTGTGCCAGGTGTGCCCAGGCACACCCTAATCACCCCATGCGCATTAGTGTTATCACTCTGTGTAGCAGTAGGAACATGGTAAAGATCTCCCTCTTACCTGCTCTGCCATAAGAAAAGTGTTTATGCTCTTCTCTTTCACTGTTCTGGCAAGGAGATCAATGTGCCGAGTTCATATATATATAGATACATACACATGCATGTGTGTTTGAGCTTAAGGGTGCACACCCTAATACAATAGGCTGCACACACCTATGCAAGCCATTGACTGTGATTTAAAGCACCTATGCAAGATGAAGGAAAACCTGCAAACATGGCCTGTTGGGGGTACTCGAGGACAGGGTTGAGAAGCACTGATTTAGAGCACGGGGCTAAAATCTAGCTCAAGACAATCCTATTCTAATTGTGGGCATTTGAGGGAAACCAAGTTAGTGTTAGAACCCCTGCTTGTCTTTTTTAGGTTGGGCTTTGTGTCCCTTTTCTCAAAATTGGCTTCACTTCCTGTCACATAGCCAAACAGGAAGTGAGGGTAAAACCCTACCAATGTCTTTCCTTGGGGACACACAGGTCAATCTAACTAGTATCTCCATTAGGCAAATTGCACTCTAGCACTTAGTTGTCTACACTCCAAATTATTAGGTATTTTGGAGTTTATTAACCACTTGCCACCCGCCGTATAGCAGGAAGGAACCATGTCTGCAATCATGTAGAAATAGAGATGCTGTTTTTTTTTATTTTCCTAGCCACAGACAGACAGAGCAGCCCGAACGGCCGAATGGAGTACGACCGCTCTGTCTGTGGCTGAGTGACAGGCAGATGTAAGGTGCTGCAAGCTGAGGCGGGGGTGGGGGCAGCCCATACTACTGTCCCCAGTCTGCTTTGGCTGCTGCATGGGCATGGGTACTTTTTTTCATCCGGTCAATTCAGCTGGGAAAGAAGGGGGTGGGCGGAGGCAGTGACGTTGTTATGAAGGGGCGGGGGTTGCGGGCCGCATCCGGGTGACACCTTTGGGCAGCGGCATCGCAAGATCCGCACACCCCACTGATCTGTGTCTCTCCCTCCCCGAAACGTTTCCCCTGGCTCTCGGCTCAGATCGGTACCCCGCCCCTCCAGCCCCCTGCACTGCAGCTCCTCCCACACTACTGTACACAGGATGGATGAGGGAGTCCATGGAGGGACACGGTGCTGTGCATATCCTGCGCTGTTCTGAGGTCTGAACAGCGTACTGTATTTGTACATGGAGAAATGCTGAGGGATCTATGGGAGGGGGGAGTACTAGCACAAGTGGAGAGGGGGGTCTGCACTGAGGGTGTTTATGCTGATCGAGGGGGGGAGTCTGCACTTAAGGGGGTCTATGCTGAGTGAGGGGGATCTGCACTGGGGGTCTATACTGATGGAAGGGGTGTATATGCTGAGGGGGTCTATGCTGATTGTGGGGGGGTCTGCACTTAGGGGGGTCTATGCTGATGGATGGGGGTCTGCACTTAGGGGGATCTATGTTGATGGCGGGGTGGCTGCACTGAGGGGGTCTATACTGATGGAGGGGGTTGTCTATACTGATGGGGATCTGTACTGAGGGGGAGGTGTCTATACTGCGAGAGGGGGGTCTGTACTGCGGGAGGGGGGTCTGCACTGAGGGAGAGGGGTCTGCACTGAGGGGAGAAGGGTCTGTACGGCGGGAGGGGGGTCTGTACTGCGGGAGAGGGGTCTGTACTGAGAGAGAGGGGTCTGCACTGCGGGAGGGGGGTCTGCACTGCAGGAGAGGGGTCTGCACTGTGGGAAGGGGGTCTGTAGTGCGGGAGAGGAGTCGGTACTGAGGGAGAGGGGTCTGTACTGCGGGAGGGGGGTCTGTATTGCAGGAGGGGGGTCTGCACTGCGGGAGAGGGGTCTGCACTGCACAGTTCATCTGGGGTGTTTGGGGTGTTTGCTTTCTTTGGGGTGTTTGCTTTCCAAAATGGGGTCATTTTGTGGGTAATTCCACTGTCCTGGTGCTCAAGGACCATCAAAAGTGTGATAAGTAGGAATGAAATGAGATATGTAATTTATGTAATTCTAGAACGCCTGAAGGTACTACTTCAATGTTGGGCCTCTGTATGTGACCAGGCTGTGTAAAAGTCTCATACATGTGGTATCGCCATACTTGGGAAGAGTAGCAAAATATATTTTGGGGTGTAATTTCTGCTATATACATGCTATGTGATAGAAATATCTTATAAATTGACAACTTTGTGTAAAAAAAAAATGCGTTTTCATTTTTTTTCCACATTTTCCAAAAACTTCTGGAAAACAATGAACTGTTCAAAAGACTCATTATGCCTCATAGATTATACGTTGGGGTGTTTGCTTTCCAAAATGGGGTCATTTTGTGGGCGTTTCCATTGTCCTGGTGCTTTGCAGGGCCTTCAAAACTGTAATAGGTGGTTGAGAAATGAGATGTGTCATTTATGCTCGTAGAACGCCTTCAATGTTTGTCCTTTGTATGTGGCCAGGCTGTGTAAAAGTCTCACACATGTGGTATCACCATACTTGGGAAGAGTAGCAGAATGTATTTTGGGGTGTAATTTGTGGTATGCATATGCTGTGTGTGAGAAATAACCTGATAATATGACAATTTTGTAAAAAAAAACAAAAAAAATCTTCATTTTGCAAAGAATTGTGGGAAAAAAATACAACTTAAAAAAATTCACCATGCTACTTACTTAATACCTTGGAATGTCTACTTTCTAAAAAGTGGTCATTTGGGGGGTATTTGTACTTTCCTGACTTGTTAGTGTCTGAAGAACTGAGATACACCTGATGTACTGAAGGCCTGATCAGATGTGATCATTTTTAAGTGATTGGCACCATAGTTTGTAGACTCTATAACTTTCACAAAGACCAAATAATATACACTAATTTGGGTTATTTTTACCAAAGATATGTAGCAGTATAAATTTGGGCCACAATTTATGAAGAAAAATTACTAATTTGCAACATTTTATGACAGAAACAAAGAAAAAGGCGTTTTTTTCCACAAAATTTACGGTCTTTTTTTATTTATAGCACAAAAAAAAAAAACCCACTAGTGATTAAATACTACCAAAAGAAAGCTCTATTTGTGTGAAAAAAAGGACGCAAATTTCATATGGGTAAAGTGTTGCATGACTGAGTAATTGTCATTCAAATTGTGAGAGCGCTGAAAGCTGAAAATTGGTCTGGGCAGGAAGGGGGTGTAAGTGCCCTGTATTGAGGTGGTTAAGATGGTCAAGCACTATGCAATCTGATTGGCCAATATCTGTCCAACTCAATATTTAGGCAAAATAAGTAATAGGAAGACGCACTTGAACAATTAATTCAAATTATAGGAAATCAATCAGGCTCTTGCACTAAATTTAATTTATTTAAGATCTAACTGATTGCAGTGTATGGTCACCTTTGAAGATCAAGATCTGAGAATAATAATTTATTGGGTTTAGAAACACTTCTCTGTTCTTTGTAATGTATTGAAAGATTTGGATAAAAATAGAAAAAAACACATTTCAAAGATTTATTAGAAGTGATAGGAATGAGATTAGCATCAAAAGGGTTAATTAACTGAGAACACCTACTAATTGCCTAACAAGACACATCCAATGAGATGAAATTAACCAATTGTATTGGGCGTGCGCTATTATCAATGAGAAAACTGCAGTTACCCTAGCGACAGTTGCAGTTTACATACGCGGGTATTTATTATTAGCGCTTTAAAGTGTGCCGGTTCGCACGTTCGGTTAATGACTTTTCCAGCGCACTAATTAATGTATGAACTGGCGCAACGCATTCATCTTAGTAAATCACCCCCTTGGTGTTGAGTTATTCACTTTAAGGTCATCACAGAGGACAAGGGGGCACTCTTTACGCCTAGAGGAAAAGAGATTTTATCTCCAAATATGGAAAGGTTTCTTCACAGTAAGAGCTGTGAAAGTATGGAATAGACTCTCCCAAGAGGTGGTTCTGTTCAGCTCAGTAGATTGCTTTAAGAAAGGCCTGGATTCTTTCCTAAATGTACATAATATAACTGGGTACTGACATTTATAGGTATAGTTAATCCAGGGAATATTGCCTTTCGGGGGATTCCTCTGTATCAACTGTGGGTATAGGGTTGTGTATATGTTTTTTTTTTATTATTGGTTGAACTAGATGGACTTGTGTCTTTTTTCAACCTGATGAGGTAACATGGGTAAAGAGCCTCGTCATCGGCTCTTTACCGAGATTGGGGTTGCGCCGTGTCCCAGGGACATAGATTTCCCACGATCGCCGCGCTGTGCTCCCCTGCGGATGCGCAAGCGCAGTGAGACTGGGGCGACGTCATATGACGCTGTCCCAGAACGAGAGAGCCACCCCGCCGGCGTCATTAGTCTATACGGCGGGCAGAAAGTGATTAAAGGGGACACCGACTGGTATCCTGAAGAGATTTGTCCAGCTATTGTCCACTAAGAAAAGGGACTCTGCTCTACAAGTTCTATTACTACTTAACTAAGAAAGGAAAAAAATCCTCAGTGTACATAGTTCTTATTTTGGAGTATCCCACCATTTCCCTCATCCCTATCCAAGTTAAACAAAAACAACTTCCCCTAGACTGGTCATTGAAGAAACAAATGAAAGTGTTGCGTCAACCTGGCTGTGAAAACTACTGTGTGCCTGCTGCAGGGATGAAATTTGGGAAGATCTGGGCAAAACTCCTGCGGCTGCTATGGGAGTAGCACTACATATGTATAGATACTTTTTCTGCTCTTTCAAACAGCCATCACATGGTCAGCACCAAATATCGATGTCGGAACAACATCAGAGTGCCCAGTCTGGATCTGGCAACGTAAAGACGTTTTGCGCAGGGTTCCTGCTCTCTGCTGTATTTTTTGGATTGGTGGATTGCTTGAAAGTGCGGCTTTCATACCAACATAGTAGATTTCTAACTGCATTCCAAGCAGGGTTCGGATTTAGTGATTTTTGTGTGCTGTAGTGACAGATGGTGTTGGCCTACAAAAAGAAAACCAAAATGTTGTCCACACTAAATACAATCATTGGCTGAAAAATTTTCATTGTAGTAATTAAAATAAATCCTGCTGAGCTTTTTTTTTTTTTTTTTTTTTTTTTTTTTCTTTTTTTTTTAACCCATGTTTAATTCCCCATTAATTTCCCGTTTTGGGTTTCAAATGAGATGAGATGTATCAGATTTAGTAACCCTGTGTATATAAGGCATTTTTTATCATATGAAATACACTAGTTCTTCTGGATCCACACCTCTCCATTCAGTCAGATGTACAGTCTACACACAATGCCTGTCTCTCATTATGGGATGTCAGGTTGGATCTGCTCCCTCCTGAGAGCAATCTGCAGGGAATGAGGCCTTCTCGTTATCTATCAGGTCAGGGCGGATTCTGTGGGAAGCGGATGGCAAACAGTGGAGTTGGCTGTGTAAACAATATTTCCGGAGACAGGTGGAGAAGAGTCCCAGTTATAACTGAGTTCAGTGGAGCGTGACTCCACATTTACTGTCTATTAAGATAGATGAGATTAGCGCTGAGTGTGTTTACTCCGCTCGTCTGGTGCTCTTCTCATTTGTGGGGTGGAGATGGTAATTAACTGAAGAGGAAACGGGAGACAGACAAACTTGGAATATCTTTACACAGCTCCGTGTCATCAGACCATTCCAAAAATGAGCGTCTTCACCAAACTCCGCTGGTTGTGTTTTGTGCCTGACCTATTGTCTTGCATTTCCACTTTCAGCTCTCTCCAGCAAAATACATGAGGTTCACTGACAGTTGGAGGCAGTTCCAGCATGTGTCACCTTGGAGATCATTGCTCCCTATTGTGATCGCAGAGGTCAGGACACACCACCACCGGAAGCACACTGCTAGAGTATCGCCATGTACTTAGAGCTCTTCTTTGGAAATAAACCCTATTTTACTAATGCAAGGCTGGCAGATCCAGACTATGGCTCTGTAGTCCCAACATCGCATGACACCGAACACAGAGTTCACATCCACACACTACAGCTTGGAAGCAGGCTTTGTGGGGTGCCATTTAAAAGAGTTGTAAAGGCAGTAGGTTTTTTTAATCTTAATGCATTCTATGTATTTAGATAAAAAGCCTTCTATGTGCAGCATCCCCCCTAATACTTACCTGAGCTTCCTCTCTATCCAGCGATGTCCACGAGTCCCTCAGCTGTCCGGGAATCTCCCTCCTGATTGGCTGAGACACAGCAGCGGCAACATTGGCTTCCACTGCTGTCAATCAAAGTCATTTAGCCAATCAGAAGAGAGAGGGGCCGGTACCGAACTGCAGCTCCGTGTCTGAATAGACACATGGAGCTGCAGCTCGGCTCGGTTGCCCCCATAGCAAGCTGTTTGCTATGGGGGCACTCAGCAGGAGGGAGGGGCCAGGAGCAGGGAAAAGGGACCTGAGAAGAGGAGGATCTGGGCTACTCTGTGCAAATCCACTACACAGAGCAGGTATAATATGTTTGTTATTTAAAAGAAAAAAAAAAGGAGACTTTACAATCACTTTAAATGTTTACATGTTTTACATGTTGCCTCCTCACCACCTGTCAAACACACTTGGATCACTTTTCAGTGGAGCAGCAGTGCCTGCTGCACTTGTGAATGGGCCCTTAGTTGCATTCGGTGGCACCCTTTGTGATTGTTTACACATAAAGTTGGTAAAACCGGTTGAGTCGCGGTTTTACTGCCCCCCAATCTCTACACCCTTTAGCTGTTGAGGCAGCATTCAAAGGTGTGCACATGCTGCAGCAGGAATTAATCCCCTGTGGCTCTTGGTGGGTGCTACCGCCTGCCAATCGCGACCCATTCAAGTAAATGGGCCCACGCTGCAATTGCCTCGCAACTGCATGTTTCTGCGGGGTACAAGGGCTTAAAGCAGGTGGTAAGAAAGCAACACAATGCTGCCTGCTTTAACCCCTTGTTTGCTGTACTATACAAGGTTGCATGGCACTTGCAGAGCAGTCTCATTCACTTGAATGGGTCATGCTTGGCAGGTGCTACACCCACCAACCATGACAGCCTATACTAGTACACCCAGTGTATTGCTTCACACTGAACTGAAGATCTCTTCTTTCCTGCTGCTGGCACCACTCTGGAGAGACCGCTAGCCAGGATATAAGTTGGAGAGCAGATGGGATCACTCCGCATTGGACAGGAGCCGGCACTACAGAGGAGACATCAGCTTATGCGGCTCTTGCTCCCTACAACAGCCCCAACTTTACAAGTAGTCCTTCTGCATTGCACTCTGTTTAATGCTCTGGAATGGCGGGTCAGCAAGCCCAGATCATGAACTACCAGTCATCTGTCTGCGTTATACTGGTAGATTGCGATCTACAGGATCTCTGCCTCTTATATGACTTTTCCTGAACACTGCCTGCCTCCATATTTGTATCCTACACGGTAACACGGGACGATTGCGGTATTCTGCGGCAGTGCAGAATACCGCAATGGTCCCAATCCCAGTGTCACAGACACACCATCTTGGGCACATCTCCATCCATCAAAGCATAGAGCAGCAGCCCTGAAAAAGGGGGAGTCTTTGTTCCCCCAAAACGTGTTGGTTTTATCAAGCTTTACTATTTCCAATAAAAACGACCATTCACCTTTTATTGACTTCTGATTGGATACTCCTTTTACCTATCCTCACATCTTCTATCATTGTACCTATTATATGGCTATGCCTAAATACTTCCTGCCTGCTTACTTCATTTTATCCCACACAGAGTCATATTAGCCTGTTATGACTCTGATTGCCTCCATTGTTGTACCCTACACAGAGTTGCCTCTGCTATTTATATGAATGTTCCTGAATGCTGCCTGCCTCCATTGCTGTATCCTATACAGTCCTATACGGTCTTACCTCTGCCTAATATGTGACTATGTCCTAACACTGCATGACCCCTGCATGTTGATCCAATCTGTGGTCAGCATGCATGCCATGCAACCAGCTTACTTCCATCTCCTGATCATTTAATGGCTATTTAGCTGGCAATGGAATTTGCGTGGATTCCTGATGAGCAGTTGGCCTGATAATCCAAGTGCGGAAAGTTTTATATGCACGGTAGGATCGGCAGATACAGCCGAAGGATTTGATATACAAACCGGCTCTGTAAGTAGTTCTTTATTGACCACCGTGTATTTGCTTACGGCTCCGTACAAAAGGACAACACGAGTGCTGCCGATTAGGATTGCGGGTGGAGATACCAACAAACATTAATTGATGGGGTGTCATAATCAGTTAATTGGTTTATTAAATGGAAGAAAAACAAGCGCGTGTGAGCGTACTGGTGCCTCCCGCTAATGATGTTTATGCTGCACTTACAGGGGGGCACACCGTTATCTCCCCTGGACACTGAGTGGAGCCGAATGGAGCCGTCTATAGAAGCCGCACTGCTTATCCCCATTTGTGTTTGCACATCATCTCCAGTCGGAGTGCTGCCGCCGCCCGGACATTTCACTTTTTAATAACATTTTAGAGTCGCTCGGCTCCGAGTAAACAGAAGTGATTGCAGCGGGATGGAGAGACTCTCAGGCATGGAATGTTTGATCTGAGTCCGGGGGGATTACACAGAGAGGGAGGGAATGCTGCCGGTGGAATGACAATGTCACACCTCCACCCAAAACAGCACTTATTATGGGGGAACTCTGGGGGGGATGAAAATTGCTTAAGCAACACTGCGGCACCTCCATGCCCAGCTCAATCCAAAACCGCATTTATAATGGAGGAACATGAAGGAAGGGGACATGCTGCCTGCAGAATCACAAAGTCACACTTCCACAGAAAACAGCACTTATTACAGGGGAATTCTGGGAGGGATGGGCAAGTTTTACTGTCAAAATAACAATGTGCCACCTCCATGCATAGCTTCATCCAAAACAGCATGCTATAGGAAAGAACTCCACATAGGAAGGGGGAAACATTCTGCCAGCAGAATGATACATTTGGCAACATTACGTCTAGCTCCATCCAAAACAGCATTTGGCGTATTATGGAGGAACTCTGGGAGAGTAAGGGTAGGGGAGCTGGAATTTGAGGAAGCTCTGCAGAGGAGGAAGAAGGAAAATGCTTCTAGGGGAATGACAATGGGACCCTCAACATCCAGCTCCACCCAAAACAGCATTTGGCATATTATGGAGGAACTCTGGGAGACAGAGGGTGGGGAAGCTGAAATATAGGGAAGCTCTGCAGAGAAGGAAGAAGGAAAATGCTTCTAGCGGAATGACAATGGGACCCTAAACATTAAGCTCCATCCAAAACAGCATTTGGCATATTATGGAGGAACTCTGGGAGAGAGAGGGTGGGGGGAGCTGGAAAATTGGGAAGCTCTGCGGAGGAGGAAGAAAGAAAATGCTTCTAGGGGAATGACCATCCAAAAGAGCACTTATTATGTGGGAACTCTTGTAGGCAAAGAGGAACAACATTGAGGATAAAGTAGGGACACAGGAGTACCAGTAGGGTGGGGCATAGAGGGGGTGCTGGAGAGTGAGGCATGGAGGAAGAGGAAGACATAGAGGGGTTGCTGGAGAGCGGGGCATGGAGGAAGAGGTAGCAATACAGGAGGTACAGTTGGGCGGGCCATGGCAAAAGGGATAGGGATACAGGAAGTCCAGTAGGGAGGTGGATGGAGAAGGAGGTAGAGATACAGGAATTCCAGTAGGGTGGTGAATGGCAGAAGAGGTAAGGATACAGAAGTGCCAGTAGGACGGGAGATGGAGGGAGAGGTAGGAATACAGGAGTACCAGTAGGATGGGGGATGGAGGAAGAGGAAGGGATATAGGAGGTGCTGTTATTTAGGGCATAGGAAGAGGTAAGGATACAGGAAGTCCAGTAGGGTGGGATATGGAGGAAAATGTTGTGATAGGAGAAGTCCAATGAGGAAGGGGGATATAGAGAAAGAGGTAGGGATTCAGGAAGTGCAGTAGAGTGGGGCATAGAGGAAAGGGCAGGGATACAGGAGGTGCAGTAGGGTGTACATCGAGAGGGGGTAGTGATACAGGCAATTAGTAAAATGGGGCATGGAGGATAAGGTAGATATATGACAAATTCAGAAGGGCAGGCAATTTTGGTAGAGGTAGATATAAAGGACATCCAGTATGGCAGTAGATGGAGGAAAAAGTAGAGATACAGGACTGCCAGTGGGGGATGGGGGGAGGTTTGGAAGAGGAAGAGATGTGGATACAGGGAAAAGGTAGGGATATGGAAGGTGCAGTAGGTTGGGGTATAGAGGAAGAGGTAGGGATACAGATTTACTGGCAGCGTGATTCATAGAGAAAAAGGTAGGGATTAAGGAGTACTGGCAGGGTGGGGTATAGAGGAAGAGGTAGGGATAAAGGAGGCACGGTAGAGCAGGGCATGAAAGTAGGCCTGCAGGAGGTATAGTAGGGTGGGGTTTGGTGATGAGGTTAGTATATAGGCGATGCAGTAGAATGGGGCATGGAGAAAGAGGTAGAGATACAGAAGTTGCAGAAGGGCAGGGCATCAAGGAAGGAATAGGGATACAGGAAGTCCAGGAGGGAATTCATTGAGATGGCAAAGCAGAGTCATGGAGATAGCAGGCCAGGAGAACAGGAAATCCAGCAGGGTGAGGCATGAAGAAAGCAGGCCGGGAGAACAGGAAGATCTGGAAGTTGCTGAATTTTGTAGAAAACAGCCTTAGCAGTCTATAGAATAAAGAACATGAACAGTTTGGTGTAATGAGTGTGGCCAGTATGGAGTCCCAGGTACAAAAGCAATCTGTATGATTTATTGGCACCTATTACCAAGCGGGATGACGAGCTGGGAGCTTCAAAGACATGAAGAAGAAACGGCAATACAAATATATTATTAAATATTACATTTTTGTATAAGGAATGCAATCATGCTTGCAGCTCTGTCAAACCAGTGTCATTAAAAGCTAACGAACCATATTAAACGAATATTAAAATATAGGTTCCCTTTGCATAAGATAATGAGTAAAAACACTTTTAAGTCTCTTGCTTGATGCTGCAAGGTGCGATTGGCCTTTTTCTGCCGCAGCGAAAAAAAACTTTGAAGTCAACCAGGTAAGACCGCGACCGATCAAACGCTAATCAACTTCAAAAAGCAGCCTGTATCCTCCATGTCTTCCGGCCCCTGTCCCTGGGACATCTGAAATGCAAATGCACAAATTCATTTAAAAAACTGTAAATTGGTGGCACGTTTAATCAGAGGAAACTTTCCCTGCTAAACGGGAGAAGAAGCACTCGATGGATGGAGGGAAAGAGCGGCTCTAATTGACGTTTTGTTTGTTAAGAGAAATTTCCATTTGGGGAAGGACGGAGAGAAAAATAAACTAAAGAGCTGGAAGCAAGATCGGGGTTAACTCTAGCTGGCCAAAGAAGATTGAGGCTCGCTATGATTACGTGGCTACGGCTCCCCCAGCACTGAAATAGTGAAAATGAAGCGTTATGCTTTATTATCAGTTAAGTGCAGTTAAAAATGAATCTATAATGAATGAATAATAATGAAAATGGAAGGCGTGCTAGAGCTGGGACCAAGTTTGGCTCGGGGCAGCCAGTGATGGAACTTAAGTACTGTAATGCTGTAGCGAGTACAATACCACAAGCCGCACACTCGCCTCGCAGCTACTTCCCCAGCATAGGGAGGGAGAGTGTCTCGCTTATCGCTGCTGCGTAAAAATGTCAGGAAGAGCAAATTCTCCGTGGGCAAATTGAGATTTCATTAACTTTAAATGGATTGCTTTTGACTGAAGTCTCCCCACGGTTGTTAGGAAGCCTTAATGGACAGTCACCACTTGGACGCTATCAGAGGAGGCTCTGCCTTTGTCTGCTGTAAGTTTGGGTGGTGGCAAGACGCCTGCTCATGATGGCTGTATTTATTGTTTAAATATTGGGTCAAGCTGGTTTCCCAATCAGTTTATCTGTTGCTAACTCTTCAAGGCAAGGGGTCTCAATGAAATAAATGCTTTTCTCATTGTAGAAATCATTCCAGTAAATGGCGACACTGATATTGAAATTCCCCCAAAAGTGTATGTGAAATATAGGTGGTCAGAAGGACCATATATATATCAGCACCAGACAGGACCAAGAAATGCAAACAGCAAAACAACCTCATAATTTGAGACAGAATACTGGACATAAGAATAACAAGGATTAGGCCTAAAGTTGAGCTGGAAGACGGACAACCCAAATCATATTAAAGGTGACTCCAGAAGCTCAATGATAGTTATATACAGTCATAAAAGTGTCGTTTATTAGAGAGATGAAGATAAAGGAAAAAAGGAAAGGCGAAGAGAACAGAGATCATGCATAAGGGATGGAGGAATAAGCAGGCAGTAGCAGTTTTCAGCCAGAAACAGCAAGAACCTATTGTTCTTGCAGGAGACCATTGTTGGGATGGGTTGGATGATCAGGTCAGGGCACTTGGAACACGTAGTATAAAAAGGTCCCTATTGCTCATCAATAGGAACTCTATACAATGTCCTACACCACCCAATAACCTTTTTCTAGTAGTCTGTTCTAGAGTAATCTGGTTTCTTTGGCACAATACAGAGAGTTTTGTGAGCTGTTAATAACTAAAAGCCGATGTGGGCTGTGCGGAGCAGTCCAGTTTTTCATTGGAGAATGCAACTGACAAGGTCCCATCTGAAGGGTATCAGGCCAACCTTTATCAATAAGGGTCCATCACCACTAGTGGAAGGGATGGGTGAGGGCTGTATAGGAAATCTGCACGTCTTTGACTGTAGATGGAAGCAGAATGTGAGAGAGTTTCCAGATATGCAACATGGGGAAGACCTTTCTTACACAGGTACAAGAGGTTTACATTGGTCCAGGTCTCTTCTCCCTGGAAACAGTTAATGCGGCGATGCTGCTCGTGCCAGACATCTAGGAATATTAAAATATTGAATTACAAAATCATGCGGTGTGCACTTATCAGGAGCATTAAGCAGAGACCTGCAATTTCCAGCCCGGCATTATCATGCATCTCGGAGATTCAGTTACTGTGCCACTATGAACTCTCTATTCAGTGTGGGGATATGTGAGAGGGAATGTGACCCCAAACTTTCCTCATTAGTCATTCTGCCCAGATGGGAGGATGTGATTCTGGACGGCTGAGATTGGACAGAGCCGAGAAGGTGATCAAACAATGTCGGCAATAAAACGATTCCTGTAAGTGACCAAAGACGAGACCGTTCTATCCCTTTTCTACCCCCACAATCTTGTAAACAAGTTAAAATTTCTCTAGAATTTCCCCCCGGAGGCTTTAGGGTAATTATTTTCTGCTGCCTCTAAAATCAGCAGGTAACACAAACAGTAGTCAATGTATGGAGTAAGAATGGAAATGTTCAGCTGATTCCTATTTGTCCTGCATTGTCAAAGGCACAAATACATCCATGCTATGGCAGACAGTCTGTATTGTTTATACTAGTACTAATACATAATTCGGAAATATGTATGTATGTATTTATGCAAAAACTTTGGGATTAGCATGAAACACTTTGGCGTTTCCTGTGGGCCAAGTGATTGGGCTCAATATACACTTTTAGGCCCGGACAGAACCATGGAGGGGACTCTTGGCAAACATTAGGAAAACGCAGCCAGGCCTTTCCTTTTAATGCCTGCATCTACTGAAGCAACCTCAGCGTGGAGCAAAATATTTAAATAAATGAATTAGTTAGCAATATTAGCGGGAGTCCACGATAGCAGATGAGTCTGCCGAGTGATATGAAATACAAATTATACGACTCTAGCCAGGCGGCCTGAAGGCGCAGGGAGATTATGATAGCAGATTGGGCCGTTTCCAATGTAATCACCCACGTGTCACCCGGGCGGAAATGGCATCTGATTGTATAACACAAAAATCTAGAATGGAAGCTGAGCACAAAGGGTGCTCATGATCGTCTTCCAACCAGCTATTTCTGTGCACGATATTTGGGTGGCTATGAAACTCAGTGTGTGTCAGGTTCACCCAAATATGTCCACCGCAAGATCTGCTTCAGAATTGGTCTATAGTGGTTGGGTGTCATTTTTAGCATAAGTTGCATCACTTTTCTCGATAGCTTTCATTCTTTTACTTGACTGTGTCAGTCCTTTGCTGAATTGAAAGAAGATCAAAGTGTAGCACTGAACCTTTCCGGCCAATACATACGGCACCAAAGCATCTGAAATAAGAACTGTCTGTGCTGCCAATTGGTGTCGTAGCTGCCCTAGAAGATGACAGAAGTTGGAGAATAAAAGTCAACGGATGCCTCTGAGACAGCACACTTCTCTTTTCAGGCACATCGATGAACAAGGTCTGCTGGTTGTGTTTGCATAAAGCAGATCATTTCTAGGCCCATTGGGCGTAGTGCCTCCATCAGGCTGAATTAACAATGGCCATCACATCTTTCCCCCAATTTTTCCAGACTCTGCAATCTTGGACGGTGCGGAGGTCCCGCCGCGTGTCTCCTCGGCAGTAGTAATTGCCCTGGAAATGGAAGAGCAGGCACATTGTGAATTAAAGATTCAGAGGGATCCTGAGCATGAAATGCCCCTGATAAGTGCGCGGGCTAACCGCACCGGCCTGTTGCTTATTAATTGCCATCAAATTGTATTTCCAGAAATCTCTCTGGCTTGGCCGCGTGCCAGGAAGCGGCGGCTAAACGTCGGCTTCGTCTTCTCCTTATCGGCCGGCCGAATATCGATCTGTAAACGCTACATTAATGTGTTAGACAAAGCGCACGTATGGGCAGATATGGGCTTACAGCTAGTCCATCTGGCGCAGCGGCCTATAATCGGAGGTAAAAGGTACTATTTTTGCTTACAGCTATATAGAGAGAACGGACAGAATTATCATACTTATGAATTTGCTCCTCAGCCGTTGAGTGAGCTGTGATAACATGCTGTTTGATGGTGATTTTATTTCCCATGAATGTTAAATAGCTGTGCCGGCACGCGCAAAGCGGCTTATCAGCTGCTAATACTGAGTTTTAATGCCTGCCCCTTCTTGAACCATCCACTTCCTAACAACATTAACCAGTACATTTACATCCCATCTTAATGCCGCTAAAGAGGACAGGAGATTTAGAGGCAATGACAGGAGTGTAATGAGGGGGCTTTCTCTACCCCCATCCTTCTCCCATCAACGCACAATTGGCGGCTAGATTATGCGCCGGCTTTTCACCTGAACCTTTCTGACGCTTTTGTCAACTAAACACACATAAATATTTTTAAGGAGGGCTTAGCATTGTGGTAACTGGGGAGCGCCGAGGGAGGAGGACAATCGGTGGAGCGACAGATCTGTTCAATGACGTGAAATAGAAAAGCGCAGATTTTCAAATACAAAATGCCAATTTCTGTGATGGATGCGATCGAGAAAACATGGAGGGATCGTAATGCTCGGGATGATATGCGGAAGCCTTTCCATAACACTTGAAACATACAAATAAATACCGACACAAACAGCACAAATCCAAAATTGTAGTTGACATAAAATTGGCAGTTGTGATCCAATAAATGAACTAAAAATGAATAATAAATTAAATATAATATTAACATCTAATCGCCCAGACATAGACCTTGGGATAACTAATATTTGAAAACCAGAAAGCAACATTAGCAATGGTGCCTGTAGCTTTGCAATCCTCAACTGCCACTAATGGGCATAAAAACTTGGATTTAAAGTGACACTAAACAATATCCTTTTTCTCCAAAAATTAATCCATGCACATCCACTACTTAATGTCCCTGTAATCTATTTTTCATGAAATTGCCTTTTACTATCTTTTTCTTCCTCCTTTTAACATCCTTAGTGAGCTCCCGAACCTCTCCTTTCCCCTCTCACTTCCATCTGTCTGGAATGAGCACTGCACTTTTGTTGCGGTCATGTTCACTGCTCTATGTACACTACAAATCCCATTATCCATAGTCCATCTTGGGATCGAGCAAAAGAGCATGGCTACATTCCTACACACAGTGGGACCACAGAGAATGTACATAGTCACCCTCTAACAGGTGCTTGGATAACAGCAGCAGCAAAAAAAAGAAAAAAGGCATTTGGAGGAGGCTGAATGCATTAGAAACTAAGAATACGTACTTGATTAAAATTTATTTTTTAAACCAGAGTTTAGCATCACTTTAACTCTAGAAAGCCACATAGAGATGTCCACCATTCGAGCTAACCAATTAGAAGATGTCTCCAGCAGTCACATATAGGGATGTGCCTTATAAAAGTATTCATACCCCTTGACATTTTTCCACATTTTGTCATGTTACAACCAAAAACATAACTGTATTTTATTGGTATTTTATGTGATAGACCAACACAAAGTGTCACATAATTGTGAAGTGGAAGGAAAATGATAAATGGTTTTCAATTTTTTTTTTACAAATAAATATGTGAAAAGTGTGGTGTACATTTGTATTCAGCCCCCCTGAGTCAACACTTTGTAGAAACCCCTTTCACGGCAATTACAGCTGTAAGTCTTTTTGGGGATGTCTCTACCAGGTTTGCACATCTAGAGAGTGAAATAATTTTTGCACATTCTTCTTTGCAAAATAGCTCAAGCTCTGTCAGATTGGATGGAGAGTGTCTGTGAACAGCAATTTTCAAGTCTTGCCACAGATTCTCAATTGGATTTAGGTCTGGACTTTGACTGGGCCATTCTAACACATGAATATGCTTTGATCTAAACCATTCCATTGTAGCTCTGGCTGTATGTTTGGGGTCATTGTCCTGCTGGAAGGTGAACCTCTGCCCCATCCTCAAGTCTTTTGCAGACTCTAATAGGTTTTCTTCTAAGATTGCCCTGTATTTGATTCCATCCATCTTCCCATCAACTCTGACAAGCTTCCCTGTCCCTGCTGAAGAAAAGCATCCCCACAACATGATGCTGCCACCACCATGTTTCATGGTGGGGATGCTGTGGGATCCAGGAAACAAGGCCTGCTTGGCCTGGTCCGCCCTGTACTTTTATAGTCTCCCACAATGCTCTTGACTCTCTGCAGTGCAGCCTGGGATTTGCAGTCCTGCCCCCTCACACAGTCAGTCAGGCTTCCTTGTGCTAGGACTTCATATCCCACAGTTCTTTGCTGCTGCTCCCCGATGATTGGCTCTCAGTCTCTTCCAATAGGGAGGCTACAAAATAAACAGTTCTGTGTGTTTGCGTGTGTGAGAGAGAAGAGGAAGGGGGGTGAAAAGCCCATGCAGCTGCTAGCAGACAGCTCTCTCTCCCTTGTGAATTCAATCAGCCTGGAGAGGTACCTGCTACACACTTCCCCCACCAAAGAACCCTTGGTCCCCAAAAGGAGTAAAAAGTCTGTGACCTGTTACATGCTTTTTATATACAAGCGGAGAAAGCAAGTTAGTGTGCACAGGCTCAGACAATTTGCATCTGCATAAAAACCTGGCAGAGGAACCTCCCACCAATTAGCATAGGGGGGGAGGTTTTCCTGCCTACGGGCCACCTAAATTAGAATGGCCCAGATAGATGCGCCAGGGGGTGAGTTGGGGTTGTCCTCTACTAAATGTGTGGTGGAAGAACCAGGCGCCTCAAGAGTCCTTTTGGAAGTGAAAACAGCTTCCTCAGAGCTTTCACCCAGCATATCATAAGTCAGTCTCTTAGGTGGGTGAATAGTTCTTCTCTCTCTGTGTTCTTTAGGCTCTGGTGTTACAGGCACACTGGTCTTTGCTTCATCCACAGCTTTTTCTTCTTCCTGCATATCATCCTCAGCTCCCTCTTCAATGAAGGATTGGAAATCTTCAGGGTCTGCTGTCAGCAAGGAAGATTGAGGGTCTTTCAACTCTTCAGAAGGTGGACTTTGAGGCACAAACTCAGGAGCCTCTGGTCTGAGAATCCCAATGTCTGTCACCTTGGGAGGAGACGAAGGGGGGGTGGTGGCAGGCCCTGGCATTTGAGATGGCCACAACCAGTCTATCCCCATCTCTTCATCTTTGCTGTCCTCATCGTCTACAGCAAAGGGTACAGACTGACATCTAGTGACTGGTCGGGATCTCTGAGAGGCCTCTGGGTGTGGACTGTGAATCTGGCTGTGGTGGCAATTGAACTGCTTCTGACAGAGGCAATAGATGGTTGCAGTGCCAAGTCTTTAGCGGTCCTGTGATCCCCTCTGGCTGGATTTGATAACTGGGAGCAGGGCTGGTGCAAGGATTTTTGACACCCTAGGCAAAACCTAATTTTGGCGCCCCCCCATTACCTCTGCCTCTGACTCCATCCCCTTTGCCCTGCCCATGTATATGGTGGAGGTGGTGAGGGAGATTTTTGCAGCACCTCTCCACCTTTTCTTTAGCCGTGAACCACAGGCCTGCACCTGCGCCTCTGGATCCGGCCTGAAGACAAATAGTGGCGACACTGGCTCGCTTCCTCGCAACCGTGGTATGCAGGTATATGGACAGGCTAGGGTAGTATAAGGACAGCTTAGGATAGTAGTTTATAGACAAGCTACCGTGTAACTGCCTGTCCGTACGAGTAGACAGATACACTGACAATGCCTATAATAATAATAATTGCACATTTTTTTACCTGCAAAAAGATCTGCATTTATAATTCTTTTGCAAAGGTGAACTTGAACCTCCACACCTCAAATCACCCCAATTCCTGTATTTTCAGGCCTCAGATCACCACAATTCTTCCACCTTTATACCTCAGATCATCCCAATTGCTTCATCAGTCCCCTGAACGCCTGTTCCCCACTGCACCTCCCCGCACCTCTGTTTATCGCTGTACCCCCCCCCCCCGCACCTCTGTTTATCTCTGTACCCCTCCGCACCTCTGTTTATCTCTGTACCCCCCCACACCTCTGTTTATCTCTGTACCCTCCCCGCACCTCTGTTTATCTCTGAGCCCTCCCCGCACCTCTATTTATCTCTGTTACCCCCTGCACCTCTATTTATCTCTGTACCCCCCGCACCTCTGTTTATCTCAGTACCCCCCCTGCACCTCTACCTCTGTTCCCCACTGTATCCCACACATCTGTTCCACTCTGAACCCCCCCATACACACCTCTGTTCCCCACTGCACCCACCCCCACCTCTGTTCCCCTCTGTATCCCCCTCCCCCACATATCTGTTCTCCTCTGTAACCCTCCCACACACCTGTTACCCTCTGTACCCCCCCACCTCTGTAACCACCTCCCCCACATATCTGTTCTCCTCTGTACCCCCCAATGCACATCAATTCCTTTCTGCACTCACACCCCCACACCTCTGTTTCCCTTTGTACATAAGGCAATATCAACTTGGCAGCAGAAATTTTTTTTTTTTAATTCAGGTTACTGGGTGCAGCACTGAGTATGCTGCCTGTTTTTCCCCTACCTGTGTGAACGCCGTGGAGGCCTCACCTTGAAGAGTGCGGCGCTGCTGCCTCCCTTCACAAAAGCTCCCGACGGTCCAGGAGGAGGAGGGCAGGGAAATTGGCCGGTTCCATGATGTATCCCGCAGGCACTTTTTGGCTCTCTCCCCTCCTCTTCTCACTGCCACTGCTAGGGCAGCACTGCAGGCTGGTAACATCAGAGACGGTGATGACGTAACCGTGCGCAGTGGTACAGAGACAGGTCACACTCACTGGCAGTGGAACTGTGATGATCAGGGGTGCGCAGGAAGCGGACGTTTCCTTTCCTTCCTTCATAATGGATACAGTCCTCCGCCGCTGCTTGTTCCCGACCCACTGGATTGCCCTTTTGGTATTTTGATACAAATTCTCTCATGGTGGTGAAAAATTCCGGTCTAATCATGGCCAGGGGTGAACGGGGAGGGAACTTCTTCCATAGTTGACTTAGCTTGACTGAAGCTGGTAGGACCCTCGTCTGGAGCCTTTAGATGGATTATACAAATCTCCGTCTTGTTGGCTAATTGCACACTGGCACCTTTGAAGCTTTCAGGGACTCATTGTCTCCACTCTAACAGTGCATAGGTGTGGGAGGTCCTACGGTCTGTTTTGACAGCAATCACCCACACCTTCCTGTCTGGGGACAGCGTCTTCACTGCTTGGCTGATTTGTTCCTCAGCCCAGGCCTCCCCAGGAAGTTCGATCACCATGCTGGACTCTGAGCGGGTGCCTTCTTCCTCACACCACTGGATAGCAGCGGCAATGTCCATCCTGGTGCTTGTAGGGGAGTCAATTGCAGAGAAACGGAAAATCCCGGACGAGCCCCCATGTGCAGCAATACCCCCGAAGGTGCTGCATTTGTTTGTTCAGTCCGTTACTCTGCCTCTCAACCCCAAAGAACTGTTCCAGCTCCTCTGGTGCACCTAGCACTATGATTAACGGAATAACATAATGATAACACACAGACACAGTTCTGCTCTCTTATGTGGACCAGAGAAAGGTTTAAAGTAATATTAGTCAGCCAAGTCCCGTATAAGTAGCCAGGACTTGGTTGAAACAGTTCTCAAAACAGTCAATAACACTCTGCAACAATAAAAGAATAATAACAACATACACAGATTAAATGAACTCCCCAAATAAGCTATTGATTGATGTAGAATACTATGGCATTTGTTCTCTTCACTGGCATGTTGGATCTCTGTGGACAAGGGTCTCTCAATGTAACAGAGTGATGGGGAGCAATGTAAAAGAGCTGGTGCTGTGCTATAGCATTCCTCTACGTGATCCGGATAACAGGTGTCTGTGCACAGTGTTCAAGTGTAGTGTTTTTAGGAAGGCAATAAGATTCCTGGGAAAAGTCCCCTCACTAATCCTGTCAGTATTCAGCAGTCCTCCAAAGAGCGATCAAGTGATTCTCCTGGCTGCAGATGTGTCGCGGTGGCTTTCAGTCTGCTGACCCGGTAATTGGCTAATTCCATGACATTCCGCGCTGCTGCAGAGCATCCTTCTGGAAGCATGTGGGGTTCTGTTCCTCTGGGCTGGAGCTGCAGGCTGTGTGCCCCTTGGTAGGCCGCAATCCCCTCACACAGCAATAGAAGGTTGCTCTCCCGATGGGATCCAGGAAACAAGGCCTGCTTGGCCTGGTTCGCCCTGTACTTTTTGTTTCTATGGTTTTCACATTTTCCATAGTAAAATAGAAGTACAAAGTGAATAAACAGTGTCATGGTGGTATTTGCAGCACCACACATTATAACAAATGTAAACTTTCTATAATATGGTACTGGCATTGTGCAACGTGAGATACAATGTATATTATTATTGCTACATTAGTTCTTTTCATGTGGGGTCTGTGCCCAAACTGAATTAACGTTTTTAGATCTCTGCAATATGACCCTCATTATTTTGTCAGTCTAATTAGAGGTGATAAAAAGAGATAATTGAACATAAAAATGACAGGTTAAGAAAGAAGGAAAAGAGTAAAGAGTTAGAGATTTAGAAAGTGACCCCCAATTCCCGCCCTCCACCGGCCAGTCTACGTAGATATAGCTCTGGAGTCTCCCGTTAAGTACCGGATCCAGGAACTTCAGATCTTCTTGAACTGTTGCATTTTATCATTTAAGATTGCAGTCATTCGTTCATTAAGCATGATCCAGGAGAGTTTGTATTTGAGCTGATCAAATGGCACTACCACCGATTTCCATGATTTTGCTATTGTGATTTTTGCTGCTGTAAATACATACGTTATGAGACGTCTCTGGAATCTTGAGGCTGATTCTACCTCGGAACCCAACAGTGCTTGTTTAGGGGGCTTAATCAGGTTTACCTGGGTGAGGGTGTATATAAAATTATATACCCTAATCCAGTAGTGTCTCACCTTGGCGCACTGCCACTACACGTGGTACATCATCCCCAGTTGTCCACAGCCGCAAAAACATCGAGGGGATGCCTCGGGAATGAAGGTTGCCAGTCTTGCTGGGACCATCTCATTATGACTTTGTAATTTGCTTCTATTAATGATGTATTTATGATAGATTTCGTGGCCCCCTGGGCTATTTTGTGCCACTCGTCCAGCTCAATACTCTCCTGGAGGTCAACCTCCCATCTCTTCATATATTCCAGTTTTTCAGTAAAATTCGTTAGGACTGTATATAATTCAGAGATATGTCCTCTGATCCTATTGTACTGCGTGCACAAATGTTCCATATGGGTCATCGTAACTATGTCTGAATTTCTTGATATACTAGTCAAGAAATGTACTATCTGTGTATATCTAAAGAGTTCTGAGGTCGGTAACTAATGTTTTTCCTCTAGTGCCTTTCTCGTTAAGATGCCCCTATGATCACATACATCTGCTATTCTTAATAGCCCCTTGTTCATCCACCATTTGAATGCTCTGGGAGTGAGGCCTGGGCTGAAGTTCATGTTTCCCAATATTGGGGCTAATGGGGTATGCAAGAATTGAAATTTGTGAGATTTAAGTAGTCTGTCCCATATGCTCAAAGAGATAGAAAGTGCCGGACATAGAATCGGGGGTCTTTGCTTTGGAGATAACCAAAGAATGGAGGAAATTGAGTGTTTCTTAAAGGCTTCGGCCTCTATCTGCATCCAAATTGGATGGGGTCGTGAGCTGTGGAATCTGGTAATGTGGGCCAGCTGTGCAGCATAGTAGTACTTCAACAGATCTGTGAAGCCTAGTCCACCTTTTCTCTTGGGAGTGTTTAACGTGCTTCTATACAAGTCTGCTTGACTCCCAAGTCGCTGACTGGGAGTCCACCACCTCCGGTAAGGGTATATATGCCTACACCTTTCACACAGAGGTTTATCACCAGCTCTCGTGGATGCCACCTTTGGATCCATTGGCCCTCCAGCATTGATCTCGGTGGCTGTTGATTGTTTTCCCACCACATTATTTGGATCTTGGGTCACTCACAGAAGTCCCGGATGTTTTTTCATATACACGTTTGATTTGTGTGTAACACACATTTGTGACGCACTAAACTAAATTTTTTATAAAAAAATTTCTTTTGTTTTTTTGTACTTAACCATTTTTCCCTATTGTTGGGTTAGGTGGTTCTTCACACATTGATTTTGGGTCACTTATTTTATAGAAGTCCCGGATGGACCTCTCATTTACACGTTTTATTTGTGTGGAATACACATTTATGATGTACTAATCTTTCACGTTTTCTTGGTTCTTTTGCACATTACTATTTTTCCCTAATGTTGGGTTAGGTGGTTCCTTGTATATTGGTTTATATATATATTTTTGAATATATGTACATGTAGTGTTTTGTCACTTCAGGGGCTACAATAGTTTATATACGCTTCACCTTTTTATATTATTTGTATATCTTGCGGTTCTCATCATTTGTTTTGTTTTTGGTGAAGACAATAACAGTCCTTTAGGACCTAGTTTCATCAATATTCTTTGTTGTGCATACTGCCCTCCAGATACCATTCTGTTTGGCTCTGCCCAATAAAGGACATCTTTTTTTAGCGCCACACTTATTTTTATATATTTTTTTACAATTTTGTCTGATTGTTGTGTTCGGCTGCTTTGCCTCTTGGTTGGCGCATTATCATTTTTGATTTTAGTGTTTAACGTGCGTTTGTTCACCCTAGGCCTCTTACCCCCACCCCCCCCCCCCCAGATAAATGACAGGAGTTTAGTTTGGAACAATTTCAGGTCTAGTTTCACTAGTGCCACTGGTAGTGTTCTGAAGAGATATAATAGTCTTGGTAGCACATTCATTTTAATAGAGTGTAGTCTACCAAACCACGACGGCGGACGGAGCGACCATCTTGTCAAATCAGCCCCTATGCTTTTAAACAAAGCAGGGTAGTTTTAAGAGTACAGTGTGTTCCAGGATGGGGTCAGATTTATCTCCAAGTATGGGAGGGTATCAGTTTTCTATATAAATTGTTGTTTTAAGTGGAAATCGTGTTTTCCTCTAACGAGGTGTTCACGGGCCTGTGATTTGTCGTGGTTGATTTTGACGCCTGAGATTATGGAGAATGGTTTGAGTATGGCGTATAGGTTGGGGAGGGTAGTGATAGGGGATGAGATCACCATATATATCATCCGCAAAGAGGATGCATTTATGTTCATTGTCCCCACACTCTATTCCCTTGACATCTAATGAGGCTCGTATCCGTATTGCGAGCGGTTCTAATGCCAGCACAAAAAGTAGCAGGGACAGTGGGCAGCCTTGACGTGTTCCTCTTTGGATGTTAATTGGGCCTGAAAAGTAACCTTTTACCGTTAACGCTGCCGTCAGGAAGCTGTAGAGAGTTTGAAGTATGGATAGAAAGTGAGTTCCGAACCCTAATCGGGTCTGGACAAAGAAGAGGTAGTCCCAAGACAAGTGAAATTGAATGCTTTATGAATATTTAAAGATAACAGCATTCCTCGTCTTGGACCCCTCCCGTCCCAATCCGAGTGGACCGCAGATATAATATCTATAACCCTTCTTGTTTGATCCGTCGTTTGACGCCCCGGCCCCCGATCACCCTGATCTGGGTGAATGTATTTTGCTAACAATGAGTTCATTCCGACCGCCAGGATCTTTGTCATAATTTTTAAGTCCGTGTTGATCAACGAGATGGTACAGTAATTTGCGCAACTTTTGTGATCTTTTCCCGGTTTCGGGAGAACATGTATAAATGCCTTATTTTCCTGAGATGGAAGGGCCGTGCCCTGCCTGATTGCATTAATAAAGGTACAAAGATGTGGGGTCAGAACCTCTTGGAATTTTCTATAGTATAGTCCTGAGAACCCATCTGGACCCGGGGCTTTGGACAGGTTAAGGCTCTTTATTGCCTGTATTATCTCAGTTTCTGTGAATTCTTGATCCATTCTTGATCCATTAATTCTGAATGTTCCCTCTGCAATTTGGGAAGAGGAATATGTCTAAAAAATTCCTCCATTTTGTTTGGTCCTACTGTCGCTGAAGCACTATATGATTTGGTGTAGAATTTCGTGAACTTGGTGACTATTCTTTCTGGGTTCTGATTTAGCTGCCCATTATTTAGTCGCAACCAAGGCAATGCTGATGTATAGGGGCGGGGTACTAATTTTCTCACTAGTAGTGTGGTGGGTTTATCTCCCATCTGTGTCGTGACTATCGTTTTTCCGCCTGAGTGGTAAGACTTAGGTTCAGCACTAATCTAGCCTCATTTATTTTATGTCTGATGTCTACCCGTGGTGTCGCTTTTTGTTCTATTAGGAGGTCATTCAATACCTTTTCCTGTTGTGTCACTATGCTGTCTCGGGATCACTTGTGCTTTCCGCCCTGTACTTTTATAGTCTCTCCCACAATCCTCGACTCTCTGCAGTGCAGCCTGGGATTTGCATTCCTGCCCCTTCACACATTCAGGCAGGCTGCCTTGTGCTGGGACTTCATATCCCACAATTCTTTGCTGCTGCTCCCTGATGATTGGCTCTCAGTCTCTTCCAATAGGGAGGCTACAAAGTAAACAGTTCTGTGTGTCTGCATGTGTGAGAGAGGAGAGGAAGGGGGGTGAAAAGCCCATGCAGCTGCGAGCAGACAGCTCTCTCTCCTTTGTGGATTCAATCAGCCTGGAGAGGTACGTGCTACATGTATTTATAGTGAGATTAAATTAAACACAGGTGGACTCTATTTACTAATTAGGTGACTTCTGAAGGTAATTGGTTCTACTAAATTTTAGTTAGGGGTATCAGAGTAAAGGGGGCTGAATACAAATGCACGCCACACTTTTCACATATTTATTTGTAAAAAATTTGGAAACCCATTTATCATTTTCCTTCCACTTCACAATTATGTGCCACTTTGTGTTGGTCTATCACATAAAATCCCAATAAAATACATTTATGTTTTTGGTTGTAACATGACTGTATCACCCTGACGTTTAGGCAGGGTTGCTCCTAAATTTACCTGCCAGGTGTAGTTACCTTGGCTCATTGTTAGGGATCATTTGGTTTCGCCTTAAGTCTGGAATTGCTGCATTTCTCTCTTCTGTCGCTAGGTGGCCGGGTACCTGGTGACATTAGATAAGATAAGGGCAATGCAAGGACAGATTAGGCGTATATGGGGAATCTCAGCCAATAGGCAGGGGTTTTCTTAAATCCCTTGGCCTGCTGGGAGAACCTATATATTTGGGTGGAGTCAGGTGATCGGGGGGTTCTGTGCCACCTGGACGGCTGTCTGGGTGGACGTGCGTTGTGCTGCCAAGGATGCTAGGCCGGATTTTGGGCCTATCCCAGGCATATCTGGCTGCTAGTCTGTCTGAGGGCCTATCCAGAAGCAAGAAAGCGGCGTAGGGTTGGGACTGTGGCTTGCAGTCCAACCAGGAGTGATGGTTCTGTCGGCCTGAGAACCTGTCTTGGTCGAAGGTAGAGGGGAAGATGTCGCCACTATGGGACCAACTGCCTTATTACCAGGGACCACAGTGAGTAGCTGAAGCAAGTACCGGAGCAGTGTTCTCACCAACCGGGGACAGTGAAGAATCGTGAAACTTCAGCAGGTGCCATGCCAGGGACCCAGCCAGTGGGGTGACACTTGAGGAGTATCTGGAGTGCCAAACCAGGGACCCAGCAGGGAAGAGGGGGTGACACTTGAGGAAGATACTAAAGTAAGAACATTGGAAGAGCTCATAGGATTCAGTGGGAGTGAATCAGCAAGTCTAGTGATTGTTTAGAAAGTAAAGGAGTTTGTTACAACTTGTGTTAGGAACTGTTCTAAGACTGTTGCCATTGGAGACAGCGCTCCTACACATGCAGATGTGGTGTCTTGCTGGATGCCTTTCCCTGCATGGCTGTCTACCTGTAGAAGTCTCAGAGTCTGCCAATTAACCTTGCAACTACCTAAGGTTGTCCTGGCCCTAAACCCTCTCTCCCACAGTTCTGTTCAAGAGAAAATAAAACTCTTTGCATTCAAGAAGTGTCTGGCGCCCATGAATATAACTTGCATTACACCTACTATGCCTTACAACCCACTTTATATAGAAGGATGTCAGCTGTCCCTGGCTCTGGAGGTTCTCATTAGACTAAAGGAGGCCTGGGACTTCGCTACATGACAAAATGTGGAAAATTTCAAGGGGTATGAATACTTTTTCAAGGCACTGTAAAGGAAAATTGTACAAGAAAGTTGTATAATTTATGGCCTATGTACAAAAACAAAAGCGGAAAAGTAGCTCATGCCTTTTGAGCTTCATGTATTTTTTTACCATGCATTTTGAAACTTTTTTTGTAGAAGTATATGTGTCTGTTTTGGGGTGCCACTAACAATAAATGGCACTGCGTGACACGCTTTTTTTTGCTTGTTTCATAAACACGTGCAAAAAAGAGCTATAGTGTGACTACAGCCTACAAGTAGACATAAAGCCAATTACTGAACTCTCAAAGAATCTTTACCATTATTCCTGGTAATCTTGCTGTGAAGGTCCTTCTTCAGGCACTTACTGTTATAGGGTAATTACATTTTGCCCCTGTCCCCCAACTATGATCCTACATTGTCACCCTGTCACATGGGATTCCAATAGAGATCACAAGTGACCATTTCAACACATACTGTATTACACAGGCATGGTCCACTGTTGTCATTACCAAGAAACCCGCACTGCAAAACACCATGCAACCATTGATGGAGTGTGTGTTGGCACAAAGTGGTTGCAAAGAGACTGCAAGAGATCAACAAAACCAGGATGTAACAAAAGGATGACATAAGCTTTAAATAAAGTTTTATTAAATAAAATTTCACATTTGTTTGACCTTTTTTTCCCCTCTTCTAAATGTCCCTCGGTGTTAGCCTATGTGTCCATACACACATAGACGTCTGCAGGAGCTTAAAGGCAGATAAAAAATATAATTTGTGCATTCAAGAGAGAAAATGCCAAAACGCCCCTAAACACTAGGTGTGTTTAGCGCTTGAGTGTTTTCTTTAGAAATCCTGTATACAGCCCTGCAGAAAAATGCACAGTCCACATGGGCTTTGCTGCTTAAAGAGGAACTGCAGTCTGCTCACATACTGTAATGTGTAATAAAAACATCTTTGCCATTCTGAAGCTTCCCTCCAGCCACTTTGCATATTATTTTATATTTACTGTGATTCTGTACTTGCCAAATATGCTGCAGAAATCTCCAGTCCAGCTGCAGCCATTTTAACTGTGGGCAGCTAAAGCTTCTGCCTGTTCACTTCCTGGATTTACACAGACACACAGAGGAACATCTCCAGCTCTGCAGCTCTCATTGCCCCTCGTATGACTCACCCCCCCCTCTCTTCCTGGCAAACTCTCACGAGAGTGAGAGATAGAGGTGTGCATGATGTCATAAGCCTAGGATAATAACCAGACAAGAAACTGGAAGTGGGCTGTATAAGGTATTTAATGGCAGAAAAAAAAACAGTTGTACTATCCAAAGTTAAAACAACAAGAGAAGATTTAATAGATGGAAAGATGAAAAAATTACTGAAGTTCCGCTTTAACTGCAGACAGGAACTTTATTCAGGGAAAAGACATAGAGTTTACCATTGAGCAGCTATAAACTTATAAACACTGCCATCTATTGGTTAAAGAATATATCTCTACTGAATACTGATGTATAGTAGTTGTTGCACAAAATACAATTCTGTATCCCAACACCCCCTCTCAACAACTACTCCTTATATTAGTCCCATGTCGGATCTCAGTTCTATAAATCTGTTTCTTGTAAGTGGTTTTGTCAAAGCATCTGATCTACTTTTATGTCTAATGAGTTGGAAATCTTTGCATCTCATCCTATGAATCTGACTCTGGTTTTAATGCTATGCGAGCAACATAGGACAGACTTTTGGCTGGGATGCCTTTATTGCTTCTGGTAGATTTCCTGATTGAAGCCTCTTACGACCTGGTTTCTTTTATTTACAGCATTTGGATTGTCTGCATTAATTTCTATTTCTGTGTCACTTTGTTGCTTATCTTCATGTGACACTGATCTGGAATTTCCCTCAGTTTGAAGCATTTGTGTTATGCAAAAGCACAAAGCTGGAGGCAGAGAATGGCCGCAGTTAGCTGCATCTGTCGGTCATTGTCTCAATACCCCATGTAAGGGAAAATACGCCCAAAAGGGCGAGGGGGACTATTGCGGTACTAGATAAGGTGAAGTATTCAGTACAAAAGAATAAAGGAAAAAATATAAAAGAATTTCATTTTAATAGAAAACATGATTAAAAATTATGACAATGTCACATACAGTTGTAATTAAAAACGGAAGCAATAAATACAACCAATTGGATTACAACCCATAGTGATAGTGGACACAGATAGAGCTTGGATTCTCGACCGGTTTCGCGGTTTTAACCGCTTCCTCAGGAGAGCAGAATCTGTGGTACAACATACAATAATTATAACCCATACAAAACAAGAAAAAATGTTTATCAATGCAGCAAGATGTATTAAACACTACTTTAAACATTTACATACAGTTAAGGTAGAAGAAGGATGAGCTCACCCGTTCAGCAATTCCCTGTGGGTGTACAAGGCCCCAAGTGGTTCCCCCTGTGGCGGACACAGGGGATAGCAGACAGCCTCTAAATGAGTAAATTTTATGAAATTATATACGGAATATCAACTATGGAGTATATGAAAGAGAAGTAGGGGGGGTGCCGGAGGTGAATCTCTACCATAAAAACCAGTGTGCAAAGGAAGAACCTCCTCTCCTCACTGTCACTTACCTTCACTGCTTTCTCGGTTCTTCCTTTGCACACTGGTTTTTATGGTAGAGATTCACCTCCGGCACCCCCCCTACTTCTCTTTCATATACTCCATAGTTGATATTCCGTATATAATTTCATAAAATTTACTCATTTAGAGGCTGTCTGCTATCCCCTGTGTCCGCCACAGGGGGAACCACTTGGGGCCTTGTACACCCACAGGGAATTGCTGAACGGGTGAGCTCATCCTTCTTCTACCTTAACTGTATGTAAATGTTTAAAGTAGTGTTTAATACATCTTGCTGCATTGATAAACATTTTTTCTTGTTTTGTATGGGTTATAATTATTGTATGTTGTACCACAGATTCTGCTCTCCTGAGGAAGCGGTTAAAACCGCGAAACCGGTCGAGAATCCAAGCTCTATCTGTGTCCACTATCACTATGGGTTGTAATCCAATTGGTTGTATTTATTGCTTCCGTTTTTAATTACAACTGTATGTGACATTGTCATAATTTTTAATCATGTTTTCTATTAAAATGAAATTCTTTTATATTTTTTCCTTTATTCTTTTGTACTGAATACTTCACCTTATTTAGTACCGCAATAGTCCCCCTCGCCCTTTTGGGCGTATTTTCCCTTACATGGGGTATTGAGACAATGACCGACAGATGCAGCTAACTGCGGCCATTCTCTGCCTCCAGCTTTGTGCTTTTGCATTAGACATTTGGGATGATGGTACTTTTATTGGATATTGCATTTATTTGATCTAGACGCTGTCTCCTTAAAGCATTTGTGTTAGTTCATGAATTTTTTAACACACCAAAGTTTCATTGACAATTACACTTCTATTGATGATTACGGTACCTTGTTTGTGTCTTGGCAGTGGTGTCGCTGGGGGGGGGGCTTTTGGGGCTATAGCCCTGAATCTGGGGCCCATAGCCCCGAGTCTCTGCAGGGGTCCCCAAGGGGAGGGGAGGCTCTCTGGGGACCCTGATGTAAGTTGGGGGCTCTCTGGGGACCCTAATTTAAGGGGGAGGCTCTCTGGGGACCCTGATTTAAGGGGGAGGCTCTCTTGGGACCCTGAATTAAGGGGGGGGGGCTCTCTGGGGACCCTAATGTAAGGGGGGCTCTCTGGGGACCCTGATGCAAGGGGGAGGCTCTCTGGGAACCCTGATGTAAGGGGGCTCTCTGAGGATATATACACACACACACACACACGTATATTATATACATGTGTATGCCCGCCCAAGCGTATGACTTTCTTTACTACACTGCTATGGGCTCTAGCCCCAGATCTTTTGTAGACCTAGCAACGCCCCTGTGTCTTGGTGTAGAATTCTGTATCCCTTTTCAGATTCACTGTACCCCACAAGTACACCTTCTTTTGTGCAAGCATCCCATGTTGTATGTTTTTCTTTTAGGATATGCACATAGGCTTAATTTCCAAATTTTTTTAGAAGGTTCCAATTTGAGGCCCTTTCATTTCACAGTTCATATGGAGTTTTTTCAGTTGATTTTCCTGGTAGTTGATTTTGGAGATAGCATGCGGTCATAATTGCCTACCTCCCAGTATGTGGTTGGCATATCTGCATCAAACAGCATGATTGATCCACTGTCACATAAAGTATGGCTAATTTTTTCTGCAATCCCATTTTGTTCTGGGTTGTATGGTAGAGTAATTTGAAATATGCCATGCTTTCTGAGAATCAACTGTATATTCAGTTCCATTGTCTGTGTGCAATACACTCGGCATTTTGCCAAATTTGTTGTTTACTTGAGCCAAATACTGTTCAAGTTTCTCTGGTATGTCACTTTTGTTGTGTAACAGATGTAGGGGGTTATTTATGAAAGGCAAATCCACTTTGCACTACAAGTGCAAACTACAAGTGCAAAGTGCACTTGAAATTGCACTGAAAGTGCACTTGGAAGTGCAGTTACTATAAATCTGAGGGGTAGATCTGAAATGAGGGGAAGCTCTGCTGATTTTATCATCCAATCATGTGCAAGCTAAAATGCTGTTTTTTATTTTCCTTGCATGTCCCCCTCAGATCTACAGCGACTGCACTTCCAAGTGCACTTTCAGTGCAATTTCAAGTGTACTTTGCACTTGTAGTTTGCACTTGTAGTGCAAAGTGGATTTGTCTTTCGTAAATAACCCCCATAGTGTAGTATACCTGGAGTAATCATCTATAAAAGTGAGAAAATACCTCTTCTTTTCTGGAGTAAATTTTTCCATTGGACTCCAAATATTTTAAAGAATTAAGTCCAGAGGTTTCTTAGCTCTGCTGTTACTCTGCTTTAGAAAGGCTATTCTTGTCATTGTTCCTTTTATACAGCTGGTGCATTTCATTGTTTGATCACATGGACTGATTTTTATTCCACTTGAATAGTCATTCTCAGTTAATTTCTTTATTATGTCAGGACTTTTGTGCCCAAGTCGCCTGTGCCATGTATAAATGCAGTTTGAATGTTTTTCCTTGTTGGCAGTATTAACCACCTCATTGCAATTCAGCTGAGATGCAAGCAAGATATCCCCTTTTGTGATAACATAACTGTCATCTTGGAAGATCACTACATTGCCTTGTTTTGTGAGCGTTTTCACTGACAAAAGATTAGTTTCAATAGCAGGGACATACAGGACATTTTTCACATTTATCTTTCTGGTGACACTCTGGGAAATAGGACAGTAAAGAAACCCGTCTCCCATTCCATTATTTACCCATTAGCTGTGGTGATTTTTATTTTTTTTTATGTTTTACACTGGTCAAGGTGAATAAAGAAATTTGTCATATGACTCATAGCTTCTGAATCAACACACCATGCCTGCAAAGATGTGGTGCATTATCTGAAGCAAAAACAGTTTCTTGCTCCACACTTTTGTCCTTTTGTAGTTTGTTTTTGCATTCTAGTTTTCCAGATTCTGCGATCTGCTTTTAAATTACCTTGTTTCTTACACACAAAACATTCATGTGTCATCTTTAAAACAGATTCTGCGACAGAAACACTATTAATGGTTTCTGTTTTATGCTTGTCTTCATCCACAAGCTTGCCCTTAACATATTCCAATGTCAGTTCATAATCTGGACATGCATCAAGTGCTGTGACAAGCGTTGATAACTTTCTGGTAAGCCACTGAGTAATAGTACTGCGACATGAAAATCTTTTATTTCTTTTCCTATACCTCTCAGGCGTTCAACCATTTCCAAGGTGTGCCTTATGTAATCCTGCATATCCTGGCCTTTCATCAGCTTGGTTTGGTATAGCATTCATATCAAATACAGTTTATTGCTGGGAGCAGCTCTTTCATGCACCTTTTGTAATCATTCCGACATATCTTTAGCAGTTTCGCACCTATATACTGTATATATGTATGATTTGATCATCTTCTATGCCAAGAGAGATTGTGCTCTGAACTTTTTTTGGCCTTTCTCTGTCCACTCATCTAAAGGAAGTTCTGGCCTGACTTCACTTATACCTTTCCATGTACCTTCCCTTATTAGCAGCATTTTCATCTTGCCTTAGCTTTGTTGCAGCTGTGTTACTGGCCATTTTTCTTTTATTCTGTTGCGGTCTTCTTTCTCTTGCTGTATCTTGCACTTGCTGTAGCAGGTTATGATTGGGCTATGACTGGGTTCTCAGCTTTTCTCTGGGTGGGTGTCTGGGCTATGTCTGGGCCAATAACCTGTTTGAAATTCAGTATATAGCCCTACAGAACAGACAGGGCACAGTCCACATGGGCTTTGCTGCCGAACTGCAGACAGGGAACAGGAACTTTATTCAGGGAAAAGACATAGAGTTTACCATTGAGAAGCTACAAACTTATAAACTCTCTACTGAATACTGATGTACACTAGTTGTTGCACAAAATACAATTTTGTATTCCAATATTTTTTTCATTTCAATAGCCAGAACAAATTAATATTCTGGCCAATGAAAAAATAAATGCCCAAGAAGTTAACGCATCTAAACTTATTTGCAAAAGCGTGGCTTAGGTGCGTTTTTGAAGCTGCTTTGCTCCTGCCCCAGTGTGCATGAAGCCTAAACAGGAGCAGTGAGACAGATGTGATGGATGTTTTGCAAGGCTACAGCTGCAGTTCTAATTCCTGCACTGTCTGCTGTAAAGTAGCACTGCACCAGAATGAAACCTGATACAACCTCCTCTTAAATATGCGCCTGTTTAGAGTACAAATCTGTCCCATGGTCAGTGATACCTCTATACTTACCAACATTATGGTCCCAGATTCTGAGACACCTTTAACCCCTCTGATAATCCACATTTTGTCCACCCATTCTCTTGAAGGGCATGCCGAAGCCACAGCCCTTTTACAGGTTTGTTCCACCCAGGCCCCACCTCTAAATATGCAGGGACTGCTCATCATGCCTACTTTGATTCCACCCAGACTCTGCTTCTAAATTTGCAGGGACTGCCCATCATGCCCACTTTACTGGCTGGCTCCACCTTGACACTGTCTTTAAATATGCAGAGACTATCCATTCGCAGCTCCTGCAGTTAATGCCTTTTTGAGTTAGGCCAGCAATGGATGGAGTGACTTTCTTTCCTGCAACCTATATAAATTTCTCGATTTTCCCTCATCAACACTGACTGTGTTTTCCCCATTGCGGAGCCATTGTGTTCTCCTGCCAGGAGAACACAGTGATTATTCTTAGCAGCTATATAAGCCGCTAGAAATAATCACATGTAAAATTCGACAGGCAGATGGATCAATCAACTTAGGTACATTCAGCTTGCCCTCGCGTGGTTCAAATCTCGGCCTGTCCCTGCAGAACCAGCCAAGATTTGCATCTGTGGTCAGCTTTACTATGTTTGTGCAGTAACATTGATGCTGTGATCCCAGGACATGGCCCAGAACACAGCATTGGCATGACAGAAGGTCAAAATGCGGGAATGTCCTGATGAATCCAGGACAGTTGGCATGCATGTAAATCTGTTACAGACCTATGCAGATCTGTTGCAGTTGGTTGACCAGGATTACAGACACTAGGGTCACGAATACAATGTAAAGTGGCTGAATGAGAGGCATTGTAATTTGTGCCAAATTATGTCACTTATTTGCTTAATAAATGTCCCTCCCAGTGCACAGAGCAATCTAAAATTCACAAAAAGGCCAAAGACGTTCTGTGCCATTTGTGGGTTTCTGTCTCCATAAAATGTGACTCCGGAAAGCGTCATCTGGTAGAATGGCACAATATCTCTCCATACCCCCCCAACCCCCCAAGAGCAGCCAGGGCAGTAAGGGTTAAATGGAAAGATTTGTTCTCGGCAGTAATAAGTCAGGAGGATGCAGCTTTGCTGAGATGTAATTTAAGATGGCATTCATGCTCCTTATCTGCAATTTCTCTGCCTTTGGTGATAAGATCATAAAATAAAAGGATTCATCAGGTAATGTTTTTCCTCATTATTCAGAGACACAATTTGCCAGCTGAAAAGGTAATTAGCCACATCAGCCCGCCATCCCGGAGATTGTCAGAAGACGTCTCGGATTAATTAGCCATACTATCTGCATTCTGTGTCATCCATTGATTGTCATTGTATAGGATTCGTCTTCCATGACACAATCGGGAGATGTCCGTCTGTCTATTCTGACCACAAGATGTGTCGGTGGTCACCACAATTCCATGCCCTTAATGTTGAAGCCACACCAACAAAGTGTGTGAGCCTTATTAAAGGCCATAATATCTGTAATTCTATTCGGACAGTCTTTTGATTCTGACAGCGTGGCCGTAAAAAATTAAAACTATTCTGATTTTTGGAGTTTCAGGGATTAGGAGCTGCCCCAGTAAACTTACATTTCTGATCCAGACGTATGTAATGATATGTATTTATCACCTGTGCAAGCATTTGTATTTGAGATCACTTGCATTTTCCCCAATGGCCAACCCATGCAGGGCAGCTGGTGGATGTTGGTGACCACTGTTTACAGACGCCCATGTGAGATAGAACACTGCGGTCACTGCCACACCCCTTCTCTTTTCTACAGAAATGTCGGATAGGTCCTGCCCCTCTTTAGTTACTGTGCACATCTATGCTACACAGTCCTCCTTGGCCCCACCCCTCTACAACTACTCTGAAGTCTATGCCAACTCTTCGTTCTATCTCCGCCCCTCTACAGTTCCTCTGAAGTCTATGCTTCCTCCTTTGTTCTGGCTCTGCTCCTCTACTCTACAGGTACTCTGAAGTCTGCCACTATCTCCTCTCTGACAACACCCCCTCTACAACCACACTGAAGTCTGAACTGCCCCTTCTATTTAGCTCCACCCTTCTACTGTTACTCTGAAGTCTATGCCACATCCTCCTCTACCTCCTGCATGTCCAATCACGATCTTCTGTCTATGGGTAGCCCAGCTGCAGCATCTTCCTGGCCAGTTGTATTGTTCCCATGAGATTAAGCTGCCATTCAGGCTTGTGCGAAATTGATTTTATCAATTGAACTGTCACTAAAGCTGCCCACATTGTTTAGATCAGCCTTTCTCAAACTTTTTACTCCAGGATAACCACTAAAATAATTTTTAGGTCTTGATGACAGCTGAAAAAAATTGATGTTGTGTTGCTGGGTTTGCCAAGTGGCCTTGATCCTGGAAAAATACAGATACCATCAGATGGGAGGTCAATTAGCCAAGGAACCCCTGGAAGAATCTTACACTTCATGGAACTTTGGTAGAGAATGGCTGGCTTAGATGTTTCTTAGAGAAAAACATTTTGGAGAAAGTGGGCTTGGACTTTTTAGGTATGACCAGACAAAATGTACAAACATCTATTATCTATATTTACTTTATCAAATAAACATAGAGGAAAAAAATTCTCTATGTTTATTTAATAAACTATATATATTTTTGTACATTTTGTTTGGTCGTGCCTAAAAAGTCCAAGCCCACTTTCTCCCAATTTTTTTTCTCTAATTCATATAGGACGTGGCACCGGTTATTTATACAGTATCCACAGTGCCACTCTGTGTTGATACAGTTATTATTCATTAGATGTTTCTTAGATATTATCTGTTAGATCAGCTCAATTATGTTGGCCGAAATGGACAATTTACAGCTAATCAGGTGACCCTCACATTTTATTGGTAAAATCATTGGTAGATTTTGGATCTAACCCTAACCACAATCCGACTGTACAATTTTCTGTTATTCTGCTTTAGAAGAAATTGTAAAATTGTATTAAAATTGCAACTGTACATTTTTTTAAACTCTACTTTAGAAGTTATTGTAAAATTGAATTGAAATTGTAATTGTACAATATTCTTACACTTTGCTTACACCAATTACAGTGAAATGTGCACTTACCTAAGCTATTAGTTCAATGGATATCTAATCCACCCGGCCCTCCTCACACTAGGTAGCAATTGTTAAATTTTGCTGCTCTAACAGATCACATTTAGGCAATAAATGACTATGCAAATTAACAAATGAATAAACAGTACTGTGTAAAAGTTTTAGGCAGGTGTGAAGAAATGCTGTAAAGTAAGAATGCTTTCAAAAATGTATATGTTATATTATTTTTATCAATTTACAAAATGCAAATTGAACGCCTAGAAGACAAATCTAAATCAAATCACTATTTTGTGTGACTACCCTTTGGCTTCAAACCAGGATCAATTCTTACACTTGCTCACTTTTTACACTTGCAAAAAGTCAGGGATTTTACAGAATTAAACTTAGGTGTATGATTACGGTAACCAATAATACCAAACAGGTGCTAATGAATATCAATTTCATAGGTAGGTGGAAGCACAGTCATTAACTGAAACAGAAGCAGCTTAAAACTGGGTGAGGAACAGCCAAACTCGAAGGCAAGGTTGTAGAAGACAGTTTCATGCCAGAGGCCTTACACCCAGGGGCGGACTGACCATTGAGCCACTCGGGCACTGCCCGAGGGCCCTGGGCCACTAGGGGGCCCCATCAGGGTTGCCAGTCTCAGTAAAACCAGGGACAGTATGTATAAATCTGTGTTTTTTTTACATCTGTCTGTGTATACTGTGTGTACATGTATGTGTATACTGTGTGATTGTATATTGTGTGTGTGTATACTGTGTGGCCCCATAATCTCTGATTGCCTGGGGGCCCCATAATCTCCTATTGCCCGGGGGCCCCATGAGTTATCAGTCCGCCCCTGCTTACACCATGGCAAGACTGAGCACAGCAGGACACAAGGTAGTTATACTGCATCAGCAAGGTATCTCCCAGGCAAAGACTTCAAAGCAGACTGGGGTTTCAAAATGTGCCATTCAAGCTCTTTTGAAGAAGTACAGAGAAACGGGAAATGTAGGAGGACCGTAGACACCAGGGAAACTTAATGCAGCAGATGAAAAACACATCATGCTTACTTCCCTTAGACATCGGAAGATATCCAGCAATACCACCAGCACAATTCTGGCGGAAACCAATGGGACCCAGGTACACCCATCAAGTGTCCGGAGAAGTCTGGCCAGAAGTGGTCTTCATGGCAAAATTGTGACCAAAAAGCCATACCTCTAACATGGAAACATGGCTAAGCAACTCTACTATGCATGAAAACATAGGAACTGGGGTGCAGAAAAATGACAGCATGTGCTCTGGACTGATGAGTCAAAATATTAAATATTTGGCTATAGCAGGAGGCAGTACTGTCTGAAGGATAAGCACATGATAAGAGGAGCATCATATCATTACATTATCCAGAGGAACTGTGGGAACCATGGTTCTTTTAAAGTGATATAAGTCATTTTGTTATCAGAAAGGCAGATTGCTGTGGTGAGTGTTTGTCCTTTCGGGACTGGTGGAGCACTTCAGACGTGCCAGTGAAATAAAAAGGAGAGCAATTTCGTTTGGACACTTTATTTATTGGAGTGGTGGACACGGTGTTAGAGACTGATTTTATATTCACGGACTATACACTGGGTGGAATTTGGAGATTTCACTTTTGTTGGGGTATTTGTAATATTATATCACAGCACTGCATACGAATATTTGGTGATATATATATTGATTTGTTGATTTGTATTTATGGGTTTTTATTGCAGCATCAGCGTTGATTTTTCACATGATTTAGGATTGTTTCACAGATTACTGAAAGTGAATGTTGAAGGAATGAAGAGTTTACAGGTACGCATATGTATTAGGTTTATGTCACTGTGGTCACATTGTTTTTGATGCTGAGCACAGAGTACGGGGTAAATTACTATTCAATACATGACTATTTGCCAGTACGAGATTGTGACAGAAGTCATGGTGTAAAAAGGTTATTGTTTCAGCAATATCACGGTCTGGCCAGAGTTACATTTATACAGTGGGTAAAATTTGTATTGAACACGTCAACATTTTTCTAGGTAAATATATTTCTAAAGGTACTATTCACATGAAATTTTTACCACATGTCGGTAACAACCCATGCAATCCATACATACAAAGACACCAAAACAAATACATTCAGAAATTGAGTTATGTGTAATAAAATGGAATGACACAGGGAAAAAGTATTGAACATGCTAACTGAAATGTATTTATTACTTCATACAAAATCCTTTGTTGGTAATGACAGCTTCAAGATGCCTCCTGTATGGAGAAACTAGTCACATGCATTGCTCAGGTGTGATTTTGGCCCAATCTTCCACACAAACAGTCTTCAGATCTTGAAGGTTCCGTGGGCCTCTTCTATGAACACTAAAATGTTTGTTTAGTTCTAGGAGACCTGGAAAACCCGTTTTATTTACCCCAGCAGCCGAAAGTCTCCTCTACTCTACCCTACACTCTGGCCAGTGGACTGTTGCTCGGCATCCTCAGGACTGTTGCTGGGCATCTTTATGTCTGGTGCAGGGCTATTGGCTCTACATTGTACTAGATGATGTCAGTAGACATGTAACTGCCAAAGCATACGGGTGAAGAGGCTGTGGGGATCAGCCTAGCAGTGTTAAGGGAGCTTGCGTGAGTGAAGGATTGGGTAAATATACGTGCTTTTTCTGGTCTCCCAGAACCCTATGTGAGCCAGGTGCAGTGTGGTGTGGCAAGCAGTGAACACCCAGAGTTCAAATAAGGCAAATGAGTTATATTGTAGAAAGGTTCAACACAACATAGTCAAGCCTGGTGGGTAGACACACCCGTCCGGAGTCACCTACAAACTGTGACAGCAGACTGAAGAATTGAAGTTGCCGACAGTGATCGCAACAAGGAGCAGAATGTAGCCTGGTTGGTCCACACTCAAAGGGGAGGCTTCCTGATGCAAGGTAGACATAGTCCCTGCACTGTCTCTACTCCTCTGAAACCTTTCCTTACCTCTAAGTATTGAAGCTGCTAGACAGGGAACCTGTCCCTATGCTAGCCACTTGCATAAAGTGTGCCAAACCTGGGTGCCGGAGTCTTAAATAGGGAGTACGGGCTGCATCTGCCTACACCTAGAAATGGGCATTTAACACTTCAGTGCAAGGGCGGCTCCAGTGCAAGGGAGGATTTCTACTTCCACCGAAGTTCAGCTTTAGGTGATGAGCTAGAGGGGGCCTATATAGTAGTTGTGACAGACTTCTGACACCCTGACTTGGTATCTCTGACAGAAAGCTGCTTCCTCGCCGCTGGAGCACAGGAAAATAGTATTATAGCTGAGAATTGCACCCAAGAACTAGACAGCACTAGCTTAAGTGCAGACAGGAACAACTTTATTGAATAGAAATACAGGTTTTTATACACTTCAAAAAGTGGCAAGTCAACACATGAACAAAGTAAACTTCAAACAGCAATCCAATTAAAAGCTAACAGTGATTTAATTAACAGCTAACTAATTAACTAGTAAGCTAATTAACGGCTAGGCACCTAGACAAGCCTTCATTAGTCAGGCAGTGCCCAGCCCACTCCAGACTGTCCAGCAACAGTTCTCCAGCATTCAAGAAGACCCAGGGCTGTCCAAATTTCATTAACCAGCTTTATTTTCACATCCATCTTCTCATTGAGTTTCAAGTTGGCAGAGACCATCATAGCTTCCATGACTGTAAAATTTCTGTAATTTCTGTAATTTCATGCAAGATCATTTTATAGCGGCCAAGGCTTAGCGGCGTCCTTGTGATGCTCAGCCCGGATAAACAAATCCTCCCAGCAATGTCATCATCTTCTCCTCCCCAGCCCCAATACGTGTTGGGGAAACCATTGATTTTGATAACAGGACAGCTTCCTGAATGCTCGTAGCTCCCTCAAATGCTAGGGCCCAAAGTTATGGGGAAGGAGGCTACCCTGCAGTCCCCTCCAAAAGCCCCAAGTTGGGTCTGTCACATTTCTCCCCCTATCCCCCCAAAGGCAGACTAACCAGGCCCTAGACCTCCAACTGGTATGGACCTATGTTAGTCAGGCAGAGAGAACCCACAAAGTCTATTCATATGATCTCCATTCCTGGCTGCAGGGAAAAGTTGTCATTAATAGGTGTGGAGCAGAGGTCGTGGTCTGGCTGCCAATGCTTCAGCTGGGAGGTCTTTACCATTTTGGGGCTCTGTCTGCTGGTGGGAAGAGGGGCAGACTTCCCCGACTCCCTGGAGAGGTGAAGACTCGGTAGGTGCTAGACAGAGGCCAGCAGTGCTCTGTTTTTTTTGCCAGCGCCTCAGTTGGGGACCTCACATCCTCCACTCTGGCTGACTTCTGGGGAGGGAGGATGACTTCCTCTGCTACCAGACTGTGGATCTGCTGCTAGGAAGGGAGGATGACCACCTTCTCTCCCATACTATGGAACTGCTACTGGGGAGATGAGCCGGTTTCTCCATCTCCTGGACTCTTGGATTCCTATTGTGGAGCAAGGATGACTTCCTTCGCTCCCGAGTCTCTACACTGCTGTTGGGGAGGGGGGATGACCACTTCCTCTCCCGGACTGTGGATCTCCCACTGGGGAGGGAGGACAACCACCTCCTCTCCCGAACTGTGGATCTGTTGCTAGGGAGGGAGGACAACCACCTCCTCTCCTGGATTTTGGATCTGCCGCTGGGAAGATGAGCTGGCTGCTGCATCTCCTGGACTCCCGGACTCCTGCTGTGGAGCGAGGAAGACTGCCTTCGCTTTCAAATCCCTACACTGCTGTGGGGAGGATGACCACCTTCTTTTCCTGCTGCTCTGGAATTGCTGAAGATTCAGGGTATGGGCTGGCAGCACTCAGGCCCAGTGCCAGCGCTTCAGTAGATGACTCATAATCCATAATATCCATGGGTGCTGAGGCATACTGTTGAGCTTCGTCGAACAGTCTTTTACAGTATATATATATATATATATATATATATATATATATATATATATATATATAGACACATAAATATGGCAGAGGGACATGGTTACTATCTTGGGGGGTCTGATCGAGGTAAAAGGAAGTTAATAATCTTCCTCCTCCCCCCTCATTTCCCCCGTGCTTCTCTCTTCACTCCCTGATGCACCACCTCTGAGCTGGTGAATCGGGGAGTGTGAATTCTGACACAGATCGCCAGTAAAGTGCTGAGATCGCAGCTTCATAAACTGTCCGTTTCTGTGTCAGATATTGACAGATTCTCAGTGTGCGGAGATCATCGGCAGAGGACATGTTTTCCCCCAATCCTCTCTGTTTCATAAACCATTTACGAGCTGAGATCATCAGTGATTCTCGGCATCACTGCTGTTCACAGTTTCATAAACGGACACCTAAGGATCCAGCTTCTGTCCTTACTGACCATTTGTATAACTCCTATACATCTGGACCAGCAAGGGCTGGGGGTGAGTTCCGGACATTGTGTCAGTGTAGTGTACAAGGTCGACAAATAATTTTGTCTCTTTGAACATTCTGGAGTTCAAGGGATGTAGGGGTGTACTCACTTTTCTGAGATACTGTATATACTTGTTCTAGCTCCCATTCTTGTGTGACTATAAGGTCCAAGTCACTGCTCAATCCAAGCTCACTGGTAGTTCCAATTCCCTAAAATTTCAAATGTCGTCCTATGTCCACTCTGCTGCACTACCAAACTGTGGATCCTCCTGAAGCACCCCAAATATGAATCTTGCTCCACCAAAGTCATAGATTTCAATGGGATTGTTGTTCTCCAGCCAAGGACACACTTGGGTAGCATAGCATTGCAGCACCCGATACACATCATCCAGCATCAGTTACGTATGGGCCAGCCTATCCAGCTCTGTCAGCCATTCCTCCTGAGGGTCCTTTTCTAGGAATGCTATATGCAAGTCCAGCTGCTGCCAGTACCGATCCATGGGCATAGGGAGGACCTTTTCCATAACAGTCCTGCTCCACAGGCTGTCTGTACTGGGCGAACGTCTCTTGCATTCGCCACTGGAACTCTGCTTCCATGGCAACCAGCTCCTGGAACACTTCTCCGATATCCCTCGACACTGGGTCCTGGTGGTGGTTTGGACTGCCCATAGAGAGGAAGCAGATCCCACTGCTGCCAACCAAATGTGACGGACTCCTGACACCCTGACTGGGTATCTCTGTCAGAGAGCTGCTGGAACACAGGAGCAAGTTATTATAGCTGAGAATGGCACCCAAGAACTAGACGACACTAGCTTAGGTGCAAATAGGAACCACTTTATTGAATCGAAATACAGTTTTTTTACATTTCAAAAATAGAGGCAGTCACTACATGAACATGGTAAACGTCAAATAGCAATCCAATTAACAGCTAACAGTGATCTAATTAATCAGTAATCTATTTAACAGATAACTAATTAATAAGTAACAAGTAAGCAAATTAACAACTAGGCATCTAGAGAAGCCTTGATTAGTCAGGGAGTACTCACCCCAGACTGTCCGGCAATAGTTCTCCAGCATTCAAGAAGACCCTGGGCTGTCCAAATCTCATTAACCAGCTTTCTTTTCACATCTATCTTCTCTCTGAGTTTCAAGTTGGCAGCGACGATCATGGCTTCCGTGACGGGTAAATGTGGTAATAACATGTCATCTTGGATTATATAACAGGACATCTTCCTGAATGCCCATATCCCCCCCCCCTGTCCATCGCCGCACCCCCCCCCCCCCCCATCCATGCGTCCGGCCCCTTTCAGAACACCGGCACATGGATTCCAATGCTGGGGGGCTGTTTTTTTGAAGCACTGATTAGAGCCAGAGTCTTCAATATAGGGTGGGCTCGGGTCGCAGATTGTGCGCTCTGATCCTACCCAGGTGTGTTACAACAGGGAATTAATATTTGCTGTTGTAACACTGATCCTCCTCCCGGCAAATCAGGAAGCTGGTTTTGACACCGGTCACCCGAATGGCTGAAAGGACAGGTGATCCTATTGAACGCCTAGGAGGAGGAGGGGAGGAGCTGGAAGCTGTCATGGAGGAGAGGATATGGAGCCGCTGCACCACGCTGTATGACCACCCGCCGATGGGGCAAGAGAGGATATGGGGCCGCTGCACCACGCTGTATGACCACCCGCCGATGGGGCAAACAGCTGGGGGGGGTGCGGGGGTGGTTCCCGCTGGAGTGGGTGGTTGTTTGCCCCCCTCCAAAAACAAACACCAGCGCCCATTTCCTGTATCTCCCTCAAATGCCAGGGCCCATAGTCAGTAGGCAAGAGGCTGCCCTGCAGTCCCCTCCAAAAGAGCTGTCAGAGCAGCAACTGAGTATGTCTACCTGGTGCACATTATAGGAAACCATATTGGTTAAGCGGATGGCAGGGGGTCTTATTGTATACACAAGGAACTACACAAGAATAAAATCCATTTTTTTTATTATAGAAATTATAAAAGCACAACCATCAGGCCATTATATCCAAATACACTGCACATTTAAAACCATATGTGTTCAATATAAATTCCATATATTGTACTCCCCCTAAAAGTGGTGTGGCCCAAAATATGGTAACAGCCCAGATTCAATCTGCTCAAAGCACAGTGCGTTTCAAGGCTTGCTTCTGCTCAGGGGCTATATCTTGGACCTTATTGAAAAATAAATAACACATGAGTAAAATGTATACTTTATAAACATAACAACCCTGTATAATTTGCACACCAAATTGCTTACATTGCATACATTGTAAGTGGGTCACAGACAAATGGCCTGTATTGGTGAGGTTAAAAACCCGTGGTGCAGGAGAAAGGACCCTGTCCGTCATTAGGGGAGTGGAGGGGAAGTCCAACAACCACAGAGATCCCATAGAAGCGCTGCATTGGAAGAAAACAAAACAAAAATAATATTAAACAAACCCAACCAAAAAAAAAATCCTCCCTGGTGCACCAGCAAGGACACGTAGGCACCTGTCCCCAGCTGTGGACAGGACCATTTGTTAATTGCATCTGGACCACCGTAGTAAATGAGGCCTCTGCAAAAAAGTGTGTAGAACTCCAATCCAGGCCTAAGGCCATACATGGTTGGAACCATTAATGGGCAGGCTGAATGTAGCAAGTTGATCAATCAATCACCTTGGGTACAACAGAGCCTGTCGGATTCTCTTACGATTATCGCTAGCGGCTGCTATAGCCGCTAGCGATAACCACTGTCTTCTCCCCGTGAGGACACCTCCCCCCACACCCCGCCAGAAGCAGACAATTGCTCGGCAGAAGGGATTCCCCTGTCAGCACTGTATTTGTTGATGGGGGAATCATACAAATGATTGCAGGTTGCAGGAAAGAAATGCACTCTGTGTATGGCTTGCCGAAGGCTGACTAAGAGGACCATCAAAAGACTGTGCTAGGAACCAGTGGGATGAGGTAGTGCTTCAGCATACCATCCCTGGAAAGATGCTGAGTGAGAGGTTCCCATAGCTTTGGGAACTGGCTTAACAACCTGAATAATATGGGGGCCCTCCAACAAACAGAAATTTTTCTTTCAGGACGTTAGAACAGACACCTAGTGCATTTCGCAGGATTCATCCATTCAGTTGGTTTTAATATAAATCTAGTTCTAAAATCAGAGGATGAAGATATAAACCCAATCAGTAATCAAAAAATCTTCAACAAGTCACTGTAATTTTAAAGACATTTTAAATCTGTTTAACCGCTTCAGCCCAGAAGATTTGGCTGCTGAATGACCATTTTTTGCGATTCGGCACTGCGTCGCTTTAACTGACAATTGCGCGGTCATGTGACGTTGCACCCAAACAAAATTGACGTCCTTCTTTCCCCACAAATAGAGATTTATTTTGGTGGTATTTGATCATCTCTGTGGTTTTCATTTTATGCGCTATAAACAAAAAAAGAGCGACAATTTTGAAAAAAAAAAACACAATATTTTGTACTTTTTGCTATAATAAATATCCCCATTTAAAAAAAAAAAAAAATTTTTCTTAGTTTAGACCGATATGTATTCTTCTACATATTTTTGGTAAAAAAAATTGCAATAAGTGTATATTGATTGGTTTGCGCAAAAGTTATAGCGTCTACAAAATAGGGGATAGATTTATAGCATTTTTAGTATAATTTTTTTTGTTTTACTAGTAATGGCAGCGATCTGCGATTTTTATCGTGACTGCGACATTATGGCGGACACATCAGACAATTTTGACACATTTTTGGGACCACTGGTATTTATACAGCGAACAGTGCTATAAAAACGCACTGATTTCTGTAAAAATGTGATTTTTTTTTTAACAAAAATATGTAGAAGAATACATATCGGCCTAAACTGAGAAATTCTTTTTTTTTTTTTTTTTTTAAATGGGGATATTTATTATAGCAAAAAGTACAAAATATTGTGTTTTTTTCAAAAGTGTCGCTCTTTTTTTTTTTTATAGCGCGAAAAATAAAAACTGCAGAGATGATCAAATACCACCAAAAGAAAGCTCTATTTGTGGGAAAAAAAAGATGTCAATTTTGTTTGGGTGCAACGTCACACGACCGCGCAATTGTCAGTTAAAGCAACGCAGTGCCGAATCGCAAAAAATGGCCTGGTCATTCAGCAGCCAAATCTTCCGGGGCTGAAGTGGTTAAACAGACTTAAAATGTCTTTAAAATTACATTGACTTGTTGAAGATTATTTTATTACTGATTGGGTTTATATCTAATTTGGACTAGAACACTTGTTGCTGATGGCCAGCTCCCCAATCTTCATCCTCTGATTTTAGAACTAGTTTTATATTAAAACAAACTGAATGGATGAATCCTGTGAAAGGCACTAGATGTCTGTTCTAACATCCTGGGAACGTCCTGGCAGGGAAGGGGTTAACACTAGGGGGCGATCAAGGGGTTAAATGTGTTCCCTAGGTGTGTTCTCTAACCGAAGTGGGGATGGGACTGTCTAGGGGAGATGACAGATCGTTGTTCATGCTTTGTATGAACACATGATCTGTCTCTTCTCCTGTCAGAGAACCGGGATCTGTGTGTTTACACACACAGTTTCTGGTTCTCGCTGTGTCACGAGCAATCCCAGGAGCCCGGCGGTCATCACGCACTCGCATCGGCTCGGGGGGGTGAGCAGCAGGCGCACCCCTTGTGGCCACAGGGTGAAGCAGCGTAACATAACGTAGTTTCGCCCAGCCGTGCCATTCTACCGCAGTAAAACTGCGGTGGCTGGTCGGCAAGTGGTTAAAATGCGTGCTCCTTCGTCAGGCAATCATGACGCATGCTCTGAACGCACACTCCTCCCCACTCTCTCACCATCCGGAAGTGACATGTCCAGCCGCCCCTGAGCCGAATCTGAGAACCAGGAAGTGTTGGGAGCCACCAGCGCAGCCGAGAACATCAGCTGCTTCTCCACCTGCGAGCCGACCGCCTTCCCCCAGGAGAGGATGAACTTCCGATACCATTTCACATGCACTGTAATCTCTACAATCTTGTGAGTTTAAAATTGTCTGTCCTTTATTAACATGTTTTTATCACGCTGCACTTAGATGGCGCTGCTCTCTTCTTTGTTTCTAATGATTTTGCCATGAAGGTCCTTGTTCAGACACTTCCTGTTACAGGGTGACAACACTCTGTCCCTATCTTTCATTTGTGCCCCTACATTGTCATCCTGTCACGTAGGCTTCCGATAGAGACTATGTGGCCATTTCAACATACAATACACAGACTAGACATGTGCGATTAGTTTCGTACTGCTCGAAAAAAATTTCCGGAAATTCGTACATTTGTACGAATCCGAAATACGAATTTTTATGCATACGAATTCTGTACGAAATACGAAATTTTGTTTACGAATTTCGGATCCAAATTCATAACAACATTCGTAATTGTTACGAAAAGTTAACGAACCTAAAAGTTAAAAACCCAGGAAGTCAGCACAGCACAGGGATGGTGGGAACCCCTCATAATGGGCACAGCGGGTGTACGCTCAGAGCCGGGAACTCAGCACAGGGATGGTGGGAACCCCTCATAACGGACACAGCAGGTGTACAGACCTGGGAACTCAGTACAGGGATGGTGGGAACCCCTCATAATGGACACAGTAGGTGTAAAGACCTGGGAACTCAGCACAGGGATGGTGGGAACCCCTCATAATGATCACAGCGGGTGTACAGACCTGGGAACTCAGCACAAGGATGGTGGGAACCCCTCATAATGGGCACAGCAGGTGTACAGACCTGGGAACTCAGCACAGGGATGGTGGGAACCCCTCATATATGTGTTTGCAATCGACCCCTTCATTAGAAGGCTAGAGAGTGGAGCTTTGTGTGGAGTACATTTGGGCATCGCTGGTGAGCCTCCTTTGAAGGTTGTGGCCTATGCTGATGATGTTTCTGTTTTTGTCTCTGGGACTGAGGAGGTGGTCTCAGTGATAAGGCAATATGCAGAGGCATCAAGTTCAAAGGTCAACCAGGACAAGTGTGAAGCTTTCTGGATGGGTGTAGAAGGCGAGAGCTTTGTTCTCCTGGATGACTTCCTGGAGCCCCAACAAAAAATTCAAGTTCTAGGCATTGATTTCGGCCCAGGTGACTATGGCCATGCAAATTGGGTGAACAGGCTGGAGAATGCGGATGTCAAGGTGGCAAGCTGGAAAGGTTGGCGGCTTTCCTTGAGGGAAAAGGTTGATCTGATCAAGACATACCTGATTCCGATTTTTCTGTATGTCAGTTTTGTTTGCTTTTTGCCAGTTTCTCTCTATACCAGGATCTATAGTTGTTTCTTCCAGCTGTTATGGGGGATTAGAAAAAACCTTGTCAAAAGGAATGTGACTTACCTTCCTAGGCGGGAGGGTGGTCTAGGGATGATCAACCCTGTAGTCTTTTTCTCTCTGATGTTTGTGAAGTATAATCTTGGTAACATGTTGGCAGTGAGACTGCCTGGGTGGGTTGGTATTTTCCAGTCCTGGTTTAGGCCCTTTCTGTGAGACTGGGAAAATGGTGGGCCAGTGAAAAGCCTGAGGGTCAAGCATGAACAGCTCCCGGCTTATGTTGCATCGTATTTGAAAATGCTTCGGCAGTGGCAAGTAACAGCAGGAGAAGTCAGATCTCTTCCAAGGAAACTTCTTGAGAAGCGGATCATGAGCTCTGCTTTTTGCGAGCCACTGGCCTTGAGGGATTGCCCAAGCCTGGTTTTGGGGGTGGGTTTGCGATTGATTAATTTGGAGAGAATCCCAATGAAGTTTAGGGATCAGGCTTGGCTTGCCTTTCATGGAAAACTATATGTGAAGGGCAACTTGAAGTTTCTTTTCATGAGTGATCGGGGCTGCCCGAGAATGGAGTGTGGAGTGGTGGAGACCATGGATCACTTTCTACTTCAATGCCCTTTTAATATAGAGGTGTACAAGAGGGTGGGGAGGGCTCTGAGTATACCCTTCCTCCCCCATATGTGTTATGCAGAGTGGGTGTATGGGGCATTCCAGACTCGTCGGGATTATAATTTGGAAACACTTTTTTTAGTTAGTCTAGTAGTCCTTTATTTCACGTGGAGTGCACAGTGTCAGGTATCCTTACGGAGTAAAATTCTCCCTGTTGAAGTGGTGGTGCGGGACATTCTGGGTGAGGTTGGGAAGATTCAGGGTCTTGAGAAAGGCAGGTGGCAGCAGGAGGCCTGGATAAGGGCGTGGAGGAATATCAGGACTCTGTAGCTGCTGCCTGTTGATCTCGGGGTGTGCGGCTTTTCTTTGTATTCTTGATTCACTACCCTAGATTTTCAAGATCAAATATATTTTTGATAAAAGGCTACATGCATGGTGACGGTGATGTTCCTTAGTCTGGCTCTCGCGAAGGGTGCAATTTGGTTTGCACCGTTTATTATGTTCTTGTTTTGTATAATAATATTCAATTATTTTGTAAAAATGTTTTATTTATTTATTATGGTTTTATTGTATATAAGTTGTTGTTTGTAAGATTTTTCAATAAACAAAATTAACCCCTCATAATGGGCACAGCAGGTGTACAGACCTGGGAACTCAGCACAGGGATGGTGGGAACCCCTCATAATGGGCACAGCAGGTGTACAGACCTGGGAACTCAGCATAGGGATGATGGGAACCCCTCATAATGGGCACAGCCAGGTGTACAGACCTGGGAACTCAGCACAGGGATGGTGGGAACCCCTCATAATGGGCACAGCAGGTGTACAGACCTGGGAACTCAGCACAGGAATGGTGGGAACCCCTCATAATGGGCACAGCCAGGTGTACAGACCTGGGAACTCAGCAGAGGGATGGTGGGAACCCCTCATAATGGGCACAGCAGGTGTACAGACCTGGGAACTCAGCACAGGGATGGTGGGAACCCCTCATAATGGGCACAGCAGGTGTACAGACCTGGGAACTCAGCACAGGGATGGTTGGAAACTGCCATTCCGCTCCTTGACAGCGAGGTGTGAGGTTTCTGGTTCCTTTGCTCCTGTGCTTCCAGAGACCAGGGGCTAGAGTTGCTCCTCTGCCCCAGGAGTGATGCAGGATCCTGGGGAGGATCCTGGTGGAGGCCCCCTGGATAGGCTTTAGCCTGTGGACGACACTGGGCCTGGCCCAGGGAAAGATGAGTCCCTGTCTGCCTTTAGACGGAGGGTTATTGAACCGCTGAAGCAGATTGAGAAGGAAGAGGAGAAGTTGGTAGCTTTGAAAAATGAATTTAAAAAGAAAAAACAGATTTTTGCCAAAATGTTCAGCAAGAAAAGACTGGCTCTGAGGCCTGAGTTGAAAGACCTGGAACAAGCTCTGCGGAAGCAGAAAGAACTGGTGAGTTCTCTGAAGGAGAATAGTGGAGCATTTAAAGAAAAATATAAGAATGAAGAAAGATTCAGCCAAATGAGAAGAGGAGCCGCTTCCTGCATGGAGGGTGAGGAGACCAGGGAGGAGATGCAGCTACAGACAGCAGAGAGTGAGAAAGTGGGCCCGGAGGATGAGCCCAGCTCTTCAACACCTCAGACATCTGCTGAGCCCTCAATGGTGGAGGCCTCTGTCCCCTTCACTGCCCAGCAATGTGGAACACCTGAGCAGGAGGTTGATGGTTCTGGCATGCTGGATTTCATCAATAAACTTGAATCCCCTCCAGGTGTGGCTTCCCAGGATGTGAGGAAAAGATGGACGCCGTTCCTAGCCCTGTGGAAGAAAGACCTGTGGAGAGACAAGGTGCAGGTGCAGTGTGTGTGCAGGATGGTGTGAACTTTAATGACAATGTGCTTGCTGAGGGTTTTAGTGCTGCAGGCAGTCAGCCCAGACCCATAGACAATGTACAACATGCAATAACATCTGCTAATAACTGTCAGCTTCAGTCTGCAGAGAGGTCCATGGACAATACAGAGACTTTGCCTGGACCAGGCACAGCGGCTCTTCCTGTGAATGGTGGAGGAGATGCTGGGTGCAGTAGTGCTACAACTTTCTAGGAGTCTGCAGCAGCCAAGACTGTGATTGATCCCAGAAAAAGAACTGTGTGTTCGGAGGAGGGGGAGGGTCCTGCCTCTAATCAGAAGACTGCTATCCCAGCTGATTCAGACTCTCTGCCAGCGGGTTTGAATGTGTCTAAGGACAAGACTGCAAATGCTGGTGGTGTAAGAAAAACTTATGCTGGTGTTGCTGCTACAGGATCTGTGAAGGGGCAGCAAGCAGGGAAGGAGCATGAAAATGTTTTATCTTCCTCCCTGTTTAAAAGCAGGAATGTTGTGCAGTTAAAATGGGAAGGCGGTGGAATCCCCATACATAGGAGGACAGTGGTGGATAAGATTCTGCAGATGGGGTTTACACCCACAGATATCTTCGCCCTGATCAGTCCGGCAGGTTCCTATGAATATGATTTGTCCTTTATCCGTCCGGAGTCTTTGGACATATTTTGGGAGAAGTATGAACACGTGTGTAGGGGCCTGCCGGATTGGAAAGGGCTCATCCCAAAGCTTGTTTCACGCCAGCCCCTCATTAAAATGGTCACAATTTTGGTCCGCAATGAATCCATACCACAAGGGGATTTATCTGTATGGTTGAGGAGGTATGGAGACATCCTGAGCCCCCTAAAAAAGATTGTAGATGATCGGGGAATATGGACGGGGGGGATGGTCTGTGCAGCTAAAATTAAAGGTTGTTGACAATGTCGTCCAGCATCTGCCATCCTCAGCTTTCCTGGGGAGGGACAGGCTGAAAATCTTCTATCCAGGCCAGCCAAAGCTCTGCAATAAGTGTGGTGATAAAGGGCATCTTGCATCCTATTGTCCAGTGATGAAGTGCTCTCTGTGTCAGGGTATAGGACATTTGGCGAAGGATTGTAATATCATCAGGTGTAATCTGTGCAATGCGGTGGGACATCCTTACAGTCAGTGTCCTGAGGCAATGCACAACAATCCTGAGCTTATGAGAGAGTTCTTCCGCATGGACATGGAGGATGCTCGGAGCTCAGCAGCTGGGGTGCCTGTGAGTCCATCTGAGTCTGTGCCAATACCTAATGTGTCTCCCCAGTCTGTGATGCCCCAGTCTGTGCCATTACCTAATGTGTCTGTGTCGCCCCAGTCTGTGCGTTTACCTAGTGTGCCCGTGTCTTCTGTAGGTAAGGTATCAGTTGCCAAAAATGTGTCCAATCCTTCTGTGTCTGTGTCTTCTAAAATTGCAGAGGCAGCAAGAGGTGCTGAGGCAGGTCAGGTGTGGTGCCAACACCCTCCCCCGACGCTGCAGGGTTTCTATTGAGGATCGTGGGGTGCAGAGGAGTGGGGAGGATGGTGGAGAGGCTGGCCTGGTGGTAGATAAGGGAAGGGGGAAGGGGGGTGAAGGGGAGGATAGGGGTGGGGAGGCTGTTGAGTCTGGTTTGTCTAAGGATGATATGGAGTGGTTGGAGGATAGGAGGGGCAAAAGAAGGAAAAAAGGGGGTTCAGTTACCTTAAATCCTAAAGTTTTGCCTTTGGAAAATAAGTTTAAGGTCCTTTCAGATGATGAGGATGAATGGGACTCATTGAGTTCGGCATCCTCTATGGAGTATAAGTGCCAGGGTGCAACGAAGCGCGCTGGTTGTCCAGGGAGAGGGAGTAGTCAGGCTAAGAAACGGCTGCCTCAACTACCCTAATGGTAGTTCCCACTCTGTTAAAAGTGGCAACAATTAATGTTGCCAGCTTAAGATCAGTAAGTGCTCGTCATATGGCCTTATTTTTGCTCAGCGAGTTTGATGCTGACATTTTGTTTTTGCAAGAAACCCATCTGAGTAGTCTGGCCGATATACATCTGGCAAACGAGCCTTACAGCGGAGTTGCAGTCCTTTTTTCTGGTATGGTAACATGCCAGCGGATAATTGAGGTAGAGATAGGGAGATGCATGGTCTTAGACGTCTCTGTGAAGGGGCAGGACTTGCGCCTGATTAACATCTGTGGTCCCCAGATGAAGTGGGACAGGAAGTGCCTCTTTACAAAGATTAAGCCTTTTCTTTTTAAGGCCCAGCAGGTTATCTTTGGAGGTGATTTCAACACTATTACTAGGTCTAAAGACAGGAGAGGTTTCAGAGATAAGCTGGGCTATGACACCCTTTTTCTTAATGCGATAGTTAGGGAAGCAGGTCTGGTAGATGCGCACATTAAGCGCTGCCCAGACAGCACGGGGTTCACTTTTCAGCGAGGTAGTAGTCAGAGTAGGATAGATAGGTTTTTTTTCAAGGGAGACTCCGCTTTTTTGGCACCTGTGTGTCGGGCAGTGGAGTTTTCTGATCACTGTATTCTATCTGTGACTCTGAATGCCCCAGACATGCCACCTAGGGGGAGGGGTACCTGGAGATTGAATTCGGCCCTCCTGGAAGATGAGAGAGTAAGACAATCCTTTGAGGATTTTTTTCAAGCACAGGTAACGATCCTAGACTTTTGCAACAGCAAGTCAGAATGGTGGGAGCTTGTTAAACAGTGGACTATTTTGCCTTTCAAGGCCATAGGAAGAAAGAAGCAGCAAGATAAGTATATCACCTACCAGCGTTTGCGGAGGAAACTTGACCGCCTTGTTTCGAATGGAGGAGATTCTGGGGCGATCTCTGAGGTGAAGCTCCTCCTTAGGAGACATCAATATGACCGGCACGCCTCTTTGGTTCAGGAGAGGGATTACGGGAAATACCATTTGCCTGACCCTTACCAGAACTGTAAACAGAGCGTAGCAGTTAAGACGGTCAATGGCCTGAGGGACAGTACGGGCTCTCTGACGAAGTCTAGGTCAGGGATCCTGGAGGTTGTCAGGTCATACTATGCCGATCTCCTGGGAGGAAGGAACCTTGATCGGACAAGGATGTTGGGTTTTTTGGACTCTACACCAGGACTGGAAAGTAATGTTCCTTTGATGAATTTGACAGATGAAATCACTGCAGATGAGGTAATCCAGGCTATTGATAAACTAGCCATCAAGAAAACTCCAAGGCCAGATGGTTTGACAGCCGAGTTCTATAAATGTTTTAAAACGATCCTGGCTCCCTACCTTGGGGAGGTTTTTAATGGCTGTTTGAATGAGGGTTCTCTCCCTCCCTCCATGAGGCAATCTGCAGTGATCCTTCTGTCAAAGGGTAAAGATCCTTCGATGATTGGGAATTGGCGCCCCATTAGCCTTCTTAATGTCGATAGAAAGATACTGGCAAAGATTTTCTTCTGGCGATTATCACCAGTTGCAGGCAGTTTGTTATCCTGCCACCAGCACTGTTCGGTCCAAGGTAGAAGCACTTTCTCAGCGGTGTTAGCTGTCTGGGAGGCCTTGGAGCGTTGTAGGACTGCTGGTTGGGGTAAATTTTTGCTGACATTGGATCAGGCTAAGGCCTTTGATCGGGTTAATCATGAGTACTTGTGGCTCCTTCTTGACAAATATGGCCTGGAGGGGGTTTCATTGATTGGCTCAAGATTTTGTACAAAGGGGCTGAAAGCTTTCCTCTGGTTAATGGTTGGGTCGGGCAGCCCTTTGCGGTCGGCTCGGGTGTGCATCAGGGGTGTCCATTGAGTCCTCTGCTATATGTGTTTGCAATCGACCCCTTCATTAGAAGGCTAGAGAGTGGACCTTTGTGTGGGGTACCTTTGGGCATCGCTGGTGAGCCTCCTTTGAAGGTTGTGGCCTATGCTGATGATGTTTCTGTTTTTATCTCTGGGACTGCGGAGGCACAGGAGGTGCTAGGGCAGTATGCAGAGGCATCAGGTTCAAAGGTCAACCAGGACAAGTGTGAAGCTTTCTGGATGGGCGTGGAAGGTGAGAGCTTTGTTCTCCCGGATGACTTCCCGGAGCCCCAACAAAAAATTTGAGTTCTAGGCATTGAATTCGGCCCAGGTGACTATGGTCATGCAAATTGGGTGAACAGGCTGGAGAATGCCGATGCCAAGGTGGCAAGCTGGAAAGGTTGGCAGCTTTCCTTGAGGGAAAAGATTGATCTGATCAAGACTTACCTGATTCTGATTTTTCTGTATGTCAGTTTTGTTTGCATTTTGCCAGTTTCTCTCTATACCAGGATCTATAGTTGTTTCTTCCAGCTGTTATGGGGGAACAGAATAAACCTTGTCAAAAGGAATGTGACTTACCTTCCTAGGCGGGAGGGTGGTCTAGGGATGGTCAACCCTGTAGTCTTTTTCTCTCTGATGTTTATGAAGTACAATCTTGGTAACATGTTGGCAGAGAGACCGCCTGGGTGGGTTGGTATTTTCCAGTCCTGGTTTAGGCCCTTTCTGCGAGACTGGTAGAATGGTGGGCCAGTGAAAAGCCTGAGGGTCAAGCATGAACAGCTCCCAGCTTATGTTGCCCCGTGTTTGAAAATGCTTCGGCAGTGGCAAGTAACAGCAGGAGAAGTCAGATCTCTTCCAAGGAAACCGGATCATGAGCTCTGCTTTTTGCGAGCCACTGGCCTTGAGGGATTGCCCAAGTCTGGTTTTGGGGGTGGGTTTGCGATTGATTAATTTGGAGAGAATCCCAATGAAGTTTAGGGATCAGGCTTGGCTTGCCTTTTATGAGAAACTATATGTGAAGGGCAACTTAAAGTTTCTTTCCATGAGTGATCGGGGCTGCCCGAGAGTGGAGTGTGAAGGAGTGGTGGAGTCCATGGATCACTTTCTACTTCAATGCCCTTTTAATATAGAGGTGTACAAGAGGGTTGGGAGGGCTCTGAGTATACCCTTCCTCCCCCATATGAATTATGCAGAGTGGGTGTATGGGGCATTCCAGACTTGTCGGGATTATGATTTGGAAACACTTTTTTTAGTTAGTCTAGTAGTCCGTTATTTCACGTGGAGTGCACGGTGTCAGGTATCCTTACGGAGTAAAATCCTCCCTGTCGAAGTGGTGGTGCAGGACATTCTGGGTGAGGTTGGGAAGATTCGGGGTCTTGAGAAAGGTAGGTGGCAGCAGGAGGCCTGGATAAGGCCGTAGAGGAATATCAGGACTCTGTAGCTGCTGCCTGTTGATCTCGGGCGGTGCGGCTTTTCTTTGTATTCTTGATTCACTCCCCTAGATTTTCAAGATCAAATATATTTTTGATAAAAGGCTACATGCAAGGTGATGGTGATGTTCCTTAGTCTGGCTCTCCCATAGGGATTGTGTTGTGCGCAATTTGGTTTGTACCATTTATTATGTTCTTGTTTTGTATTATGATATTCAATTATTTTGTAAATATGTTTTATTTATTTACTATGGTTTTATTGTATATAAGTTGTTGTTTGTAAGATTTTTCAATAAACAAAATGAACCCCTCATAATGGGCACAGCAGGTGTACAGACCTGGGAACTCAGCATAGGGATGATGGGAACCCCTCATAATGGGCACAGCCAGGTGTACAGACCTGGGAACTCAGCACAGGGATGGTGGGAACCCCTCATAATGGGCCCAGCAGGTGTACAGACCTGGGAACTCAAACACGAATTTCGGATCCAAATTCCGTTACAATAGAAACGTGACTGGTGTTTTGTTCACCAATCAGAGGGAGTCAGCACAGTACAGGGATGGCGGGAACCCCTCATAATGATAAATTCATCATAATGAACATTCGTTATTTTTACGAAAAAGTTAACGAACCTAAAGGTTAAAAACCCAGGAAGTCAGCACAGCATAGGGGTGGTGGGAGCCCCTCATAATGATAAATTCATTGTTATTTTGCAAAAAGTTTACGAATCTAATGAAAATTCGTATTTCATACAAATCCAAATTGAATTTCGGACATGAATAACGAAATACAAATTAATTTTTGTACGAAACTAAACTAGTTTATTGAGGCGCACATGTCTAAGTCACAGACATGATCCCCTGCGGTCACCACCAGAAAGCCCACTCTGAGAAATGCCAAGCAGCCATCACTGTAGTGCATGTAAACTAGAAGTGGCTGCAAAGGAGCTACAGAGGATCAGCAGCACTGAGTTGGGACAAAAGAAGAAAAAAATTCTGAAAATGGGTGTTTTATTGATAAAAAAAATTGGATTTGTTTATATTACACAGTGCACAGAGCAAACTAAATGTCATCCAGTTTGGGTTTACATCTACTTTAAGCTTTTCCGCATCCTGACATGTAATGTTGTTCTTCTATAGCGTGTCGTTCCAGCTCTGTTTTCTCTACAAAAACGCAAACAACAAGCGAACCCTCCACCGCCTTCTCGCGTGGAAGAGCATTAATGGCGACAAATCACAGGCTGGCTCCCGTCACGGTGCAGCCACTTGTGTGTGTATTTTGCCGGCTCACAATGCCGCCGCTGCCCGGCGCTCTTTCCACAAACTCGCAAATCCCAAAGCAGAATTCCTTTTTTCATGCAGCAAAATAAAAGGAGAAAAGAAACTAAATAAGGGCTGCAGAGTATTGGCGGGAAAAGGCGCTTTTCACCCCTCCACATTCCGTTTTATCGTATTGTGGTGGAAAAATGAATAGAAACATAAAAAGTCTTCCCCTTTTTAGCGGCAAAGCTTCAAGGCTACAGCACAAGAAATAAAATGAGAACATCAAAGGCAGGATGAGTGCGTGGCAATTATTTCCTCTCCTTATCCAGGCTGAAAGCGCCAGCCGGCCTGTCAGAAGACTTTATTGAGGAGCAAGTTTCTTGCAGATAAAAAAAAAAAGGACACAAAATTGCGTGTTGCAAGCGTGTAATGAGAAGGAAGACGGAGGCTGGAGGGCTTTGTGGAGGGAGCTCTCGGCGGACGGCAGAAAACTTTCCCCGTCTGCTGCCGTGACACCTGGAGGAGGCCGAGAATGGCATCATTCCTGCACCCGGGTCCAGGAACTGATACCGATATACACAGCGGATTCGAGGATCGATGCTGAGAGTGCGAAGAGACAAATATTTACCGGCAACATGGATATGAAGAGATTTAAGATCACAGGAAAGATAACTGATGACGCTAAAGACACCATCAGAAAATCGGACGAAAAATATCGCTTTTGAAGCGATCGGATGATCATCTGATCGTTAGTACACCACTTTCGCCCAAAATTACCTGAAGGGACAAACATGAAAAATTTTCACGTATAATTTTAGTTTAACCACTTGCCGATCAGCCGCCGTCATTATACGGCGGCAGGTCGGCACGATCCCGCGAGCCGTCCTACCCTGTTTCACCGAAAATAAGACCTAGCGTGATTGTCAGTGATGGCTGGAATATAAGCCCTACCCCCCAAATAAGCCCTACCCTTTTTCCCCGAAAATAAGCCCTACCCTGAACATAAGACCTAAAGGACTTTAACTAGGGCTTATTTGGGGGGTAGGGCTTATATTGCAGCCATCACCGACAATCACGCTAGGTCTTATTTTCGGGGAAACAGGGTAGCTATACATCGGCTCCTTTAAGCGGGTTAGCAGGCGCACCCGCTGCACTCGGGGGTGGCGATGCTCGTGGCTGAGGGTCACGATGACCGCCGGCCACGAGCGATCACGGGCACGAGAGGCAGAACAGGGACATCTGTGTGTAAACACACAAATCCCTGTTCTGTTCTATGAGGAGTGACAGATCGTGAGTTTCTAATAGCTAGGAACCACGATCCGTCATTTCCTCTAGGTCAGTCCCCTCCCCCTACAGTTAGAAACACACACAAAGTTAACCCCTTGATCGCCCACTGGTGTTAACCACTTTCCTGCCAGTGACATTTTTTACAGTAATCAGTGCATTTTTATAGCACTGATCGCTGTATAAATGCCAATGGTCCCAAAAACGTGTCAAAAGTGTCCGATGTGTCCACCATAATGTCGCAGTCCCGATAAAAATCGCCATTACTTGTAAAAAAAAATAATAATAAAAATGCTATAAATCTATTCCCTATTTTGTAGACGCTATAACTTTTTGCACAAACTAATCAATATACGCTTATTGCGATCTTTTTTACTAAAAATATGTAGAAGGATATATATCGGCCTAAACTGAGAAAAAATGAGCTTTTTGTTAAAAAAATTGGGGATATTTATTATAGCAAAAAGTACAAAATATTGTTTTTTTCAAAATTGTCACTCTTTTTTTGTTTATAAAAAAAATAAAAACCGCAGAGGTGATCAAATACCACCAAAAGAAAGCTCTATTTGTGGGGAAAAAAAAGACGTCAATTTTGTTTGGGTGCAACGTAGCACGACCGCGCAATTGTCAGATAAAGCAACGCAGTGCTGAATAGCAAAAACTGGCCTGGTCATTCAGCAGCCAAATCTTCCGGGGCTGAAGTGGTTAATCAGTACAGTTTTCGTCTGAAAATACAATCCCAATGCAATACAACACATCACTTCTGAATTTTTGTCCTGTCGTATGAGAATTTTCGTACTTCTCTACCCTCTCCTTTTTTGATATGGAGATTGGCATGCAAAAAATGGACGATTATTTGTCCGATAATCTCATTGTGTGTACCAGACTTAACGCAGGCCATTGATGGTGTGATTTTTTTTTTTGCTGCTCGCGTGGGTTGCAGGAAAGAAAATTGCACGATTTCCCCCAACAACACAGTCAGTGTTGATGAGGGAATCCCTGCTGAGGAGCTATTGTGTTCTCCCGGTGGGGAGGGCGGGGGTGGGGAGCTGTCCCTGCTGGGGGATCACAGTGATTATTGCTAGCGGCAATATTCGCATGTAAAAATCCGATATGCTGGTTATACCCATGTCAATGGATGGATCGACTTGGGTACAATCAGCCTGCCCATAGATGGATCAAATCTCGGCCGCTCTCTGCAGAACCGGCTGAGATTCAAACCATCTATGGCCGGTGTCTTGTCGAATACTGTCCCCCAACGGATAGTGTCCCCCTGTACTGCGCAGGCGCAGTACGTAGGACAAACGAGACGCAGAAAGTCTCCGAAGTTCATCAGCTGATCATCAGCTGTACACGGCGCCTGCGCATTTATTCTGCCCTGTGTCCAGGTTCATTCCCCACTATCCAAGTGGACATAGAGTTAGAATAAATAGATGCCGAGCACAGCGAGGCCGTGCCTGAAGCGTGGCGAGCGGCCCTCTTACAAAGCCTTCACTATTAAGTGCCCAAGCGGTGTGTACAGCTGATGGTCAGCTGATCAACTTCGGACACTTTGGGAGTCTCCTTGTCCTCCGTACTGCGCAAGCACTGCGCCTGCGCAGTACGGGGCGGACACTATCCGATAGGAGGACACTTCTCGTCAGAACACCGGCTCAAGGCCTCGCTCACACATAATGTGATGACCAGTGTTTTACTGCACTAGATGCGGGTCAACACTACGGCACACAGAAAACAATTGTTTTCTATGTGTCCTGTTCACACTTCATTGCAGGCCGGAGGTGTGGTGCAGTGAGTTTGCGGTGTAGCATGGCATTGCACAGCTGCGCAACACACAGCGCTTCTGTGCAATGACACAAATAAAGTGTCTCTGTGCACTTCAAATAAAGTTCACACAAAAAAAAAAAAAGAAGAAAAAAAAGGGAACAAGGGAACTGTCTGATGAGCTGAAACGTACATCAACCCCCCCCCCCCCCCCACTGCCAGCTGACTACAACCGAAAAGGCAAGCTGTCTGCCCACTAAACCACTGCAGGTTAACCACTTCAATACCAGGCACTTTCCCCCTTCCTGCACAGGACAATTTTCAGCTTTCAGCGCTGTCACACTTTGAATGACAATTACGCGGTCATACAACACTGTACACAAACTACATTTTTATCATTTTCTTCACATAAATTTGGTGGTATTTAATCACCTCTCTGTTTATTATTTTTTGCTAAACAAACTAAAAAAGACTGACATTTAAAAAAAAAAAGTTTTTCTTCATTTCTGTTAAAAAAATTGTGTTTTCTGCTTCACTGACTGGCACTGATGAGGCTGCACTAATGGGCACTGATGAGGAGGCACTAATATGTAGAATTGATGGGCACTGATAGACGGCACTGATATACAGCACTGATGGGCACCGATAGGCTACACTGATATGCAGCACTGATAGGCAATGATAGGCGGCACTGATGGGCACTGATAGGCGGCACTGATGGGCACTGATAGGTGGCACTGATGGACACTGATAGGTGACACTGATGGGCACTAATAGGTGGCACTGATGGGCACTGATAGGCGGCACTGATAAGCACTGATAGGTGGCACTGTTGGGCATTAATAGAGGGCACTGATAGGCAGCACTGATGAGGAGGTACTGACAGGCATTACTGATGGGCATCTGTGAAGGGCACTGACAGGCGTTACTGATGGGCACTGATTGACACTTTGATGGGCACTGATTGGCGATTTTGAGTGGGCACTGACTGGCGGCTGATGGGCACTGATTGGTGTTGTGGTGGGCACCTCTAATGGGGGCTGCACTGATAATCAATGTGCTGATTATCAGTGCACACCCCCCCCCCGACAGAAGAGCCGCCGATCGGCTCTCCCTGTCAGCGCGAACCGAGAAAAGACGATTAACGGCGCTTAGCTGTGATTGGTCACAGCTGATCACATGGTAAAGAGCCTCTGTCAGAGGCTCTTTACCACGATCGGAGATGCGGTGTGTCAGAGTGACACACCACACCACCGATCGCCGCACTGCGTGCCCCTGCGGCCGCGCATTGGCTTGTTATCCTGTTGGACATCATATGACGCCCAGTCAAGATAACCGAACCACTTCCTGGCCATCATTTTGCTATAGGCCGGTCGGGAAGTGGTTAAAGGAGAAGTACAGCCAAAGCTTGTTTGGCTGTACTTCTCCTGTGGATCACAGAAGTACAGTTCGTTCTGCACTCCTCTGACCCGTTTTCAGCTGACAGCAGGCTGAAGCTCGCTGTCGGCTGACATCACAGAGCCGCTGAGAGCCTGAGCTGGCTGCTTCCGCCCCCTCCACTGCCCAACACTCTAGTGAGCGCGAGGGGGGGGGGGGGGGGGGGGCAGAGCAGAGAGCTGCTGACTGACAGTCCCAGTGTGCAGTGTGCTCCAGCCCCAGCGCCGGTTCAAACTGCCTCACAGCCCAAAACAGCTGCAGAGCCGTGCGATAGGGGGTAGTGTGATGTGCATTTTATCGCACTGCACAACTCCCTTTTTTTTTTCACTGTACTTTATATGAAGTGTACAAAGTGACTCTTCATTCATGTTACTGCACAGTAGCACAATGCACTGCACTTGCTGTGCGGTGACATACAGGGCCATGCAGAGCAGTGCAATATTAGGCAAACATGTTGCATAATATTGCACTGCTCTGGTCTGAAAATGACACACAGAAAATTGTTTTCTGTGTTCCATTGCAGTTACCTGTGGTTTTCCTCTGCACACTGTGTGATTGGGCCCTTATGATGCTAAGCTCGCAAAGTGTCCCACAGTTCAGCCTTTAAAGTGGACCTTCACCCTAAACCTAATGCCCGCATGTCCTGCATCCTCTCCCCTCACTCTCTTTAACCACTTGCGGACCGCCTATTCACAATGTACCATGGACGGGCGGGCTGTACAAACACATAGATGTACTGGTACATTGCTGCCTATTTCCGGGTTTAGGGCACGCCGCGTATGTACGTGCACCCCCCCACCACCACCACCACCACCACCACCACCAACACCTGCTGTGATTGTACACAGCGGAAGTTTGTCAGCAGGCCCTGGCCAATGATTGATGTCCAGGACCTGCTGATCGGCTGTCTCCAACCACAGCCCAGAACTCTGTGTTGACAATCAACACAGGGCTCTGTGGCTCTGTACAGAGGGAATGCAGAGGGAACACATTACACAAATTATTACATACATTTAACCCTTTGATTACCCGAGATTTTAATTTCTTCCCAGCCAGTGTCATTAGTATAGTGACAGTGTATAGTATTATCACTGATCACTGTATTGGTGTCACTGGTGATGTCAGTTCCCACCCAGTGTCAGTTAGTATCAGACTGCCCGCCACACTATCACAGTCCCACTATAAGCTGCTAATCACCGCCATTAGTAGTATAACAAAAAAATTTTTACCAAAGACATGTGGCACAATACATTTTGGCCAAAATTTATGAAATTAGATTTTTTTTTAATTGGATATGTTTTATAGGAGAAAGTTAAAAAACATAGTTTTTTTATTGTTTTTTTTTTTTTTTTTTGGTCTTTTTATCGTTTATACAATAAAAAATATCAAATACCACCAAAAAAAAGCTCTATTTGTGTGAAAAATGACATAAATTTTGTTTGGGTACAGCATTGCACGACCGCGCAATTACCAGTTAAAGTAGTTCAGTGCTAAATAGCAAAAAGTTGCCTAGTTATGAAGGGGGCTTCCTGTTCATTCACAAACTGAAGCATACTAAACACAGTTTAGTATGCTTCAGTTATGAATGAACACAGTGAATGTTCACTGTGTTCATTTAGAAAAAGAGGGGGCAGGTAAATTACATATTTACTAGCCCCTTCCCCCACTCTCCACCCTGAAACATCCCCCACAGCAGCAGCAGCACAGCTGGAGGAAAAGGTGCGACATGGGGTGGGGGCCTGGGCAGTAGAGGGAATCCGCACGTAGTGATTGGGGTGTGCCCAGGCACACCTGGTATACCCCCTTCACACGCCTATACGTAGCGGGTCTATCAGTGTCCCCAACTGTCCCTGGGAAAGCATCGCAATTGCAGCATGTGTTTACCCCAGATGCTGCCTCTGCACATGAAGGGGGTAGCGGTTGGGGCAAATAAGAACAAAACCCAGGGTATGCCAGGGGCACATGCTACCCAAGGCAGTCAGTTTTGCTGCCTTAGGCAGTTGCTCCAATTGACCCCATAGGTGGCACAACCCTGTTTGAAACCTTCATCAGGTGATTGGCTTGTTTGCAGTCTGAGATAGATTTTCCTTCACTTCCTGTGCTGTAGACACAAAAGGAACTGAGGGGAATTTCCATCTAAGACAAGATGAAGATTTCCCCTCACTTCTTTTTTTGGTGGCAGTTTCGGATTTGGATCTCCCATCCCAGCGCTGACATGAAGATCCTGATCAGACTAGATTACAGACAGCTATGTTAGAATGTGTTGGATTTATGCCCAAGAGCTTACAATCTGCACTCACCCTCACCAGTCACACTCCATACAATACACTGTCTTATCTGTGTGTGGCGCCATGAATGACAGCTATGACCTTCTGACATCAACACTGGGATGTCGTTGGGGCACAAATCACTGTGACCCCCCATCGTTTTCCGCTGGCTGGGGAAGTAGAGTGGTGACATTTCGGGCTGATGAGCCAATCTGTCATCTGAGTGTATGTGGAGCAGGGAGTGCACCACAAGCTGAAGGTACAATTAATGAAAACATGAAAGGCTTATCGAAAGATGACATACACATGATCAATGTTCACATTCCCCCAGGCCACCACCAAGACCATGTCTATAGAACAGAGCGACAACTTTCAGCAGCAATAAAAACAGGTTCTACAAGGGGAAAATACAAGAAGATGTGAAGATGGACAGATATGATGGATGTACAACACCAAACACCTTGCGAAGACTGCAGCCCAAATAGGGCTTGTACTGTGGAAACACTGAACAGAAGACCTAGTCACTGGTGTTTTACCTTTGGTCTCCCTACAGCTGCTCTTCCCATTACTGACTTACCATGCCTTGTTCTGCACTGTGTCTCTGTGTGGAGGCGGCCATCTTGGTAACTGGCTTCCTGATGACTGGTGATCTGATGACTGTTGGGGTAATGATAGGAGTGAGGGAAGCACAGATCTACTGAATACAAGAAGCAGAAGCAAAGAGATACTTGCACTGCAGGTCCTCAGGTACAGCTTCCTCTCCAGCAAGGAGAACAGGGAGCAGAACAGTGGTGACATCACCAAATCTCCCTACAAATCTGATATGATTAGCAATCAGACAGCAATGCCTTAGGCAAGCCATACATGATGCAAATTTCTTTCCTGCAACCACGGATTACAGGAAAGAAATTTGCACGATTCCCCCAACACAGACAGTGCAACTGCCGAGGAATTGTTTGCTCCCGGCGGGGACAGGGGAAGCTGTCCCCACCGGGAGAAGACAGCAATTATTGCTAGGGACTATAGCAGCCGCTAGCGATCATTGTAAGAGAATCCAGGAGGCTGGTTGTACCCAAGTTAATTGATCATCAACTTGGTACATTCAGCCTGCCCATTAACGGTTCAGATCTCGGCCGGTTCCTGTTGAACTAGCCGAGATTCGAACCGTGTATGGCCGGCCTTAGCTCTCACATTGCTGATATGTAGCTACAGACAGGACTGCCTAGGTGCAGGAAGTGCATTGATATCAAGAATGGCTAGGCACAGGAAGTTCACTGCTATATTTCTGTAGGAATTCAAGACAAAAACTGATTTTGAAGAGTAATGCCGCGTACACATGAACGGAGTGTCCGACAGAGAAAAAGTCCGACAGAAGCTTTTCATCGTCTTTTCCGATCGTGCGTATGCCTCATCGGACTTTTTTTTAGAAAATTCTGACGGACCTAGAAATAGAACATGTTCTAAATATTTCCGACGGAACCAATTCCTATCGGGAAAGCCGCTCATCTGTATGCTGTTCCGAAAGACGCATGCTCTGAAGCAAGTACGAGACAGAAGCTATTGGCTACTGGCTATTGAACTTCCTTTTTCTAGTCCCGTCATACGTGTTGTACGTCACTGCATTCTGGACAGTCGGACTTTGGTTTGACCGTGTGTAGGCAAGACCGATTGAATGGAATTCCGTCGGAGTTCCGTCGGAGAAACCTTCGGAGTTTATTCCGATGGCAAAACCTGTCGTGTGTACAGGGCATTATTCTTAGGAACAATTAACAAATCTAGATGTTCTAAAAATTCAGACTCCAATTGCTGCAATAGGGCCTTGTCCCCTCCTGAGACCTCTATGCCTGGCTTTAAAGTGATTGTAAAGTCTCAGGATCTTTTTTAAAAATAACAAACATGTCATACTTACCTTCTAAGCCCCCATATGAAAGCTTAATCAGAATCTAGCATCTATTACATGTATCAGAATGTCACCTATCTTTACATATTTGTAGCTGTCTGGATGAAAACAGCCCTAGTTACAAGGGACTTGTTTGTCTCTATGGAGGGATACAGAACCTCCTGGCTGCAGTTTCCGATGCTCTGCTTATAGTTCCGGCTACTGGAGCCCTCTCAGGACTGCTCACTCTGGCAGTCCGATCTAATGGAGAAGAGCTGTGAGTGTGGGCAGGAAGAGGAAGGAGCTGCACGGACTGGGTTGTGAGTGTGGGAACAGCAAGACAGAGACTGGAGGAGAGAAGCTGGCTGCCCATTACCAGGCTACATATGTACAGTATCTCACAAAAGTGAGTGCACCCCTCAAATTTTTGTAAATATTTTATTATATCTTTTCATGTGACAACACTAAAGAAATTAGACTCTGCTAGGCACTCTGCTGGGCACAATTAGCCATTTTCCCTCCCCGGTGTCATGTGACTCGTTAGTGTTACAAGGTCTCAGGTGTGAATGGGGAGCAGGTGTTTTAAATTTGGTGTTATCACTCTCACTCTCTCTTACTGGTCACTGAGAGTTCAACATGGCACCTCATGGCAAAGAACTATCTGAGGATCTGAAAAAAAGAATTGTTGCTCTACATAAAGATGGCCTAGGCTATAAGAAGATTGCCAAGACCCTGAAACTGAGCTGCAGCAAGGTGGCCAAGACGATACAGCGGTTTAACAGGACAGGTTCCACTCAGAACAGGCCTCGCCATGGTCGACCAAAGAAGTTGAGTGCACGTGCTCAGCGTCATATCCAGAGGTTGTCTTTTGGGAAATAGACGTATGAGTGCTGCCAGCATTGCTGCAGAGGTTGAAGGGGTGGGGGGGAGACTGGGCCACAGGGCAGTATTCCAACATGATAACGACCCAAAACACACCTTCAGGACGACCACTGCCTTGTTAAAGAAGCTGAGGGTAAAGGTGATCGACTGGCCAAGCATATCTCCAGACCTAAACTCTATTGAGCATCTGTTGGGCATCCTCAAATGGAAAGGTGGAGGAGCGCAAGGTCTCTAACATCCACCAGCTCCGTGATGTCATTACGGAGGAGTGGAAGAGGACTCCAGTGGCAACCTGTGAAGCTCTGGTGAACTCCATGCCCAAGAGGGTTAAGGCAGTGCTGGAAAATAATGGTGGCCACACAAAATATTGACACTTTGGGCCCAATTTGGACATTTTCACTTAGGGGTGTACTCACTTTTGTTGCCAGCGATTTAGACATTAATGGCTGTGTGTTGAGTTATTTTGAGGGGACAGCAAATTTACACTGTTAAACAAGCTGTACACTCACTACTTTACATTGTAGCAAAGTGTCATTTCTTCAGTGTTGTCACATGAAAAGATATAATAAAATATTTACAAAAATGTGAGGGGTGTACTCACTTTTGTGAGATACTGTATGTATTCCTCTGATAGTGTGTTGTGGTTGTGTCTAGTGTATTTATGCATGTTTGTGTGTATCTGAGTGCATGTATGTATCTCAGTGTGTGTATATATGTGTGTGTGCATGTATATAACTGAGCATATGTACAGTATATATCTGAGTGTGTGACTATCCATGTATCTGAGTGTGTATATATGTGTGAATACATGTATCTGACTGTATATATATCTGAGTGTGTGTATATATATATGTGTGAATACATGTATCTGATTGTATATATCTGAGTGTGTGTATATTTGTGTGTATACATGTATCTGAGTGTGTGTATACATGTATCTGATTGTATATATCTGAGTGTGTATATATGTGTGCGCATGTACTGTATGTAATTGACCATATGTATATATCTCATTATCTGTATGCATTTGAGTGTGTGTGTGTGTGTGTGTGTATGCATGTGATTAACTAAAAATATTTATATATCTGAGTACGTAATTTATTATCCTCCATCGATGTGAACATCTGATAACTCATACAATTAATTACTAATAATTTCCCTATATACATATACCTAAAAAAAGTGAACACCAACTGTGCAATAACTTAAGTCCATTCATGTGAAAAAATATTAAAATTGATAAATTCTTCTTCCATTCCTCACACCTAAAGAGAGCAGCTCCTCCATAATTTTGACCCCCCCCCCAGATCAGAATGTAATACAGCGCTTCAGCATCTATCCATGGGGCAACTGCCACACTAAGCATCACAGACAGTGCAAGCAGATCTCACAGATAAAAATCCATATAAACACTTCAAGGAGAAACGGAACTCACAATAGTGAAATACCATCAAGAATTTTTATTAAAAAAAAAAAGTAGCTGACTGACATAATGGCATACATGCCGTCCCATCTTCTCCGTCCCTCAAAGTCTGTTGGTGTATATCTCACTCCAGCTCCAAGGTCTTTTACAATCCTATTATCTATAGTGTATGCTAAAAAAAAAATGTCGTGCGCCAGTAAAGTGTTCGGGTTTGGCTTGAAGAAAAGGTGGCAACCCTAGCCCCATATGTCCTTCAAACCTCTAGGACCGACCCGGGAAGAAATATGTACAACAGCTTCTCCTTCTGATGTCATCTGGTAGGATTGTTTGCAGCACACACACTGCAAATAGAGAATTATGGGAACATGAACACAAAACGGCTGGTACTTGGATGCCTGGACACGAGATCTGGGCATGTAATATCTACTGTATACATGAGCCTTTATCCGGTGATCAGCACAACAGTATGAACAGAAGAGCTTGGAGCAGAGTCGCTCAGCAGGACATCTGTACACTAAACAGAATAAAATCTTCATGAGATACTTCTCCGCGGGTGTGAGGACTCCCCAGCATCGGGAGAGCTCCTTAGGGCACAGTAAATGACAAAGGGTACAGCAGACACTGGTGTGACCACAGACAGGACAAGGCAGCTAAGAATGCAGTGATAAACATTATGGGAAATGGGTGGATGTTTTCTGTTGGCCACATGAACCGAACTTCTGCTACAGATGTGAATTTCCAGTGAAGGCGCAACTTCCATGCTTCTTACCTTAGAAATCAGCATCTGGTGCTTGCGACATGTTAGGACACACTGGTAAAATCATCACATCAGCAATATGTAGGCAGATGCAGTCTACGTTCTCCACTGCAGGTGGCGCTCATCTGCAGCGGCATTGCAGGGAGAGAGGAAGTCAAGAGGAACACACTTCCTCTATGCTTTCCAGGGTCATTGGGGAAGCTATCCAATTGGATGCTGCCACCCCATGTGACACTATATTGGGTCAGGCAGAGCCTATTTAAGGACCTCGCTCCCAGGTTTGGTAGTGGCATGCATTGCGCACGTGGGCATTGTTCGGATGGGTCAACCGTCTGACAGGGACAGTGATTAGCTGCAGGGAGAGGTTCATGTTGAGTAGGAAAAGGATAGGGGCATGCTATGCTTCTGGAGATCTCCCTATTTGGGCTTGGACTGGCCAGGCCACATTCCACCGCTCAAGACAGATGCTGTCAGCACAGCTAGACCTGCTCTGCTACACTTTGCTGATATTGCCGTGAGTGTTCCTGGTCAGATGCCTTCCCACCGGGTTTGTGGTGAATTACTGTACTCTCCGTTAAAGGAGAAGTACAGCTTGAAAACTTGTTTGGCTGTACTTCTCCTGTGGATCATTCCTGTGACCCCTTTTCAGCAGACAGCAGGCTGAAACCCGCTGTCAGCAGGTCACAGAGCCAGTCCAGGCTGGGGCAAGATTGTGACCATATGGTTGGGACCAGCACCAGCGAGCCGCTGAGAGCCTGAGCCGGCTGCTCCCGCCCCCTCCACAGCCCAGTTCTCCAGTGAGCATGGGGGGGGGGGGGGTCAGGAGCAGAGAGTCATGACTGACAGTCAACAGCTCTCTGCTCAGGGAGCCCTGAGAACTAAGCGATTGGCGTTGTTAGATCGCTCAGTTCTTGGTCTTAGAGCCAACAGGGGGACAGATGCAGCATCAGATGGATGCTGCATCCACCTAGTTAAGTATGATTCTAAAAAATAAAAATAAAAATCCCATACTTCTATTTTAATACATGTTCTGTTCTCTGTAATCGGACTCTGTGTGTTTACTGCTACAACACTCTGCACCTCTCCACAAGTACATTCGTGTTTTTAGGTCGCTTTAGAAATAATGTATGTATTCCTATGCACATGGATCCTGCACTCTCCATTAGGTATAGAATCGTTTGATGAGAACATGAGGCCTTCAACTGTGTTCAGAGAAGATAAGGTTTGTACTACGTGACTGTACTTGAGGCTGATTTATAAAGTAACCCACACAATACAAATGCGGCCCAATCTGCAATGCACATTTACTGTTACAGTGGCAACACAGAGGTTCAGGATAATGTGGCTCTACCACTATGGTACCCTGCAGGGGTACACAGATACACCAGGGAAAAATATACAATGCTATGAGCGTCTGGGACACTGCAGGTGACAGGAAAGGCAATCACACATTATGGACTCTGATGTGCCTTTATACCATTTTTGCCATGGTCCCTTGCAGCTGTATTGAGCAAGGCTGTAAAAGGGCTTCTTATCAGGACTGCAGCCTCTTGCTAATCATTTTCTGCTTGCTCACAAGGCTATTAATGGGTGCAAATAAATTATTTCTGAATTAGAAACAATGGGGTTGATTTACTAAAGGCAAATCCACTTTGCACTACAAGTACACTTGGAAGTGCAGTTGCTGTAGATCCGAGGGGGACATGCAAGGAAAATAAAAAACAGCATTTTTACTTGCACATGATTGGATGATAAAATCAGCAGAGCTTCCCCTCGTTTCAGATCTTCCCCTCAGATCTACAGCGACTGCACTTCCAAGTGCACTTGTAGTGCAAAGTGGATTTGCCTTTAGTAAATCCACCCCAATGTTTACTATTAAGGTGCATTACTGGAGTATGCATGTGTAGCAAAGTCCCGGGGCCCCTGAAGCCCAATGGTGACCTCCAGAGTTAAGGACAGCTGACATCCTTCTGTGTAGAGTGGGTTACAAGGCATGGTGGGTGTAGTGCAGGATGAACAGGATGCAAAGAGATTTATCGTCTCTTAAACAGAACTGTGGGAGAGAGAATTAGGGCCAGGACACCCTTTAGGTAGATGCAATGTTAATTGGCAGACTCCGAGACTTCTATAGGTAGACAGCTATACAGGTGAAGGCCTCTAGCCGGACACCACTTCTGTATAGGTAGGGCCGCTGTCCCCTATTGCAACAATCTTGTAGCTGTTAATAAAGGCATTCAACTTTCTGCAATGCGAACAGTTCTCTTTACCCCACACTCACTCACTGTGGGTCTTCACTCAACGAGCTCCCAGTTTCTCTCACTAGACTTCAGATCCACTAGTCACTGGATCCCCTGAGCTCTTTCACTGTAGCACCCAGTACCTTCCTCAAGCGTCACCCCCCGCTTCACTGCTGGGTCCCTGGCTTGGCACTCACATACACCTTAACCACTTCAATACCAGGCACTTAGACACCTTCCTGCCCAAGCCAATTTTCAGCTTTCAGCGCTGTAGCAATTTGAATGACAATTGCGCGGTCATACAACACTGTACCCAAACAAATTTTTTTTATCATGTTGTTCCCACAAATAGAGCTTTCTTTTGGTGGAATTTGATCACCTCTGCGATTTTAATTTTTTGCGCAACAAATAAAAAAAGATCAAAAATTTTGAAAAAAAAAACCATGTATTTCTTTGTTTCTGTTAATTTTTTTTGTAAATAAGTATGTTTTCTTCTTCAATAACGGGCACTGATATGGCTGCACTGACAGGCACTGATAAGGCGGCACTGATGGGCACAGATGAGGTGGCACTGATGAGGTGGTACTGATGGGCACTGATGATGGGCACTGATAGGCGGCATAGGTTTCTGGCCTAGCAGCCCAGGGCAATACGACGCATGTCCACCCAGACAGCCGTCCAGGTGACACAGAACCCCGATCACCTGACTCCACCCAAATAAATAGGCTCTCCCAGCAGGCCAAGGGACCCAAGAAAATCCCTGCCCATTGGCTGAGACACCCCATTAATTCCTAATCTGTCCTTGCAATGCCCTTGTCTTATCTAATGTCACCAGATACCCAGCCATCTAGTGACAGAAGAAAGAAGTGCAGCAATTCCAGAAATAGGGTGAAATCTCCTATCAATTGGCCAAGGCAACTATCACTTGGCAAAAAAAATTAATAGCAACCCTGCCTAAACATCAGGGTGCTAAACATATCACATGTTATTCCTGTGCTTTCAGTGTGATGGCCAACTGCAAGCTCAGAAATAGGAAGTCTCAGATTACTGAGTGAAGGGAAGTACAGAATGGGGTGACTCAGTGTAGGAGAAGAGGCAGGTAAGCTGTAGATGTGTCTATGTGCTGCATTGTTCATATGCTGCTCCATACAAAAACAGATCTTCATCCCAGCATGGAGCACACTAAATCACAGGAGTGAAGTTGTAAGAGAAGTCCAGTAAACAAACGTGCATTGGCGCGCAGGCACGGGCACACCAGTAAGTGCACAAGAAGAAACATGTATTGGCGCATGCGTTGGCAATACTCCAGCAACATTCCAGCATTTCGTCAATAACATTTTCAGAGATTTTCTTGACCTATTCCTGATTGTATATCTTGATGACAGCCTTATCTTCTCTACTTCCATCACAGCACACCGTGAACACGTTAAAAAGGTTCTCGGCCGATTAGAAGACCATGGACTGTACGCAAAGGCCGAGAAGTGTAAATTTGAAAAAGAAATGGTCCAATTCTTGAGACTTATCATTTCCACTTCAGGTATCTCCATGGATCCCCAGAAAGTCAAATCTATCCTAGAGTGGCCCACTCCTATAGACAGAGCATGCAGAGGTTCACAGGATTTGCTAACTTTTACCACAAGTTACCATATTCCACAGTTCCCGCAGTTCAGGAAAGGATAAGTTTTCTACAGTCGAACAACAAGATATTGCAAGATGCCATTTCTAAAGCACAACAAGACAACAATACATTTTTTGACAGGAAGCGGAGAGAAGATCTACAACTTCAAATAGGAGACAAAGTTTGGTTATCTACTGTCAATTTAAAATAGTCATGTCCATCCAAGAAGCTCGGACCTAGATATATTGGTCCATTTTCTGTTAAGAGACAAATCAATCATCAATCCAGCAGCCTACGAGCTTTCACTCCCAGAGAATTACAAAATCCACTCTTTCACATTTACTTGCTAAAAAACGCAAAGCTAGACCCATACCTTGGTCGTGAGTCAGATCCACGAGCACCTGCAATAATCAATGGTAACGAAGAATATGAGGTTGAGACAATTGTGGATTGTAGGAAAAGAAGGGGCACCATCCAATATTTAATTAAATGCAAAGGCTACAGACCAGAAGACAACTCTTGGGAACCAGAATCCAATCTTCATGCAAAAAGATTGATACGGGTATTCTTCCAGGCTCCCCCCGAAAAGATGTTACAAATGGGCATCCAAAGGTTGCCCATTGGGGGGGCAATGTAAGAGAAGTCCGGTAAACAAACGTGCATTGGCATGCAGGCGTGGGCACACCAGTTTGTGCACAAGAAGAAACATGTTTTGGTGCATGCGTGAGCGTGCGCAGGAGCAAGCCAGTGCGCGCACGCACACACGTGCACATACTGGCGCCAGACAGCCTATTTAAACCAAGCAATGACATGAGCACATTGCTGAGTGGTCTTTCAGCTTGTTCCTGTTGACTTGTGCCCTGATCTGTTTTCAGTTTACCTGTGTTTGACCCGACTTCACCTGTACCCTCCTCTGGACTTCTGCCTGCCTACCTGTGACCTTGGCTTGTGTTTGACTCTGCTCCTGTCTCATGCTCCTGTACTTTGCTGCCCGATTGTGTACCGAACCCGGCTTGTATCCTGTCCTTGCATCAGTCTCACCTTCCTGTACCTGCACTGCCCGGCTGTTGATGACTCCCTGGCTTACGTCCTGGCTACGCTTCTGCCTACTGATCCAGCAACACGGAGTTCCAGTTCCCAGTGCCTGTTCAGTGATATATGGCCATCGGTTTCCTATCAAGCCTTAGCTGGTGCCACCTGCTATACCGGCCCTCGTGCCACTCTGTATCCTATACTCCCTGTCATCTCTATCAGGGGCGTTGGACAGGAGGTACAGGAAAAGCCCTCTCTACAGTTCGATCTCCACCAGGTATGTGACAGAAGAACAGAATGTATCACTTGCAACATCCAAGCACATTTCTCTTATCCAATTTCTAGTAGAAGGTAGATAATGGGAGGAGACGTTCTGTTCTGTGATTGGGGAGGATTTTCCCCCAATCAGGAGGAAGGGTGTCTGTATTGAAGTGAAGAACATTCTGGGGCATCAGGCAGAGAAGGGAAGCCTTTCTACTGGAGGTGAGGCCTACCTACCTGTGATTGCTTTGTAGAGTTCCCCTGTCCTGGAGGCCACCAAGGCCATGACCGAGTTCCCATGGGGACATCCAGAGATTGTGGAAACATGTGAGAGACTCTTGGAAGTGGGATGATTATGCAGCAAGGAATGCATTAGCCACTGATGAGTTATTTGTATTGCCACAGCAGTGAGCGTCAGATCTAAGGATCAAGATGTTGCTTTGCTTCACTCTTCAAGGATTCAGTAAAACATCCTGAGCATACGGTTGAGTGAGTGTCCAAGGTCTCCAACAGTGTTACTGAAGGAATCTGCATAGTAGGAAGTCAATTGCTGCTGAAAGATGGGGAACTGGGTGCAGGGGAAGAGGCCACTTTTGAGAAGGTAAAGATTTTTCCTGGGTTTTAGGCTCTGAGAAGGACTCAGAGAGGATGGGAAGGGTTTAGCCTCCTGAATGTAGATGTGAGACCCCTGGCCATAAATTAACAAATGTTCATACAAAAATTTGTATTAAAATTCTCAATACATTCAATGACATGAAGAATGTTGTCCAAAAGTAAGTTGTACTTAAAAATGTTTTTTGCTTTTAACATTCAATTGTGCAATGAAAGAACTCCCCTGAACACAACCATATTCACTGTTAGAATTTCCTTAATTTGAGAAAAAATGTCCATACTGCCTACTGCAGTTGAAAACGAACATCATCTTGATGCTACATTCTTAAAACCAAAAAATGTGAACAAACGTGACTTAATTCTGGGGCATTGGAACCAAACAGGCTATTTAAGTTGAGCTCACCTGTGTCAACCCCAGCTTGTTCACCAGCTATGATTTCTGCCTAATGCTCTAGTATCCTCACTGCTTGCATAGTATTAACTTGGCCTGTTCCTGAGTCCCTCTCTGCGTCCTAATTTTTTACTGTCTTGCGCACCCGTTGCCAACTGTTGCTCGTTCCTTTTCTCATCAGTAACCTACATCTGCCTTGGAAACATGCCACTTCCTTCGTCCATACATTCCCTGTCGTCATACCTAGGTAAATTTGCACTAGAGCAGCAAAAGAAGCTGCCCTCCTCATCTTAGACTCCTTATCCAGGCAACAAAATGTGTGTGATAGTTCCGCCTTCACTTCTCAAATTGCCTTCCAGGTTCTTCACTGAAGGTCTTCCACAGTCTTCAACAAGCGTATGCTGCAATGATGACTGAACCAAGAGAGCAGCAGATGTCATTAACGTATGGAGGCTCTCCAGCTGAAGCCACTACAAAAGGTGCATAAAACTTGATCTTGGGGCTTCTACTTAGTACTGGATTTTAACAGATTAATTGCAAGAGGTCACTGGGAGAAGCCATGGTCAGAGCATTCTGTATATTATAGAAGGTATATAAGATGGTGCTTCTCTGTGTGTGTCACCATGTCAGCCACCTTTCACTAATCTATTCAGTCCCTGGGTATGACCAGCCTAATCGATCGGTCACCTTCTTCCTTCCTTATTTCTTAGTGAAGACTACAGCCATCACTCTCTTCTCTCCCAGCCAGTGGAGGAATTGTCAGAGAAGACTACATACTCTGTGTGGCAATGTCGGCGAGGTGGTGGGGTGACCCCAGTGGAATCACACAGATGACATTCACCAGCAGCTGTCTAGATGGGCTGGTGAAATATTAATGATGCATTTAGCTCTGTAACGAGATTCTAAAGGGCACATTAAAGATCTTCTATGCAGGGGCGGTTGGCCGCTGGCATGCTGGTATTTCCACCAGTCTTACATATCTCCTGATATTACCAGTTCGTAATAAATGAAAGTGGATAGTCCATTAACCTAAAGGGAAAACTGCCCTATTCAGCCACAGCTGTCACTTCTCCAGAGAGAAGGAACATTCAGTGTGGAGTGATGTGCAAAGAGCGGTAACCTATAGCAACTAACCAGCTTCCACTCTGGTCTAAATACTCTCTGCAGCTCATTAATGTTCCTTGCATTAAGCAGGACAAAACGCATTTCCTGTACTGTTATAGGCTGTAAAGAGATTTCTCCTATCATCACTGTGATCATTGCTACTAATAACTTCATTTCACTTATTATCCCTTACCCCTGATAATGTTCCTGAACTCACCTCCTACCCCCATAAATTATCCCTTACCTCTGGTAATGTTCCTGGGCCTACCTCCTACCCCCTTTATATAATTCATTACCCAGACAATGTTCCAGGACTCGACTCCTATCTTCTTTATACTATTCTTTTTCCTTGATAATGTCCCTGGACTCACCTCCTACTCCCTTTATATTATTCCGACCCCACCCCCAAACCAATACTGTCTCTGGACTAATACCCTATCCATTTTATATTATCCCATACCCCGATAAAGTTCCTGGACTCACTTCCAATCTTTTTACATTATCCTTCATAAACTGTTGGCGCTATATAAATCCTGAATAATAATAATAGTAATCCTTCACCACCGATACTGTTTCTGGACCTCTTACCCACTTTAAATTACCCCTTACCCCTGAAAATGTCTCTGGATATACCTCCTATTCCTTTTATCTAATCCCTTACTCCTGAAAATGTCCCCGGACTCACCTCGTATTCCCTTTATCTAATTCCTTATCCCTCAAAATGTCCCTGGTCTCACCTCCTATCCTCTGTATCTAATCCCTTATCCCTGAAAATGCCCCTGGCCTCGCCACCTATTCCTGTTATCCAATCACTTACCCCTGAAAATGTCCCTGGACTCACCTCCTATTCCTTTTATCTAATCCCTTACCCCTGAAAATGTCCCCGGACTCACCTCTTATCCTCTTTATCTAATCCCTTACCCCTAAAAATGTCCCCGGACTCACCTCTTATCCTCTTTATCTAATCTCTTACCCCTGAAAATGTCCCTGGACTCACCTCCTATCCCCTTTTTATTATCCCTTACCTCTGCTAACGTCCCTAGATTAATTTCCAATTCTCTTTATATTATCTGAATCATTATTTAAATTTCAAAAGAAAAGAGGGGAGTAGAAAGAAGAGAGCAGAAGAGATAAAGAGGAGAGAGGGCAAGACATGCAGAAGAGAAAGAGGTGTGTGTGTCTGTGGGTGGGGGGGGGGGGGGGGGGGTAGATGAATAAGGGAAAGATGGAAATAGATGTAAAAGAATAGAGGTGGGAGAATATAAGAGAAGGAGAGAGGGAAGAGATACAGACGGGGTGAGAGAGAGGTGGTTATGGGAGATATGGGAGAGGGAGAGAGAGGAGCGGAGGCGGTTCTCCGGGAGGCTTTGTAGCGCTATGACAAGTCAGAGTTAAATTATATATTAATAAATGAATTAGCTCGACAAATAATAGCCATAATGACATTTTAGGAGACAATAAGTCTGAGGATTGTCAGCGCAGAGCCGGTCTATGAGCGTCACGTTTCACTGGCTTTTCAAAATGAAGAGAGCTTTGCGAGCTGGCCCAGCCCCGGCTCCGCAGCCTCCTTCCCTGCCATCATTTACTTGTTGTCAATTTGTATAGGCACATTACACATGCAAATTGAGCTGGCTGCGCAAACAGCACTTACAGATGATAAAAACACATTTAGCCCGGCTATAGAGGCCGGATTTATTTCACTTGCTCACCCAGGTCAAGCAATACATGTATCTTACGATTGTGTGTACCCAATTTGGTTGTAATTATATTGGCAAATTATTCTCTATAATCTTATTATTTTTAGCTGTCTCCTTGTGCTGTGGATAATTAGCTTTCTTTGCTAAGCTGAAAAAGAAAAAAAAAAAAAAGAAAAGAAAAAAAAAAAAAAAAGAGCAGTAGAGAGAGAAGGAGAGATGGTGGGACGCGGGAGGAAGGTAGGGCGACTGTGCCATTATCTGTTTGGGATTTTAAATGCCTTCCTCCTATTTTGGAGGCTTTGTGTAAATTAAAAATGTCATAGTTCCTAATATTGAACGTGCTGCTCATTCCTCGCTGAATTAGGGCCCCAGAACCTCGACGTTTGCTACTAGATATCCCAGCCACTTTATATGTTAATCTGTGCTAATGAATTCCACAAGCTACGGGCCGCGCCAGATGACTAAAATTATTACCACTTCTAGAGATAGGCTTTTTTCATTTAAAGTTCAATTCAAATTGGTGCTATAAACAGCCTGACACACAAAGATACCTCAGTAATTATGATTAGTTTATCTGCCTCCTCTTCTCCCCAGTCTGCAGGTTTAACCGACCCGCTCTGCTGTTTAAAGCGGCAAGATTTTAGAATGGGCTCGGTGTGGAGGCAGGCTGGCAGTGGTGCCGCCATCACGCTAGTCCTCCTGGCAGGTCTAAAAACAGGTTAATCTGTGTGAATATTGGAGGATGATGAAGAATAAGGTGTCAGAAAAGCCCACCTTAGGGGTCACACACAGCCCTCATGGCCTACCTCTATGGCCCCCTGTCTTATCTGCCTGCACAGCCTTGGGGAAATGCCACCACAAGCCCTCCAGCCATTGGAATACCACAAGTCCCAGCACACATGAACAGCCATTATCTGGCAGGGATTCTGTAGCTTATAGCCAGCCAGAAGATGCTATTTTCCTCTTCTGGTTCAGGCCTACCACAGCTGGCTCTTTGCACGTATAGGGCTATGACAAGACTTTCTGTTTCCGTCTTGGAATTATACAACCAACAATAGTCACATGACATAGCAGAAGACACGAGGAGATATCAGCCACCATTTTTCTGTGCTCGCTTCTTGTGATAGAAGACAAACAGAGGAAGAAAAGTGTGGAACACACATAACAACTTTCCAAGGCTTCACATAGGTATCTCAGACATTTCAAGCTGTTCAAACTTTAAACAGTGGTTTGCCATATGGATACATGGTCAGGATGGAAGGTGTGACCAAACACTGGATGACCTGGTGTGTACGTCGACTTTCAGAATATAAAACAGAGTTTATTGAGGTATGTATGTGATCCTGGTACCATTGCATCATTTTTCCCTCATTACAATGCCAGTGTTGGCCAACTATGACTCAAAATATAATATTTGGTGGACTGATCTTTTATCAACATTAAGTTGATAGAAACAGGGTTGTCCACAGGAGACCTCTCTGTGAGTGCACACAGATCTGTGCAAGAACAATATTGTAGATACCCGTAAATTCTGCAAATCTAATAAATAACAGGTTGCCGATAGGTGGGGAGGTGAGACCTGCAGTGACATATACATGATGTGAAAGGTGACACCAATGGAAGGATCAATGGGATCTCTCCATCTCTGGGCACATCCTGAAAAAATGGCAGTGCCTCTGAGGCCCCCAGTGCAGCAAAGAGCAGATCAAGTGCAAAGTGGGAACTGTGCAGCTATTATAAAAAAAAACTGTTGCACCCCCAAATCACCCCCTCACACGATCAGATCACATCACTTCACAGACATCTCTGCTGGGTTTCTGGATGGGGTGGGTTCACAGCCCCCTCTTCTTTTTGGGTATAAGTCAACTGTTATGAGTATTGGTAAGTCTCTTTTTTCTTTCTGTTTTTACATCTATAGATTTATTTACAGATCGTCAGGCACCCTACTGGTAACATCAAACTCCTGATGAAGTGAACTGTGTTTCACGAAACGCGTTGAGACCATGATGTCCTTCAGTCTTTTTTGTTGATCCACAAATCACAGATCATACATCTGTATGAAATAAGTTATATTTATCTATCAAGAGCGAATATCTCTAAAGTGCATGTTTTATGTTGGTGCATACTCTCGTTTTGAATATTTCTTAAATAAAGTAATGATTATATATATATATATATATATATATATATATATATATATATATATATATATATATTGTGTGTAAGAATTGTATATTGACACCCTCAAGAATATCATGGGCTATTGTTGTGTTTTGCACTTCTTTGTACAGCTCACATCACATGTTTAGTGGGGACACACTCAGGGTAATGACTTGTTAGCTTATGAAGAAATTATAAATCTACACTTTAAAAGCAAGAATTGGTACTGTAGTTGTTATACTTTTGTGAATTTTTCAATTTTTGAAGCAAATTCTGCAATTCCAGCACAATAACACATCGAACAATCGGTGGTCATTTTATAGCTGACTATTAGGCATCTGACTGATGGCTTTGGGCACTTGGTTTTGAACACAATATTGGTCTAAGGGGGCCTGCACACTACTGCCCCCATACACAGAAACTGTTCGATGGGAGCTTGTTGTCGGAAATTCCGACCGTGTGTAGGCTCCATTGTACATTTTCCATCGGAATTTCCGTCACACAAAATTTGTGAACTGGATCTCAAATTTTCCGACAAAAAAACCCGTTGTCGTAAATTCCGATCGTGTGTACACAATTCCGACGCACAAAGTTCCGCGCATGCTCGGAATCAAGCAGAAGAGCCGCACTGGCTATTATACTTTATTTTTCTCGGCTCGTCGTATGTGTTGTACGTCAACACGTTCTTGACGTTTGGAATTTCTGACAAGATTTGTGTGACCGTGTGTATGCAAGACAAGTTTGAGCCAACATCCGTCAGAAAAAATCAATGGATTTTGTTGTCGGAATGTCCGATCAATGTCCGATCGTGTGTACGGGGCATAACAGTTATGTTATTGTACTAAACACATAACAATTCTAAGGTTCCAATCATATTTATTCAGAGGTACTCAGATAAAAAAAATCAGGTTATTTCTTTTTTTTTCAGTTAAAATATATACTGTCTAAACCATCAACGCACATATACCATCAATACAAGGCAAACCACATACATGAATTAAACAAAACAAAAAATCAAACCAAACTTTACCCCATTACATATTTAAAACACATACTAGTCTATCCTATCCCTGTGGTCCAAAATGAAAAAGAATTATAACTCTAACATTCCCAATGCCTGCAGTGTCTTTTGTATTCCCATTAATTTGATACCAAATCAAGTACCTGAAAGCAGTATTAAACCCAAAAGTCAACATTATATGTAATATATTGCAGCTTACTGATTCTTATATATAAAAATGAAAAATGCAGCGCTAAGGGAATATACCGACCCAAAGGATTCCTTTGGGGCGGATATTCACAGGTGAAATAGTGAATGATATTATAAATATACAATCAATGAAATACCATAAAAGTGCTCAGTGCATAGGTGAGAACAGTGAGCGAACTCATGTGGACATAACACAATCACATGAACCAAAGGAATACATATGTGATTGTGTTGTGTCCACATGAGTTCGCTCACTGTTCTCACCTATGCACTGAGCACTTTTATGGCATTTCATTGATTGTATATTTATAATATCATTCACCATTTCACCTGTGAATATCCGCCCCAAAGGGATCCTTTGGGTCGGTATATTCCCTTAGCGCTGCATTTTTTATTTTTACTTTGCACACAATTTGTCTCAATGTTGATGCTGGCTGCTGGTTTTTGTTTTTTTTGGATATTAGTAGCTCAACTTTTTCCCCTATATATTTGATTCTTAGATATAATGGCTGCATTTTTTTTTATTTATTTTTTTAGCTTTCTTTCTTCTATTTTCATCTGGTTGATCTGGTCAGTAAGTCTGTTATTTTTTAAAAGAACAAGCTCTCCAGCAGAATGTATCAGTTACACAGATGAGACAAACTAGTTAACACTATTAGGCTTGGTTCACATATGAGCTGCATGCGGCCCACAGCAGGGGTCCGGTGCGTGCTGGTTCACCATTTCAGGCCCGATTTCAGCCCGAATTTTGGGCTGAATCGCACCTGAAATGGACCAAAAGATGCACAGCGTTTTTCTGCAAAACGCACTGGATATGTGAACCGGCTCCATTGAGAGCCGGTCAAAATCTCCTGCTATTGCGAATTGGATGCGGCGGTCCCGCATCCAATGCGCAATGGTGTGAACCCAGCCTTGGGGGTTCTTATAATGATCAGCTTTTATATATGTAAAACCTTTACCCAAAAGAAAGAAAAACTGTTGCTGTATCTGCTTATAAAGTGTGAGCTGAAGATTGTCTATAGTTTGTTAAGCTGGCTACACACTATACAATTTTTATACAATTTTTTTTGTACAACTTTCCATTAGGCTGGGTTCTAACTTATGCGAATTGGATGTGGATTTCTCTGCATCCAATTCACATGACAGGAGACTGTGACTGGCTCTCAAGGGAGCCGGTTCACACATCTCCAGGGCGGCTGCTGAGCAGATTGCACAGGAGTCCTGTGCATCTTTGGCTCTGTTTAGCCGCGTACACACGAGCGGAATGTCCAACAGAAAAAGTCAGACGGAAGCTTTTCATCGTCTTTTCCGATCGTGTGTATGCCTCAACTGACTTTTTTTTTTTTAAATTCTGACGGACCTAGAAATGGAACATGTTCTAAATATTTTTCCGACAGAACCAATTCCTATCGGGAAAACCGATCGTCTGTATGCTGTTCCGACGTACCAAAAACGACGCATGCTCTGAAGCAAGTACGAGACGGAAGCTATTGGCTACTGGCTATTGAACTTCCTTTTTCTAGTCCCGTCGTAAGTGTTGTACGTCACCGCGTTCTGGACGGTCGGACTTTGGTGTGTACGCAAGACCGCGAGAGTGGAATTCCGTCGGAACTCCATCGGAGAAACCTTCGGAGTTTATTCCAACGGCAAAACCGGTCGTGTGTATGTGGCATTTCAGGTCAAAATTCAGGCAAAAATTTGGGCCTGATTCGTCCCTGAAACGGAGAACAGGGACGCATCTGGCCCCTGCCGTGAGTCACATCCGAATAAAGTGTGAACCCAGCCTTAGATTTACCAAAACCATATACTATGAGGTCAAACCTAAACACTTTCAAATTGTATGCAATCAGGCAAGCTCTTGCACTACATAGTTGAAGGTAATTCTAAAGGAAATTGAGCAAAAAATGTATAATGTGTATCCAGCTTAAGTGTATCCAAATCTGCTGGTACATCTAACACTTCGCTCCCCCCGGGACTGACAATGATGTTGTCCAAAGGGCCCCCCTGTGTCCTTCATCCAGAGTGGAGGCACTCCAATACAGGAGGTGTGTTACTGGCCAGATCACCAGGTGAAAACAAAGGTGGAAAAAGCCTAAAAAAAAACCCTAAAAAAAATAATGAACCATCACATCTCATGATTGGAAAGCTGCAATATATTTCATTTTCTGGTTTGGGGTTTAATGCCGCTTGAAGCTAAGGTGACAGGTCAACTACTCTAGTCTCAGATTCATATTGGCTGCTGATATCTATTCCCCCCACTATAGGTGGATGTAGAGAAATCCACTTTTATTACATTTTCCTGGGAAGAACCAATGTTGTACTAAACCCAAATCTCAAATTAGCTTGATTTAGAAATTCTAGATGGCTCAGAATACAAGTATATGGACTACATTTGTTTCAAATATAGCATTATTATGCTGAATAACATCTATACCAATATCTTACTGTAGGACATCTCCAGATAAGATGAATGAAATCTCTCGGGTCCTGTCCACATCTAGTACAATTAGGATTACACCAAATGCCTGCTCTATAATGTGAATAGGGAGTTCTATGCATCCTATGGACAATAAATAAATGAGCTATTTTCTGAGAGGCGGATATTGAGATAGAAGAAATCGCCCTCAACATCTCTGAACATTCATTCTCTTCAATTCAATTCAGGCTAATTTAAGGGAACTGTGAGGACGGTGTCATTGTAGAGCGGGACTGTATCATCATTCCATGCCACTTACACGGGGGCGCCAGAAACAAAGAGATGACATTTATGAAGCATTTATCGCTCTGTCTGCAGCGGGAGAAGCTCTAATCCTCTGTTTCATGTGCTCGAACAAGGCGGCGGAGTTTACAGGTAACAAATACTCCATTCTGCAATGTCTGCGTACACGGCGGATTAATACCGTACACAATAGTCTAATGTCCGGTCTAATTACTGCTGTTGTGACGGAGAAGAGCAGCTGGGGGAACGCAGATACAAGGCTGATACTTGGACACCATCCAGAGCTGGAAGACGCAGTGTGGGATGATATATTATTTTATGGTGTACCGGCAGAGGTATAAAGATATATAATAATAATGATGATAGTGCTGTGTGAGCCTCAGCACAGAATTCTCCCCACATATCCAACCAGTCTTCATGTAAAGCAAAGCCACGTCTTAATAACCAATCAGATTCCAGTTGTTATTCTACAGCACACGTCTGAGTGGCTGACACTAGCTACAGACAAGCCAGTCCATGAAGGAAATGTGGTAAAGTCCCACAACAACCAGAACAGCTTAGAAAAAGGATGGGTTTCATACAACTCCAGACTAGTAAAATGTGCCATTAGTCCTGTGCTGTCTCATTATATAGTGTGTTCATATACAATGGGGAAAATAATTATTTAAACCCCTAAAGATTTTGTAAGTTTGCCCTCTTACAAAAAAATGAGGGGTCTATAATTTTTATCATAGGTGTATTTTAAATGTTAGAGACAGAATAGTAACCAAAAATCCAGAAAAAAAAACACATAAAACAAATGTTATAAATTGAGTTGCAGTTCAGTGAGTAAAATACGTATTTGATCCCCAAGCAAAACATGACTTAGTACTTGGTGGAAAACCCTTGTTGGCAAGCACAGAGGCAAGACGTTTCTTGTAGTTGGTTACCAGGTTTGCACACATCTCAGGAGGAATTTTGATCCACTCTTCTTTACAGATCTTCTCTAAATCCTTACTTTTTTTGTCTTTCTTTTGGCAACTCAAAGTTTCAGCCCTCTCCATGAATTTTCTATTGGAGTAATGTCTGGAGACTGGCTAGGCCACTCCATGACCCTAATGGTCTTCTTCTTGAGTCTCTCAGTTGATGCCCTGGTGGTATGTTTTGGGTCATTGTCATGTTGGAAGATCCATCCATGACCCATCTTTAGTGTTCTGGCTGAGGGAGGAAGGTTCTCATCCAAAATTTTACAATACATGGCCCCGTTTATTGTCCCCTCAATATGGCAAAGTCAGCCTGTACAAACACATTTTAAATGATAAAGACATAATATCAACCAAAAATCCAATAAAAACACATGATACAAATGTTATCAATTGAGTTGCAGTTCAGTGAGTAAAATAAGTATTTGATCCCCTGCCAACCAACAATAGTTCTGGCTCCCACAGACTGGCTACAGTATTTGCTCATGTGGTACACAGATTAGTCCTGTCAATTTAAGAAGGTGCTCCTAATGACAACTTATGTGTATATAAGACACCTGTCCACAAAATCTCTTTTTTCCATTCAAACCTCAACATCTTGGGCAAGACCAAAGAGCTGTCAAAGGAACGTCAGTGACAAGATTGTAGGCCTGCACAAGGCTGGAATGGGCTACAAGACCATCAGCAAGAAGCTTGGTGAAAAGGAGACAACTGTTGGAGTGATTATTTGCAATTGGAAGAAATACAAAATAACCATCAATCGCCCTCTGTCTGGAACTCCATACAAAATTCCGCCTCATGGGGTAAGGATGATCATGGAAAAAGTGAGGGATTAGCCCAGAACTACACGGGAGGAGCTTGTGAATGATCTCAAGGCAGTTGGCACCACAGTCACCAAACAAACCATTGGTAACACAATACGCCTCCAAGGATTGAAATCCTGCAGTGCGTGCAAAGTCCCCCTCCTCAAGAAGGCACATGTACAGGCCCATCTGAAATGTATGTATTTTATTGGGCTTTTATGTGATAGACCAACACAAAGTGGCACATAATTGTGAAGTGGAAGGAAGACGATAAATGGTTATCAAAGTTTTTTACAAATAAATATCTGAAAAATTCAGCCCCTTCACTCTGATACCCCTAACGAAAATCTAGTGAAACCAATTGCCTGTAGAAGTCACCTAATTAGTAAATAGAGTCCACCTGTGTGTAATTTACCCTTGGTATAAATACAGCTGTTCTGTGAAGCCCTCAGAGGTTTGTTAGAGAACCTTAGTGAACAAACAGCATCACGAAGGCCAAGGAGCACACCAGACAGGTCAGGGATAAAGTTCTGGAGAAGTTTAAAGCAGGGTTAGGTTATAAAAAAATATCCCAAGCTTTGAACATCTCACGGAGCACTATCATCCGGAAATGGAAAGAGTCTGGCACAACTGCAAACCTACCAAGACATGGACATCAACCTAAACTGACAGGCCAGGCAAGGAGAGAATTAATCGGAGAAGCAGCCAAGAGGCCCATGGTAACTCTGGAGGAGCTGCAGAGATCCACAGCTCAGGTGGGAGAATCTATTAGTTGTGCACTCCAGGATTCTGGCTTTTATGGAAGAGTTGCAAGAAGAAAGCCATTGTTGAAAGAAAGCCATAAGAAGTCCAGTTTGCAGTTTGCGAGAAGCCATGTGGGGGGGGGGGGGGGGGGACGACACACAACAAACATGTGGAAGAAGGTGCTCTGGTCAGATAAAACCAAAATTTTACTTTTTGGCCTAAAAGCAAAAGCTATGTGTGGCAGAAAACTAACACTGCACATCACCCTGAACACATCATCTCCGCCGTGAAACATGTTGGTGGCAGCGTCATGTTGTGGGGATGCTTTTCTTCAGCAGGGACAGGGAAGCTGATCAGAGTTGATGGGAAGATGGATGGAGCCAAATACAGGGCAATCTTAGAAGAAAACCTGTTAGGGTCTGCAAAAGACTTGAGACTGGGGTGGAGGTTCACCTTCCAGCAGGACAATGACCCTAAACATACAGCCAGCGCTACAATGGAATGGTTTGGATCAAAGCATATTCATGTGTGTAGCCACCTGTTCCTAAAAATGGGGCTATAGTGTAAATTTAGTTTTTGGCTGAGCTGTAAACAGCTCAGATTTGATATATATTTGGTTCTGTTCTAAAGTTGACTGAGTTGTGTATTTCCCACTGTTGCCAGTAGGTGTCACTGGTACCACAGAACAGTGTGAGAATTACAACTAGGTTGAGCTGTAATAAATATTCTTTTTCTGAAAAACAGCCCAGTAGGAGGTCCCTGGCCGCTGTGCATTCTGGGAAGGGGTATTTATTGGTCAGATGCCATGTGCTCTAGTCAGTCGTTACCTCTGGGCCCTTCTGGCCTGAGGATGTGCTGCTGCATATTCTGCAGTAGGCCCAGAAGCCTGTCTTGGGCCTACTAACCCTGAGGTGGTCCTTAGGCTGTCTTACCTATCTGCAGGAAGCTGAGCCGAGCTGAGGAGATCCAGGGGAGGACCCTTGCTGGAGAGAGCCAGGATGAAGGCTGGTCTCTCAGAAAGGCCTGGTGACTCGTTTGGAGGATGCACCTATATCTAAACTATCCTTACAGTATAGCCGGTTGGCTTAAAGATTCTGGTACTGTTAAGCTGTTCTACAATCTAAACAAGGTAACTAGCTCCTGGCTGCTAAGTCTGGGAGAGGGACTTATCCAGGTATTCAAGATCTTCTAAAGAGAAAGCTGTTTGTCTTTTGGTTTCAAGGAGTCTGTAAGTGATCTGCTAAAAAGTGTATCTGAAACCTTCCCTAAACCTCTCTCCTACAATTTTTCTCAAGTTCCCATTAAAGCATTGAAAAATATCTAAAGTGACTGGCGCCTAAATTCTGTTCAACTTCCCATTATAGCCATGGACTCAGCCTTGGGGTGAATGTAAGCTGGCTCCCTGTATCTGGAGGTACCTCTTTGCTCCCAGTAGACCCAGGGGAGGGGCGCCACATGTGTTAGAATGGCCCAGTCAAAGTCCAGACCTAAATCCAATTGAGAATCTGTGGCAAGACTTGAAAATTGCTGTTCACAGACACTCCATCCAATCTGACAGAGCTTGAGCTATTTTGCTAAGAAGAATGGGCAACAATTTCACTCTCTGGTTATGCAAAGCTGGTAGAGACATTCCCAAAAAGACTTGCAGCTGTAATTGCAGAGAAAGGTGGTTCTACAAAGTATTGACTGAGGGGGGCTGAATACAAATGCACGCCACACTTTTCACATATTTATTTGAAAAACAAATTGAAAACCATTTATCATTTTCCTTCCACCTAACAATTATGTGCCACTTTGTTTTGGTCTATCACATAAAATCCCAATAAAATACATTTAAGTGTTTGGTTGTAACATGATAAAATGTGGAAAATTTCAAGGGGTATGAATATTTTTTCAAGGCACTGTAAATGATTCAGAGAAGGATTGGGAGAAAGTATTGTGGTCAGATGAGACCAAAATTGAGCTTTTTGGCATTAAAGCAGTTGTAAACCGCTGGACTTTTTTTTGTATCCTGCAAGGTAAAGTCATAATGTGCTAGTATGCATTGCATACTAGCACATTAAGTTAAACTTACCTTAAAGTGGATGTAAACCCAATGTCATCCTTTCTAAACTACTGCCATAGGGGTTATCTATAAGGATATACATGCCTCCTGCATGTATCTTTACCTGTCAAATGTCTCCCCTCTGTTATTAGACCCGAAAAACTGCAGATTCTGTGGGCGGGTCTGTTGTCTGGAGCTCGGTGGGTGGAGTCGTGATGTCAGTAGACTCCGCCCACCTCTACACTCCCCTTGTCAATATGCATTTTCTCCTGTGTATTTCTTACACTGAACTTCTGCTATGATCTCTAACATCCAGTGAAAAGACAGGAAAGTAACCACATGACTTCAGCATGCCCAATTATGCTGAGGTGTGGAACATCCAATCCTGGCAAAGCAGTAGAAGAAAGGAGTGGGGGAGGGAATTAAAAAATAATGCATGTCTTAGGCTAGTGCACGAGATATGTAAATCACCTGTCACTCACAGCAAGGGGGAGGATTTGACAAAGTTTTTCTCTGTCAAGATTTATCTCACTGAACAGTAAAAGAGGATTGCTCAGAGATGGATTAACTCTTTGTGGCAAGACTGGGCTCAAATGATAGGAAATCTTATACTCTACATTATGACATAAAAACAAAAAAAATTTTGGGTTTACATCCACTTTCAAACAAAGCCCTTCCAGTGCCGAGATGTCAGCGATGCAGGCGCTCTCATCTTCACCGGTCTTGCTTCTGGGTTCGTGGACTACGGCTCTGTGACTGGCCGGAGCTGCGATGACGTCACTCCCGCGCATGCATGCGAGAGCCGCTGTTTACAGCACAGGGCTCTGGAGGAACGGCCCCGTTCCTTCAGAGCACATGCACCAGAGATATCACTGGCTGCTTGTAAATATTTCCTAAATGGTGCACGTTTAGGAGATACAGTTGTGCTTATAAGTTTACATACCCTGGCAGAATTTATGATTTCTTGGCCATTTTTCCAGAGAATATAAATGATAACACAAAAACATATCTTTCACTCATGGTTAGTGTTTGACTGAAGCCATTTACTATCAATCAACTGTGTTTACTCTTTTTAACCACTTCAGTACTGGGCACTTTCACCTCCTTCCTGCCCAGGCCAATATTCAGCTTTCAGAGCTGTAACATTTTGAATGACAATTGCGTGGTCATTCAACAGTGTACCCAAATGAAATTTAGATAATTTTTTTTTCACACAAATAGAGCCTTCTCATGGTGGTATTTAATCACCCCTGCGGTATTTATTTTTTGCGCTATAAACAAAAGAGCGACGATTTTGAAAAAAAAAACACAATATTTTTTACTTTTTGCTATAATAAATATCCCAAATTTAAAAAAAAAACAAAAAAAATGTCCTCAGTTTAGGCCGATATGTATTCTTCTACATATTTTTGGTAAAAAAAAAAAACGCAATATACGCAATAATAAACGTATTGGTTTGTGCAAAAGTTATAGAGCCTACAAAATAAGTTATTGATTTATGGCATTTTTATTATTATTATTTTTTTTTACTAGTAATGGCAGTGATCTGCGCTTTTTATCAGGACTGCAACATTGCGGCGGACAGATCGGACATTTTTGACACTATTTTGGGACCATTGACATTTTATATTTATACAGCGATCAGTGCTATAAATAGCCATTGATTACTGTATAAATGTCACTGGCAGGGAAGGAGTTAATACTAAGAGGCGATCAAGAAATTAAATGTGTTACCTGGGGAGTGATTCTAACTGTGGGGGGATGGGACTGACTGGGGGAGGAGACGGATCGGTGTTTCTATATACTAGGAACATAACAAACAGGGAAGTTGGGACTTTAAATGAAGCGGTTGGATTGCGGAGGGTTGAAAAATATTAATTTAATAGTCATAGTAAATAGAGTAACAAGGATTTCACATATATCAACACACATATATGTTTTTACATAAAAATGAAGCATATAGTATGGAAAAATACATGCAGTAGAAAAATCATACTCGATAAATGGTAATTGAAAAACTAATGGTACAACAGTAACTGGAATTGATCGCATAGCCATGATAATAATCATAATCATGATCATGATAGGTGCCAGAAGTGGCATGCCCGGAACCTGGTAGCTGGAGTATAAATCACATGATAATAATAATGGTCATACTAGGTACCCGAAGTGGTGTGCCCAAGACCTGGTGTGAAAAGGGCACAATGATATAAAAAGTTAGAAAATAATACTGATGACATCAGAGTATAAATAATTAAGGTTGAAGCATCAAGTGTAGCTCGACGCGTTTCGTGGATGGTTTTCTCCACTCATCAGGAGCTGATGCAGTACAGACCTGTAAGATATATAGATATAATAAATCTCCATCTTAATAGAGAGGAGTAAAATAGATCTAATCACAACATGGTTGGTCAGAAGACATACACTTACCAACCCTGGCACTGAGTGAGACGCACGGCAAATGGCACGGAGTGAGCCAGAGGCAACAAACCCCAGCACGGGAGCTGAGGCAGCATAATATGTCTGGGTGGCAACCGGTGATGGAATGGCAGTGTCCGGATAATGGGGTGGTGTCCATGTGACAGAAATGATAATGAAGAGCTTGTCAAAATGAAGGGATATCTGGGAACAAAATGTCAATTTTGGCTGATGGATAAAACAAGATGTGCAGTGAAACAGAGCACACTGCACATCTTGTTTTATCCATCAGCCACTATTTATTTCTTACACTCCCTTTTTCACAAAGCACACCATTTAGATTTGCACTAGTCACCATCTTAATTGTTTCATCATGATTTCCACAATATTATCTATTAAGATTATACATAAAGGTATCTATTACTATTAATTTTATAAATATCATCCACATCATATCAATATTATATACAATGGTATCTTTAGATACATTATTTTTACATTACTCAATATTATTAATTTGACTATTTCTATAATATTATCTACCGATATTATATACAAGGGTATCTATGGGTACATTATCTACACATTATTCAATATTACTAATTTCATTTTATATTACGAACATTTACTATCTATAAATTGACATTTTGTTCCCAGATATCCCTTCATTTTGACAAGCTCTTCATTATCATTTCTGTCACATGGACACCACCCCATTATCCGGACACTGCCATTCCATCACCGGTTGCCACCCAGACATATTATGCTGCCTCAGCTCCCGTGCTGGGGTTTGTTGCCTCTGGCTCACTCCGTGCCATTTGCCGTGCGTCTCACTCAGTGCCAGGGTTGGTAAGTGTATGTCTTCTGACCAACCATGTTGTGATTAGATCTATTTTACTCCTCTCTATTAAGATGGAGATTTATTATATCTATATATCTTACAGGTCTGTACTGCATCAGCTCCTGATGAGTGGAGAAAACCATCCACGAAACGCGTCGAGCTACACTTGATGCTTCAACCTTAATTATTTATACTCTGATGTCATCAGTATTATTTTCTAACTTTTTATATCATTGTGCCCTTTTCACACCAGGTCCTGGGCACACCACTTCGGGTACCTAGTATGACCATTATTATTATCATGTGATTTATACTCCAGCTACCAGGTTCCGGGCATGCCACTTCTGGCACCTATCATGATCATGATTATGATTATTATCATGGCTATGCGATCAATTCCAGTTACTGTTGTACCATTAGTTTTTTAATTACCATTTATCGAGTTTGATTTTTCTACTGCATGTATTTTTCCATACTATATGCTTCATTTTTATGTAAAAACATATATGTGTGTTGATATATGTGAAATCCTTGTTACTCTATTTACTATGACTATTAAATTAATATTTTTCAACCCTCCGCAATCCAACCGCTTCATTTAAAGTCCCAACTTCCCTGTTTGTTATATACCTGACTCCGGGATGGAGGCGACAAGTGCGCCTCATTTAAAGTCCCAAACTCCCCTCTTTATGCCTATATACTAGGAACATGCGATCTGTCTCCTCTCCCCTAACAGAACGTGGATCTGTGTTTACACACACAGATCCACATTCCTGCTCTTTCACGAGCGATCGCGGGTGCCAGGCGGACATCGCGGGTGCCCGGCGGACATCGCGCATCAGCTCCTTGGTGACGTGGTGCCCCCTATGCCGACGCGAAGCTGAGGACGTCATATGACGCCCGCCCAGGATGGGAGATCCCATCTGCAGACGTCATATTACTATGGGTGGGTACTGAAGTGGTTAAATCATGATGACGTCAAAAACTACCCAAATGACCCTGTCTAAAAGTTTACATACCCTGGTGATTTTGGCCTGACAACATGCACACAAGTTGACACAAAGGTCTTTGAATGGCTATTAAAGGTAACCATCCTCACCTGTGATCTGTTTGCTTGTAATTAGTGTGTGTATAAAAGGTCAATGAGTTTCTGGACTCCTGACAGACCCTTGCATCTTTCATCCAGTGCTGCACTGACGTTTCTGGATTCTGAGTCATGGGGAAAGCAAAAGAACTATCAAAGGATCTGTGGGAAAAGGTAGTTGAACTGTACTTAACTGAACTGAATTTAGAATGCCAATCAGCAGTGTTCAAACTCTAATCAAGAAGTGGAAAATGAGGGGTTCTGTTGAAACCAAATCACGGTCAGTGGTGTGGCTGTTTCAAGAGGCACAATAAAGAGGCACTTGAAGAAAGATGGGCTGCATGGTTGAGTGGCCAGAAGAAAGCCATTACTTACGCAAATGTCACAAAGTATCCCGCTTACAATATACCAAACAGCACAGAGACAAGCCTCAAACCTTCTGGTACAAAGTCATTTAAAGTGATGAGACCAAAATCTAGCTTTTTGGCCACAACCATAAACACTACATTTGGAGAGGAGTCAACAAGGCCTATGATGAAAGGTACACTATTCCTACTGTGAAACATGGAGGTGGATTGCTGATGTTTTGGGGATGTGTGAGCTACAAAGGCACAGGAAATTTAGTCAAAATTGATGGCAAGATGAATGCAGTATGTTATCAAAAAATACTGGAGGAACATTTGCATTCATCAGCCAGGAAGCTGCGCATGGGACGTACTTGGACATTCCAACATGACAATGATCCAAAACACAAGGCCAAGTAGACCTGTCATTGGCTACAGCAGAATAAAGTGAACGTTCTGGAGTGGCCATCTCAGTCTCCTGACCTCAATATCATTGAGCCACTCTGGGGAGATCTCAAACATGCAGTTCATGCAAGACAGCCCAAGAATTTACAGGAACTGGAGGCTTTTTACCAAGAGGAATGGGCAGCTTTACCATCTGAGAAGATAAAGAGCCTCATCCACAAATACCTCAAAAGACTTCAAGCTATCATTGATGTTAAAGGGAGCAATACACGGTATTAAGAACTGGGGTATGTAAACTTTTGATTAGGGTAATTTAGGTAGTTTCTGTTGTGATTATGATTTAAAAAGAGTAAACACAGTTGATTGATAATAAATGGCTTCAGTCAAACACTAACCATGAGTGAAAGAAAAGTTTGTGTTATCATTCATATTCTCTAAAAAATGGCCAAGAAATCATAAATTCTGCCAGGGTATGTAAACTTATGAGCACAACTGTATATGCACTACCTAGAGGTAAGCCTTATTATAAAAGACAGGTATCCGCCACATCTGTGTATGTGGAGGGGTGACAGAAGAGCTCCCCTCTGTATATGGGAAGGAGTGACAGCAGGGCTCCTCTCTGTGTATGTGGAGTAGTAATATCGGTGCTCCTATTTGTGTATATGGAGCGGTGATAGCGGTACTCCTCTTTGTGTATGTGAGTTTAAAGTAGATTCACCTAAAAAGACCTAGTTGTTGCCAATATCCCATATTGGATAACCATAGAAGAAAATAAAGTGCCCCCCCCAAAAAGAGTACACCAGGGACTTTAAGGGCAACTATATATATAAAGATTGAAGAATATAAGTATGTATAGAAAAATACAAAATTTATTGAAAAGATATTAAAAAGATAGGTGCATACATCACCATATAGAGCATAAATAAAAGCATAAATACAGTTGATACAATTTAAGTTGTTGATCCCCTGTTGTTTTGACTGACGCGTTTCAGGATCTCAATGTCAGGGTCATTTATTTCAGGAGATATCAAGATAAATGACAATCTATAATAGAGCATAACAGAAGTTTGAGTGTAAAAGAATTCAATGGACAAAGAATGAGCATTGTGGGAGATGGAACAGGAATCACTTACCGATGAACTGGATACTGTGTTTCACTACTGCCAATAGTATAATATGTGTATACAGGTAAGTTATACACAAATGTAGGAAAGAGTATAGTGGATGATCAAAAATGGCCCTGCTGTGGTCCCAGGAACAACCAGATCTGGAGCTTACTGGTATGGTGCCTGGATATGTAAAAGTTCCAGAGAGCGTGTCAGAGCTTCAAGGGATCAAAGGTGAAGATGAGCTTACTGGTGGCCCAAGGTGGTCGGAAACAGACCGGCAAAATGCACTGGAGTACCAGAGTGATCTGAAATTATATTGGGAGAGACAACAGGAGATCAACAACTTCAATTGTATCAACTGTATTTATGCTTTTATTTATGCTCTATATGGTGATGTATGCACCTATATTTTTAATATTTTTCCAATAAATGTAGTATTTTTCTATACATTCTTATATTCTTCAATTATATATATATATATATATATATATATATATATATATAGTTGGCCTTAAAGTCCCCAGTGTACTCTTTTTGGGGGGCACTTAATTTTCTTCTATGGTTATCTTTATGTATGTGGAGGGGTGACAGCAGGGTTTCTCTCTGTATATGGGGAGCAGTGAAAGAGGGCTCTGCTCTTTGTGTCTGACTATATAGTTTGTTCATATATGTCCACACTCCACTGCAGGTTTGCAGAGGGGCCTCCTCTCTATCTATGGTAAGCAATGACAGTGGGGCTCTGCACTCTGTATCAGGCGCAGCGAAAGCAGGGCTCCTCTCTTTGTGTGAGGAGCGGTGACAGCAGGGCTCCCTTCTGTGTATGGGGAGTGATGATAACAGGGCTCCTCTCTCTGTATAGCGAGTGGTGACAGCAGGGTTCCCCTCTATGTATGGGGAGGAATGACAGTAGGGCTCCTCTCTCTATGGAGAGTGGTGTACAACAGCTTGGCTCCTCTGTGTGTTTGGGGAGTGGTGACAGCAGGGCTCCCCTCTATGTGTAGAGAGCAGTGACAGAGGGCCTCCTTTTGTGTATAGAGAGTAGTGAAAGCAGAGTTCCTCCCTGTTTATAGGGAGTGGCGACAGCAGGGCTCCTCTCTGTGTATAGGGAGTGGTAACAGCAGGGTTCCTTTCTGTGTATAGATAGCAGTGACAGGGGGGGTCTTTTTTATGGGGAGTTGTGACAGCATGGCTCCTCTCTGTGTATGAGGAGTGACAGCAGGGCTCCTCCTGTGTATGGGGAGTGGTAAGAGCAAGGTCCCTCTCTGTGTACAGGGAGCAGCGATAGAGGGGCTCCTCTCTTTGTATGGTGAGAGCGGGGCACTATTCTGTGTATAGGGAGTGGAGACAGTGGGGCTCCTCCTTTTGTATGGGACCGGTGACAGTGGGGCTCATCTTTATGTATGGGGAGTGGTGGCAGTGGGGCTCCCCTCTGTGTAAGGGAAGGGGTGACAGCAGGGCACCCTCTAGGTATGGGGAAGGGTGACAGCGGGGATCTTCTATGTGTATGGGGTGACAGCAGGGTTTCCTTCTTTGTAAGGAGAGCAGTGATAGCAGGGTTCCTTTTTGTATATGGGGAGCAGTAACAGCAGGGCACCTCTCTGTGTGTGGGGAGTTGTGACAGCAGGGCTCCCCTCTGTGTCTGCTCTGGGATTGTCTGGACATTCCAACAAGATGATAGGACACTTGGCCGATCAAGGTCATACACCACCAAGAATCAGAGTACAGTCACAGTGGGAAGCATAGATGCTTGCAATCAGCTGAGGCTAGGAACCTGCACAAATCAATGATGGGTAGCGTGCCTGTTTGCTTGTAAACTAACATCTGAGGTGTTATGTGGGATTAGAGATGGATGAGCGGTCTTGCAGGCAGACTGCTTTTAGGGCCACTCATCTATTCCTAACTGCATGTAACACCAAGGAAGTTAATTTACATGATCCCCACGACAGCAGTACACCTCGTATTGGCAGTGCTTGACCATGTTAGGGTTCTAGAAGAACTACCAACTCAGGAGCATCTAGGAGAACTACCAACTCATGAGGATCTAGGTTATGGAAGAACCACCAATTCATGAGGATCTAGGTTCTGGAAGAAATACCAACTTAGGAGGGTCTAGGTTCTTGAAAAACTACCAATTCGGGAGGATCTAGAACTACTAATTCAGGAGAAACTAGGTTCTAGAAGAACTGTCAACTGAGAAAGATCTGGACAAACTACCAACACAGGAGGTTATAGCTTCTAAAAGAACTACCAGGATCTTGGGGAAGCTACTGAGGATCTAGGTTATAGTGGAACTGAGAAGGATCTAGAACAGGGGTCTCCAAACTATGGGCCAGTTGTTCGGAAACTACAATTCCCATAATGCCTAGTCATGTCTGTGAATGTCAGAGTTTTACAATACCTCATGGGATGTGTAGTTCCACAACAGCTGGAAGGTCATAGTTTGGGAATCCCTGATCTAGAAGATCAATTCAGGAGGAACTATATTCAACACTACCCTGTTTCCCTGAAAATAAGACCTAGCGTGATTGTCGGTGATGGCTGCAATATAAGCCCTACCCCCCAAATAAGCCCTAGTTAAAGTCCTTGTAGGTCTTATTTTCAGGGAAGGGCTTATTTTCGGGGAAACAGGGTAGGGCTTTTTTGGGGGGTAGGGCTTATATTGCAGCCATCACTGACAATCACGCTAGGTCTTATTTTCGGGGAAACAGGGTAAAAGAAATATCAACTAGGTTCTAGGTACTAGGTTCTAGAAAAACGACCGCGATTGTTCTTGATGAACAACCAAAACAGGAAGATATCGGTACTAAAAGAACTACCAATTCAGGAGAATCTAGGAGAAACTACTTACTCAGGGGGCTTTAGGTTCTAGGAGAACTATTGAGATGGATCTAGAAAAATTAGCAACTAAGGAGGAGCTTGGTTCTAGAAAAATTACCAGCTTATGAGGATCTAGGATATAGAAGAACTACCAACTCAGGAGGATCGAGAAGAATTTAGATGACCTATTAATACAGGTTATGCGTTCTAAAACAACTACCAATTCAGGAGAAATTACTATCTCAAGTGGCTTTAGGGTCTAGAAAAACTAGCAACTGAGATGGATTTAGAAAAACTAGCAACTCAGGAGGATCTAGGCTAGGGTCTAGAATATATACCATCCATGGAGAATCTAGGTTCTAGATGAAATACCGACTCAGGGGGATCTAGGTTCTAAAAGAAATATTACCTCTAGAGGTTCTAGATCCTAGAACTACCAACTCAGGATGATCCAGAATTTCTATGTCAGGAGGATCTAGAGGACCTACCAATTCAGGAAGATTTGGGTTCTAGGAGAACCAACCACTTGAAGGGATCTAGCTTCTATTAGAATTACCAACTCTTTCTTGAAAAACAGAAAAGGATAAACAAGTATAATCTTTATTTTGAAGCCAATGAAATCTGTTTTATAGTATGGAGGCAGCTCTGTGCTGAATACACCGATTATACACCGTCTGTCCTCCGCTCCCCTTCTTTATGATCTACACCCAGCCATATCTCTCAGCTTTGGATGGAGGATGGGGTGGGGAGGACTGGGTCCCTGTCAGGAGAGATTTCCTCTTACTTCCTGTCCTTCTGACAGTGGTCATGCCCTGTACACACAATCGGACATTGATTGGACATTCCGACAACAAAATCCATGGATTTTTTCCGACGGATGTTGGCTCAAACTTATTTTGCATACACACGGTCGCACAAAATTGTCAGAAAAACCGATCATTCTGAACGCGGTGACGTAAAACATGTACGTCGGGACTATAAACGGGGCAGTAGCCAATAGCTTTCATCTCTTAATTTATTCTGAGCATGTGTGGCACTCTGTGTGTCGGAATTCTCCACACACGGTCGGAATTTACGCGAACGGATTTTGTTGTCGGAAAAAATTTTATAGCCTGCTCTCAAACTTTATGTGTCGGAAATTCAGATGGAAAAAGTCAGATGGAGCCCACACACGGTCGGAATTTCCGACAACAAGCTCCGATCGCACATATTCCGTCGGAAAGTCCGACTGTGTGTACAGGACATTAGGCTTCATGTACACGGGACGTTTTTACAACCTCTCCTGAATGATTTAACTTGACAGATAACCCACGTTTAAAACGTACGTTTTGCCACGTTTACATGCCACGTTTAGCTGTGTTTTAGTTTAGAAGCGTTTAAAAAAATAGCCAAATAATGAAAAACGCCTGTAAACGAAATGCGGTTAAACGCGTTTCATTTACAGGAAGCCTTTGGTGCTTGAAATGCCTCTAAAGCTTCTGAACCCATTTTTTTGCATTCACAAAAAAAGCCTCTAAACTCAGCTGCCTAGAAACGACTGTAAACGACCCCGTGTACATGTACTGATAAGATAACATAGAGAAGAGTTCAGGAGCAGCTGAAAAAAATGCCCAACTGCTCCTAAACGTCCGTTTTGCAGCAGCAGTGTACATGAGGCCTTATACATGGGCAGAAATAATCCCCCCCCAACTAGAAAATGTTCTCAGCTGGAGACAGACACCGTCATATGACGGCTGGGCGGCACGGCTCTCGTTCTGGGCGGGTGTCAAATGACGCCGGTCCATTTAAACAGGGCATGCATGCGATCGTGTGCGCGCAGCCCTGTACTGTCGGTGGCGGCGTGTCACCGAGACACCGCACGTCATTGGGCATGGCTGTTTACCACATTATCGGCCGTGATGAAGTCACGGCTGATCACAGATGATCACAGATGGTACCTCCCCACTTCGCATGCTGCACGTCGGTGGCAGCGTGTTCCCGGGAACACTGCTCGTCACTAACGCTGTAAAACAGCCATTGGCCGGCGGCTGTTTACCACATGATCGGCTGTGATCATTTTAAAGCCGATCACTAAATGTAAACACAGACCGGTAACTACCTGTTTCTGGCTCTTCCCTCCTCATACACCATTTCCAGTGTGAGGAGAGAAGAGCCAGGAGCAGTGAGTTACAGATCTGTGTTCTGTAGTGTCTGCACCAAGCACAACACTTGTCCCATTGCCCCCCCCCCCCATTGTCATCTGTCACCCAACAGTCACCACAATCACCCCATAAAGTGCACCTGTCACATAAGAGACTGCCATCAGTGACCGTCACCCATCACCCGCAGTGACCGTGCCCTGTCACCCATCAGAGACCGTCAGCGTTGCACCTGTCACCCATTAGTGACCGTGCCCTGTCACCCATCACCCGTCAGAGGTTGTCAGACAAACCTGATTTCTTTTTATGAAGTGGTAAGTAAAACCTTGGACAGAGGGGTGGCTGTGGACGTGGTATACTTGGATTTTGCAAAAGCGTTCGATACAGTTCCGCACACAAGGCTCATGTGTAAGGTAAAGTCTACAGGCTTGGAAATATCAGTTTGTAAATGGATAGAAAACTGGCTAAAAGACAGAATTCAGAGAGTAGTGATTAGTGATTCTTACTCTGAATCGTCTAAGGTTATCAGTGGTGTACCCCAAGGTTCAGTGCTGGGACCCTTACTTTTTAATATCTTTATAAATGATATTGGGTCTGGGATCAAAAGTAACAGTTCTTCCTCCAACTGTGGATATAGAATTGGGTATATTGGATTGTACGATATTTTTTATTTTATTTATTTATTTTTTATGGTTGAACTGGATGGACTTGTGTCTTTTTTCAACCTGACTATGTAACTATATAAGGTGCACCCGTCACCCATCATTGACTGTGGCCTGTTATTCATCACCCGTCACCCATCAGTGACCATCATCGGTGCACACGTCACCCATCAGTGACCGTCAGCTGTGCACCTATCATCCATCGGTGACCGTGGCCTGTCACCCGTCTGTGACCATCACCCGTCACCGTCCATGGCCTGTCACCCATCAGTGACCATCACCTGTCACCCATCAGTGACCATTGCCCGTCACACCGTCATCACCTATCAGTGAACATCACCTGCCACCCATCGCACAGCCCATCAGTGACCGTCACCTGCCACCTGTCACACAGCCATCAGCGTCATGTCCAAAAGATTATATACCAGTGAGGAGGCATTCCAGATCCTCTCCATGACTGATGAGAGCAGCGGGGAGTTCCCATCAGATTCCAATTCTTATTCCAAATAAAATTTGGCATTTGAACCAATTGAGAGTAGGTAATCGGCAAATGATTCGGAAGGAAGAATGGGTCCCTCCTAAAAGGGCACGGTGCTCTGGAAACCAGGCAGGCGCCAGCAACCAGGATTATATTCCCAGGCCCACTACCAGCAATAGGCCCCAAGAACAAATTCCCAGGCCCAGTACCAGCACTGCCACCAGCGATAGGCCCCGGAAACACATGCCCAGTATCAGTGCTGCCGCCGGCGATAGGCCCCTAGAACAAATGCCCAGGCCCAGTACCAGTGCTGCCACATCACGCCTGAGTACCAGCACAGGAAATTCAAATCCCCCAACTACTGGAGTGTCACCTCCCGCAAGAGCCAGGGCCTCTACATACATGCCAGATGGTCTTGCCAACCCAACATGGCTGCCTTCCGACTCGGGATCACCAGTTATTCCCCCTTTCGCAGCCAGGTGTGCAGGCCAACACCCAAAATTTCATAGAGATTGATTGTTTTTATCTGTTTTTGCCCGACACTTTGTTGCAATTCATTGTGGACCAGACCAATTTATATGCCCAGCAGTATATTGCCAACAACCCCCAATCATCATATGCTCATCTGTTTGAGTGGAGAGATCTGAATTTGGAGGAGTTCAAATTGTTTATGGGCCACACCATGAACATGGGGCTTACAAAAAAAAAAATGAAGGACATGCCTATTGGTCCACCAACCTCATCCACCACATGCCCATTTAATCTGTGGTAATGTCCAGGTCCCGATACCAGATGATTATGAGATTCCTTCATTTTAGCAAGAACACCCAGTGCCCTCCCTGCAATCATCCAAATTATGATACGTTATATAAAATTCACCCACTGATAAATATCTTTTCCCAAGGATTTGCAGAACTCTATGTCCCCGATCAGAATATATGTGTAGATGAGTCCCTGGTACTCTTTTCAGGCCCGCTAGGAATAAAGCAATACATTCCTAGCAAAAGGGCCAGATACAAATTTTACAAGCTCTGTGAGAGAGTCACGGGATATCTGTATGCGTTTCGCATATATGAAGGAAGAGATTCTCAGCTCCAGCCCCCTGAGTGCCCATCCTACATGGGCACACCTCAAAAGATTGTATGGGACCTGGCATACCCACTTCTGAACAAAGGATATCACATATACCTTGAAAACCTCTACACCAGCCTGCCCCTTTTCAAACACTTATACATCGCAAAAACCCTGGCCTGCGGAACCTCCAGAATAAATAGGAAGGGCTTCCCACAATCTCTAGCGAACAAAAAGTTGCAAAGGGGGGAAAGAGCAACATTGAGATGCAACAAAGTGCTGGCCTTGAAGTGAAAGGATAAAAGGGACGTGCACATTATGGGTAACAGTGTAGCAGGACCAGTATTATGGCTGTGCTGGCTATCTCTGCCTGGACAATTTCTATGGACTGTGCTGTGCTAACAATATCCTTGTGCTGACTATAGACAATATTCCTGCCTGCTGCCTGGATAATTACTATTGCTGTTGCTATGCACATCCCTGCCTGCTGCCTGGACCAGTGCTCTCCTCTGTGGACAATACTAAAAGCACAGGTAATGCTTTTTTTTTTGTACCCTTTCCGCAATAAATTTATTTTGGATTCTAATTCTTGGTATGTACATGCTATGTGTTAGAAAAATGAAGGGCCTTCAAAAATGATAGGTTGCCAGGAAATTATATATGTAATTTATGCTCCTAGAACGCCTGATGGTGCTACTTGGACGTTGGGCCTCTGTATGTGGCCAGGCTGTGTAAAAGTCTCACACATGTGGTATCGCCGTACTCAGGAGGAGTAGCAGAATGTATTTTGTCACCTTTGCTATGTACATGCTATGTGTTGTAAATATCTGATAAATTGACAACTTTGTGTAAAAAAAAAAAAAAAAAAAAAAAAAAAGCGGTTTCATTTTTTCCCCACATTTTCCAAAAACTTCTGGAAAAAAATGAACTGTTCAAAAGACCATTATGCCTCATAGATTATACGTTGGGGTGTTTGCTTTCCAAAATGGGGTCATTTTGGGGGAAATTCCATTGTCCTTGTGCTCCAGGGCCTTCAAAATTGTAATAGGTGGTTGAGAAATGAGATGTGCCATTTATGCTCGTAGAACGCCTGAAGGTGCTACTTCAATGTTGGGCCTTTGAATGTGGCCAGGCTGTGTAAATGTCTCATATGTGGTATCGCCATACTCAGGAGTAGCAGAATGTATTTTGGGGTGTCATTTGTTGTATGCATATGCGCTGTGAGAGAAATAACCTCTTAATATGACAATTTTGTAAAAAAAAAATCTTCATTTTGCAAAGAATTGTGGGAAAAAATTACAACTTAAAAAAACTCACCATGTCTCTTACTTAATACCTTGGAATGTCTACTTTCTAAAAAGGGGTAATTTGGGGTTTATTTGTACTTTCCTGACTTGTTACTGCCGGTTCACACAGGGGCAACACGACTTGCAGGCTGACTCACCGAGGCGACCTGCACATGACTTCAGCGGCGACTTGCAAAATGACTTCAGTATAGAAGTCAATGCAAGTCGCCTGAAGTCGCCCCAAAAATAGTACAGGAACCTTTTTCTAAGTCGGAGCGATTTGGATCGCTCCTATTAGAACGGTTCCGTAGTACAGAACGGGACGCGACTTGTCAGGCGGCGAAGTCGCCTGACAAGTCGCCCCTTTGTGAACCGGGGCTTAGTGTCTCAAGAAAAGAAAAGAAATGAGATAGGCCTTCAGTACTTCAGGTGTGATCAATTTTCAGTGAATGGCACCACAGCTTGTAGACTCTATAACTTTCACAAAGACCAAATAATATACACTAATTTGGGTTATTTTTACCAAAGATATGTAGCAGTATAAATTTTGGCCAACATTTATCAAGAAAAATTACTAATTGGCACAATTTTATGACAGAAACAAAGAAAAATGACAAAATTTACAGTCTTTTTTTTATTTATAGCACAAAAAATAAAAAACCGCAGAGGTGATCAAATACCACCAAAAGAAAGCTCTATTTGTATGAAAAAAATGACACAAATTTCATATGGGTACAGTGCCTGAGTAATTGTCATTCAAAGTGTGAGAGCGCAGAAAGCTGAAAATTGGTCTGGGCAGGAATGGGGTGTAAGTGCCCAGTATTGAGGTGATTCAACGAGAATATTGTGATATGGCCTCCCCATAGGTCAGATTGTCCCCCCTCCCATCTCCAAATCTCAGGATAAGAGAACACGGAAGACGAGGATGACAACACTGACACACATTTCCCTCCCTCCCCCAACACTCTCCCATCATGCTCATCTTCACACCGCTCGCTGGGCGCTGAAGAATGACGTCACCGGAGGGGACTAGAGCGCCGTTCAGACACTTCCGGTTCTCCGTGGTAACGTGGGCGGGGACAGAAGATGTGGAGCGGACTGCCCTCACCGGGACCGAGTGACAGCGACACTACCGAGGATGAGGAGGAGAGACAGGAGACCGGCAATGTGCCCGCCGCCTGCCGAGCTGTATGGACCACCCCGTCATCCCTGTCCTCCTTCCCTTCATCCTCCTTAGTCATTCCCATCCCCCTCCTCATCCCTGTCCACCTTCATCCTCCTCAATCATTCCCATCCCCCTCCTATATCCTCCTCAGCCATTCCCATCCCCCCTCCTATATCCTCCTCAATCCTTCCCATCCCCCCTCCTATATCCTCCTCAGCCATTCCCATCCCCCCTCCTATATCCTCCTCAGCCATTCCCATCCCCCCTCCTATATCCTCCTCATTCATTCCCATCCCCCCTCCTATATCCTCTTCAGTCATTCCCATCCCCCCCTCCTATATCCTCTTCAGTCATTCCCATCCCCCCCTCCTATATCCTCTTCAGTCATTCCCATCCCCCCCCTCCTATATCCTCTTCAGTCATTCCCATCCCCCCCCTCCTATATCCTCTTCAGTCATTCCCATCCCCCCCCTCCTATATCCTCTTCAGTCATTCCCATCCCCCCCCTCCTATATCCTCTTCAGTCATTCCCATCCCCCCCTCCTATATCCTCTTCAGTCATTCCCATCCCCCCTCATCATCCTCCTCCTCCATTCCCAGCCCCCCTCATCATCCTCCTCTTCCATTCCCAGCCCCCCTCATCATCCTCCTCCTCCTCCATTCCCATCCCCCCTCATCATCCTCCTCCTCCATTCCCATCCCCCCTCATCATCCTCCTCTTCCATTCCCATCCCCCCTCATCATCCTCCTCTTCCATTCCCATCCCCCCTCATCATCCTCCTCTTCCATTCCCATCCCCCCTCATCATCCTCCTCCTCCATTCCCATCCCCCCTCATCATCCTCCTCCTCCATTCCCATCCCCCTCATCATCCTCCTCCTCCATTCCCATCCCCCCTCATCATCCTCCTCCTCCATTCCCATCCCCCCTCATCATCCTCCTCCTCCATTCCCACCCCCCCTCATCATCCTCCTCCTCCATTCCCACCCCCCCTCATCATCCTCCTCCTCCATTCCCACCCCCCCTCATCATCCTCCTCCTCCATTCCCACCCCCCCTCATCATCCTCCTCCTCCATTCCCACCCCCCCTCATCATCCTCCTCCTCCATTCCCACCCCCCCTCATCATCCTCCTCCTCCATTCCCACCCCCCCTCATCATCCTCCTCCTCCATTCCCACCCCCCCTCATCATCCTCCTCCTCCATTCCCATCCCCCCTCATCATCCTCCTCCTCCATTCCCAGCCCCCCTCATCATCCTCCTCCTCCTCCATTCCCAGCCCCCCTCATCATCCTCCTCCTCCTCCATTCCCAGCCCCCCTCATCATCCTCCTCCTCCTCCATTCCCAGCCCCCCTCATCATCCTCCTCCTCCTCCATTCCCAGCCCCCCTCATCATCCTCCTCCTCCTCCATTCCCAGCCCCCCTCATCATCCTCCTCCTCCTCCATTCCCAGCCCCCCTCATCATCCTCCTCCTCCTCCATTCCCAGCCCCCCTCATCATCCTCCTCCTCCTCCATTCCCAGCCCCCCTCATCATCCTCCTCCTCCATTCCCAGCCCCCCTCATCATCCTCCTCCTCCATTCCCAGCCCCCCTCATCATCCTCCTCTTCCATTCCCAGCCCCCCTCATCATCCTCCTCTTCCATTCCCAGCCCCCCTCATCATCCTCCTCTTCCATTCCCAGCCCCCCTCATCATCCTCCTCTTCCATTCCCAGCCCCCCTCATCATCCTCCTCTTCCATTCCCAGCCCCCCTCATCATCCTCCTCTTCCATTCCCAGCCCCCCTCATCATCCTCCTCTTCCATTCCCAGCCCCCCTCATCATCCTCCTCTTCCATTCCCAGCCCCCCTCATCATCCTCCTCTTCCATTCCCAGCCCCCCTCATCATCCTCCTCTTCCATTCCCAGCCCCCCTCATCATCCTCCTCTTCCATTCCCAGCCCCCCTCATCATCCTCCTCTTCCATTCCCAGCCCCCCTCATCATCCTCCTCTTCCATTCCCAGCCCCCCTCATCATCCTCCTCTTCCATTCCCAGCCCCCCTCATCATCCTCCTCTTCCATTCCCAGCCCCCCTCATCATCCTCCTCTTCCATTCCCAGCCCCCCTCATCATCCTCCTCTTCCATTCCCAGCCCCCCTCATCATCCTCCTCTTCCATTCCCAGCCCCCCTCATCATCCTCCTCTTCCATTCCCAGCCCCCCTCATCATCCTCCTCTTCCATTCCCAGCCCCCCTCATCATCCTCCTCTTCCATTCCCAGCCCCCCTCATCATCCTCCTCTTCCATTCCCAGCCCCCCTCATCATCCTCCTCTTCCATTCCCAGCCCCCCTCATCATCCTCCTCTTCCATTCCCAGCCCCCCTCATCATCCTCCTCTTCCATTCCCAGCCCCCCTCATCATCCTCCTCTTCCATTCCCAGCCCCCCTCATCATCCTCCTCTTCCATTCCCAGCCCCCCTCTTCATCCTCCTCTTCCATTCCCAGCCCCCCTCTTCATCCTCCTCAGTCATTCCCATCCCCCCTCCTATATCCTCGTCATCCTCCTCAGTCATTCCCACCCCCCCCCTCTTATATCCACTTCATCCTTATCCTCAGCCATTCCCACCCCCTCATCCTCCTCCTCCTCAGCCATTCCCCCCCCCCCCATCCTCCTCCTCAGCCATTCCCTCCCCCCCCTCCTATATCCTCTTCATCCTCCTCAGTCATTCCCATCCCCCCTCTTATATCCTCTTCATCCCCCTCTTATATCCTCCTCATTCCTGTCCACCTTCATCCTCCTCCTCAGTCATTCCCACCCCCACTTATATCATCCTCCTCAGTCATCCTCATCCCTGTCCTCCACCATCATCCTTCTCAGTCATTCCCATCTCCCCTCCTATACCATCCTCATTCTTGACCTCCTCCCCTTCATCCTCATCAGTCATTCCCATCCCCTCCTCCTATATTATCTCATTCCCTGTCCGTCTTCATCCCTACCTTCCACCTTCTTATCTATGTCCCCATTACCCAAACACTCACCCCCACAGTATTTGTACCCCGGTTCTTACTCTAATACTCTGCCTGGTTCCTGTACCCCAGTTATATACCAGATTACTCCTCCCTTCTCAGGCCCCTGTACCTCCGTTGTTGCCGTAGTTACTTCTCCTCAACCCCCAGGCTCCAGTAATATTGTGTAATCATCTCCCTCTGTATTTTGTAATCACAGAAATTTCTGGAACTTCAGAAGAAGCGCTCCGAGTTAGAGGCAGAGATCAGCCGACAGCAGAAGAGGCAACGGCGGCGTAAGAGAGGTGAGGTATGGATGTGGATGGGCCGTACCATGTTCCTGGGGGGGGGGGGGGGCGCTAATGAAACCACTGATGGTGTAGATCAGTGGTTCTCAACCTCAGTCCTCAAGTACCCCCAACAGGCCATGTTTTGGGAATTTCTCTTAGATAAAATAGCTGTCCAAAATAGCAAACCATTGACTCTGATTTAAAGCACCTGTGCAAGATAAAGGAAAACCTGCAAATATGGCCTCTTGGGGGTACTTGAGGACTGATGTTGGTAACCACTGGTGTAGATGACCCAGACTAGGTTCTTCTCCTGGAAGTAATATGAGCATAACACACTTATCCCCCGTTGGAAATGGGACTTTTAAGGCGACACAATCATGTTAAATATATTTTATTGATACAAAAAAAGGAAAACATATTTACGTATAAAAAATTTGTGTCTGTGCAAGTACACTTTTCACTGTATAACCATATTGTTTATACATATACTTAGTTGTCTCCATTGTCCTGGAAGTAATGGAAGCTCTGTAACAGGATATGTGTACATAGTGTTAGTGGAGATGTCACACCCAAGGCTCTCCATTCCTCCTTCTCTCTCTTCTGCTCCCAACTAAGGATGAGCTCAGGGGTGTTCGCAAACGGCACGTGTAGAGCCCGCCAGGAAGTCGGCACTGCACAGCGCTAATCACAGGCAGTGAGACATTTCCCGATCTCTGCAGCCGCGCATTGGGACAATGTCTCACTGCTTGTGATTAGCGCTCCGCAGTGCCAACTTCTTGGTGGGCTCTGCACGTGCTGTTTGCGAACACACCTGAGCTCATTCCTACTCCCAACAGCCGGCCTCCCATTCCTCCATTGTTTCCCTCCCCAGCAACCGTTCTCCATCCCACTCCTCCCCAGCAACCGTTCTCCATCCCACTCCTCCCCAGCAACCGTTCTCCATCCCACTCCTCCCCAGCAACCGTTCTCCATCCCACTCCTCCCCAGCAACCGTTCTCCATCCCACTCCTCCCCAGCAACCGTTCTCCATCCCACTCCTCCCCAGCAACCGTTCTCCATCCCACTCCTCCCCAGCAACCGTTCTCCATCCCACTCCTCCCCAGCAACCAATTGACATTCCTCTTTCGCTTCCCTCCCCGGCAACCGCTCTATTCCTACATTATTTCCTTCCCCACCAGTTACTCTATTCATCCATCATTTCCCTCTCCAGCAGTCACTTTTTTCATTCCTCTATCACCCTCTCCAGCAACCACTTTTCATTCCTCCCTCCCCAGCAGCCGCTCTCCACTCTAGCGGTTGATGTCTATACCTCCATCACTACCCTCTCCTTCCTGCAGCCAGTCATGTGAGCTTATTCTATGCTTGTGTCAGTGCACTTTATATTCTCCTGAGGATTGTATAACTTTTCATTATATCTTTGCAATTAGGGAAAAGAAAGGCCAGTAATAAAGAAGCTCCCGAAAAGGTTGAAAGGTAAATGGTGCATTGCTGACAGTCTGGATTGTGGCCACCTCTTGCAGTAACCCTAATATTCTGTGTTTTTGTGTTTCCAGCTCAACACCAGAGAAGATCCCAGCTCTGGATACGCTTCAGAAATACTTTGGGATCAATGACCACCTGAATCCACCTGTGTGTCAGAAGGTGCTAAAAAAGGTAGGATTTCTTTGGAAGTATAAGGGGGAAGGTCTGGTCTTGGTGAAGCTATAGGAAAAAAATGGGAGAAGCCCTGACTTGGTGGAGGTCTAGAGAAGGAGGGGAAGGTCTGGGCTTGGGAGGAGGTTTGCGCTCAGTGGAGGTCTGAAGGAAGTCTATGTTGGGTGCTGGTTTGGACAAGGTCACTGAAGTCTGGACATAGTGAAGGCCCAGTCTTGATGAAGGTTTGGGGAAGGTGACATGGTTCCTTGGGGTTGGTGAGGTCTAGGCTTGATGGAAATTTGGAGAATGTGTGTGATCTCTGGGTTTTGTGGAGAATTTGGGTGAGATTTAGGTATGGTGGAAGTCTGAAAAAAATTTGAAGAGGTCTAGGCTTAGTGCAGGTCTGGAGAAAGTGAGTGGATCTATGCTGGATGGTAATTTAGATAAGATGTAGATGTGACTAAAGTCAATGAGAACTTGGCATAGTAAAGGTCCAGACTTGATGGAGTTATGGGCAAGGTGGATGCTTGTTGGAGTTCTAGTAAAGATGGGCGAGGTCTGTGCTTGGTAGAGGTCTTGGGAAGGTAGGTTCATGGTTGAGTGAAGTTTTCAGACCCCCACCTAGAGTGTCTTATCCACCTTCTCCTGGCTTCCATCTTGTGTGATTTAACCATTTTCTTCAGACCTTCAGTTAGCCAAGACATCAACCCATTAAGTGTGTAAGAAGCATGAGTAAGGTGCTGTTCTTTGGCCCAGGGGCTGCATTCCTGTTCCAGGCATTCGTGTCTGAGGGAAAGTGAATCGATTTGTGGCAAACTGCTTCAGAAGGATTTGCAGGTTGTAAGTTAGAGAATGGCAGGTGGGGCTGCCCACACAGACGTTTTGCTTACTGACAGGTTCCATATAATTCTCTTTTGAGGGGCAGAGGGTCATTTCTTGCTGCCTGGCTTCCCTCAGTCTTTCCTAATGTCCTACTTGTTTTTTTGCAGTCCCGTCTGGAGCAGAACTTGGATTTGTCAGTACAGAAGGGTGACATTGAAGAAGCAGAACAGATAAGCGACCAGCTGGCCACCCGAGAGGTAAGTAGAATTCATTTCTTCATGGATATCATTTAATGTATAATTGTTATATAAAACCACTGCAGAACAAGTGTGTACCATGAACTATGTACAAGGGGTCTGGGACCACAATGACTACATAAAAACTGTACCAATCAAAACTGGTAATCTTGTATGTCTCTTGATAGTAGTAAGAGGACAGGAGAAGAGTATTAAGAGTATGATGGGCAATAGCATGTGTACAAAAGAGCAGTGTGGAGGGTACAACGCTGGGCATTATATGCAGGGGAGGCATGGGGAAGGCATGACGATGTACAGAATGTAAAGAAGTGGAGTATATAAATAAGTAAAAAAAGGAGCTGCACTCTCAAATGACGTTACTCCAAATGTGATAAATATAAATGAATAAAATGAGAAAAATTGACCGATAAGTCCCATAAACAATAAATCATGTGACGTATAAGAAGTCCTCCAATGTTGGACTAATTCTGTGAAAAAATAGTATGCAAGAAAAAAACAAAAAATTATATGAACAAAAAACAAATTTTAGAGTCCTCAATGAAGAGATAGGAGATTGTAGCAACACAATAAAGTGAAATCCTCTCTGACTTTTGAACAACGTGAATCCACCACCAAATAAAGTGCAAGCTTACCATCTGCACAAGCTGTTTGAGCTTGTGGCTAATACCCAGCCAGGGCCTTTAATCCTCCCCGTGCCTCCAATGGCAGATGAAACGGGCGTTACTGGATATTGTGGATATGTTCAGCGGCCAGTCACCAGAGACAGCTCGATGCAAGTGTTCATAATGGTCCAGAAAAAAGAGAGGAATTGCCATCGGTAAAACCTCTTTGCAAAATTGTATAACAAACTATGACATTTTTATTTATTTTTTTCAAAGTTTTCGGTCTTTTTTCCGTTTTTTTTTTTTTATTTAGCAAAAAAAAAAACCCAGTGGCGATTAAATGCCTCCAAAAGAAAGCTCTATTTGTGTTAAAAAATGATAAAAATGCAGTTTGAGTACAGTGTTGCATGACCACGCAATTGCCATTCAAAGTGCAACAGCCCAAAAGCTTAAAATTGGCCTGGGAAGGAAGGGGGTAAAAGTACCCGGTATTGAAGTGTGTTAAACGCCTGTAAAAGCTTATGTGTACATGGGCACACTGTCTGACATTGAGGGGCAGAAAAAAAAAAAACAAGATGCCTCTAAAAGCTGCATATAAAATACTCAGTGTGTATGAGGCCTAAAACCTGTGCATAGCTTGGAGGCAAATATCCCCCTCTAGGATATCTATCACACTGCCAGCACTGGGACATGAGCACTGCAGGGGTGACAAACACCCAAAATATACTCTGCTGCCAGACACACCGAGCTGTTCACTGACAAGTCTCCTTGAAAACACCCACAGTGCGATCTGAGTGGCTGTAGCTTTGTGCCCTGTACATACACTGAGTTAGTATCAGGTGGTATTTAATCACCACTGTTTTTCTTTTCTTTTGCTAAATAAACGAAAAAAAGACAGAAAACTTAAAAAAAAAAAAATGAAAATGTCATAGTTTTGTTATACAAGTTTGCAAACCGGTTTTACCAATGGCGATTCCTTTCCTATCTTTTGTCTGGACCATTATTAACACTTGCATCGAGCTGTCGCTGGTGGCTGGCCGCTGAACATATCCACAGTATCCACTAACTAAGGATGTGCTCTGGTGTGTTCGCACAGCCCACGTGCAGAGCCCGCCAGGAAGTCAGCACTTGCCTGTGATTAGCGCAATGCCAACTTCCTGGCGGGCTCTGCACGTGAGCTGTGCGAACACGCCGAAGTTCATCCTTGCCAGTAACGCCCGTTTCACCGGCCATTGGAGGCACGGGGAGGATTAAAGGCCCTGCCTGGGTATTAGCCACAAGCTCGAACAGCTTGTGCAGATGGTAAGCTTGCAATTTCTTTGGTGGTGGATTCAGGTTGTTGTTCAAAAGTCAGAGTGGATTTCACTTTATTGTGTTGCTACAATTACCCATTTCTTCATTGAGGACTCTAAAATTTGTTTTTGTTCATATAATTTTTTTTTTTTTTTCTTGCATACTATTTTTTCACAGAATTAGTCCGACATTGGAGGACTTCTTATACGTCACATGATTTATTGTTTATGGGACTTATCAGTCCAATTTTTCTCATTTTATTCATCTATATTTGTTATCTCATTTGGAGTAACACTTCATTTTAAGAGCGCAGCTCCTTTTTTACTTTAACTTGTGTGCATTTCACTTTGAGTTGCAGCTAAGTGTTATTGGGTTTGTACACAGCACAGTTTTCCTTTTTACATATATAAATAAATGAGACTTAATTTTCATTACATGAAAACATACAACAGAATTTCCATTTTGATTCCCAGAATTATGCATTACATGATTACCACAATTACACATTAAAAATATATACACATTAATAAAACCTGTATAAAAAAATCTATGCTATTATTAAATATAACCAATCACCCTTATTTATATAGTGATTGATTCAGCTGTACCACAAAACTAAGATAACTGTTTCTTAGCCTAAAGCTGCCCATAGATTAATCTTCCTTCTTTTTTTTTTCCTTTGTCAGCCAGCTTAAAAAAAAACAAAAAAACAAAAAAAAAACCTGATTCCCCCATTCACATATGTGAGGTGTATGGAGGAATCCTCCCCACTGTGCCATTGTGAAAGGAGGACTCCTCCACTGTCAGAATACATTAATCAGCAGCTGCAGGTGGAAAGTTTGTCAGCATTCCCATTCTACAGAAATCTATGGTTAGATTGACTTCTGTTGAGCAGGAACGACCATGCATGGATCGAAATTCAGCCGGTCACTGTTGAACCGGTCAAATTTCGTTCCATCTATGGCCAGCTTACCTGTGTTGGCTTTCGTTGTCCTGTAACGCCTCCCAGATGGCAGGAAGATAAATGGACAATGGGGTTGATTTTTGCAAGTACAGTTGCACTCATTTTCCCCAGAGTCAATGTGGTTAAGCCACCAGTCGGGTGCAAGAGAAAAAAAACCTGCATTTTTACTTGTACATAATTGGATGATGGATATTGGCAGCGCTTCGGGCACATTCACTAAGCTCTACAACTGCACTTACAATGTGCACAGTCTATTTGCCTTTACTAAATCAACGCCCATGAGAAGGATCCTTCACTATATTTATTGCTCTGTTCAGACAAGAAGTATTATAAATTTCTTCCAGAGTAGGAAGCTGGCACATATCAGGAATATGAAGTGTTGGTGTAACAAATGCTTTAGGCTCTGGATTATTTGTGGCAGACCACTGAACAACATTTCTGACCTCTTGTCTGTAAGCTGTTTCATCACTATTCTTGAGGAGACCAGTGACAGCAGTATCATCTACTAATTTTATAATAGTAGTCATACTGTGGGAGGGCAGGCAAGCTAGAGTGTAGTATATAGGAGAGGGCTGGCCTTTCTTGCTGATTGGTGCCGGTGAGACTAGGTCTACAGATGAGGGTTGGGAACACATCCATGGGGCGCACCAATACATATGAAAAGGCAAATCAAATGCCGAAGGCCAATGTACAGTAGATTTAAAATAACTTTCTAACTACCATAGTTTTAAAAGAATAACTATAATCAAGAACTGTGAGTATTTGGTTAGTCTAAATCAGTGGTGTCAATTTTACAAGATATATGGGGCCTTGAATATGGCTCCTGATATCCCTAAAAGGCTGCATACAAAATATATATAGAGAGACTGAGGAATTATGAGAGGAGATGGTCATAGACTGTGCTACAGCAGTTGTTGGAGACTGGAGTCATGCTGTCAGACTGGGGACATGTTGCATCATGAAACTGCTAGCGATCACTGCAGACCTATTAAAAATCAAAATTCCCTACTGCTGACTGCTGGGTCCAAGGATCACACTGCAAACACCAAAGGTGTATGAATTGTATGAAGTACATAGAGGCAGTATGTACAGGAGAAAACTTTTGGAAGGGTATAAGCTGGAGGGGAATGCAGAACGTATGTCAGTGGGCAGGATATGCAGGAGAGGGGGTGGAGGGTGTATGACAGAGGTCAGTATGTGCAGTTGTACGGAGAGTATTACAGAGGGCAGAACAGGAGAGGAGTGCAGGGAGGATGGCAGCAGGCAGTATGTGCAGGAGGGGGGTGCAGAGGGAATGACAGCAGACAGAGTGTGTGTCGGAGAGAGATGTGGAGATTTTGACAGGACAGTATTTACAGAAGAGGAGTGTTGAGGGTATGAAGGCTAGTAGTTTGAGCTGGGATGGCGTGCAGAGGGTATCATGGTTGGCAGTATGTACAGGAGAGGAGTGCGGAGGTAATGTGTGGTTAAAGGAGTGCAGGAGGTGTGATGGTAGGCAGTATGTGCAGGAGAGGATTACGGGGGATGTTGCAATTTGCAGTATGTGCAGAAAAGGAATGTGTAGGTTATGACAGAAGGCCGTATTTGTAAAAGAGCTGTGCAAAGTGTATGACGGGGATGTATAAGCAGAAGAGGATTGTGATATGTATGACAGAGGGCAGTATGTATATGTGAGACATGCTAAGGGTATGAAGGCTAATAGTATGAGCATGGCAGGCATGACAGAGGGTAATATGTACAGGAAACGAGTGCAGATCTTATGACAGCAGATTATTTGTACAGAATAGAAGTGTGGCAGGGATAACGGGCAGTATGTGCAAAGGTATAAATGAGGGCAGTGTGTACAGAAGAGGAGAGTGGAATGTATGATAGCAGCCAGTGAGTGTAGAAGAGCGGTGTGAATACCATGCTGGGCAGTATGTTCAGAAGAGGAGTATGGAGGATATGACCAGGGGGAGTATGTGCAGGAGAGGAGTGCAGGGAAATGGAAATAAACGGAAAAACTAATTTCATATGCCTTTTATTGTAGATAGGGTTCAGAAGGTACAACGTACAAGTCACAGCAGAACGATACAGGGCAAATCTGACGCGTTTCACACTTATACTAAGTGCTTACTCACTCACTACAATAAAAGGCATATGAAATTTCCCTTTCCGTCATTTCAGGACAGCCACAATAGAGAGAGATAGTCTCCTCCCCTTCCTCTGGAAACACTGCGCCAGCCCATAAAATCTCTCCTCCCCTGCCAGACCTCAGTTATTAGTGTTTCCTCCGGTGGGGAGACACTGTGCAGAGGAACCAGGCCGGGTGCAGTCAGGGGGACTGTGGCCTCTTTCTAAAAAAATCATCCCTAGGGAAGCAGGGGCTTCCAGGATGAAGAGTGGCGGTACATACCGCAGCTGAAGCCACCCCTTCCTTGCCGAGCGCGGCATCAGGTCGTGGGGGACCCCTATCGCGTCCACAGGGCCGCAGCATGGAGACAGTCCGCTCTCCCCTGTATCCATACAGGCCGCAAAAGTTTGGAACCAGCGGGCCGGACGACGGGTGACGTCATTTCCGGCGGGGGGGCGGACGCTTTCCCTTTGAACCGCGACTTCCGGTTCCGGGTCGCGGGGCTGATAGGGGGCCGGGCTCAGGCTGGAGTGAGTCGCTTCACATGTACACAGTGTGAGACTCTACACAGGCAACCACCTGCAGTCATGTCTGAGGCAGATGCTGCAGCTCATTCGGACGCTGTCTCCAGCCTTCCAAAGGTAAGAGTTCCCTGGGGAGGGGTCCTCTCTATCTAAGGTTTGCTCTCCCTCTTGTATGGTTCCTTACTTAGAGGGAGGGCAGTCCCCCTGGGTGGTCAGGGGGTGGGGGGGTGAGCGCAGTTCCCTTAAGATGGATCTGGTACACCCCCAGGGTTGTTTCCACTTAAACTTGCTGGAAGTAATATGGTTTTTTTGTATGTATTTTCAGAAATCTACAGAAAAAACAAAGTCCACTCATGTCTCTAAAAGGAAGTGTGCCTCTTGTAGAGACAGTTTAGGGGAAGCATGGACTAAAGTTTTGTGTAAAGAGTGCATAGACTCCCTGGTAAAGGAAAGGGAATCTGAACAGCAGTCTGGGTTGGCAGCTTCTGTGAAAGAGCTGTCATCCACCTTTTCATCTTTTAAAACCTTTTTTGAGACGTTCAAGCTTCCCTCTAAACCCATTCAGCAGGACACAACCCCGCCTCATGCTCAGGGCTCTGCACCTGCCAGATCTACCAATTTAGTTATGGCAGAGGAGATGTCAGGCCCTTCCGGGGTGGAGCAGAGGCAACCGGACAGTGGCACGTCTGATTCCCATGAGGAATCAGAAGGGGAGGACCAGGACGGGGAGTCCAGGAAAATCTCCAGGTATAAATTGTCCCTGGATGAGGTGGAAGATCTCTTGGGGGCAATATATACAACCCTCGGGATACACGAGGATAAAAAACCCCTATCTCTCCATGACCTTATGTATAAGGGCTTGGGAGATCAAAAAAAAGTTTTTCCAGTACATGAAGTGCTGGTGGAAACGATTAAGAAGGAGTGGCAGGATCCTGAGAGGAAACCCTTCTTTTTTAGCTCCCTTAAGAGAAGGTTTCCATTTTCAGAGGATCCAGCGTCCATTTGGAATAAAAATCCCAAGTTGGATGCCGCCTTCTCTCAGGTCTCTAGACACACAGACCTGGCATTCGAGGATATGGGGGCTTTGTCGGATGTCATGGACAAAAGGATAGACTCACTTCTAAAAAAGACGTGGGACTCAACTGTGGGTAACTTAAAGCCAGAAATGGCTGTTACGGTCGTAGCCCGCAATTTAGAGCACTGGCTTTTCCAGATTCAGGAGCACATTGAAGCTTTCACAGCCAAGGAGACTATCCTAGCCTCGTTCCCCACGATTCTGCGAGGAATCGCATACATTGCAGACGCCTCAGCAGAGTCAGTCCGTATGTCGGCCAGATCAGCGGCGCTGGCGAATTCGGCCAGAAGAGCGCTCTGGCTGAAAACTTGGCCGGGGGACACTGCCTCCAAGGTCAAATTGTGCGGGATACCCCTGACAGGTGATCTACTCTTTGGCCCTGGTTTAGAGACGGTCTTAGACCGTACAGCGGACAAAAAGAAGTCCTTTCCGCCTAAGAGGAAAGCCCCAGCTCAGACGAGAAAGGGGTTTCGTCCGAAAAAAGGCAAGGAATCTCCCAAGCAAGGGAAGAAAACTTGGGGCCAAAGAGGCAAGGGCAGAGGAGGGGCGATTTTTCGCCCTCCTGAGAAGGCCCGTAAAGATCAATGACTCTCTAGGGACGGTGGGAGGAAGACTGGGGGCCTTCCTTCCACAGTGGGAGACCCTCTCACCCAATCGATTCATCCTGGGGGTCATAAGAAGGGGGTATCTCTTGGAATTCTCAAGACCACCCCCGCAAAGGTTCCTTGTTACGAAGCTTCCCAGCTGCACAGCAAGGGCCGAAGCTTTGGTGGACGCCCTGAAGGAACTGGAGATTCAGAACGTAGTTCACAGAGTACCAAGGGGGCAGGAAGGAGAGGGGTTCTATTCCCACGTATTTGTGGTGAAAAAGCCCTCGGGAAAATTCAGACTGATTCTGAATTTAAAACCCTTAAACAGGTCAATTTGCTACAAAAGGTTCCGCATGGAGTCAATCTTTACGGTCAGGGCCCTGCTACCACACAACTGTTATATGGTGTCTCTGGATCTCAGAGACGCATATTTACACGTCCCTATCGCAGAAACCTCCCAGAGGTTCCTCCGTTTAGCAGTAGACCTGCAGGGCACAATACTGCATCTGCAGTTTCAAGCACTGCCCTTCGGGCTATCCTCCTCGCCCCGCATATTCACAAAGGTACTGGCAGAGGCGTTGGCCTTCCTGCGACTCCAGGGGGTATCAGTTATAGCCTATCTGGACGACCTGCTTCTTTTTGCAGTATCCCCAGAACAGTTGATCAGAGACCTCGATCTAACCAAGAGGGTTCTAACAGGTTTGGGGTGGCTGCTGAACTTGGAAAAGTCCAGTCTCATTCCCTCACAGCGCATTGTGTACCTGGGGTACCTGCTGGACACTACGCTCTCGAGAGTTTTTCTTCCAAGGGAAAAAATTCTAAAACTGGACAGAGCAGTTTTCTCCCTCCAGTGCAACCATCTGGTGTCCAAGAGGTCCATAATGTCAACATTAGGCCTTCTAACTTCTACTCTTCCAGCAGTGCAGTGGGCAGGATTACATTTTCGCCCCCTACAATCATATGTACTAAGAGTATGGGACCACAGTCAGAGGGATCTAGACACCTTAGTACAGGTTCCCCATCAAATAAAGAGATCTCTTTGGTGGTGGAGGAAGGAAGTGAACTTGTCACAGGGACGTCTGTGGCTCATCCCAGTCCCACAGATCCTAACCACGGATGCAAGTGGCAAGGGCTGGGGGGCACATCTGGGATCCCTTCTAGCGCAGGGCACATGGAAGGGCGACGAGCTGCAGAGGTCTTCCAACTGGAAAGAGCTGAGGGCAGTAGGCCTAGCCCTCAGATTCTTCAAAAAGGAACTCCAGGGCCACCATGTACAGGTACGGTCGGACAACTCGTCCACCGTGGCCTATATAAACAAGCAGGGAGGCACCAGGAGCGGAAGTCTGCTGGCCCTAGCAGAAGACATTCTAAGCTGGGCCGAGTCCAACACTCTCTCACTCTCAGCGGTTTTTCTGAGAGGGGAGAGGAATATAATCGCAGATTTTCTCAGCCGGAGGAGTCTAAAGGAAGGAGATTGGGCCCTCAACCAGGAGGTTTTCAATCTCATATCCGAGAAATGGGGACCCCCGGAAGTGGATCTTTTCGCTTCAAAAGACAACGCGAAAACCCCCTGTTTTTTCTCCCTAAACGCAGGGGAAGGAGCACTGGGAGTGGACGCATTATCTCAGAATTGGCATTTCAGGACATGTTATGCCTTCCCTCCTCCGGTACTATTACCGGCGGTTCTGAGGAAGTTTCAATTAGAGAGCACCTCTCTTATTCTGGTAGCTCCACATTGGCCGAAAAGGGCATGGTTTTCAATCCTCAGTCAGTTAGCAGCGGAACCTCCCCTTTTCCTTCCACCTCGAAAGGATCTTCTGTCGCAGGGTCCAGTCCTCTGCCCACAGGTGCAGCAGTGGAAATTAGCGGCCTGGTTACTGAGGAGGGTATATTAAGATCCAAGGGGTTTTCAGAGAGCTTGATCTCTACCCTCCTCAACAGTAGGAAAAAGGAGACCCGTAAGATTTACAAAAAGGTCTGGCTCCTTTTCAACAAATGGTGCATAGAAAACTCCTTCTCGGTGCAGAGTCCCGTAGCTGTGTTGGAATTTCTGCAGTGTGGAGCGGACAAGGGTTTATCTGTAGCTACCCTTAAAAGTCAGGTTTCAGCACTCAGTGCTTACCTGGAGAAGTCTCTGGCTACCAATCCATGGGTGGTCAGATTCTTTAAGGCACTGTCAAGACAGAGACCTACCAGGGGTCCTCCCTTTCCCGGGTGGGACCTATCTCTGGTTTTAAAGAGCCTTACGGGAAGTCCTTTTGAGCCATTGGACAAGTGCCTGTTAAAGGAACTTACCCTAAAAACAGTATTTTTAGTTGCAGTAACAACTGCCAGGAGGGTCAGCGAAATTGAGGCGTTATCAATTAGACCTCCTTTTTGTGTTATTTTGCCAGACAGGATAGTCCTTAAGACTGATCCAGCTTTTTTGCCTAAGGTGGCGTCAGGCTTTCATAGAAGCCAGGAAATAGTTCTACCCTCGTTTTGTCCCAATCCTTCAGGTGAAAGGGAACTAAGATTTCATTTTTTAGATGTAAGGAGGTGTATCTTACAATACCTAGAGATGACTAAGACAATAAGGAAGTCTGATTCTCTATTTATTTTACTTTCTGGGGCCAGAAAGGGTCTCAGAGCGTCCCGACGCACGATTGCCAGGTGGCTTAGATTAGCTATTGGGCAGGCATATTCTTTAGCAGGGAAGGAGGTCCCTAGAGGCATAAAGGCACACTCCATCAGAGCAGTGGCAACTTCCCAGGCAGAGAAGGCTGGAGCAACGCCAGAGCAAATATGCAAGGCAGCGACATGGTCCAGCTACTCCACTTTCGTTAGACATTACAGAGTGGACCTGGTGGCGGCAGGTGAGCAGGCTTTTGGGCGAAAAGTTCTGCAAGCTGTAGTCCCACCCTAATTGGTAAGTGCTCGATTATCCTCTCTATTGTGGCTGTCCTGAAATGACGGAAAGGGAAAATTAAAGTTACGTACCGGTAACGTCTTTTCCTGTAGTCTTTCAGGACAGCCCTAGTTACCCACCCTAAGCTTGGGGGGGTCTTATTAAAGACCAGAACGCAATATGGTAATGATATTGATTGGTATGTTATTAATGTGTTCTTGTGTCTCCCCAGCGGCCGGAGGTACTCTTGAAAGAACTGAGGTCTGGCAGGGGAGGAGAGATTTTATGGGCTGGCGCAGTGTTTCCAGAGGAAGGGGAGGAGACTATCTCTCTCTATTGTGGCTGTCCTGAAAGACTACAGGAAAAGACGTTACCGGTACGTAACTTTAATTTTTCTTCTGAGTTCGGCTGTCCAGAGTTTCTCCGTTTATTTCCATTTGCACATGCATTAGCCAGCACCTGGGGCTCTTCTCTTTCTGGAGGCGAAGGACACATCTTAGTGGATCTACCTGGAGAGGAGTGCAGGGAGTTTGTGCAGGAGAGGGGTTCAGAGGGTATGGCGGGGCACTGTAAAGGAGAAGAGTGTAGAGTTTGATTGTGAGTGTTATGTGCAGAGAGAAATGCGGAGAGTATGATGGACAGTAGGTGCAGGAGAGGATTGCAGTGTGTATTGAGGTGAGTCATATATACAGGAGAGGTGTTTGGAGGGAATGAATGCGGGTAGTATAAGCAGGGAAGGAGTGCAGAGGATATTAAGGTGGGCAGTATGTAGGAGAGGAGTGTGGGTGACAATGGCATGTATGTGCTGGAAAGAAGTGCAGAGTATATGACCATAGGCAATGTTTGCAGCAGAGGGGTGTGGCGGGTATGACAAAGGGCAGTATGTGCAAAAAAGAAGTGCAAAGGGTATTACCATAGGCAATTTGTGCAGGAGAGTAGCCCCCATTCTATGGGGGCTACTCACTGAGGTGCTAATGTACATACTCTCCAGACTGATCACTGATAGCACATCTGCCTCTGGCATACAAAGTTGGGTCACTCCTCTGCTCGCTCTCTCCTACCGGAATTTCCCTGCTTTTGTATGCCTTGTCTTTGCTATTTCTGCTCTGGCGGTGTGCTGTAGGGTGTTCTTAACTGTGTTGGTCTGTTGTAACTGGAGAGAGGTGGTGAGATTCCTATTTTGGGGCACATCTTAAGTTGACCTTAGATGGATTGAAGTTCAGCTGGTTCAGCAGGGTCTGGCCGAATTTCAATTCATATGTGGCTGCTTCCTCTCGACAGAAGTCAATCTAAAGATCGACTTCTGTCCAACGGAAATGTTGGAAAATGTTTCCTCAATCATCGGCGGCAGTCTTTGATCAGTATATTCTGAGAGCGGAGAGTCCCTGCTGTCAGAATACAATGTATCCATGGAGAGGATTCCTCTATCCACCTCCTCACTTATGTGTATGGAGGAATCTGTGTACACTTATTTAATCTTGGATTAAAGGATAACCTCACTGTGACAGACCCAACCGGGACAGAGGCAAGAGGCTACCCTACAGTCCCCTCCAAAAGCCCCTGCCCTGGTTGGGTCTGTCACACTCACCTTTCTGAACATGTTATATATTGCACCCATATTTTGGGTATAACATGTAACATAACATGTTCAGCATCGGACCCCAAAGCCCCCCCCCCGCTCCCCCAATTGTGGCTGCAAGCCGGGATCTTCTACCTCCGTACTCGCTGCCACAATTCAAAGAGCGTGCAGCTGTGTGGCGCTGTGAATCGATGAACTACAAGTAACAGTCTTTGCAGTTGAGCACTGTGGTAGTTCATTGATTCTTCCTTTCAGTGTAAAACTGCCTGCATGGCATCGGATATCTGCTGATCGCTGGTGCAATGCTTTCCAGACTTCTAAAAGATAAAAAAAAATAGTAAATGCACATCTTTTTACCTGCAAAAAGAATGTGCATTTATTAATTTTTGTTAAAAGGTGAAATTATCCTTTAAGCTTCCTTAGTGACAGATCAACTTCTGTTCAGCAAGTGTGCATTTTACATTTTTTTTTTTTTTTTTTCTTTTTCTTTTTCTTTTTCTTTTTTTTTTATCTTGCCTAAAACACACTGACACTTACTGACAGATATGATATTTTTTTTTTTTTTTTTTTTTTTTTTTTTTAAAAAGTGTGTCATTTAAAAAAAAAAAAAAAAAAAAAAAAAATTTATCATACCTAAAATACACTGACCCTGATCTTTGACTCTGACTTAGTTCAAACCCTGATCTAGCTATTTTATCTTTTTAGGGTCCATGTACACTGGGCTTAAAGCGGTAGTAAAGTCTATATGGAAAAAAAAAAGTTTCACCCTGCCAGGCAATATGCTAGTATGCATTGCATTACTAGCACATTATGAAAGACTTGCCTTAAAAGGAAGCCGTCCAGCAGCACGCTGTCACCGCTGCAGATGATTCCATGTTCACCCGGTCTTCCTTCAGTGTTTGCAGACTCCGGCCTCCTGGCTGGTGGAGCAGCATTGAAGTCACTCCCACGCATGAACATGGGAGTCTTGGCCGCAGCACGCCGCTCTGAAGGAACAACATGGGTATGCTATTCCTTCAGAGCACATGTGTTGGTGACATCACCGGCTGCTGTTCGCCAGAATATCTCCTAAATGATGCACACTTAGGAGATTTTCATTTTGCCTTCAGGTAAGCTTTATTATAAGCATACCTGCAGGTGAAAGTAAAAAATCATCAGTTTACTACCACTTTAAATAAAAAAAAAGAAAAAAAAAAAAAAAAAAAGCCCCTTTCCTAGGCATAAAAGAACACTCATACAGAGTGTTCTTGTGCTGGAGTGAGCATTCAGCCTTTTTTTTTCTGCCTCGAAACGTTGAGCTCAAAATATTTATTTCAGGTACTTATATAGCGCTGTCAATTTACGCAGCGCTTTACATATACATTGTATATTCACATCAGTCCCTACCCTCAAGGGGCTTACAATCTAAGGTCCCTAACTGACATTCATACATACTAGGGACAATTTAGACAGGATCTAATTAACCTACCAGCATGTCTTTGGAGTGTGGGAGGAAACCGGAGTACCCGGAGGAAACCCACGCAGGCACAGGGAGAACATGCAAACTCCAAGCAGGTAGTGTCTTGGTTGGGATTTGAACCAGTGACCCTTCTTACTGCTAGGCGAGAGTGCTACCACTACACCACTGTGCCGCCCTAAAATATGCCTCTAATCATACTAATGTGCATGGACACACAGAAGAACATTGAGGTGCTTCTACAGACAAAATGCAAAACTCCTGTAGAAGCGGCGATTTATTTATTTTGCCAGTGTGCATGGACACACTTTTTTGTTTACATTTTTCTCTTCTGCCAGGGAGAATGTATCTTTCTCTCCGTTCAGAGGAGGGAAAAATAAAACACGGGCGGGCTGTACAGTGACTGATCACTGTGATGGCCAATCAGAAGCAATCGATTAGGTGATCGGTTACTGGGCCTCTCTGTTCATGATTGTTAGCATGAGAGCCTGGTCACTGTGCTGGGAGCGCATATATACAGCCTCACGGGAAAAGACACACTTCAGTGAGGCTGTATATACTCACCGGCCACTTTATTGGGTACACCATGCTAGTACCAGGTTGGACCCCCTTTTGCCTTCAGAACTGCCTTCATTCTTTGGCATCACAGAGTTGCTGCAGATTTGTCATCTACACATCCATCATGTGAATCTTCCATTCCACCACATGCCAAAGGTTCTCTATTGGATTGAGATCTGGTGAGTGTGGAAGCCATTGGAGTACAGGGACCTCATTGTCTTGTTCAAGAAACCAGTGGTGAGATGATTTGAGCTTTGTGACATGGTACATTATTATTATTATGGGCTGAAACGATTAATCGATAATGAAAATCGTTATCAACGATTTTCATTATCGATTAGTTGGTCTAACGGCACGCACCTTCCTCCCTGCCAGTCCCGCCTCCGTCCCAGTGTTAGAATCCCGCGTACAAGCTGGCGGCGCCGCTGTATTCTCATGAGAATACAGCAGTGCTCATGTGACCAGGCACGTCCGCCTCTCTCCTCCTCACTGACAGCTCCCCCCCCCCTCCCCCTCCGATATTCCCAGCCCCGCCCGCTGCTGCCTGGAGGGAGAGAGGGCTGAGAAGCAGCTGTGAGCACCAAGCTGCACCTGCAATATAAGGTAGCGGCTATGGCTATTACAATACAATATTCAGTGTACTTTAATTTCTGTGATGACAACAAGTGCCCCGTCATAAGTATTTCCAGGGGGGTTGGTTAGTGCCCCATCATTGGTTTTCCTGGGGGGGGGGGGGGGGGTCCCATCATTTTCATTATTACTTTAAACGAAAAAAATTGCATATTACGTTTTTTTTTTTTTTTTTTTTTTATGATTTTATCCAAATAATCGAAACAGTAATCGGCCAACTAATCGATCATGAAAATAACCGTTAGTTGCAGCCCTAGTACATTGTAGTCATAAAGGGATGGACATGGTTAGCAAAAATACTCAGGTAGGTCGTGGCGTTTAAATGATGCTCAATTGGTACTAAGGGCCCAAAGTGTGCCAAGAAAATATCCTCCACACCATTACTCCACCACCATCACCACCAGCCTGAACCATAAATGTAGGGTAGGTAGGTAGGATGATCCTTGATTTCATGTTTACGCCAAATTCTGACTCTACCATATGAATGTTGCAGCTGAAATCGAGACTCATCAGACCAGGCAACGTTTTTCCAATCTTCTATTGTCCAATTTTGGTGATCCTGTGTGAATTGTAGCCTCAGTTTCCTGTTCTTAGCTGACAGGAGTGGCATCAGATGTGGTCTTCTGCTACTGTAGCCCATCTGCTCCAAGGTTGTGTTTTGCGTTCAGAGATGGTATTCTGCATTCCTTGGTTGTAACGAATGGGTATTTGAGTTACTGTTGCCTTTCTAGCATCTCAAACAAGTCTGCCCATTCTCCTCTGACATCAACCAGGCATTTTCCCTGGATATTTTCTTTTTTTCCGACCATTCTCTGTAAACCCGAGAGATGGTTGTGTGTGAAAATCCCAGTAAATCAGCAGTTTTTAAAATACTAAGACCAGCCTGTCTGGCACCAACAACCATGCCACATTCAAAGGCAATTAAATCTCCTTTTTTCCCCATTCTGATGCTCGGTTTGAACTTCAGCAAGTCGTCTTCACCACTTCTAGATGCCTAAATGCATGTAGTTGCTGCCATGTGATTGGCTGATTAGCAATTTGTGTTACTAAGCAATTGAACAAGTGTACCTAATAAAGTGGGCGATGAGTGTACAGACAGTGGGAAAGAGTTAAAGCTAAACTCTGGCTGCAAAAAATCTTTCATTTATATCTGTTCTTCATTAACCACAAAAGATATATAAATCAACATTGTGTGCAACCAATGCCTTTGCAAACCCAGTTCTAACCTTGTAAAACTGTGCTATACACAGCCTGAGCTGAGCTGTGGGAGGGGCTCAGCAGGCTGCCTGATGGAAACTACAGGAAGGGGTGGATACAAGACCTGTCACCCTGCACAAGGTCAAACCGAAGCAGCAGTCGGTCTTTATTACAGGAAGGTCCTGTACAGAGTAGGGCTGGGGAAAAAATCGATTTAAATCTTGAATCGAGTTGAGAGGTCAAATCGATTCAAAATTTAAACAAATCGATTTTTTTTTTAGATAGAGCTGCAGGCAAGGAGTTTAGGTGAGGCCGCGGCTTCGGCCTAGTCTGCGAGGCCGGATGCCGCGGACTAGGCTGAAGCCGCGGCCTCGCCTAAAAGCTCATGCCTGCAGCGCCTCAGGACCGGCGCAGTTTCCAAAGAAAAAAAAAATTTGAATCGTGAATCAAGGGTTTTTCCTTTTTCTTAAAAAAAAAAAAATCTCCCAGCCCTAGTACAGAGGCAAAGTTTCACATTGGATTACTGCACAGATCTGGAAGAAATACAAAGCACTTTGATAATCCAAGTAGGGGTACAAATGATTCTGCCTGGGATTTAGAGAATATTTCCTTACACTTGGACAAAAGTTGTCCATCTCTACAATACATGCTCGTACCTTCAAGAATACTGCTGTAATTATGATGGTATAAATACATAGAGCTACATAGATGATTGCCTTCCTCTCTGCTGGTGAGGACCCGGATTGTAGAATATTGAAACTTGCTATACACTGAGCAAATGTTGGCTGGTTCCTAATGAACCAACTTAAATTTGATCAGTGGAAGGATGAACCGCGCTTGCATCCATTCCAATGTTAGAATTAAGGGTATTAACAGTACCCTTCACTGTCGGTACTTGAAGGAGAGGGGGTTCACTTAGTTTTCCTTTTTATAGTGCAAGTCAGAAATCACCCGCACACTTATTTCAGGTCCATGGATTTTGTTAAGATAAGTGAATCATCTTGAAAGTCTGGTAACCAGCATTTTGTGGGTGAAAGGTCAATGGTAGCCTCCATGTTTCCTCTATGATATGCCATCATTACATTTGTGTCTGGTGACATGGCAGGTGGGCATTGTAGATCTATCCACATTTAATAGACTTCATCAGGGGAATTGATAAAGAGTGTCTAAGATACTGTTTAGAATTCCAATGCACCTCCCCATGGCAGATGTTGCTGTGGTAGACAGATTTATGTACCTGTTTAATTAGGTAAATTAATCTGGGGCGTTTACCACGTGTAGAGGTGCACTGAGGCTGGAATAGGTACTGCAACGTCAATTTTGCTTGGAGGATGTCCGCTGTGAAGCCAGCAGCAGCATTAACATCCCAGTGACGGGTGGGAAGGGAAGAAGTTAGTGCAAACGTACAGCTTCTCTGCACTGTGTATGGGGACAGTCACTCTGCCTGTCTCTGTGAGCCAACTTAGAGTAGGTTCCTTCTATACAGTGCATCCAGAAAGTATTCTCACCCCTGCACTTTTCCCACATTTTACGTTACAGCCTTATTCTAAAATTGATTAAAGCGGAGTTTCACCTAAAAATGGAACTTCCGCTTTTCAGAATCCTCCCCCCCCCCTTTCGGTGTCACATTTTGGCACCTTTCAGGGAGGAGGGGGGAGCAGATACTTGTCTAATACAGGTATTTTGCTCCCACTTCCAGGCATAGATAACTCTACGCCACTTCCCATACACACACACACACACACACACACACACACACACACACACACACACACACACACACACACACACACACACACACACACACACACACACACACACACACGCGGGTCTCTCAGGAGACAGCAGGGACCAGTGGGAACGCACAGCGCGAGTCGCGCATGCGCAGTAGGGAACCAGGAAGTGAAGCCGCAAGGCTTCACTTTCTGATTCCCTTACCGAAGATGGCGGCGGCACCCGAGAGCCAAGGGAGAGATTGGCTTCGGGGGCCGACATTGCAGGCGCCCTGGACAGGTAAGTGTCTAAATTTAAAAATCAGCAGCTGCAATAGTTGTTGCTGTCTTTAAAAAAAAAAAAATCGGCGGAACTCCACTTTAAATTCATTTTCCTCAAAATTCTAACAAACAATACCCCATAATGACAACGTGAAAGAAGTTTGTCTGAAATCCTTGCAAATTTATTAAAAATAACAAATGAAAAACCCATGTACATAAAGTATCACAGCCTTTGCTCAATACTCAATTGGTGAAGCACCTTTGGCACCAATTACAGCCTCAAGTCTTTTTGAGTATGATGCTACAAGCCTGGCACACCTATTTTTGGGTAGTTTCTCCCATTATTCTTTGCAGGACATCTCAAGTTGGATGGGGAGAGTCGGTGAACAGCTATTTTCAGATCTCTCCAGAGATGTTCAATTGGGTTCAAGTCTGGGCTCTGGCTGGGCCACTCAAGGACATTCAGAGTTGTCCCGTCGCCATTCCTTTTGTTATCTTGACCGTGTGCTTAGTAGGGTTGCACCGATACCACTTTAACACCGAGTACAAGTACCTATACTGTTTTTCAAGTACTCGCCGATACCGATTACCAATACTTTTTTTTTAATGTCATGACAGTGGCACTAATATGCAGCACTGATAGGTGGCACTTATGAGGCGTGGACTGTGTCAGAAGTTGTGTTTAGGTATAGGGTGACCCTATACCGGCTCCTTCCTCCCCTCTCCATCCTGAAACCGGAGGAGCAGGGGGGGCGGGGCAAACCGGAGGACTGGAGGAGCACGGGGGGGGGGCAAATCGGAGGAGCACGGTGGAGGGGGGGGGGCGGACGAACCGGAGGAGCATGGGGGGGGGTTATACAAACCGGAGGAGCACGGGGGGGGGGGGGGGCACAAAATGGAGGAGCACGGAGGGGGGGGGACAAAACGGAGGAGCACACGGGGGGGGACCATAAAACTGAGGAGCACACGGGAGGAGGGCGACGAAACAGAGGAGCACACGGTGGGGGGGGGGGGGGGGGTTGGTGATGAACCGGAGGAGCACACGGGGGGGACCGCAGGAGGACACACGGGGGGAAGGGGGGGGGAACCAAAGGAGGACATATCGGTGGGAACCCCTCCAGAGGAGGACACGGGACAGTCAGGAACGATCTGTGCAGTGGTGGGGCGAGTTACTGCTCTCACTGTGTGGCTTTCAATAAAGCAGCTGAAAGCATTGGGAGGGAGAGGAGGAGAAGTGGCTGTCAGATGCTTTATTGAAAGCCACGCAGGGAGATCAGTGATTGTAACCCCCCCCCACACCGATCGTCCCAGACTGTCGTATCGGGTCAAGCGTCAAAGCATTTGCACCAGTTCAAGTACTGGTGTAAATGCTCAGTATCGGTAACCGATACTAGTATCGGTGCAACCCTAGTGCTTGGGGTCGTTTTGTTGGAAGATGAACCTTCACCCCAGTCTGAGGTTCAGAGTGCTCTGGAGAAGGTTTTCATTATGGATGTTTCTGTACATTGCTGCATTCATCTTTCCCTCAATCCTGACTAGTCTCCCAGTTCCTGCCGCTAAAAAACATCCCCACAGCATGATGCTGCCACCACCATGCTTCACTGTAGGGATGGTATTGGCCACGTGAGGAGCAGTGCCTGGTTTCCTCCAGACATGACGCTTGCCATTCAGGCTAAATAGTTCATTCTTTGTTTCATCAGACCAGAGAATTTTCTTTCTCGTGGTCTGAGAGTCCTTCAGGTGCCTTTTGGAAAACTCCAGGCATGCTGTCATGTGCCTTTTACTGGAGGAGTGGCTTCCGTCTGGCCACTCTACCATACAGGCCTGATTGGTGGAGTGCTGTGGAGATGGTGGTTCTCCTCTCTCCACAGAGAAATGCTGGAGCTCTGTCAGAGTGACCATCGGGTTCTTGGTCACCTCCCTGACTAAGGCCCTTCTCCCCCGATTGCGCAGCTTGGCTGGGCAGCCCGCTCTAGGAAGAGTCCTGGTGGTTCTAAACTTCCTCCATTTACGGATCATGGAGGCCACTGCAGACATTTTCTGTAGCCTTCCACAGAACTGTGCCTCGATACAATCCTATCTCAGAGGTCTACAGACAATTCAGTGATTCTTATTGAACAGACAATTCCTTGGACTTCATGGCTTGGTTTGTGCTCTGACATGCACTGTTAACTGTAGGACCTTATATAGACAGGTGTGTGCCTTTCCAAATCATGTTCAATTAAGTGAATTACTACAGGTGGACTCCAATCAAGTTGTAGAAATTTCAATTTTGAGGAAAATAATGAATTTAATCCATTTTGGAATAAGGCTGTAACATAGCAAAATGTGGATAAAGTGAAGCGCTGTGAATACTTTCCGGATTCACTGTAGGTGTAGGGTCACCTATCCCTTGCCAAGGATTTTATAGCTTCCTATAAATTGCTGTTGTCTACTTGAAACTGTTGATCTTTATCAGTCTTGGGTAGGTTTTAGTGTTTTGAAATTTACTATATATATATATATATATATATATATATATATATATATATATATATATATATATATATATATATATATATATATATATATATATATATATATATATATATATATATATATATTTTTATTTATTTATTTTCCTACCCAAGTTCTTTCCATTATTCAGTTTTTTTCAGCAACAGGGAGCGGCCATGCCAAGGAGTGCTGTGGACATTTGCATCCAGTTTTATATTGTTGTTGCACCTTTTCAATGGCTTTGGTTGGGGAGAGACATTCTTGTTAGAGGTCGACCGATATGGGTTTTTCTCTGGCCGATGCCGATGCCGATATTTAGAAATCGCGGTGGCCGATATATGATGCCGATTTTTTTGGGCCAATATATTAGGCCGATTTTTTTTTTTTTTTTTCTTTTTCCCCCTTCATCTCATAAAATCTAACAGTTAGACCCCTTTCACAATGGGGCGTTTTTTTAGGCGCTTTTGGGCTAAAAATAGCGCCTGTAAAGTGCCAGTAAAACGGCTCCCCTGCAGTCTCAGTGTGATATCCCTGAGTGCTGTCACACTGAGGCGATGCGCTGGCAGGATGTAAAAAAAAGTTCTGCAAGCGGCATCTTTGGAGCGGTGCATACCACCACTCCTGCCCTTTGAAATGAATGCGCACCGCTGCCGAAGCACCTGCATAGCGTTTTGGCAGCACTTCAGGGGCGCATTTAACCCCTTCCTCGGCCGCTAGCTGGGTTATAAGCGCCCCGCTAGCAGCCGAATAGCGCCGCTAAAATGACGGTAAAGCGCCACTAAAACTAACAGCGTTTTACCGTCAACGCATGCCCGCTGCAGTGTGAAAGCAATCTTAAGTAATAAGTGATACAGAAAATTTTTTACATTTAAACATTTATTGAACAAAACAAACCTCCAATCAGTTCACTTGTATGTAGAATTTAGATAAAAAAAAAATAACTATATCTTAAATATTAAATACACAAAAACAGGTAATCAAAACTTTTGGATGAAAAAAAAAAAAATGGGCTAACTTTACTATTTTTTTTTTTTTAATTAGTGTATTTTTTAAAAAAAAAATTGCGTTTGAAAGACCGCTGCGCAAATACCGTGTGACATAAAATATTGCAACAACCGCTATTGTATTCCCTAGGGTCTCTGCTAAAAAAATTTTTATAATGTTTGGGGGTTCCAATTGATTTTCTAGCAGAAAATACAGGATTTTTACTTGTAAGCAACAAATGTCAAAAAAGATTTAGTCTTTAAATGGTTAAACTGAGAACTTCTCCACACATAGTTCAGTCTATTGATAAAAAGAACCCGAAGAGATACAAATGTATCTTCTTATCATATTTGGCAGGCTGCCCAGAGGAGGGGAGAAGACAAACTTTAAACAGCTTGCAATTGACTTCTATTACAGAAGTCATTTGCAAGTCCCGCTGAAGTTATAATCGGCTTTTTTTATCAGCACAATCGGCCGATGCCGATTAAGTAAAAAAAGCCAAATATCGGCCGATATATCGGCCGGCCGATATATCGGTCGACCTCTAATTCTTGTCCTTTTTGGCCTAGTACCTCCCAGTCTGTAAGTTTAGCATTTGGCTGTAAATGGGGTTTTTCTGTGGCTGTCCTGGTACTAAATATTTGGTGCAATGGTTATTCTCCCTTATCTAGTGGACACTGACTTGCTTTTCTAAGCTGTCTCTGACCATTCGGAATTCTCAGGTAGGACACGACTGGTAGACTGAGGACACATTTCAGCTTGCTCTTTGGAGACCTGTTGCTTCCTGCAGGCCTGGAAGAGCCATTATGTGACCATAATAAAGAGAACAAGGGGTGAGAAGACTTCACAAGGCCAGGTATTCTGCTTGCCATAGTTGTTGGGTATTTGAGCTCCTGTGATGTGACATTGGTAGAATGAAATGTGAAATGTTATCAATTTTCATCCATATGGAATGTGTCTGTCTCATCAGGATAATCTAGCAGCAGTTGTTTTATTGTCTCCTTCTGCCAACAGCGAGCTCTGAGATTGTACTGAGAATTGAGAGCAACTGTTGTACATAAATGTCAAACCAAATTCTGTAAATCTTAGTGTCTCTTTCACATACAGTGCCTTGCAAAAGTATTCAACCCCCCTAGGCATTTTTTGTGTTTTGCCTCACAACCTGGAATTAACATGGATTGTTTGAGGATTTGCATCAATTCATTTACAGAAAATGCCCACAACTTTGAAGATGGGTTTGTTTGTTTTTTTGTTTTGTTTTTTTATGAAGCAAACAACAAATAGGACAAAATAACAGAAAAAGTAAATGTGCATAACTATTCACCCCCCTAAAGTAAATTTTTTGTAGAGCCACCCTTTGCGGCTATCACAGCTCCAAGTCGCTTTGGATAAGTCTCTATGAGCTTGTCACATCTTGCCACTGTTTTTTTTTTTTGTCCCTTTCCTCCTTGCAAAAGTCTGACCACAGATTTTCTATTGGATTGAGGTCCGGGCTTTGACTGGCCATTCCAACACATTTACATGTTTTCCCTTAAACCACTCAAGTGTTGCTTTAGCAGTGTGTTTGGGGTCATTGTCCTGCTGGAAGGTGAACCTCCGTCTTAGCCTCAAATCACACACAGAGTTGTACAGGTTTTGCTCAAGAATATCCCTGTATTTAGCACCATCCATCTTTCCCTCAACTCTGACCAGTTTCCCAGTCCAGACTGCTGAAAAACATCCCCACAACATGATGCTGCCATGATCATGTTTCACTGTGGGGATGGTGTTCTTTGGGTGATGTGATGTGTTGGGTTTGCGCCAGACATAGCGTTTTCTTTGATGGACAAAAAGTTAAATTTTAGTCTCAGACCAGAGCACCTTCCTCCATACATTTTGGGAGTCTCCCACATGCCTTTTTCACAAACTCAAAATGTGTCATTTTGTTTTATGCTGAAAGTATCGGTTTTCTTCTGGCCACTCTGCTATAAGGCCCAATTTACGGCTTATTGTAGTCCTATGTACAGATGCTCCAGTCTCTGCTGTGGAACTCTGCAGCTCCTCCAGGGTTATCTTAGGTCTCTGTGCTGCCTCTCTGATGCCCTCCTTGCCCGGTCCATGAGTTTTGGTGTGTGGCCATCTCTTGGCAGGTTTGCTGTTGTGCCATGTTAGATTTGATGGTTCTCCTAGGGATCATCAAAGATTTGGATATTTTTTTTTATAACCTAACCCTGACTTGTACTTCTCAACAACATTGTCCCTTACTTGTTTGGAGAGTTCCTTGGTCTTCATGGCAGTGTTTGGTTAGTGGTGCCTCTTGCTTAGGTGTTTCAGTCTCTGGGGCCTTTCAAAAAGGTGTGTCTATGTAATGACAGATCATGTGACACTTAGATTGCATACAGGTGGACATCATTTCACTAATTATGTGACTTCTGAAGGTAATTGGTTTGCACCAGAGCTTTTTATGGGCTTCAGGGGGTGAATACATGCGCACATGCCAATTATCAGTTTTTTATTTCTGAAAAATAGTTTTATGTATATATTTTTCTAATTTTACTTCACCAACTTAGACTATTGTGTTCTGATCTATCACATATAATTCAGATTAAAAAAACATTGAACTAAAGGCTGTAATGTAACAAAATAGGTAAAAAGGGGGGTGAATACTTTCGCAAGGCACTGTAGCACTTTTTGTTGTGGACATGTAAGTGTTTGTGTAAAAGATATCTATGAGGGACTGGATCACATTCCCATTGATTTTCACAAAACATAGGCAGCAGTTTTTTATTTAGATATAATAAGTTTGGGGGACAAATGTGACATTAGCAGGTTAAATCTATTTATTGGCTTGGTGGGAGGACAGAAATCTAGCCCAGGATACCTCCCAGAGAGATCCTGAGATAATGCTTGCCTCACACATGCCCTTAGGCAGTTGTCTATCCACTACAATGACATGTCTGCTCGCTGTGAGTCCTGTAGTGCCCATGGTGATCTCTATCTGCCTAACTGATAAGGTTCATAAAGTCTCTTCCACCAGCTCTGATCTGATTGACAAGACTCCTCTTCCATGTGATCTGATGACTTCTATCTCAGGCTGGTTCTTGCACTACATAGTTGGTGGTAAATCCATAAGAAATTGTACAATCGGATTGTTTAGTGTATGGTCACCTTTTATACAGGGTAGTCTTCAGGTGTTCTGAGGCAGCGGAAATCAGCTAGAAGTACAGTGGAGGGCACAAAATGATCCCTCCACTGTCTGAGAATTCAAATGGGAAGGTTCGACTTCCTGTCTGTCTTTGACAAGCATCCTCAGCAATGTCTGCTTCACCTTCTTCCTCCTCCGCCATACTGCCCTCCTTCTCCATCCAATACTTCCATCCGCCCACCTCCCTCCTCTACATCCTGTACCGTCCTCCACCACCTCCCCTCCTCTCCATCCCATACCACCTCCCCTCTTCATCCCATACTGCCCTCCACCACCTCCCCTCCTCTCCATTCCATACCGCCCTCCACCACCTCCCCTCCTCTTCATCCCATACTGCGTTCCACCACCTCCCTGCCTCTCCATCCCATACTGCCCTCCACCACCTCCTTTCCCCTCCTCTCCATCCCATACCGCCCTCCACCACCTCCTTTCCCCTCCTCTCCATCCCATACCGCCCTCCACCACCTCCTTTCCCCTCCATCCTATACCGCCCTCCACCACCTCCCCTCCATCCCATACCGCCCTCCACCACCTCTCTGTACAAGATTCATGTGTTGACATTTCTGGCGTTATAACTGCACCAAAAACAACTGCGCCAAGTATTGAAAGTGAAACATGAGCAGGAAGGATGGTATCCTGGATATGGGTTTCGCTTTGAGTTACTCCTGATGAAGGGAAATTAACTGTTCTTGTAATGGTCATATGTCCATTGAGTCAACCTGGCCATGTCCTCTGACAGACACACGGGTGCTGCGAAAAGGAGAACTGTACAGTAATTTTTCTCCTGAAGATGCAAGAACTGGAACAGGCTGATAAAACCTTTGCTCTGGGGCAAGGCTCCCACGCTGCTCTAATCCCGTTCCTGTCCTAATAGGTGAAACTAATTTCTGATGTCTAACATTTCTAAGCCCTTAAATAGCATCTTGGAAGCTGCAGCTTTGATGGAGGTGGAAAAGAGCCAGAGGAACAAATAACCTAGCTCGTCATGGATCCATCCTCAGGCTTCTGTGCCTTGGGACTTGGAAGCATATGGCCAGCTTGACAGCTAACCAGGCCTGACTCGGGCCCAGGAGATGCCCCGACCCTCTTGACGCTCGCTGTGACCTTGCAAACTCTCCGATCCTCACTTGGCAGTGTGACTCATCTCTGACAGATTACACATGGGTCAGTGTTTAAGGAGTAGCGTGTTATCGCAGCACACAGCAGTGCATTGTTTGCCCGGGGTCCAGATTAAGCATCTGAACGGTAAATCTGTGCACAAAGCTTTATCCCCCCTGACCAAACACCCTGGATCAGCGATTGAGTCTGAAACATCCCACGCCGAATGTTTGTTTATTTATCACTGTAAAGCTTGGTTAATTACACACGCTGATTACAAGCTGCCGGTTCAGGGGTTTCCAGCGGAACGGTGTGCAGGCAAAGAGGTGAGTCCTCCTTGCACACGGCCAGCACATTTTCTGGAGTCCACACCTGTGGGAGGGAGATTCACCCATTGCTGGTCATTACAGGTGTCTGTCCACTGTGCATTCTTTACATATATAAATAAGCATGTTTCCAGGACAGGAAATCGTCATTTTAGAATTCAGTGTTGTTTGCACTGACACCCAACAGAACATGTGCAGGTCACTTATTTTTTGAATTGAGGGTCCTGGACTTGCTTCATCTCCTTCTGATTTTTACATTTCTTTCTCCACTCGCAAGCAAAGCATAAACAGTAGTACTGTGCTGGTCCTACCCTGTCCTCTCCAGGGGTATATGTGTTGGTAAATTGCTGGGGTGTATGTATGGATGAATAGCCAGGGTCATGTGACCTCTGATTGCGCAATAACAACATCTGATAATGTAGACAAGAACTCGTTCCCGTTTCCATGTTGCTTCTGCTTCACAGGCAGATTTGGCTTCTACAAGACTCATTAACACAAGACAATGCTCGGTTTATACTGTACTGCAGTCAAATTAATCAGCATGTTTTCTCTTTTAATTAAAACCATTTTAGTAAATTAAAGCCCACAGCAAAACACATATATAATTTGTTTGTAATTAGCTCTTAATTGGTGGTAGTTGAAGCTTAGCACCCTTGGTTTCTTTCTTCCTGATTGCCATTTTATTAGCAGGCTAGTCATTAATTAATCTTTTTTTTTCTAATTAGCTTATAAAACTGTTGATGGCACATTATTGTAAATGTGATTTTAAGTTCAAAGCGTGTTAATAAGCTTTCTTACTTAGAAGAAGAGAGATAAAGAAATTGCTGAAAACATCACAGTTATTGTGCTCCAAACTCTTGTGGAATGATTGAGAGACGAGTGAAGCACACGCATGGATCTGGAGGTTGTGTGCAGATGCGTCCCTAGTAGTGGGTGCTTCCTGGATTGGTGCGCTCAGCGTTGGCTCACCAGAGGAATCCTTTACTGATCTATCCAGTGAAGACATAGAAGCAAAGAAGGTGAGCAGTATGTGTGCACTCATTATTATTCTCTTCTTGGAAATGGTGAAGAGTACGGCACAAACAAAGGTCACTGGCAGTGAGGTGCAGTTGTTATGAGTGTGCAATCACACCATTACATTTTTATGGACTCCGGCAGCCAGACTTCTTTTTTTCTGCGTTTTCTAGAGGTTGGGTGATGACTGCCTGCCTCCACTATGAAGGATGGGTGCCGACTGTTCTCTTCTGACTTTTTGGGGGATGGGCACTGTGACTACCCTCTTACCCTTTTCCAGAGAGTAGTCTTGTCAGCCGTCTTCTGACGCTGAAAGATGGATGCTGACTGCCCTCCTGGAGAGTGAGCACTGACTGTGCATTTCTACCTCTCTGCTCACTACTGCCCTCTCTGGTGGGTGTGCATCGACTGACTACCCTCTTCTGCCTGCCTGGCACAGACTGTCCTCTTCTACCTCCTTTGAGGGGGGGGGGGCAGCAACTGCCCCTTTTTTTTTTTTCTGGAGAATGGGTGCTGACTGTACTCTTCTGCCCTTCTGGAGGGTGAGCACTGAATGCCCTCTTTTGCCTCTGTGGAGGGTGAGCACTGATTGTCCTCGCCTGCGCTTCTTGAGGGTGTGCAGTGACTACACTCTTCTATTTTGCTGGTGTGTGGGCACCGACTTTTCTCTCTCTCTCACGCTCTTTCTCTCTCATAGTGCCCTCATCTATTTCTCAGGAGTGCTGACTGATTCTGATTTCTAAGACGATGGATGCTGATTACCCTCTTTTGCCTCTCTGCAGAATGGATGCTGACTGCCCTTTTTGCTTCTCTGAAGAAGTGGGGCCAACTGCCCTCTCTTTCTCCTTAGAGGATGAGTGCTGGCTGCCACCTTCTGTCTCACTGGAGGTTGGTAGCCAATTACTCTCTGATTAATAATTCACACTCTTGGATGTTTTTTAAGGCTATTAGTGGTCTACCCCGAGGTTGAAGAATGCTCTCTTCTGCTTTCCTTAAAGAAGGGTGCTGACTGCTCTCTTTTGACTCTGTGAAGGATTGGTGACTGATTACCCTCCTGACTCCCTGGGAGAAGGGTGCTAATTGCCCTCTGTGAAAGGTGTGCTCTGAATGCCCTCTCCTGCATCTCTGGAAGATGGGCATTGACTGCTGCCTTCTGCCTCTCTGCAGAATGGACATTGCCTTCTTCTGCCTCTCTGGAGGGTGGGAACATCTTGCCCACTGCTGTCTTTCTGGAAGGTATGCACCAACTGCCCTCTTCCATCTCTCTGGAGAATGGGTGCTGACTGCCCTCTTTTGAATCTCTGGAGATTGGGTGCTGACTGCCTTTTGCCTGGTCTCATACCAACTGTTCTCTCCTGGTTTTCTGGGAGATGGGTATTGAATGCCCTCTTCTGACTCCCTGGCACATGGGGGGTGACTACCCTTTTGTATTTCTCTGGAGGCTGGACATTGACTACATTCTTTTGTCTCTCTGGAGGGTGGGGGCTGACTACCTCTTTCCTGGAAGATGGGTGTTGACTGTTCTGTTTTGACTCCCCTCTTCTACCTGTCTAGAGGATTGATGCTGACTGCCCGCTTCAGCATCTTGTGAGGAAGGGTGTTGAATGCCCTCTTTTGCCTCCCTGGAGGATGAGTGTGAACGGTCCTCTTCTGATTTTTTTTTTTTTTTTTTTTTTTTTACTTTTTGGGAAGGTGGCCACCGACTGCCCTTTTTTCTATTTTTCTGGAGTATAGGTTTCCTGGAGAGTGCTGATTACTCTTCTGTTGCTTTTTGGAGGATGAGTTCTGATTGGCCCCTTTTTCCTGTTTAAGGGTAGGTGCAGTGTGCCCTCTTCTGTATGTCTGGAGGATAGCTGCTGGCTCCCCTCTTCTGTGTTTTTGGAAGATGGGCAGTGACTGCCCTTTCCTGCCTCTCGAGAAGAATGAGCACTGGCTACCCTCTTCAGACTCCCTGGAGAATGGGTGCTGAATGATCTCTTCTTTTACTGAAGGATGGGTGACCAATTGCCCTCTTTATCTGAGGGATGGGCACTGGATGCCCTCTTCTGTTTCTTTGACTGCCCTTTTTTGCCTGTCTGGATGCTGGTTGCTACCTACCCTCTCGTGTCGCTTTGGAGGATATACAATGACTGCCTTCTGCTGTATTTTCTGGAGGATAGGTGTTGTTCTTTTCTGCTTCCCTAGAGCAGTGTTTCTCAACCCTTTTTGTCAGTCAAGGCACCCTTTAAAATCCTGCACAATCTCGAGGTACCCCATTCTAAAATTTAAAAAACGAAACGAATAATTTTGCATTATACAGCAACATCCACACACATGGGTCACCCAACATTAGAGGTAATTTATTCTTCCAAAACCTTTTACACACTAGTACTTACTAGTATTCTGATGTTTCTCTTCTCCCTCACTCAGCTAATGTTACCCCAGTGCTGACAGACGGGGGCAGGGGAGGGGGCAACAAGGATGCTCTGAAGGCCCCAGACATCGTCCTTATCAACAAATTGATTATTCATTGGTTGTTAGGGTGTCGGCTGCTTAAAGGTTGAAATGGTACACAATGAAAACCTGTGGCTTTGTGTAACAAAAATGCGGGCTTATCTACATGCTTGCTGGTGTACAATTTTTGGCCAATTTGTAGGCATTTTGCTAAGGCAACCCTAAAGAAACCTGAAGGCACCTCAGGTTGAAAAAGACTGCCCTAGAGGATTGGGGTTAACTGGCCTCTTCTGCATTTCTGGAGGATGGGCTCCTCTGCCTCTGTGAAGAATAGAAGGGTACTGATTGTCCTGCCCTCTACTGCCTCTCTGTGGCGTTGCTGCTGACTACCCTCTTGTGACTCTGGAAGGGTGGGTGCCAACTGACACTTTCAGCCTCTTAGGATGTGGGCCGACTACCCTCTTGTGACTCTCTTGAGGATGGGTGCTGATTGCCCTGTTCTCTCTGAAGACCGCTCAGTTCCTCCCACATATCCCGGGTTTTAGGCTGTATTGTAGAGGGCTGGTGGGTGTTTTAGAATAGTTGGGGGATGATGGAGGTTTGGGGGGGGGGGGTTAGAAAAAGTGTGACAAAAATTGAAAAATGGATAAAAAAAAAAAAAGAATAATGTCATATTACTAAAAAGATGAGGGGGTAATTTGTGCCGACTTTTTTGCTAATTTTACTCAAGCCTCAGAATAAGGGGCTGTCACCCATTCTGTGCACCAGGCCTGACAGTGCCAATGATCCGTGAAATAGGCTGCCTCTGGCTTTGTTCTGATAAGAATGAACAAATCTGCACAAAGCCGCGCTCCCGGAATCTCATTTTCATACGTGCGTGCAGCCTAAAAGGAATAAGCTGTTTGCTGACTTGATTAATCAGACAATTGAGAGCTTTTTTTTTTTTTTTTTTGTCGCTTTGATCTTTGCCGTCTCCAAGGTAACGGCGGCTGACACTAATGTTGAGCTCAAGTTAAGACAATCAGAAACTGTCGACATAATAAACATATTGATAAAAATAAAATAGTAATGTCTTCATTTTTGAAGGGCCATACCCGCTGTATCTGCGGACGGAGTTTTGGATGTCTGTTCCGGGAGCCCGAAAATGTCCGGGCTGCCCCAGTAGAGCTTCAGAAGGTGTTTTAATGGGCATGTGATCTCTAGGTCCCCTTACATGCTGTGTGTTTCTAATGTTTAATCGCCTCTGTCGCTGTGCGTCTGAACAGGGTACGAGCAAGCTTTACATTCCCCTGAAATGCTTCTTGTTTGCTTTTTTCTATTTTGTCATTTTTGAAGCATAATTGACAAGCCCGGACCCATTGATGTGCCACACATCTTCTGTGACATCCCGTGTGTGTATTTTCCCAGGATGTGAAAGGGGAGGTGGCGGCGTGATATGTTACAAGCGGCACCCATTGTGTCTGTCCGAGATGATTTACACACTTTAAACCTGTAAAATTGAAAGGAATTTAAAGGAGAGAGAGGAAAACTCTCCATCGCGGCTGTGTATTGGCTGGAGGTTACGCGGCTGCTTTCACAAATCTTCTAAGTGGCTGTAAAGATGATCGCCTCGAGGGAACAGCCAGGCCCAGCTTCTGAAACCAGCTAAAGCCCTTATCTTATATCCAAGCAAAGTACCATTAATCTTTTTGAAAGACCTTTTATGGCTTTTAATATAGCCCAAATTAGAACATTTTACACCCTTGGTTCCTGAAATATAGTGATAAAAAGCCTTTAGAGCTTAGTTTTCTTCTCCGCAGCCTCGGACCAATTTCCAGCTCTCTGCGATAATGTTTAGACACCTTAATTAAAATGCAGCAAAATACTGGATGTTCTGTGTGAAAAGTGCTGAGGATTTTCTACAAAAGAATTTGGTTGTATAATGCTTTGTATCTCTCTGCTCTGTGAGAGCGTAGATATATCCAGACGCTGCGGCTTCCTTTCTCCCGGTGAAGAGGTAATGTGACCGCAGTGTGCGAGCCCTGGAGGGGAAGTGGTCTGTTCCTTTCACTCGCCATTCACTGTTTGTGCTGCTGCAATTGGGACAAACAACATGGCAAATTTATTTTTTTTCCTCTATTTTCCCTTTATTTCTGTCTCATCTATTAACAAATGCTGCATTGCTGGGCCAGGTTCAACTGCTTGTGCGGCTTCCGGATCTCCTCTGGCGTCAGGAGGAAAACGTACAACAATTCAAGTTTAGATCCAGCAATTTGTGCCAATTCTCTTTTGAAAACTTTGCGTTAAGTTACTGGCAGTCTTTCCTAAAATTAATCTTTCATAGAACTTGTAGATCACAAAAGATGCATCATTATAATAAAAATCTGGCTGTTAGTGAACCTGTCTGTATAAATTTACACAGATCATTTCTTTTCACAAGAATTTTATTGGTTTAAATGTTAGTGATTGTAAAGTCTTGTTTTGTTTTTTGTTAAAAATAACAAACATGTTATACTTACCTCCTCTGTGCAGTTGGTTTTGCACAGAGCAGCCCAGATCCTCCTCTTCTCAGGTCCCTCTTCAACGCTCCTGGCTCCTCCCTCCTGTTAACTGCCCCCCACAGCAAGCAGCTTGCTATGGGGGCACTTGAGCTGAGCCGCAGCTCCCTGCGTACAGTCAGACACGGAACAGCGACCCACCCCCGCATTGGCTCACTAACTTTGACAGCCACGGGAGCCAATGGCGCTTGGCTGTTGTCTCAACCAATGAGGAAGGGAGAGTCCCGGACAGCTGAGTCTCTCGTGCAACCTCCCTGGATCGAGAGGAGGCTCACTGAGACTGCCATCAATCCAAGGCAGCTGGCGGATCCAGACTTGGAAGTCGGGATGACGTGGTGCCTCGACTGAAGGCAGTGACGTCAGCAGAGAGTGGACTTCAGACCTAAACTAATTGCACTGCTGTGACCCATAGAAGCCAAGCCTAAAAAGCTCAGGCTGGACTAATCCTTTTAAGAGTACTCATAGGTTGTAGGGGTGGTGCGACAAGGTATTGAGACATTGCGTTTGCTGATGAGGGCTATAAAAAATGTGATGGGCTTGACGCAGGTAAGTAGTCATTTGGTATTCTATATTAATCCGGTAACTAATACAAACTGGTGGTTAGTGGTGAAATAAGTTGAAGGAAAGAGTAAAACGTATGTCGAACATAAGGCTGTGAACCAAATCCGGTCCTCCAAGCCTTGTCATGTGGCCCTCACACCCAGTCTTGCAACTGGAACGTGGTGGAACTCCATTCTGCCACCTCCGGCTCTCGTCCTCTGCTCCCGCTCCCCACTGTCACTTGTAAACACAGAAGCCTTGGGCTTGCACAGTGTGCATAGCGCACCCCTAAACTCTGCATGTAAAATACTCCTGAGCCCTACACTCTGTATGTAGCACACTCCAGATACAACCAGCCCTTTGAGGGCAACAATACTGCTGTGACCCCCAATTAAATTGAGTTTGCCTCCCCTGGAGTAAAAGAAAGGTGGAGAAGGACTGGGTTTTTTTCCAAGCCTCGTAGCAGAGTGCTTGTCAAGCCCCCTTTTAAAAGAAAAAAAATAAATAAATTTGTGAACCATGAAATCGCAGTACACAAGGGTATAGCAATGGCAAAACCTCTGTAGAGGAAGGGCCTCAATCCCTGAACACTCTGGAGAACAAGGCTCCTGACTGGGGTAAGGCATGACAAGGGACTCCCTAGTTGAGGAGAGGTAAAAGACCCAAAGGCCACAACCCGGGAGGATCCTTCCCACCATATGCACCTTATTACATCAGGAATTACTAACTGGTCCTTCCACACAACAAAAGGCACTGGCATTCTGTCCCCGTCAATTGCTAAGGACAGATACTACACTTGATCTTGGCCAAAAAGCGACTAGAGAGGGGCTGTGATGGGGTAATGGTTGTATTAAAGGGATAATAGGGAGCCATCTTTGCCCTCTTGACCTATACAAGATGGCCAAAGGGAACGCCTTTAGCACTTTATGGGTTCCTGAAAGATGGGTAATTTTTTTTTTTTTTTTTTTTCATTCGTCACTGTGGGTTATATTTGGGGTTTTCATCTTCTCACAATATTTTTTCAGGTCTCCTTTATATAAAGATGCGTAGTTCTCCTTTATAAAAGTGAAGGAATGGGTTTGTGAGTGGTTTTTCCACGAGGGATATTTATGTAAAGTATCATCCTCATCAAATGAAATGCTTGTATGCAGAGTCTTTGTGCCTTTTTGAAGACCACCAGATATGTGCTACACTATTTTGGTTAGCATATCCTGGAGGGAAGCCGAGCTCTATGGAGGCACACACACCGCCTCATTTTTCACCCCTGGCCTGTAGCCAAGACTTCTCTAAGAAGTGATTTATATATAATTGTGAGGCTATCTCTTGTAGGTATTCAAATGATTTGTTATTAGGAAATGGGCATTATGAAAGCTGTATAGAGTCTTCGTATGCCAGGGAAAAATTAGTAACCCAACAGACAAGCCAGGAGAGCAAATGAAGAAGACATGTAGTTGATGACACAATGGACAGACAGGTCCCAAACATTAATATTAAGAGTTAGTAATATTTGTGAACTGGCCCTCAATACTTGGAAAGGAAGAAATATTTTCACGAAGGCCAGCAAACTGGGAGGAACTTCTAGTCCTCTGCTGCTGGTCACATGTTCAAAAAAAAAAAAAGTCTTTGGAATACAGAGTAAAAATAAATTTTATCAATAAACTGTTTTTTAAATTGTCATACAAAAATATATTTGAAATCAAATCTTTATTTTTAGGCAGTAACATGATCTTGGCAGATTTCTGCGTCTTGGAATAAGAGGGAGGTGAAGCCTCCATCAATCTACATGTAAAATCCCATCCCCATTGTGTTTAGCTGGTTAGTGGGCATGAAGGAGGAGGGAGGGAGTGGGCTGTCATTTACAACTTTTGTAAATATAAATTGGTTCCACGCTATGGACAAAGGTAAAACTCTAATGGCTGCTGCCTCCACATATGCCAAGCACTAAATGGTGAATGGCCACAATGATAAACAATAATGGGTAAATGGAATTGGCGCTGCTAGTGTGTAATCATGTAAACAATATTAAATTAAAGTGGTATGTACAAAAAACATAAACAACTTTCCAAAGTTACAACAACTTAGGCTAAATGCAAGTACAAATACCATAAGCAAAGTGCAATAATAGCTCATTAAGGTATTCCAATAGTAACATAATTAAAGTCCATAAATACAAGTAAAGTCCATGAAATTTCCATATATTTGGAAGTGAAAAAAGTGCAACAGAAAACGTGCATAAATCCAAGCAAATTCTTCGTGTCACTCTCATGCCCCCCCTTATGTGCTGCACTCACCAGAGGACACTACCCATTGAAGGGCACCCAGGTTTCACAGTACCAAATGACTGTAAATAGAGTGTCCTCACGGTAGTCTCCTTGTTTTCCTTCGCCCCAGTGAGCTCATGAAAAAACAATATTGATACTCCTAGCATAACTCCGTTAAACGAAATGCTTTATTGCGCAGAAAAGGGTAAGATTGAGGAGAAGTTTGACTCTAAATACCTGTATTTTGATTATAGGTTTTTTTCTTTTCTACACACGTCCAAATATAAACCAGAGTTAGTTCAATGCCCAGCATTTTCTTGATTATTCTGCAATATGATTTGTTTTATACACTGTGACTACTGTCTGTCCCTGGCTCTGTGTTCACTCAGTTTGTGACTTCCCTTTCCAGTTGGCTGTGAAGATCACCAAAGCCGCGTCTTGTCACAAGTACAAAAAAGCCAGAGAAGAGCAGGAGTCGTCTCAGGAAGGAGCAAGGAAGAAGCAGAAGAACCTGCCCTGGGGGTGAGGACACGAACACACTGCATGTGGATAGAATGTGACCTGCTCCTGTGTCTTTCTGTATGTGGCATGTGCATAGAATGTGACCATCCCCTGTGTCTCTGTATGTGGCATGTGAACCATCCCCTGTGTCTCTGTATGTGACATGTGAACCATCCTCTGTGTCTTTCTGTATGTGGCATGTGGATAGAATGTGACCCTCCCCTATGTCTCTCTGTATGTGGATAGAATGTGACCCTCCCCTATGTCTTTCTGTATGTGAATAGAATGTGACCCTCCCCTATGTCTCTCTGTATGTGACATGTGGATAGAATGTGACCCTGTATGTGGCATGTGGATAGAATGTGACCTGCCCCTGTGTCTCTGTATGTGGCATGTGAACCATCCCCTGTGTCTTTCTATATGTGGATAGAATGTGACCCTCCCCAGTGTCTCTATGTGGATAGAATGTGACTCTCCTCTGTCTCTGTATGTGGCATGTGGATAGAATGTGACCCTCCCCTGTGTCTTTCTGTATGTGGATAGAATGTGATCCTCCCGTGTCTCTGTATGTGGCATGTGGATAGAATGTGATCACCGTGCATCTTTCTATAAGTGGCTTGACTGTATGTTTACCTATATGGTTTTCACTTCTTGTATTCTTCTTTTTAGGTTTGAGGCCAAGAAAAGATGGGAAACCAAAAGCAACATGGGATATATGTAGTGTGCACAGCACTGCACTGTGTAAGATGGTGCAATATTTACATAGAAATGTGTATATATAACTGATAACTAGAAAGGGACTCTGCTGGGTTCCCACGTAGTTATTTTTTTCCTGTAGTTTATACTCTGTCATTGCTTTAGCTGATTATTGTTACACAGAGCAGCATTCAGTGTCATTTGTTCATCTCTCTCCTTTCCCACCTGTAACACAAGAATGGGAATCCATAAACACTCTTCAATGATCCTTCTGGAGCAAACACCATCTGTATGGAGGACAGGCCTTAGCAGTCTCTTATTTCATGAATTTAATGTGTACCTGTCACAAATCTGAGTCCATGATAAGAAAATCCATAAACGGGTTGTCTTCAGTGATGGTGGTGTGTTAGAATCATGATTCACTGAAAATACTGAATGAACCTTCTGTACGCAGGTGTACACTATGGGGCTAAGGGATTAATAAAAAACGTGTCTGAGACAAACTTTGTATCAACTGGAGCACAGTGAATCCACTTTTAAACGTTCACATCTCAGCTATACAGTACAGAACACAACACCTTTTATTCATTGACTGATTTATATGCAGGATACTTTGTTAGAGTGGCCCTTACTGCATGCTAATATGGAGTCTGACGGTGTGGGTGAGGTTATATTTTTCTAGTGTCCTTAGATGATGGACTTCTCCTTTTTGGAGGCTATTTCCTTTTTAACCATTTTTTTTTTCTTCTGACACTTCTATTAAGATCTGAGTGTTTATTGCCCTAGGCTATCTAGCAGGTTCTGGATTAACCCTTAGTGCTGTACCTTGAGGAACCATATTTGGACCCCACTATGTGGGGCCAATCTGTAATGTTTGCTTTGTCCACTGGATTCTGCCTTAGGCACTCACCTTGGCACAAAATTAAATGTGTGTAGTTATCCACAGAGTGCTGTTACAGGTCCAGGGCCTTGGGCCATTTCTATGGTTCCCGAACTCTGCAGAATCCTCTTGGGGTATGCCCACGTGGATGGCAAAGCCTGGGCACCTAAGAGGTCCAGCTCGATAAGGTAATTTGGGAGTGGTTCGAAGCTATCAATACACAATCAGCACTGCTGAGCTCACAGTGTGGATTCATAGGCAGAGGAATCGGGAATTATTCCTTTTATTGTGTTTGTTAGTTCACAGCTTTCGCGCCATATGTTTTTTAAATTTTGGCTTTTGTTTTTTTCTTTAATGCCATCTTAGTCTGAGAATGAAGACTTTTTTTTCTGCCTGCCATATCTGTTGCAAAACGCAGACACCTTGTATTGCCCCTGTCCTGAGTTATAGTGGCTTCTGCATTTCAGACATGCAAAACCCAATTCCTTACACGCCCATTCTGTGAGTACACCATCGAAGATCCCCTCACTTAAGCAATGGGAGATCACAGGCACAAGGGAGCTGAGACAAAACTAATGAATAGCATGTGTTCTGCTGACGGCTTACTGGAATCTCAGAACACCTCTCAGGGTGACAGCAGTTCCCTTGTCCTGGAACAATGTCCTATTATGACACCAATCCCTCTCAGGTACATGTAATGCTCCAGGTCCCTACACATCCTCACCTCCATGGAACAAGCAGATCCATGCTCTAGATCTTCCTATATGTCTTTCCAGCCAGACCAAAATCTCCCTGGCATGGTGGATCTCCAGGTTCAACAACTTGGTTTCTCTCCCATCTACCTCAATGTCCTGCTCCAAACAGCCATGGCTTCTTTTCACAAAACGAAGTCCCTTTTTGTGTTACCTGCAGGCCATCTTAGAGGACATACTGGTTCCCACGCCACAATTGCCGTGTGGATCAAGCAACCTATTTGCAGGGCCTGCACCCTGAAAGAAAAGGGTTCCTCCTTTTCTCTATTAGAGCCCATTCCAGCAGTTCTGTTGGTGTCTCTTGGGCTTTTCGGAATTGAACATCTGTATCCTAGATTTGCAAGGCTGCCGCCTGGCCCTCTATTCACGAGTTCGACCAGGTAGATGTTCAGGCCTCAGCTGAGGCAAGCTTCAAGCTGTCATCTTGAGTGTTTTCAGGTTCTTTAACCCTTGTGTTTTTGGTGGGCCTCTTGACAGTTCTGCTGTGGTGTTGTCCCCTCATTTTATTGCTTGGCAATGTTCATGGTTTATGAATACAAGTCCTTTTACGGTATAAGGGAATTCTGACTTGCTTTTAAATGCCCTTATCTTGGGGTACAGTACAGGATCATCCCTTTTGTCTTCTGTGGTCATTCCTTATGGTTTGCATAAAAGCTGGAGTCTCTCATGGAGTGAGTAGGGTTCTAGGAGTGTGCAGTAGGGGTGTTCCTAACAACTTTTTTTTTTTTTTTTTTGCCAGTGTCCAGTTGCCTGAAGGTAGCCTGCATATAAACACATGGTCTATGAATAAAAGTCATGTACTGTACTCCAAGATAAGGAATTTACAGATAAGTCACAATTACTTTTTTTTTTTTTTTTATAAGCTGTGTTAGGAAAAAATAAAAGAATGAACCCAATTGCAACAGCTGAGATAGAACTTATTTGATACACTTTTTTTTTTTATAATCCTTTTTTACTAAAAGGACCAGTATAGGGATTTGGATGTTCTAGGGGCAGGGCAAGGCTTGACTTTTACATCTAAAAGTTAATGCCTGAGTGTACCTTAAGCCATCCATATTTCTGTACCTACTGATCACTCAGAAAACACAGGCATCCAGATTTGTGTAGACCGCGTCAATAAAAAATAAAAATGTCATATGAAATGCACAAAAATTTCACACAACCAACAGGGGGATCCACTTCATAACTCCAATGTCTCTATCCTTCCAGCACCTCTCAGGGCTCTGGTGTGCATCCTCTGCTGACGTGTTTCAAGGGGCCATTCCCACTTCCTCAGAGCTCCAATGTGTGTCCTCTGCCAACACGTTTCCTCTTCTTTGGAGCGCCGGTGTGCATCATCTGCCGATGCGTTTCAAGAGGCATGCCCTCTTTCTCCAGTGTGCACCTTTGCCAGTGCATTGGACCGTTCTTTGTAGATGGTGGTGTGAATTTAGATGTGCATTGCATATTACATTTTTGATAGATTTTTTTTTACAAAGTGTTCCACTGTGTGTTTGATTTGTATTGATTTGTCCTATCCAGAGTAGAGGCAGCAAGGCTGAAGAGTGAGGCAGATCACTGGTTATATTGTATACACGTGTCAGACCTGCATGTGGAAAACATTGCATCACGTATCCTGTGTGTCACAAAAGCACCGCAGAATTTCGAGTTAACTTTCAGTAGGGATTTTTCCAACATATTCTCGATTTGCAGTGCCCAGGTTTGTGACAGTGTAACCTTTTCATGTAATAAACAAAAGTGTATACAAACCTCACCGCAGTCTATTTTTTATTTCTGCAAATCTGCATCAAAACCAGATGATACAGTATAAATGTAGCACATAAACTCTACACAGCAGCCTCAGGAACACTGCGGGAGCCCCCAAATTGACAAATACATTCCAGTTTCCTGATAATAAAAAGTGTTCCCCATCCCATGCTGTGCTTAATGTCAAATCATCCAACCCAGAGGCCTGAAAATTCACACACATGTTCCAATTCCCATATAGTATAGAACATTCCCCATCCCATGCTGTGCTTCTTGTTGGCTCACATACCCATAACTGCTCTATATGTTAGAACTATATAAATGTGAAAAGTTCTGAGTTTAAAGTGGATCTTCACTGCCTGTGAGCACCACAAACACTATTTGATTCAATGTTATTATTCAAAGCAAACACCCATCCACCCATGTCTCCCTGCTTTATTTTGTTGAGAAATCCCTTTGAAAAAAATCCTCCTAGCATTTCTGGCCGTGGCTATTCCTAGTAAGAGCAAATGATTCGTGTAGCATTTACTTCCTGCCCTTGGCTCAAGTATGCATGCAGGAGAGTGTGCTTAGCTGAGACGACCTCCTCCTTTCCTCCCATCCTGAAGACTCCTGGGATGTATGACATAATTTGCCTAGGCAAGAAACCAGGAAGTAACTGAAGAAATGTAAAAAAAAAAAAAAAGGTTCGAGGCTAGGTTCACACCATTGCAAATTGGATGTGGAATCTATGCATCCAATTCGCAATAGCAGGAGATTTTGACCAGCTCTCTATGGAGCCAGTTCGCATAACTCTGCTGCAAAATTGCACAGGAGCTCTGTGCGTCTTTTGGTCCGAATTTAGCAAAAAATTCGGGCTGAAATCGGACCTGAAACTGTGAATCGGGACGCGCCGGACCCCTGCTGTGATCCTCATGCGGCGATGGTGTGAACCCAGCCTAAAACAAGTAAATATAATATCCTGTCCTATCAGCATGTGGATTAAAAATGATCCATGTTAATTTGGAGAGTGAAGTTCCACTTTAAATAATAATCTTGGGCTCCATGTTCTCTGTACAAACACTGGATAATCTCCAAGCTATATACATGGACGATGATAATCCTAGTGTGACTATGCTGGGGTTATTGGAGTGAAGCTTCTCTGGTGCAAAAACTGTGGCTTGCTCAGTATCCTCTGCATATCATGGTGGTATATATCAGAGCTATATAAATGTATAATAAGTGACTGTGATGGGACATTAGGCTGTGAGCTCCTCTGGTGCAAATACTAATGTGACTGTGAAAGAGACGACACTTTGTATACGTAATGTTCTCCCAGATTTATCTTTTATCCAGGGTGCTGGAGCTTTTATTCTACATTGGTCCTTCTACCTTCTCCTCGAATCCTTGTTGCCCCTGATAACATTCCTATCTTGGTCTCCTTGGTGCTGCCAGTTTTTTTTCTTCCTGTGTCTTTCTCTCTATCTCTGGTCTATTTTACATTTACTAGAATTCTGAAATCACCCATGGGTGGTGTAGCAACCGAATCCACACCGTCAGATATTCAGGTGAGAAATAGACTTTCCTCTTCCCAAATGTAGGACCCCCGATTTGAGGATTAAACACTGATTTATTTGGAGACTAAATTTTCATCCATCATATTGACAAACACATTACAATCTTCCTGCCTCGTTGGGAGGACTCCACAGTTGGTGCAGCAATGTTGGTCGGAGACTTCCGCTCTCTAATTGATCTTGGTGAGATGGAGTATATTGCACAGGATATGGAGATCAGAAAATTTGTCTGTCATTCCTGTGAAGGTAAAGTGTCACCTGTGATGCATGTACAGCAGCTCATGGGGGCCAATAATACAGGAAATGTACATGTGAAGGATGGCCTCTGCAGAATGATGTATAAAATTTATTAAAGAGAATCATGAACGTGTTTCCAGCAGGACACCCCCTGCAGAACAGTAATGTTAAGAACAGTACTGATGGCAAGTCTAGACTTGTTATTACAGAAGAAGAAACCTGCTGTCTACTGATCATTTAAAGCATAACTCCAAGAAAATACCCTGAAATCCTCTGATCTTCTCACAAACCTCAAAACAAGAAATATTAGGGGGAATCTGTATGCTAACTTGTCTCTTTTCCCATGTCATGTGCTGCCACATCTTTCAGGCATTGGGAGGTATTTAGGAACCACACAGGAGGACAACCTCAGCAGGATGCGGGGGCTGTGTGTCATAATCTAGTGTTACCTGTACATTCTGGCCATGCAGGATGAAGTAAGAGTTAACTAGACGCTGTCCCAGCAGGATGTACTCACCTTTTAATCCGGAAAATAAAGCAGAGTAAAGATATGGATTCATAAGCTATCCATACATGGCTCAGATTGGCTGCATGCGCCGATCGAAGCAACATTTTCCAACAAGACTTTTCATGAGAAGTTGATCATTGCATAGACTTCTCGTGAACGGGACTGGCAATAGATTGAAATCTGGCTGGTCCCTGCTGAACCGACCAAATTTCGGTCCATCTATGGCCAGCTTTACTCAGCTGCACATGACAGCTCTGGGCCAATCACAGGGTCCCAGATAGTGAGTCATGTGCTCCCCAATACCTAGAAAGTGTTGGGTATTATATTAGGTCCCAGCAGGCCATTGGAGTGGACTGGGAGCAAGGAGAGGTCAGTAAATTCTGCTGGAGAGGGGGAAGTGGAGTACCCTACATGAACATTGGGAAGGGTCACTTTAACATGTGCAGGCTTTATAACTGTAATACATACAGTGGATATAAAAAGTCTACACACGCCTGTTAAAATGTCAGGTTTCTGTGATGTAAGAAAATTAGACAAAGATAAGTAAAAATTTCAGAACTTTTTCTACCTTTATTGTGATCTATAAACTACAACCCAATTGAACAGCAAACTGAAATCTTTTAGGTGGAGGGAAGTAAAAATAAACTAAAATAATCTGGTTGCATAAGTGTGCACACCCTTACACTAATACTTTGTTGAAGCACCTTTTGATTTTATTACAGCACTCAGTCTTTTTGGTTATGAGTCTATCAGCAATGGCACATCTTGACTTGGTAATATTTGCCCACTCTTCTTTGCAAAAACACTCCAAATCTGTCAGATTGCGAGGGCCTCTCCTGTGCACAGCCCTCTTCAGATCACCCCACAGATTTTCCAATCGGATTCAGGTCTGGGCTCTGGCTGGGCCATTCCAAAAACTCTAATCTTCTTCTGGTGAAGCCATTCCTTTGTTGATTTGGATGTATGCTTTGGGTTGTTGTCATGCTGAAAGATGAAGTTCCTCTTCATGTTCAGCTTTCTAGCAGAAGCCTGAGGGTTTTGTGCCAATATTGACTGGCATTTGGAACTGTTCATAATTCCCTCTACCTTGACCAATGTCCCTGTTCCAGCTGAAGAAAAACGGCCCCAAAGCATGCTGCCGCCACCATGCTTCACAGTGGGTATGGTGTTCTTTTGGTGATGTGCAGTGTTGTTTTTGCACCAAACATATCTTTTGAAATTATGGCCAAAAAGTTCAACCTTGGTTTCATGAGACCATAACACATTTCCCCGCTTGTTTTTGGGAGACTTCAGATGTGTTTTTGCAAAATTTAACTGGGCTTGGATGTTTCCTTGGTAAGAAAAGGTTTCCGTCTTGCCACTCTACCCCATAGCCCAGACATTTGAAGAATACGGGAGATTGTTGTCACATGTACCACACAGCCAGTACTTGCCAGATATTCCTGCAGCTCCTTTAATGTTGCTGTAGGCCACTTGGCAGCTTCCCTGTCCAGTTTTCTTCTCGTCTTTTCATCAATTTTGATGGGACGTCCAGTTCTTGGTCATGTCACTGTTGTGCCATATTTTCTCCACTTGATGATGACTGTCTTCACTGTGTTCCATGGTATATCTCATGCCTTGGAAATTCTTTTGTACCCTTCTCCTGATACCTTTTAACAATGAGATCCCTCTGATGCTTTGGAAGCTCTCTGCGGACCATGGCTTTTGCTGTAGGATGTGACTAAGAAAATGTCAGGAAAGACCTACTAGAACAGCTGAACTTTATTTGGGGTTAATGAGAGGCACTTTAAATGATGGCAGATGTGTACTGACACCTATTTAACATGAGTTTGAATGTGATTGCTTAATTCTGAACACAGCTACATCCCCAGTTATAAAAGGGTGTGCACACTTTTGCAACCATCATTATTGTAGTTTTTTATTTTTACTCCCCCCCCCCCCAAAAAAAAAAAGATTTCAGTTTGTTTTTCAATTGAGTTGTACAGTTTATAGGTCACAATAAAGGTGGAAAAAGTTCTGAAATGATTTATCTTTGGCTCATTTTTTTTACATCACCGAAACCTGACATTTTAACAGGGGTGTGTAGACCACTGTGTGTGTGTGTCCATATAATATATATATATATATATATATATATATATATATATATATATATGTGTATATATGGTTTTGGTAAATCTGAAGAGAAAAATATGCAGAAACTCTAATAGTGTGTATTGGGTCTAAAGGCTCGTACACACCGTACGATTGTTGGCCAACCGAGCATCTGATTTTTGTCAAAAGGGCGTGGGCCGGGAACTTGTCTTGCATAGTAACAGTACACAATTGTCGTGCCACAAACACAAACGTAGTGATGTACTACGAGGAATTTTAGCTCTTGAGCGCTACCCTTTGGGCCCCTTCTGCTAATTTCGTGTTTGGTGAGCATTGATTCTGATCATGTGTGTTTGTACTTTCGACTTTTGTGACGGATTTGTGTACTGACCAGACGAAAATCTAAATCAAACCGTTGTCCGCCGAAAATTTACTAGCCTGTCATCAAACATTTGTTGGCGGAAAATTGGACAGTTGTCAAAAGGAGCGTACTAACGGTAAGATTTTAGGACAACAGTCTGTCAACAGACAATCCCCTGCCAACAATCGTACCGTGTGTGTGTATGTGTATGTATGTATGTATGTATATATATATATATAATAAAAAATGTTCAGGCTGACCATACATTATACCATTTTCTTGTACAACTTTCCTTTAATATGATATAATATGAGGTCAAACCTAAACACTTGCTATTTGTATGCAATCAGGCAGGCCCTTCCACTACATAAGTGAAGGTAAATTTAAAGAAAATTGAATACGAAAATTGTATGGTGTATGACCAGCTTAACAAAGTCTGTACCTTGGTTTGGATAGGGAGCTGAATGAAGAGTCTGCAGAAGCATGTGCATTGCACCTACGCCCCACTGAATGCAGTTGCAACGCTTTGCAGGCTCATTTGCAAAAAAAAAAAAAAAATAATATCAACATGTTTTTTTGCTTCAATTATGGGTGCATTTACTGTTTTTTGTTTTGGAAAAGGGGACTTAGCCTTTAACCTCCTCCCGCCCACGCTATAGCCGAATGATGGCTACAGCGCAGGCCTTAATTGCTGGGGAGGCCGTCATATTCCGTGCATGAGCTGCCTGCACGCCCCCTTGTGGGGCACGCTCTGTTATCACAGAGTCTATGAGACTTGGCTGACCACAGATTGGAGTAAGGGGCCAATCCCGGTCTCTTAGCACATGATCAGCTGTCAGCGTGAGGGGAAAAAAAAGCCAATCGTTGGCTTCTGTCAGAGGGTCATTAGTCCCTCACACAGAGAGCCGGGGCTGCCTCATCTGTGCCCACCAGTGCCACCTACCTTTGCCCAACAGTGCCACCTATCAATGCCCACCAGTGCCTCATCATCAGTGCAGCCTTATCAGTGCCCATCGATGAAGGAGAAAAATTACCCGTTTTCAAAATTTTACAACAAACTAGGAAAGTGTTTTTTTTTTTTTAGCAAAAATAAAAAAAAACAACAGTGTTTAAAGAACCAAAAGAAAGCTCTATTTGTGTGAAAAAAAAAATGATAAAAATGTTATTTGGGTAAAGTGTTGCATGACCGCGCAATAGTCATTCAAAGTGTGAGAGCGCTGAAAGCTGATAATTTGCCTGGGTGGGAAGGGGGTTTAAGTGCCCCAGTAAGCAAGTGGTTAAGTACCCTGCCCCCATGTGGCTGAGGTAAAATAATATTCCTACCTGTTTTTCCTGGATCTGAGTCTGGCTGGCTGACTTCTAAATTCTTATTCCACCGTCTAATGCGCTCAAGCTGGTACGCTGCAATCTCTGAGAAGCCACGATAAAGAAACCTTACAGCAGTGAGCGGCACATCATATATTACAATAGTGTATAAACCATCCCCCCCCCATCCGTACATTTGCTTTAAAGTCAACAGACACTGCCCCCCACCCTAAACGTTTGCTCCAAAATCCATGGACACTGACTCCCAACCCATACATTGACTCCACAGTTCACAGACACTACTCCTTCCTTCCCATCCTGAAAATTTACTCCAAAATTCATGGTCGCTTACCTCCACCCACTATGCATTGACTCCAAACTCTGCAGACACCCATTCTTAGCATTGGCGCAAAAATCCACAGACACTGACTTTCCATACAGCAGTGGCTCCAAATCTACAAATGCTGCCTCCCACCCTGAATATTGGGCTTCAAAAACCTACAGACAGTGACCCCCGTACATTGGCTCCTGAGACTGCAGGCACTGATGCCTTGACCACCCCCACCCCCTCACACATTTAGAAACTGTCCTGAAAATGCCTTTCATGCCTTATTACATTGGCAATGATCTACAATTCTCCTCAGTCTGCGGTGGGGGACTCTGCATTGTTCTCTTAGTACAGTGGTTCTCAACTCCTGTCCTCAGGACCCACTAACAGGCCAGGATTGCAAGATAACTGAAATACACGACGGGTGATATCATTTGCTGCTCAGTGATTGCAGTATTCTAGTCTGCATCTCCTCAAGGTAATACTAAAAGTGGTTGTAAACCCTTTACGACCACATTTTGCTATAGGTAAGGCTTACCTGTAGCTACGCTGGATATCTCCTAAACCAGAGATATCCCCTGTATCTGCATGTGCTGATGTCATCGGCACATGCGCACTGAAGCAATGGCACGTACATGCCGTTGCTTCATTTAGACTGTGGCATTACCGACGGCTGCCGTGAGCATGCGCGGGAGTGACTTCATCATGGCTCCGGCCAATCACAGTGCCTGAGCCCGCGATACCCGGAAGTAACTCCGGGAGCGATGTCGCTGGCCGGAATAGTGAACGCGGACCACTGTGGGGGCTTCGATCTAAGGTAAGTAATACATAATGAGCTAGTATGCTATGCATACTAGCTTATTATGCCTTTGTCTTGCAGGTTTTTTTTTTTTTTTTTTTGTTTTATTCGTGGGTTTACAACCACTTTAAAATCTGTTGTGGGTCCTGAAGACAGGAGTTGAGAACCACTGTCTTAGTGGGCAGGCGAACTAGAATTTGGATTTCCAGAAAATTGCACTGCCCTTAACTTGATTTCAGGATACGGGCAGAACTGTGGAGAGTGATGAGGTTTCTTCCAGTCAGAGTTAGAGAGCGCTGGATAAAAGACTCCATCTGTGTTTTGTCTGTGCGGAGACACATCTCATCCAGAGCTCCGGCCAGCTCTTCCACTGTCAAATGGCCAGTTTGGGTCTTCAGGTGGGTGGACAGCTCATCTTGACACTGGTGGAGACAGGAACACAGCAGAACATGATTGGTGGAGAAAACTATATGTGTACCCATCCAGAAATCTCCCAACACCACCACCTCTGATCCAGAGACATCCCTATACAACTCAGTCACCAACAGAGACCTCATATAACACCACAGCTAAGCCAGAGACCTCGCCATATAACACCACCACCAACCACAGATACCTCCTCATATTATATCATCACAGATCCCAGTGCCCTCCCCATTTAATGACACTTACCTAGATTCCCCCCATATAACCTCACCACTGCCTCACAGACCTCCTCATAGAACCCCACCACGGACACAGAGAACTCCTCACATAACACCACCACCAGCAGCAACTTTCACATCTAATACCACCACCAACCCAGGGACCTTCCCCCCGCCAAAAAAAAACACCATTGACTTGACGACCCCCACTCATATTGTTGCCACTTCATTAAATTAGATGAGAACTTATTTAAACAAAGTAGCCCATACCGCCACTTGTTCAGTTTTTTTATTGGGGAAAATTATCCAAAGTTACATATTTGCATGCAGCAGAAATATGAACTTTTAGGATTCTCAGTTCATTTGAAGGAGACACCAGAATCAGGTGTATTAATGGGATGATAATCAAATATGAGTGGAAGGTTCTGCCTGTTTGGCAGTCCCCCCATGACTCCCACCCATTCACATAAAAAAAGCCTTTCCTAAGGCAATTTTAACTTGCCTGAATTCTCTGTTGGTGACTCTTCCAGGAGTGAAGACTGGTGATCCATTGCTGCGGTCCAGGCCCACCATCAACCAGTCTTGCCAATACCTCCCAATTCGATGTAACCGTGCAGCCGTTGAAGACCTTCCCATTTAATTAAGTCACTGCTCTGCTGATCTAGATACTTCCTTGTTTACCTCTCCAATGACCCAGAGACCTCCCTGCATAACTGCGTCACTGTTCCAGAGAACTCTGGCATCAGCACACTGACACTGAAACCTCCCATATAACTCTGTCACTGCTCTACTGACCTAGAAACCTCCCTTTATAATTTCACCACCACTCCACTAACCCAGACAAAGCTGAGCACACTTACCTCTGCACTGGGGAGAGACCTGTATACACCTACCTGTACACTAAAGTGACCCATCCACTCCTGCCTCTACACCAAGGAAAGGCCTTTGCACACCAACCTCTACACCAGGAATAGACCTGTGTGTGCTTACCTGTGCACTAAAGAAAGACCTTCACACACTCACCTGGGCACACCTACCTCTACACTAAGACCTATGCACACTTACCGCTACACGAGACCTGTACCTACCTCTACCCCAAGAAGAGCCCTGTACAGGCATACCCCACTTTTAAGTACACAATGGGTTTTATTTACTAAAGCTGCAAAGTGCAGAATCAGGCTCACTTCTGCATAGAAACCAATGAGCTTCCAGGTTTTACTAAAGCTTGATTGAACAAGCTGAGGTTAGAAGCTCATTGGTTTCTATGCAGAAGTGAGCCTGATTTTGCACTTTGCAGCTTTAGTAAATAAACCCCATTGTGTACTTAAAAGTGGGGTATGCCTGTACATGCTTACCTGTGCACTGATGAGCGATCTGCACACACTCACCTGTACATTTAAGAGCCCTGTGCGCCATTACCTGTATGCTAAAAAGTCCTGTGCATGCTTACCAGTACACAAGAGAGACCTACGCATACTTTCTTGTGCACAGGAACATGAGCCCCATGCACACTTACCTCTATGATGAGTGGTTCTCGATGCTGCAGAATCAGATGTAGTATAAAACTCATAACACGGGAGGGAGATACACATTTTTCGCTGTAGACCGTGAACTCTAGCAGCAGACTGTCCCGCTCTGTTTCCTGTATGAACAAACTACAATGAAGTCTGAAGAACAGTCCCAATGCGATGACCTGATTTCCTGTCCTTTCTGCTATACCCAAAGTGCCTTTCTTTCTAAATACACCCAATATTTAAAGGCTAACTTCACCTTTTGCAGCATGTTACATCTGTATTTAGCGTGTAACATGGTGCAAATAGGTCTCTCCCCACCCTCAAAACAGGCATCCCATAAAACAGCATGTGGGGGTTCTCCCCTGCAGAAGCTGTCACTTTTGAAATCAGCACAGCTGTGTGGGGATCCGCCCACAAACTGCATCATTCAATCACAGAGATCTGTGAATGAATGAACTACAAGTCCCATCTGCCGCCACAGCAGATGTAGTTATAGTTCTCAATGGAACAAGAGTACGGTAATCACCACAGTCATAGTCCCATTTACACTTCCTGCAGCTGAAAGTCTGTACCTTGGTACAGACACAGAGCTGAAGGAGGAGTCTGTAGGAACCTGACACCTGCAATCCACCTTTTTCTGCAAATATGGGTGAATTTATTATTTTTGCTGTAAAAGGTGGACTTAGCCTTTAAAGGTGCCACATCCATACTTAATTTTCTAGCTTGTTCTGATTACATAAAAGAGGAGGTGGTTGGTTGGTATGGATAAAACAGACACGAGCTCTGTCTTCCCAGACTGGAGACAAAACCATTTAGCATAACGTAGTAGAAGGACACAGTGGAGAGAAGTGCAAACAGTGGCGGTGCGTCCATTAGGGGCGCTCGGGCGCCGCCCCCTCTCTTCAGCCAACCCCTCTGTGTACTATGGATAGATTCATGCATTGCATGAATCTATCCATGGCCGCTGTAGCCACCCCTATTCAGGCGTCTGGCACCTTTTCGGGCGCCAGAATTACAGTGGCGGGGGGGGGTGTGTGTGTGTGTGTTTTTGAAGCACCTGATTAGAGCCATAGGTTTTAATAGGCTTCAAAAAAGGTGCACTGCGAGCGCAAACCATTGCGCTCGCAGTGCACCCAGGTGGGTTAGCAAAGCAAATGAATATTTGCTTTGCTAACACAGAGCCGCCTCTCAGCCAATCAGGAGGCCTGGATGTAATACCGGGCACCTGATTGGCTGAAGGTAGAGGCGATCTCATTGGCCGCCTAGCAAAGCAGGAAGAAGACACGCACGGACACTGAACCATCGCCACGCTACCTGTCCGATAGCTCGCCGTCTGACCTGCTGCCTGACCCACCACCATGATGGGGTAAGTGCCAGGCAGACAGCGGGCAGGCTGGGGGGGCACAAAGGCTGCAATTGCTGGAGCACAGTTCACTGCATTTGTGGGGCACAGTGGCTGCATATTATGGGCACAGAGGCTGCAATTGATGGGGCACAGTTGGCCGCATATGATGGGCACAGTTGGCTGCACATGATGGGCACAGTGGCTTTATTTGCTGGGCACAGTTGGCTGCATTTGCTGGGCACAGTTGGCTGCAGTTGATGGCACACTGAGGCTGTAATTGATGTTTTTGTTTCAGAATTTCTCAGTTTGTTTTCGCCCCCCCCCCCCCCAAAAAAATTTTTTGAGCACCAGCTGCGACTGAGTGCAAACATTGGCCAAATAACAGCTCCGTGGACTCACCTCAAGGAACTGGTAGTGCTTTTGCAGAAAGAACTGGAAGTGGCCCAAATCCGATAGTGGAGATACCAGGAGGGATTCTATATGGAGGAGGACATAGCACAGTATGGAAGGATCCAGATCATGTGTCAGTATTGATCCCAGCAGATGCAGAACCTGCAGGCAAAGACACTACAGTGTTCAGATCCCAGCCCAATGCTCCCAATTCCTGCTGGACCATTGTGGACCTAAACACTGACCTGACTATCTGGGGCGTACCGCCTCAACGCGCACAGGTAGTCCTCCAATCCTCGACGGCTGATCTCTTCTTGGATGTAACGCTTCCTAAAGAATTCCCACACCGAGTCCTGTACATGACACAGACACAGTAATGATATTGTACAGGTATAGGGGCCAGTACACAAGGTTTGGTAAATGTTTATTCCTACACAAAGATGGAATATAGGTGGACCCCAGTTTTGAATGTTTTATCATACCTGAATTTGGCTGATCTTGGATTTGCCTTCCAGCTGTAGAACAATGGTGGCCACCAGCTGCTGAGTCACAGACACACAAAGCTCCTGTGAACAATGAGATTCCAATCACATGATCTACACTAACCAATACAAATCATCAAATGATAAACAAGCCCATGTGCCATGCACATAAGACACGTAGGGGAAAGCCACTTAAGACAAGCTAGGTACAGTGGATATAAAAAGTCTACACACCCCTGTTAAAATGTCAGGTTTCTGTGATGAAAAGAAATGAGACAAAGATAAATCATTTCAGAACTTTTTCCACCTTTAATGTGAGCTATAAACTGTACAACTCAGTTGAACAACAGAATAAAATATTTTAGAGGGGGGGTAAAACCAAAAAATTAAAATAGACCTGAATCCAAATGAAAATCTGTGGGGTGATCTGAAGAGGGCTGTGCACAGGAGATGCCCTTGTAATCTAACAGATTTGGAGTGTTTTTGCAAAGAAGAGTGGGCAAATATTGCCAAGTCAAGATGTGCCATGCTGATAGACTCATACCCAAAAAGACTGAGTACTGTAATAAAATCAAAAGGTGCTTCACCAAAGTATTAGTGTAAGGGTGTGCACACTTATGCAACCATATTATTTTATTTTTACTTCCCTCCACCTAAAAGATTTCAGTTTGTTGTTCAATTGAGTTGTACAGTTTAACCACTTGACGACCGCCTCACGCTGATATACGTCAGCAGAATGGCACGGGCAGGCAAAATCACGTACCTGGTACGTGATTGCCTTCCCCCGGGCGGGGGGTCCGATCGGAACCCCCCCCCGGTGCCTAAGGCGGTCGCCTTTGGTCTGGCAGCGATCAGAGATGAGGGGGAGGCCATCCGATCGTGCCCCCCTTTCGCGATCGCTCCCAGCCAATGAGATTCTTCCCCTGCCTCTGTGTAGTACACAGATGCAGAGGATGTGATGTCATCTCTCCTCGGTTCGGCAGTTTCTGTTCCGGCGCCGAGGAGAGAAGACATCTGAGTGAGTTGCACAACACATACACTTACAGTAGAACATGCTAGGCATACTTTACACCCCCGATCCCCCCCCCCCCCGATCGCCCCCCGATCACCCCCCAATCACCCCTCTCCACTCTTGTGACAGTTACTGTGTTAGGGCAGTTAGTATTAGCCCCCTTTAGGTCTAGGGTACCCCCCTAACCCCCCTAATAAAGTTTTAACCCCTTGATCACCCCCTGTCGCCAGTGTCGCTAAGCGATCATTTTTCTGATTGCTGTATTAGTGTCACTGGTGACGCTAGTTAGGGAGGTAAATATTTAGGTTCGCCGTCAGCGTTTTATAGCGCCAGGGACCCCCATATACTACCTAATAAATGTTTTAACCCCTTGATTGCCCCCTAGTTAACCCTTTCACCACTGATCACCGTATAACTGTTACGGGTGTTGCTGGTTAGTTCGTTTATTTTTTATAGTGTCAGGGCACACGCCGTTTATTACCGAATAAAGGCCCCCTGATCGCCCGGCGGTGATATGCGTCTCCCCAGGCAGCGTCAGATTAGCGCCAGTACCGCTAACACCCACGCACGCACCGTACACCTCCCTTAGTGGTATAGTATCTGAACTGATCAATATCTGATCTGATGCGATCAGATCTATACTAGCGTCCCCAGCAGTTTAGGGTTCCCAAAAACGCAGTGTTAGCGGGATCAGCCCAGATACCTGCTAGCACCTGCGTTTTGCCCCTCCGCCCGGCCCACCCAAGTGCAGTATCGATCGATCACTGTCACTTACAAAACACTAAACGCATAACTGCAGCGTTCGCAGAGTCAGGCCTGATCCCTGCGTTCGCTAACAGTTTTTTTGGTAGCGTTTTGGTGAACTGGCAAGCACCAGCGGCCTAGTACACCCCGGTCGTAGTCAAACCAGCACTGCAATAACACTTGGTGACGTGGCGAGTCCCATAAGTGCAGTTCAAGCTGGTGAGGTGGCAAGCACAAGTAGTGTCCCGCTGCCACCAAGAAGACAAACACAGGCCCGTCGTGCCCATAATGCCCTTCCTGCTGCATTCGCCAATCCTAATTGGGAACCCACCACTTCTGCAGCACCCGTACTTCCCCCATTCACATCCCCAACCAAATGCAGTCGGCTGCATGAGAGGCATTTTCTTTATGTCCTCCCGAGTACCCCTACCCAACGAACCCCCCCCAAAAAAGATGTTGTGTCTGCAGCAAGCGCGGATATAGGCGTGACACCCGCTATTATTGTCCCTCCTGTCCTGACAATCCTGGTCTTTGCATTGGTGAATATTTTGAACGCTACCATACACTAGTTGAGTATTAGTGTAGGGTACAGCATTGCACAGACTAGGCACACTTTCACAGGGTCTCCCAAGATGCCATCGCATTTTGAGAGACCCGAACCTGGAACTGGTTACAGTTATAAAAGTTAGTTACAAAAAAAAAGTAAAAAAAAAAAAAAATATATATATATATATATATATATATATATATATATATATATATATATATATAAAATAAAAAAAAAATAGTTGTCGTTTTATTGTTCTCTCTCTCTCTATTCTCTCTCTATTGTTCTGCTCTTTTTTACTGTATTCTATTCTGCAATGTTTTATTGTTATTATGTTTTATCATGTTTGCTTTTCAGGTATGCAATTTTTTATACTTTACCGTTTACTGTGTTTTATTGTTAACCATTTTTTTGTCTTCAGGTACGCCATTCACGACTTTGAGTGGTTATACCAGAATGATGCCTGCAGGTTTAGGTATCATCTTGGTATCATTCTTTTCAGCCAGCGGTCGGCTTTCATGTAAAAGCAATCCTAGCGGCTAATTAGCCTCTAGACTGCTTTTACAAGCAGTGGCAGGGAATGCCCCCCCCCACCGTCTTCCGTGTTTTTCTCTGGCTCTCCTGTCTCAACAGGGAACCTGAGAATGCAGCCGGTGATTCAGCCAGCTGACCATAGAGCTGATCAGAGACCAGAGTGGCTCCAAACATCTCTATGGCCTAAGAAACTGGAAGCTACGAGCATTTCATGACTTAGATTTCGCCGGATGTAAACAGCGCCATTGGGAAATTGGGAAAGCATTTTATCACACCGATCTTGGTGTGGTCAGATGCTTTGAGGGCAGAGGAGAGATCTAGGGTCTAATAGAGCCCAATTTAAAAAAAAAAGAGTACCTGTCACTACCTATTGCTATCATAGGGGATATTTACATTCCCTGAGATAACAATAAAAATGATTAACCACTTCAATACCAGGCACTTAGACACCTTCCCGCCCAGCCCAATTTTCAGCTTTCAGCGCTGTCGCAATTTGAATGACAATTGCGCGGTCATGCTACACTGTACCCAAACAAATTTTTTATCATTTTGTTCCCACAAATAGAGCTTTCTTTTGGCGGTATTTGATCACCTTTGCGGTTTTTATTTTTTGGGCAACAAATAAAAAAAGACCGAAAATTTTGAAAAAAAACAAGTTTTTCTTTGTTTCTGTTAAAACTTTTTGTAAATAAGTACGTTTTCTTCTTCAATGACGGGCACTGATATGGCTGCACTGACGGGCACTGATACGGCGGCACTGATGGGCACCGATGAGGTGGCACTGATGGGCACTGATGATGGGCACTGATAGGCGGCACTGATAAGTGGCACTGATGGGCACTGATAGGTGGCACTGGTATGCGGCACTGATGGGCACTCATAGGTGGCACGGATGGGCACTTATAGGCGGCACTGATGGGCACTCATAGGTGGCATTGATGGGCACTCGTAGGTGGCATTGATGGTTACTTATGAGTGGCACTGATAGTTGGCACAGATGGGCACGGATGGGCACTGACAGGTGGCATGAATGGACACTGATGGGTGGCACTGATGACATTACTTGTTTGCAGTGATGCCCCTAAGGGTGGCATTGCTGGGCATCACTGCAACATAATTGTGCCAATCAGTGCCCATTTGTGGGCACTGATTGGCACAGATTTGGCACACTGGGCACATGTGGATGGCCATGGGGTACATACCTGGCCATCCACATGTTGCCCCTTCCCTGGTGGTCCTAGTGGCGATCCCTGGTGGTCCAGTGTGGTGATCTGCGGTGGGGCTGCGCTGATAAACAATCAGCGCAGACCCCCCCTGCCAGGAGAGCCGCCGATCGGCTCTCCTCTACTTGCGTCTGTCAGACGCGAGTGAGGAAGAGCCGATCAATGGCTCTTCCTATTGACAGCGTGATCAGCCGTGATTGGACACGGCTGATCACGTGGTAAAGAGCCTCCGCCGGAGGCTTTTTACCAAGATCAGTGTAGCGGTGTGTCAGACTGACACACCGCTCCACCGATCGCCGCGATGCGCGCCCCCGGGGGCGCGCTGCGGCATGTTATCCTGCTGGACGTCATATGACGTCCAGTCAGGATAACAGAACCACTTCCCGGACGTCAATCCGCTATAGGGCGGGCGGGAAGTGGTTAAAAAAAAAAAAAAAAGGAAAGGAACAGTTTAAAAATAAGATAAAAAAGCAAAAAAATAATAAAGGAAAAAAAAAAAAAAAGCACCCCTGTCCCCCCCTGCTCTCGCGCAAAGGCGAACGCAAGCGTTGGTTTGGCGTCAAATGTAAACAGCAATTGCACCATGCATGTGAGGTATCACCGCGAAGGTCAGATCGAGGGCAGTAATTTTAGCAGTAGACCTCCTCTGTAAATCTAAAGTGGTAACCTGTAAAGGATTTTAAAGGCTTTTAAAAATGTATTTAGTTTGTCGCCACTGCACGTTTGTGCGCAATTTTAAAGCATGTCATGTTTGGTATCCATGTACTCGGCCTAAGATCATCTTTTTTATTTCATCAAACATTTGGGCAATATAGTGTGTTTTAGTGCATTAAAATTTAAAAAAGTGTTTTTTTTCCCCAAAAAATGCTTTTGAAAAATCGCTGCGCAAATACTGTGTGAAAAAAAAAATGAAACACCCACCATTTTAATCTGTAGGGCATTTGCTTTAAAAAAATATATAATGTTTGGGGGTTCAAAGTAATTTTCTTGCAAAAAAAAAAAAATTTTTCATGTAAACAAAAAGTGTCAGAAAGGGCTTTGTCTATAAGTGGTTAGAAGAGTGGGTGATGTGTGACATAAGCTTCTAAATGTTGTTCATAAAATGCCAGGACAGTTCAAACCCCCCCCCCAAATGACCTCATTTTGGAAAGTAGACACCCTAAGCTATTTGCTGAGAGGCATGTCGAGTCCATGGAATATTTTATATTGTAACACAATTTGCGGGAAAGAGACAAATTTTTTTTTTCTTTTTGCACAAAGTTGTCACTAAATGATATATTGCTCAAACATGCCATGGGAATATGTGACATTACACCCCAAAATACATTCTGCTGCTTCTCCTGAGTACGGGGATACCACATGTGTGAGACTTTTTGGGAGCCTAACCGCGTACGGGACCCCGAAAACCAAGCACCGCCTTCAGGCTTTCTAAGGGCGTCAATTTTTGATTTCACTCTTCACTGCCTATCACAGTTTCGGAGGCCATGGAATGCCCAGGTGGCACAAACCCCCCCCAAATGACCCCATTTTGGAAAGTAGACACCCCAAGCTATTTTCTGAGAGGTATAGTGAGTATTTTGCAGACCTCACTTTTTGTCACAAAGTTTTGAAAATTGAAAAAAGAAAAAAAAATGTTTTTTCTTGTCTTTCTTCATTTTCAAAAACAAATGAGAGCTGCAAAATACTCACCATGCCTCTCAGCAAATAGCTTGGGGTGTCTACTTTCCAAAATGGGGTCATTTGGGGGGGTTTTGTGCCACCTGGGCATTCCATGGCCTCCGAAACTGTGATAGGCAGTAAAGAGTGAAATCAAAAATTTCCACCCTTAGAAATCCTGAAGGCGGTGATTGGTTTTCAGGGCCCCGTACGCGGCTTGGCTCCCAAAAAGTCCCACATATGTGGTATCCCCGTACTCAGGAGAATCAGCAGAATGTATTTTGGGGTGCAATTCCACATATGCCCATGGCCTGTGTGAGCAATATATCATTTAGTGACAACTTTGTGCAAAAAAAAAATGTGTCACTTTCCCGCAACTTGTGTCAAAATATAAAATATTCCATGGACTCAACATGCCTCTCAGCAAATAGCTTGGGGTGTCTACTTTCCAAAATGGGGTCATTTGGGGGGTTTTGTGCCACCTGGGCATTTTATGGCCTTCAAAACTGTGATAGTTAGTGAGGAGTGAAATAAAAAATTTACGCCCTTAGAAATCCTGAAGGCAGTGATTGGTTTTCAGGGCCCCGTACGCGGCTAGGCTCCCAAAAAGTCCCACACATGTGGTATCCCTGTACTCAGGAGAAGCAGCTGAATGTATTTTGGGGTGCAATTCCACATATTCCCATGGCCTGTGTGAGCAATATATCATTTAGTGACAACTTTTTGTAAATATTTTTTTTTTTTTTGTCATTATTCAATCACTTGGGACAAAAAAATGAATATTCAATGGGTTCAACATGCCTCTCAGCAATTTCCTTGGGGTGTCTACTTTCCAAAATGGGGTCATTTGGGGGGGGGTTTGTACTGCCCTGCCATTTTAGCACCTCAAGAAATTACATAGGCAGTCATAAATTAAAAGCTGTGTAAATTCCAGAAAATGTACCCTAGTTTGTAGACGCTATAACTTTTGCGCAAAACAATAAATATACACTTATTGACATTTTTTTTACCAAAGACATGTGGCCGAATACATTTTGGCCTAAATGTATGACTAAAATTGAGTTTATTGGATTTTTTTTTTATAACAAACAGTAGAAAATATCATTTTTTTTCAAAATTTTCGGTCTTTTTCCGTTTATAGCGCAAAAAATAAAAACGGCAGAGGTGATCAAATACCATCAAAAGAAAGCTCTATTTGTGGGAAGAAAAGGACGCAAATTTCGTTTGGGTACAGCATTGCATGACCGCGCAATTAGCAGTTAAAGCGACGCAGTGCCAAATTGGAAAAAGACCTCTGGTCCTTAAGCAGCATAATGGTCCGGTCCTTAAGTGGTTAAAGGTCACATTAAAAGTGCAAAAAGTTAGAAAATTATTTATCTTTGCCTCATTTTTTTACATCACAGAAACTTGACATTTTAACAGGGGTGTGTAGACTTTTTATATCCACTGTATATGAAAATAATGTGAGAAAGCAATCAGCACGGTCACAACTCACAAAGAAATAAATAAAATTAGCAAGTTGCAAGCTAATACAACATTGAAGTGATTTCACAATACCCCCAAAATCAATATGAAATAATGATTATGTAGCTCAACTTCACACACAACTACATAAATCATTCAGTTTAAACACCAAATGTCAACATCAGAATAAAGTTCATAAATAATCCATGCTTCCAATCAGTGTGTATAAAGTGCACAAAATCATGACTCGAGGAAGATATTGTGCACCTTATACACATTGGTGATTGGAAGCACAGATTATATATGAACTTTATTCTGATATGGACATTTGGGGGCTGATTTACTAAAACTGAAGAGTGCAAAATCTGGTGCAGCTGTGCATAGAAACCAATCAGCTTCCATTTTTTTTGTCAAAGCTTAATTGAACAAGCTGAAGTTAGAAGCTGATTGGTTTACACGCAGAGTTGCTCTAGATTTTGCACTCTCCAGATTTAGTATATGAACCCCTTGGTGTTTAACTGCTTCAGCCCAGGAAGATTTGGCTGCTCAATGACCAGGCCATTTTTTGCGATTCGGCACTGCGTCGCTTTAACTGACAATTGCGCGGTCATGCGACGTGGCTCCCAAACAAAATTGACGTCCTTTTTTTCCCACAAATAGAGCTTTCTTTCGGTGGTATTTGACCATCTCTGTGTTTTTTTATTTTTAAACAAAAAAAGTGCAACAATTTTGAAAAAAACACAATATTTTGTACATTTTGCTTTAATAAATATCCAATTTTTTTTTTAAAAATGCTAATTTTTTCCTCAGTTTAGGCCGATATGTATTCTTCTACATATTTTTGGTAATAAAAATTGCAATAAGCGTATATTGATTGGATTGCGCAAAAGTTATAGCGTCTACAAAATAGGGGAAAAATTTATGGCATTTTTATTATTATTATTATTTTTTTATTTACTAGTAATGGCTGTGATCTGCGATTTTTATCGGGACTGCGACATTATGGCAGATAGATTAGTAAAATACCGCGCCTATCTAATAAGTGGAAACAGCTGCCAACACTACAGAACGACTGGGACTGTGTAGAAAATATAAATAAAAAGTGTAGCGCTAAAGTGAAAATAAAGAAGAGGAGGTTTTGAAGTAAGGGGAGGTGAAGCCACAATCTCGAGTGGCTTGTAACCCCAACCTAGTCAAAAACCAAATATATGTGTACACAAACAACGTGATATTATCACAGGAATACAAACAAATTGCAGTGCTCTTTTTTTTTTTTGAAAAAAAGTGTGAATGGATGAAGATAAAAACAAAGTGAAAATATATCAATAAGTGAAAATCTCAATAGTCCACATTTGACTGGTAAAGTAATACGAAAAAACTGTCCCAAATAGTGATAAGGAAGCATTAGGCCCATACAAATAATAAAGACTTGATAATATAGTCCATATGTTGCATGGTGGCAGATAGTTCTGACACTTGACACATTTTTGGGACCATTGATAATTATACAGCGATCAGTGCTGTAAAAATGCACCGATTACTTTGTAAATGTCACTGGCAGGGAAGGGGTTAACACTAGGGGGCGATCAAGGGGTTAATTGTGTTCCCTTATGTGTTCTAACTGTAGGGGGGGGGACTGACTAGAGGAGATGACAGTTCGTTGTTCCTAGCTAGTAGGAACACATGATCTGTCTCTCCTCTCCTCACAGAACAGGGATTTGTGTGTGTACACACACACGTCCCTGTTCTGGCTCTCGTGCCCGCGACCGCCGGCCACGTGCATCGGCAACCCCGCAGTGCATCGGGCGCCTGCTATCTCTGCTTAAAGGGCCGACATATAGCTACGACGGTTCACGGGAACGTGCCGACCTGCCGCAGTATAATGACGGCGGCTGGTCTGCAAGTGGTTAAACTGAATGATTTATTCAATTTTGGGTGAAGTTGCGCTACATAATTTTTGCATATTTTCTTAAGCTAGGTATATTGGATGTGTCACAGGCCATTGTTCAGGGAGGGTAGTAAGGTAATAAACCACGTGTACTGGTTCTGATAATGGGGATTTATCCTCCCAAAATGGTTGGAGGGTGATGAGGTCAGATCATATTTACAGTACTATGCAAAAGTTTTAGGCAGGTGTGAAGAAATGCTGTAAAGTAAGATTGCTTTCGAAAATATATATTCTAAAATAAATAAAATTAATATATATATATTAATATATATTCTAAAATAATAAAATGAAATTGTTTATTTTTAACAATTTCCAAAATACAAGTATATAATAATAATAATATATATATAAATATATATAAGTGAGCGAACAGAAGGAAAATCTAAATCAAATCAATATGCGACTACCCTTTGGCTTCAAACCAGCATCAATTCTTACACTTGCACAAAGTCAGGGATTCTGTAGGATTAGAGTCAGGTGTATGATTAACCAATTGTACACAGCAGGTCCTAATGATCATCAATTTCATACATAGGTTGAAACACAGTCATTAACTGAAATAGAAGCAGCTGTGTAGGAGGATTAAACTGAGTGAGGAACAGCCAAACTCTGCTCCTAAGGTGAGTTTGTGGAAGACAACAAGACTGAACACAGCAACAAGACACAAGGTAGTGATACGGCATCAGCAAGGTCTCTCCCAGGCAAAGATTTCAAAGCAGATCGGGGTTTCAAGATGTGCTGCTCAAGCGCTTTTGAAGAAGCACAAAGAAATGGGCAATGTTGAGGACCAAAGACGCAGTGATCGGCCAAGGAAGCTTAATGCAGCAGATGAAAGACACATCATGCTTCCTTCCCTTCGACATCGGAAGATGTCCAGCACAATGGCGACCCTAGGGGGGGCCAGAGGGACCCCCCCAACATTATGCTGTGCCCCACCATGTGCCCCCCCCCCCCCCCCCCCCCAAAAAAAAAAATTTTTTTTTTTTTTTTACAAAAAAATCAATGTCTAAGAGGGAGAGAGTCCCCAGTCAGCTCCTGCGGGTGATTCCTCCCCCTCCCCTGCTCGCTGACACTGCATAATGCGAGCGTTCACACAACCACGGCCGCCTGATCTGCTCCTTCACCTGCATCCTCATTGGCAGGGAGAAGAGCGAGTTGCAGGAAGGACTCCACCAGGACTTTCAGTTACTGAAAAAACAGACTGATTTCTCCCGTCCTTAGGACAGGAGGACCAGCCTGTAAATTCCAAGAGATGCCAGACCAGAGCTGTCAATAGCAGGGGCAGGACAGCAAGAGGAGGCTGGGGAACCCCACAGTGGCAGAACACCAGGGCCCGGAGGCAAGACAACCTTTGCAACCCTGATAGTTCTCCCACTGCTTTGGATCCTTATATTTTCTTGATATGCTGGTGACATATATCTCTTGATTTCTGCCACCCTGGGGGACCCCAATACAGTAGGAAGGGAGCTCACTGCAGAACATGTGAAAGGGCCCGTTGTGGGGTCGTAGTAAAGGGCCCCAGGATATATATATATATATATATATATATATATATATATATATATATATATATATGCATTTTATAGTTGCCCCCCTACTTTTGTCCCTGTCCCCCCATGTGCCCCCCCTAAATTTGAAAGCTGGAGACGCCACTGGTCCAGCAATGCCATCAGCACATAACTGGTGGAAACCAATGGAACCCAGCTACTGTTCGGAGAAGTCTGGCCAGAAGTGATCTTCATGGAAGAATTGCAGCCATACCTCCAACGTGGAAATACAGCTAAGCGATTTAACTATGCAAAAAAAAAACATAGGAACTGGGGTGCAGAAAAATGGCAGCAGGTGTTCTGGAGTAGTCAAAATGTGAAATATTTGGCTATAGCAGGAGGGCAGTTTGTTGAGGAAGGGCTGGAGAGCGGTACAATAAGAGCCGGTTCACACAGGGGCTACTTGTCAGGCGACCTAGCCGCCTGACAAGTCGCCTCCCGTTCTGTACAATGGAACTGTTCTAATAGGAGCGACGCAAGGTTCCTGTACTACTTTGGGGGCGACATGGGGCGACTTGCATAGACTTCTATACAGAAGTCGTTTTGCAAGTCGCCGCGGAAGTCGTTTGCAGGTCGCCTCGCTGAGGCGACCTGCAAGTCGTGCCGCCCCTGTGTGAACCGGGGCTAATGAATGTCTGCAGGCAACAGTGAAACATCCCCACACAGTACACCAAGCACACAGTGAAACATGGTGGAGATTTCTTGCAAGTTTGGGGCTGCATTTCTGCAAACGAAGTTGGTGATTTGGTCAGGATCAATAGTGTCCTCAATGCTGAGAATTACAGCATAATGCGGATAAATACTTATCCATCATGCCATACCATCAGGGAGGAATGTGATTGGCCCCAAATTTATTCTGCAGCAATGACCCCAAACATACAACCAATGTCATTGAGAAATGACGTAAAGAAGAACAAGGAGTCCTGGAAGTGATGGTTTGGTCCCCATAGAGCCCTGATCTCAATATCATTTATTTTATTTATTTATTTTCAGGTACTTATATAGTGCTGTCAATTTACGCTGCCTTTTACATATACATTGTACATTCACATCAGTCCCTGCCCTCAAGGAGCTTACAATCTAAGGTCCCTAACTCACATTCATACATACACATACTAGGGCCAATTTAGACAGGAACCAATTAACCTGCAAGCATGTCTTTGGAGCGTGGAGGAAACCGGAGTACCCGGAGGAAACCCACGCAGGCACAGGGAGAACATACAAACTCCAGGCAGGTAATGCCGTGGTTGGGATTCGAACCAGCGAGCCTTTTGCTGTTAGGCATGGAATCTGTCTGGGATTACATGAAGAGACAGAAGGATTCGAGGCAGCCGACATCCACAGAAAATCTCTGGTTAGTTCTCCAAGATGTTTGGAACAACCTACCTGCCGAGTGTGCAAGTGTACCTGGAAGAATTGATGCTGTTTTGAAGGCAAAGGGTGGTCACACCAAATATTGATTAGATTTGGTCCTCTATTCATTTATTTCTACTCATTTTCCTAATTGATAAAAATAATAATGTTAATTCATGCATATCTGTGTATGGTGTGATGGTTTGTACATATCTGTGTATGGTGTGATGGTTTGTACATATCTGTGTATGGTGTGATGGTTTGTACATATCTGTGTATGGTGGGATGGTTTATACATATCTATGTATGGTGGGATGGTTTGTACATATCTGTGTATGGTGGGATGGTTTGTACATATCTATGTATGGTGTGATGGTTTGTACATATCTGTGTATGGTGGGATGGTTTGTACATATCTGTGTATGGTGGGATGGTTTGTACATATCTGTGTATGGTGTGATGGTTTGTACATATCTATGTATGGTGTGATGGTTTGTACATATCTATGTATGGGACATGCTGTCTGTAGTGGCAGGTCAGGTCATGTGACCCTTCACACAAATCTATAGGATATTGGTAGTGCGGGCACCTTGTGCACAGTGTCAGTATGCTGCTCTTTCTGTATACAGCAACAACACAGAAATATTGTACAGACCAAAGATATCATTCTACAAGATTCTGTCTTCAGGTTGATCCTCTCAAACTCCTTCTCCAGCTCAGGAAAACTTGTATCCTGCAGAAAATACAAAAACCCAAATAAGGTTCAATGGATCATTACACATCATTCAGATAGGGCCCGTTACTTGGAAGCTGCACACCATTGCAAGAATGTGTTATACCATCCGGGGGGGTGGGGGGGAGAGATGGTACTACAGTAATGGGATCTAAAAGAATGTGGCTCCCCCCACTATACAACATAAATTGAATTGTACTGACCCCCTGCTGGGGTCTCCAAAACTACACCAAAAAAAGACAACAGTGGACTTTTTTTTTCTTTTTTAAACACATACAGTATACAAAATTGTAGAATGATTACTAGTAAAGAGAGAGATTGGAGGACCTCATAACATTAAATTGTAAAGAAATGCATTCAAGTGGAAATTTACTCTCCCAATCAACATTGATTACTTTTAGTCCTCATGCTGCTTAACGTTAATGAATTGATAGGAAAGTAGATCATATTTACTTGTTTTAAACGTTTTTTTTTTTTGCTTTTTTTTCAGTTATTTCCTGGTTTCTTGCCTAGGCAAATTATGTCATACATCCCAGGAGTCTTCAGGAGGAGAGGAGAGGAGGAGGGGTTTTATCAGCTAAGCACACTCTCCTGCATGCTTGTACTAAGGGTAGATGGGATTCCAGGAAGTAAAATGCTACATGAATCATTTGCCCTTACTCAAGATGGCCACAGCCAGAAATGCTAGGGGGGGGGGTTTCAAAGTGGTTTCTCAACAAAATAAAGCATGGAGACATGGATTGATGGGGGAGTTTGCTTTGAATTTTAAAATTTTTTAAAATGAATTAAATAGTGTTTTTAGTTTGTGGTGCTCAGATGCAGTGAAGATCCGCTTTAAGGCACAATCACATCAGACATGGCTGGCACACCAACACCAGACACAGAGCCTGCTTGTAGCCACATGGTAGTGGTGAGGACCACAGCCTGGGCATGATGCACCATAGCTTACAGGGGATAGGGCTATAGTAGAGTGGTACAGAGGGAGGGACTAGGGATATACTAGAGAGGAACAGAGGAATGTGGGTAAATTACATAGTTACATAGTTACATAGTAGGTGAGGTTGAAAAAAGACACAAGTCCATCAAGTCCAACCTATGTGTGTGATTATGTGTCAGTATTACATATCCCTGTATATTGCGGTCATTCAGGTGATTATCTAATAGTTTCTTGAAGCTATCAATGCTCCCCGCTGAGACCACCGCCTGTGGAAGGGAATTCCACATCCTTGCAGCTCTTACAGTAAAGAACCCTCTACGTAGTTTAAGGTTAAACCTCTTTTCTTCTAATTGTAATGAGTGGCCACGAGTCTTATTAAACTCTCTTCTGCGAAAAAGTTTTATCCCTATTGTGGGGTCACGAGTACAGTATTTGTAAATTGAAATCATATCCCCTCTCAAGCGTCTCTTCTCCAGAGAGAATAAGTTCAGTGCTCGCAACCTTTCCTCATAACTAAGATCCTCCAGACCCTTTATTAGCTTTGTTGCCCTTCTTTTTCTCGCTCCATTCCCAGTACGTCCCTCCTGAGGACTGGTGCCCAGAACTGGACAGCATACTCCAGGTGCGGCCGGACCAGAGTCTTGTAGAGCGGGAGAATTATCATTTTATCTCTGCATTTGATCCCCCTTTTAATGCATGCCAATATTCTGTTTGCTTTATTAGCAGCAGCTTGGCATTGCATTTTTTTTTTAATTTTTTTTTTCAATTAAGCCCATCCATAACATCCCTTGTATTCTTTATTATCCTTCCCAACCTTGTTATCCTTCCCAGCACTTCCTGATGGGGCTGGGTTGTTGGTGGTGATTTTGTTGGTGGGGCCGCCTTGTTGTCCGGCCCTTGTTTCCCTTCCGGAAGCCGCGACGCGCCTTGTGGGTCTCCTCCCTCCCCCAGGCTTTCCCCTCTGGGGGGGTGGACGCTGGGTCAATGCGCGTCGACGTCACGCAACACGCTGTGCGTGCGGCTTCCCCCTTGCGGCGCCGTCACGCACAGCTGTTATTCCATCTCGTGGGCTAATGGGGAGGTTCCTCCGCGCCGTACTGCCGGACGCGTCCGACTTGCGGTGCTCCTCCCCCCGCTGCACGGCGTGACGTTGGTGGGCGGCACTCGCGGCGGCGTTATCTGGGCGCTCTCCGGGGCAGCATGGGCACTCGAGGTTTTACACACACCCGATCACACATCTACTGGATTTCCCCTTCCCAGGGGCCTCATTACCTTCAGGTACACTCATTATCTCCCCCATTCTTGGTTACCACACTATGTTCTGTTTCCCTCACCTTGCTTCACTGTCTTACGGTTTGTTCTTCCCTTCCCACATCTCTCACTGTCTCCCCATCACTTTACCTTATATCTGGGGGCTCCCTTCCTTCCCACTCCCTACATCCTTTCTTCATATCCCAGCATACCCTCACCCTTATTCACCTTTCTCTAGACATCCCTCGGTTCCTGTGCTTGCCCTGGTTGGCGTTCGCTGCCGTCTCCGCGGGGCTCCCCACCTCGGCTCCCGTTGGGGGCAACCTGGATGGCTTACGGGGTCCCACCGCTACACCGTCACTACACAGTCTCTCAGTGAGTATATCCATGCATCAGCTTGGGGGCTCGTTTACCACGCTCCCCCATTACTATTGTCCCTTGTCCTATGGCTTTATGTAATTATCCTAATATATTTTCAGACAATACACGGGCTCGCTCCTGATGAGTGGCATGGAAGCCACGAAACGCGTTGAGCCACTATTTGCCGTGTTCAACTGTTTATTCAGTCTCTATCAACTATACTTCATTCAAAAAACCCCCCCACAGGTCCAGCGAGGCCTTAGGTCCAGCAGACATCACTGGTTCTTAACTTTATTTTACCCTACCTTGATTATGATGTACTAGGGAATTTATCCTAGGTGGTATCTTGAGTCACCATTACCTAACCTTTTATCCTGTTTATCTTTCCATTAAGTGTATGAATAATACTATCATGAATGTTATATTATACGTCTTTATGTATTTATCTGTTTTACCTTGTATGCATTTTGCGATTGTAACGTGTATGCTCCGGTATTATGTTAATAAATTCCTCTATGTTCATCTTACTACTTGCTTGCTGGTACATGCTTCATATAAAGTCCCACCCTCCCCTCCAACAATCCCCCTTGCTCGTGTTATAGATTGGGATGGAGACGCATGACCTTACCAGGTCTTGGTCTCATTTAAAGTCCCTAGGGATGGAAATGGGTGACCTTACCAGGCCATGATTTCCTCAAAGTCCCTAATACCAAAAACCCCCTTCTCTTGTATTTATGCATAGGGATGGAAGCATGTGCCATTGCTCTATGAGTTTTAAACCTATTATCTTCACTGCTCTCAATGACCTTCGTGATACCTCCCCTGTGTTTTATTTGTTTTATTTTTTCAATTAAGCCCATCCATAACATCCCTTGTATTCTTTATTATCCTTCCCAACCTTGTTATCCTTCCCAGCACTTCCTGATGGGGCTGGGTTGTTGGTGGTGATTTGTTCGGTGGGGCCGCCTTGTTGTCCGGCCCTTGTTTCCCTTCCGGGAGCCGCGACGCGCCTTGCGGGTCTCCTCCCTCCCCCAGGCTTTCCCCTCTGGGGGGGTGGACGCTGGGTCAATGCGCGTCGACGTCACGCAACACGCTGTGCGTGCGGCTTCCCCCTTGCGGCGCCGTCACGCACAGCTGTTATTCCACCTCATGGGCTAATGGGGAGGTTCCTCCGCGCCGTACTGCCGGACGCGTCCGACTTGCGGTGCTCCTCCCCCCGCTGCACGGCGTGACGGTGGGCGGCACTCGCGGCGGCGTTATCTGGGCGCTCTCCGGGGCAGCATGGGCACTCGAGGTTTTACACACACCCGATCACACATCTACTGGATTTCCCCTTCCCAGGGGCCTCATTACCTTCAGGTACACTCATTATCTCCCCCATTCTTGGTTACCACACTATGTTCTGTTTCCCTCACCTTGCTTCACCGTCTTACGGTTTGTTCTTCCCTTCCCACATCTCTCACTGTCTCCCCATCACTTTACCTTATATCTGGGGGCTCCCTTCCTTCCCACTCCCTACATCCTTTCTTCACATCCCAGCATACCCTCACCCTTATTCACCTTTCTCTAGACATCCCTCGGTTCCTGTGCTTGCCCTGGTTGGCGTTCGCTGCCGTCTCCGCGGGGCTCCCCACCTCGGCTCCCGTTGGGGGCAACCTGGATGGCTTACGGGGTCCCACCGCTACACCGTCACTACACAGTCTCTCAGTGAGTATATCCATACATCAGCTTGGGGGCTCGTTTACCACGCTCCCCCATTACTATTGTCCCTTGTCCTATGGCTTTATGTAATTATCCTAATATATTTTCAGACAATACACGGGCTCGCTCCTGACGAGTGGCATGGAAGCCACGAAACGCGTTGAGCCACTATTTGCCGTGTTCAACTGTTTATTCAGTCTCTATCAACTATACTTCATTCAAAAAACCCCCCCACAGGTCCAGCGAGGCCTTAGGTCCAGCAGACATCACTGGTTCTTAACTTTATTTTACCCTACCTTGATTATGATGTACTAGGGAATTTATCCTAGGTGGTATCTTGAGTCACCATTACCTAACCTTTTATCCTGTTTATCTTTCCATTAAGTGTATGAATAATACTATCATGAATGTTATATTATACGTCTTTATGTATTTATCTGTTTTACCTTGTATGCATTTTGCGATTGTAACGTGTATGCTCCGGTATTATGTTAATAAATTTCTCTATGTTCATCTTACTACTTGCTTGCTGGTACATGCTTCATATAAAGTCCCACCCTCCCCTCCAACAATCCCCCTTGCTCGTCTTATTAAACTCTCTTCTGCGAAAAAGTTTTATCCCTATTGTGGGGTCACGAGTACAGTATTTGTAAATTGAAATCATATCCCCTCTCAAGCGTCTCTTCTCCAGAGAGAATAAGTTCAGTGCTCGCAACCTTCCCTTTATTAGCTTTGTTGCCCTTCTTTGTACTCGCTCCATTTCCAGTACGTCCCTCCTGAGGACTGGTGCCCAGAACTGGACAGCATACTCCAGGTGCGGCCGGACCAGAGTCTTGTAGAGCGGGAGAATTATCATTTTATCTCTGCATTTGATCCCCCTTTTAATGCATGCCAATATTCTGTTTGCTTTATTAGCAGCAGCTTGGCATTGCATGCCATTGCTGAGCCTATCATCTACTAGGACCCCCAGGTCCTTTTCCATCCTAGATTCCCCCAGAGGTTCTCCCCCCAGTGTATAGATTGCATTCATATTTTTGCCACCCAAATACATTATTTTACATTTTTCTACATTGAACCTCATTTGCCATGTAGTCGCCCACCCCATTAATTTGTTCAGGTCTTTTTGCAAGATTTCCACATCCTGCGGAGAAGTTATTGCCCTGCTTAGCTTAGTATCGTCTGCAAATACAGAGATTGAACTGTTTATCCCATCCTCCAGGTCGTTTATGAACAAATTAAATAGGATTGGTCCCAGCACAGAACCCTGGGGAACCCCACTACCCACCCCTGACCGTTCTGAGTACTCCCCATTTATCACCACCCTCTGAACACGCCCTTGTAGCCAGTTTTCAATCCATGTACTCACCCTATGGTCCATGCCAACGCACCTTATTTTGTACAGTAAACGTTTATGGGGAACTGTGTCAAATGCCTTTGCAAAATCCAGATACACCACGTCTACAGGCCTTCCTTTATCTAGATGGCAACTCACCTCCTCATAGAAGGTTAATAGATTGGTTTGGCAAGAACGATTCTTCATGAATCCATGCTGATTACTGCTAATGATATCATTCTTATTACTAAAATCTTGTATATAGTCCCTTATCATCCCCTCCAAGAGTTTACATACTATTGATGTTAGGCTAACTGGTCTGTAATTCCCAGGGATGTTTTTTGGGCCCTTTTTAAATATTGGTGCTACATTGGCTTTTCATTAATGAGCAACAGAGGTGGGGGGAGACTCAGGGTACAAAGAAGGGACTAGAATTAAGGTAGAAAGGAACAATGGGGGCAGACAGGAGATTGGGTACAGTAGAAAGGGTCAAAGGAGGGAGAATGAGGGTACATTAGAGTGGAACAGAGGGAAATTGGGGTGCAGCAGAGAGGGACAGGGGGGTCGGGGATACATACAGTAGGGAGGAACAGGGGAGACTTAAAGTACAGTGGACAGCGATAGGGGTGACTAGGGGTACAGCCGAAAGGGACAGAGGGGAGATTGAAGTACAATACAGCTTAGGGACAGATGGAAAATTGAGGAACAGTAGAGAGGCATGGGGGGGGGGGGAGGGTGCATTACAGGGACATAGGGGGACTGGGGTATAACAAGAGTGTACTTGGGGTACAAAAAAGGTACAGAACGGGAACTGAGGGTACAAACAGAGAACTGGTGTACAGTAGAGGGACATCGGTGTACTTGTAGGGTAGAAAGTCAGAGCTTGGGGCACAATAGAGGATCAATGGGGGGGGGGGGTAGGTTGGGGTACAAAGTAGAAATAAAGGAAGATTTAGATACAATAAAAAGGCTGTTGGCTCAATAAATGCAGAACATTTGCTCAGTTGTATCAGATCTATGTACTGCACTACAATTACTTTGAACTGTGTTGACAGTGTCAGGTGTTCAGTCCTGTCCCTGGACACTGCCTCCTCCACACAGGGACTGGTGGGTAAGGACTCAATGTATACTTTAGTGCAGGAAAACCAGATGTTCCTCCATCATTATTCTCCTCTGCTGCTGGGGGATTCTGGGAAATCATTTGCTCACCATAGCCCAGCTGGTTGCTCCTGATTGGCTCCTGGTGCTGTCTAGGGACCTCTGAGCAATTTTTGCTGTATGGTTCCCATGAATGGTGCCCACCAGAGACATCGACTTACTGGCTTCTCTGTAGAAGAGATACAATATAGTAAAGTGAATAATCTGTTACTGCAATATATCTTGAACTACCTACCTGTACAATGTACATAAGAACTGCCTACCTCTACATTGCATTTAGAAGTACCTACCCCTAGACTGCAAATGCAACTACAATATCTACCCCTACACTGTATCTAAAACAATATGTAGACACGCAGTACAGAGACCAGCACACACAATATGGAGACCAGGTCACTGCACACACACAGTATGGAGACCAGGACATCACACACAATATGGAGACCAGGACATCACACACAATATGGAGACCAGGACATCACACACAATATGGAGACCAGGACATCACACACAGTATGGAGACCAGAACATCACACACAGTATGGAGACCAGAACATCACACACAATATGGAGACCAGGACATCACACACAGTATGGAGACCAGGACATCAGATACAATATGGAGACCAGGACATCACACACAATATGGAGACCAGGACATCACACACAATATGGAGACCAGAACATCACACACAATATGCAGACCAGGACATCACACACAATATGGAGACCAGAACATCACACACAATATGGAGACCAGGACATCACACACACAATATGGAGACCAGAACATCACACACAATATGCAGACCAGGACATCACACACAATATGGAGACCAGGACATCACACACAATATGGAGACCGGGACATCACACACAATATGGAGACCAGAACATCACACACAATATGGAGACCAGGACATCACACACAATATGGAGACCAGAACATCACACACAATATGCAGACCAGGACATCACACACAATATGGAGACCAGAACATCACACACAATATGCAGAGCAGGAAATTAAACACAATATGGAGACCAGGAAATTACACACAATATGGAGACCAGGGCATCACACACAATATGGAGACCAGGGCATCACACACACAAAATGGAGACCAGGACATCACACACAATATGGAGACAAGGACATCACACACACAATATGGAGACCAGGACATCACACACAATATGGAGACCAGGACATCACACACAATATGGAGACCAGGACATCACACACAATATGGAGACCAGGACATCACACACACAATATGGAGAGCAGGATATCACACACAGTATGGAGACCAGGACACTGCACACACACATTACAGAGACTGGTACACACACTAGAACAGGACACTGCAAACACAGTATGGAGACTCGAACACCACAAACAAAACTTTTTTTTTAGAACGGGACACTGAACACAGGCAGTACCAGTACACCAAACCCACTATGGTGACTAAGGATGAGCTTAGGCATATGCAGATCCTAATCCGAACCCACCTAAGGGAGCCCGCCATGAAGCTGTCACCTGAGCCAAACACAAGCGGCCGAAGCATTTCTAGCTGTACGACCGCACTTATACACACCCATCATATATGTGCAGCTGTGCAGCGTGCTTTGATTGGCCCAGTACAGGTGACAGCTTTCTAGCGGGCTCGCTCAGGTGGGTTCGAGTTTGAATCTGAAGACGCCTGAGCTCATCACTAATTGGTGACCAGGGCATAGTATATACACAATATGGAGACCAGTATACTGGGTACACAGAATATGAAGAGTAAGTGAGTAATGAGTGAACATACTTCAAATAAATACTGTAAATAACAATACGGAACTTAAACTAGAGAAAAGATCACTGCCCTCAGTATAGACAATAAAAAAGCCACCAGCACTATGAGTCTAGATACCAAAACTTCTGTGCAAATGTATACATAAAAGTGCAGCGCTATATCAGATTAAATTACAATAAATGTGAACCTTTAAATGCAAAAACAAAAAAAACCCATAAATAAAGTATAACATATAACTCAAAGTGTTACTAAACCCACAACAGTAAAATCAGTCTTTATATGCAGTAAAGCATGCTTGTTATACTCACTGTTGAACCTAAGGGGTTAATCCTCTGCATTGTGTAAAAAGGCTGTTAGATCCTGTCTTCTCTGATCATTCCCTTCTTCCACTGTCCCTAATCCATCTGCTGATAGTACAGAGCCTTAGGGGCACTCTGCACATGCTCAGTTTGGTGTGTATTGCTACAGAGTTTTTTTCTTGGGAGGGTGCATGTGATCAGCACAGGGCCAATCAGAGGGTCCAGGGGTCCTGCAGCCTCATAGGACAGTCAGAAGAGGATAAAACCTCCTCCTAAAAGCTTTAACCAGACACTGGTAGAAGTCACAAGACTGCTATATACTGCAATGAGAAAAGGTATTTAGCCGTTCATATTTACTAAAATAATTGAATTTTCATGCTCTGTGTACAGTTGGAGCCAGATATAGTGAATGCAGGCTCCTGGGTTAGGTAACACTTTAAAATAACAGTAAAAACTAAAACCATACAATCAAAGAAGCGGTCAGCCCATCCCCCAGACAATGTCATCTCTGATGAAATGCATAGGATGGGGCCTACAACGGTGACATTACCATGCACACTGATCCTATTGGATGGTTGGGATCGAGTTTGGTCGGAGCCCGTAGGAACGCCACATAATACTATACATGCTGTCAAAGCTGTCTTTTGTCCTTTGAACACGTAGGTGCCCATTTTTATGTCTTTATGAAAGTATTTAACATATGGTTTTATACTATGAAAGTGCCTGTCTCATCTTGTTTTTGGAGTTATTTTTGACTGGTTCATGCTGAGGAGGCGGAATGAGACCTTAACCCCCTCTGTGCTGTATGGCCATCTGTAGTACAGAGGTCAACATCCTCCGGTAAGGAGCTGCAATACACTTTTGGCCGGTGAGCACTGAAGATCACCTTTTTAAATGGAATAAAAATCAATGCGTGATGTTGCGCTCTAGGTATTGGTTAAGTAAATATACAATAAAACACATATGGAATAAAATCCTAGGTAGTAATTGCACAGTGCTAAGGGGTAGCCAGTAAGTGAATAAATATAATGTGCAGATGCTAAAAGTGACAGTAGTGAAAGAAACTTCATGTAAACTGTTACAATAATGAAAAAAGCACATAAGTAATTATTCAGATAAATATTAAAGTGCTAATAGTATAAAGGAAGTCCATATAAGGGTGAACTATAGTGACATGTTATTCCAAATAACACTTTGTGCAGATCCAAAAGAAATTATTGGTGACTTGGCGATAGAGTTCTTCTCTGTGCAAGGTGGTCCCTTACCTTACTGCCGTAAGGTGATGACGTGGGAAAATGTAAAGATGACAGAGGTGATCCGGGTTCCTGCCATAGGCCAGTAAAAATTTTCTTTGTATAACTCAGCAGTAGGTATAGGAAAAGGAGGGGGAAGCACCAGGTCCAATATGGCATATAGGAGAGAGAACAAATGGAGGTCCAGATCGTGAAGTATATTGTGACTAGGTACGTCTTATTAAAAAAAAGAGCCAAATGTACTCACATTAAACAGTAAACAAACAAAGCACAACACCACAAGAGGCGAGTTCGCAACCTGATGTCACTTCCGGTGCCTATCTGTTCCAACGCGTAGCGTCACGATCACGTGACTTCATCAGGTATAGAATCCCTTTTTTTTGAGTCCAAGTCACCAATAATTTCTTTTGGATCTGCATAAAGTGTTATTTGGAATAACATGTCACTACTCTACCTTATATGTACTTCCTTTATACTATTAGCACTTTAATATTTATCTGAAGAATTACTTATGTGCTTTTTTCATTATTGTAACAGTTTACACAAAGTTTCTTTAACTACTGTCACTTTTAGCACCTGCAATTTATATCTATTCACTTATTGGCTACCCCTTAGCACTGTGCGATTACTACCTAGGAATTTATTCCATATGCGTTTTATTGCATATTCACTTAGCCAATACCTAGAGCGCAACATCACACATTGATTTTTAGTCTATTTATTATTTGGGTTTTGGTTGACCTATTTGTTGTTTGCGGCAACTAGGATTTTATCCCTGCTATTATAGGCAGCACGGGAATACTCCTTTTTTTTCTTCACCTTTTTAAATGGTCATAGCGGACTTTTCATCTGGATGCTTCTCACTAGAGAGACTTCTTATCCTGTTCACTCTTTATTTCCATTTGTGGACTTTATTTTCACTTGGATGTTTCTCACTAGAGAGTGTGCAGAGACTTCTAATTCCTCTCACTCTTTATTTTCACTCGAGGACTTTGTTTTTTTACCACTTCTTGGATTGTATGGTTTTAGATTTTACTTTTATTTTAAGTTATTTGTTATCACTTTAATTTTTTTTTGCATTTAAGGTTAATGCACACTGCATCTCAAAGAAGCTCAAAGAAACTATTGTACCTATTATTCTACAGGCTTTTGAGCTCTCTTTTTTTAGCCTGGAAACTCCCCTCCATGTTAGTCAATGTGTCCATGCACAGTATGGCTTTTTCAGGAGTTTCCAGGCATATGCTTTTACAGGGAGAAAAAACCCCCCACCAAACTCTCGTTTTTGAGATGAGCTTTCAAGCAGAAAAGACGCCCAAGTGCCCAAAAATGCACGAAAAAGTGCGAAAAACTCATGCAGACGCTCAAAAAAGCTCGAAAACACACAACAAAATTGGAAAAATTAGCTGAGGGGAGGTTTGTGAAAAAAACGCTTATGCTCAAAAATAAAATCGTGCAAAAGAGCACAAAACAGCATAAGCTTCTTCAGCCCAGGTTCATACTATAGCGAACACAGACATCGCATGTGATTCGTACCCGCACTGCGGTGCCGATTGCATGCGATGTCTGTGCAATGCGAGTTTGTATGGCTAAACTTACATTGGATTCGCACACAAAAGGTGGTGGGACTTTTTTTTCCCCCAGCACTGGAATCGGATCGCATGTCCGAATCCACAGTACACACTGCGATCTGTGAACCGATCTGGGGGTGCCATTAACATTGTGTTGACACCCGCAGCAGTTTGTAGAGGGCAGTGTGAACTGCCTGCAGGAGAGATGCGATGCGGGCACCGGCACTGGAATCGCGCTGGTTCAAGCATCGCTATAGTGTGAACCCAGGCTCAAGCTGAAATAAAATCTCAACTGTCTCTAAAAGACTGTCAGTTACTGTCAGTTAAAGTGGACCTTCAGTCATTTTTTCATCTTTCCATCTATTAAATCTTCTGCCCTTGTTGTTTTAACTTTGGATAGTAAAACATTTTTTTTTCTACCAGTAAATACCTTATACAGCCCACTTCCAGTCTGGTCACTAGCCTAGGCTTATGACATCATGCACAGCGCTCTCTCTCACTCTTGAGAGAGTTTGCCAGGAAGGGAGGGTCATAAGTCATAAGAGGGCCAATGAGAGCTGCAGGGTTGCAGAGCTGGAGGTGTGCCTCTGGGTGTCTGTGTAAATCCAGAAAGTGAACAGGCAGCAGCTTCAGCTGCCCACAGTTAAAATGGCTGCAGCCAGACTCAGTGGAGAGAGATTTCTGCAGCATATTTGGCAAGTACAGAATCACAGTATATATAAAATAATATGCAAAGTGGTTGGAGGGAAGCTTCAGAATGGCAAAGATGTTTTTATTACAAATTATGTGAGCAGACTGCAGTTCCTATTTAAGAATATGGGACTTACGTTTAGAACTGAATGGTCTCACTGCAGAAAGATTGTGGAATATAAGTGTCCACTCACCCCGGTATCTACGCTTTAGATGGTAGAAACTATATGAGAACACCCATTCCCTATGATCAATTGTCCCCCCCCAAGAATCAATACACAGGTCACCTGATCAAGTGAGAATCCTATTTTATAAAATCCTAAAATGTGTAAATATCTGTCTGATAAACAGCGAATTGTACAATTCATCAATGGGAACTACAGAGATTCCTGAACTATGCAATTCCCTGGAGATCAACATGGAAGAAATCAGAAAGTCATGGTGATTGTCATCATTTGTAAGACTCCGGTGGCAGAATCCAGAGCTCTGCTCCTAATGACACTAATCAATATCTGCCTTGTTCTCCTCTCACCTGTCTGTTCCCAGGAGGCCCTGACACTGTCTAATCGACTCAATTAATGTCACCGCTGACATGGCAATCATGTCTGGGCATGTCACATCGCAGCCATGACAGACATGTGTGTTGGATACATCTTAATTTAATTCATGCTTTCTTTCCCAGAAGGCTGTGCACCTGGCAGCGGCTGCTTTGGGACATTTGGCCCCAGACGATTAGGGTAAAATTCTCACCCACAGTTCAAAACAAAGGCAAAATCCACCCCAACCTTCTGCTTGTGTTACAGAAAGAAGCAGAAAATCCCTATATGTAAATCTTCAATAACGTCTCAGCGTTTGGCAGGTGCAAAGAAAATGTTAGCATATACCCCACTGCAATACTCACATCTTGGCCTGCACTGCAGAGAGGTGCACCTGAGGGCGGCAGATTTTGATGTGGGTGCAGTTCTGGGGCAGGCGAATCAGACGACTCTCTCTGAATTTGTGAGGACACAGAAGGGTCTGGAAGATAAAAGAGTGGAAGACTCTGGTCACTCTGAAGACTCCTTACTCTGAGGATACACCAACTCAGATAATGCTGCAATTATAACTACACAACACACAACACGTGCCACACCAATCTGAACAGTTCAGTAACTCCTAGAAGGAATGGTAAATTTGAGGGGTAATACGCCTAATGGGTACCGCCACCTGCACATGAGCATGTCCCTTTGCTTTAAATAAGTCAGATCATGTATTACTTTTTGTATTGAGCTAGATATTTAAAGTGGTGGTAAACCTATACATATACCCAGTGCAGTGACTGGCCTCAGGTGACACAAAGAGATGACACAAATCTGTACCTGTTTATCTGCAGTCTCCTCTGCTCTACAGCTGTTCAAGTCCAGAATTTCTACAGCTTGTTTGAGCTGTCAGAGAAAGGGGACAGAGAGCTGAAATGATACACTGCAGAGCTCAGTGATGAGAGCTCTGAGAGCTGATTGGAGGGAAGGTACACACCCTCCTTCACACATCGCCCAGGAACAGAGCTGAGGCTGTCAACCACTGGCTGTGTGCTGGAGATCCCTCCCCTGTCCCCTTTTTTCTTTTGGAGTCAGGAAAACTTGTAAGAATTCAGACAGCAGAGGAAGGAGGCAGCAGACAGAAATTACACTAAGGCCCCCTTCACACTTGCGCGACCTGAAAGTCATGCGACTTCGCTACAATTTTTGTTGCGGTTTGTTTTGTAGCGACTTTGACGCGACTTGAAGCAATGCCTGTGTAATCTTGAGGTCTCTGGACCTCAAGTCGCATCAAAGTCTGACCAAAGTAGTGCAGGGACTATTTTGAAGTCACACAGATATGAACCATACTCATTGGAAAACAGTGGCAGCATGGCACAGCGTCCACCCCCCCACACGCGGGCGGTCCAGAACTTACCCGCTCGTGTGGCGGGGCTGTGGTGTCCTCTCCTGGAGTGCAGGCAGTGGCCGCGGCTCCACCGGCCGCTCCTCCAGCTTCCTCTGCCGTGTGTCTTCCACCAAAGCGCTAGGCATCCAATGGGATCGCCTGATGCTTTGGCCAATTGGGAAAAAGGTCTCACAGACCTGCCTCCTGATTGGCAGGGAGGAACTTTAGTGTGATAATAGCGAAAATGTATTCGCTATGGTTACACAACTGGGTGAGCTTGGAGCGCAATGCTCTGCGCTCCGAACTCACCCTTTTTTGAAACCTATTAGAGCCTCTGGCTCTAATCAGGTGCTTCAAAAAAACCACCCCACCGCATTGGAATCCATGGTCCGGCGCCACTGATATGTAGATCAGGGGGCCGGACGCAAGGATAGGGAAGGCGGCGCCCGTGCACCCTCTATGGATGGGCCGCCACTGTTGGAAATCATGAGGTACGACTTGTCATGCAAGTCGCAGGAGAATTCGCACAAGTGTGAAAGGGGCCTTAGTGCTCTTAAAGAGATATACAAAGCTTATAACAATAATAAAAAAAAAAATAAGTATGTCATACTTGCCTGCTCTGTGCAGTGGTTTTGCACAGAGCAGCCCCGATCCTCCTCTACTCAAGTCCCTTGTCGGCGCTCTTGGCTCCTCCCCCTTTCCAAGTGCCCCCATCGCAAGCCACTTGCGATGGGGGACTCGTACGTGCTCGCTCCCGAGCTGCCTCTGTGTGTCCATAAGACACACAGAGCGCAGCCCAGCCTCCCGCTTCCCCCTCACTGGCTGTGACTGAAATTGGCTCCTGCTGCTGCTTTTCAGCCAATGAGGAGGGAGACATTGCACAGGTAAGTATTAGGGGGCTAGGGGGGATACTGCACACAGAAGGTTTTTTACCTTCAAGAAAAAACATCAGTCTTTACAACCACTTTAATTGATAAGTACACACTATAGAGGGATATGCTTTGTTCATATTTAATGTCTGAGGGTTTACAACCACTTTAAGTTAAAAAAATATATATATATATAAATGTACCACAAATTCAACAATGCATACAATATAAACTAGATACAGTGAGAAAAAAAAATTCTTCATCCCCTGCTGATTTTGTACATTTGCCTACTGATAAAGAAACGATCAGTCAATAATTTTAATGATCGGTTTATTTTAACAGTGAAAGACAGAATAACAAAAAAAAAAAAAATATCCAGAAAAACGTATTTAAAAAAACTTATAAATTGATTTGCAATTGAGTGAAATAAGTATTTGATCCCCTATCAATCAGCAAGATCTCTGGCTCCCATGTGTCTTCTATACAGGTAACGAGCTGGGATTAGGAGCACTCTCTTAAAGGGAGTGCAGCTAATCTCAGCTTGTCACCTGTATAAAAGACACCTGTCCACAGAAGCAATCAATTAATCAGATTCCAATCTCTCCACCATGGCCAAGACCAAAGAACTGTCCAAGGATGTCAGGAACAAGATTGTAGACTTACACAAGGCTGGAATGGGCTACAAGACCATCGCCAAGCAGCTTGGTGAGAGGGTGACAACAGTTGGTGCGATTATTCGCAAATGGAAGAAACACAAAATAACTGTCAATCTCCCTCCGTCTGGGGCTCCATGCAAGATCTCACCTTGTGGAGTTTCAATGATCATGAGAACGGTAAGGAATCAGCCCAGAACTACATGGGAGAACCTTGGCAATGATCTCAAGGCAGCTGGGACCATAGTCACCAAGAAAACAATTGGTAACACACTACACCTTGAAGGACTAAAATCCTGCAGCGCCTGAAAGGTGACCCTGCTCAAGAAAGCACATCTAGAGGCCCGTCTGAAGTTTGCTAATGAACATCTGAATGATTCAGAGAACTGGGTGAAAGTGTTGTGGTCAGATGAGACCAAAATCGAGCTCTTTGGCATCAACTCAACTCACCGTGTTTGGAGGAGGAATGCTGCCTATGACCCCAAGAACACCATCCCCACCGTCAAACATGGAGGTGGAAACATGCTTTGAGGGTGTTTTTCTGCTAAGGGGACAGGACAACTTCACGGCATCAAAGGGACAATGGACGGGGCCACGTACCGTCAAATCTTGGGTGAGAGCCTCCTTCCCTCAGCCAGGGCATTGAAAATGGGTCGTGGAAGGGTCTTCCAGCATGACCATGACCCAAAACACACAGCCAAGGCAACAAAGGAGTTGCTCATGAAGAAGCACATTAAGGTCCCAAAGAAAATATGTGGAAGGAGCTGAAGGTTCGAGTTACCAAACGCCAGCCTTGAAAACTTTAATGACTTGGAGAGGATCCTCAAAGAGGAGTGGGACAAAATCCCTCCTGAGATGTGTGCAAACCTGGTGGCCAACTACAAGAAACTTCTGACCTCTGTGATTTCCAACAAGGGTTTTGCCACCAAGTACTAAGTCATGTTTTGCGAAGGGATCAAATACTTACATCACTTCAATTTATAACTTTTTGAAATGCGTTTTTCTGGATTTTTTTGTTATTCTGTCTCTCACTGTTAAAATAAACCTACCATTAAAATTATAGACTGATCATTTCTTTGTCAGTGGGCAAATGTACAAAATGAGCAGGGGATCAAATACTTTTTTCCCTCTGTACATATAGAACAGAGTATAGGATCTGGATAAAGTATTGTGGATGTCCCAAAAACTAGAGGGACACAAGTGGCCAATGAGGCTTTCTGTACAATATTTAACATACATAAATCACTCCAGATCTTTATTTGTACTTGAGTGATAACAGCTACTTGAAAATCCTAGAATTCCATCACTGGCCTTAGACAGTGTCTCCCTGAAGTGCAGAAAACTTTTTGTTTTGTGTCTTGATGTGAATTGTAATAAGCGCTCCTCCAGAAGTAACCTTTCAATCTTGAGCATTATAACAGGTTATGATGAGAAGGGAATAAAGCAACACAAGGGAGTAAAGTAAATAAAACAGAAGGTATTCACATCTCTTTCCATCACATATCCCGAAAATATTCCTAATTTCAGGACAGTGCTGCACACTGAATTTGTAGCATTAAAATGGAGGTTATCAGAGCAAAAGGCTGATTATGATTTGGAGGAATATCCTGGACGAAGGGGATACATTTATCTAATGCTAATGGTCCATGGCGTGTTACATTTGTGGGCTATAGCAGTGAAAAATGGGTATTCCGTGGCCTGCACTCTGGGCAATAAACCGCTTTAAAGAACCAACTTGTGTTTGGGAAGGGGAAATGAAGAGGTACAAAGCTTTAGGCTATACACAAACAGGCCACTTTTGTTAATGTGAATGCGTTACTAAAATCGCCTGCGATTAATGATTCATCACAACGCATAGGGAACAATGGAGAGTGGCACACTTAATGTAAGAGCGATTAATCACTAATCATTGCACAATGTTTCAAATTTGTGCTATCAATTGCTGCTATGTACAACTATATGGGGTCGATTTAATAAAACCGGAGTGCAAAATCTGGTGCATCTCAGCATAGTAACCAATCAGCCTCCAGTTTTTGTTTTTTTTCAAACCTTATTAGAACAAGCTGAAGTTAGCTCATTGGCCAGCATGCACAGCTGCACCAGATTTTGCAATCCTTAAACCCCAATGTTTCAAATTTGTACCTAGCAATCAATCATTGGTACATACAACTATGTGGGGCTGATTCAGCCCATTGAATATCACTGAAGTCGGATCAAAGTTGGATCGCTGTCTTAACTGACTCGACTTTGGCATGCGACTTGTGCTCTGAGGATTTTGAAGGGTAACTCCACACCAAATTAAAAAAAAAAAACGCATGGGTTCCCCTCTAAGAGCATACCAGGCCCTTTGGTCTGGTATAGATTTTCAGGGAAACCCCCACGCTAAAAAAACTGAGTTGGGGTCCCCCCAAAATCCATACCAGACCCTTTTCGAGCACACAGCCTGGCAGGTCAGGAAAGGGGGTGGGGACGAGCGAGCGCCCCCCCCCCCTCCTGAACCGTACCAGGCTGCATGCCCTCAACATGGGGGGGTGGGTGCTTTGGGGCAGGGGGGCCCTGTGCCCCCCACCCCAAAGCACCTTGTCCCCATGTTGATAAGGACAAGAGCCTTTTCCTGACAACCCTGGTCGTTGGTTGTCGGGGTCTATGGGTGGGGGGCTTATCGGAATCTGGAAGCTCCCTATAACAAGGGGGCCCCCAGATCCCGCCCCCCCCCCCCACCCTACGTGAATGAGTATGGGGTACATTGTGCCCCTACTCATTCACCTAAAAAAAGTGTCAAAAATAAAACACAGTAAACATGTTTTTAAAGTCATTTATTAGGGCAGCTCCGTCGTCTCTTCGGATCTCTTCTCCCCTCACTGGCTCTTCTGCCTCCTCCGCTGAGGTCTGCTGCCTCTGTTGGTTCTTCTCCCCTCTCCGGTTCTTCTCCGCTCTCTCTTTGGTTCTTTTCCCTCTGTTTGCTGTTGGGTCTCCTCCTCTATCTTCTCACTCTTTTGCCCAGTCTTCTCCGCTGTGTCCCGCTCTAATGCTGGGTGAGCGGTGTGCCACTACTTATATTGGCATGGGGCAGGGTCACCGGAGGTCCGCCCCTTATGACATTACCACCTCATCGTGCCCAGATGGTGATGTCATAAGGGGGCGTGGCCTCCGGATGACGTCACCCGTCACCAAGTAGTGGCACACCGCGCACCCAGCAATAGGGTGGGAGAGAGTGTTGAGTCCACATTGGAAGGAGAACAGAGGGAGAACACAGTGGTGAAGACCGGGCAAAAGAGCGAGAAGATAGCGGAGGAGACCCGTCAGAAGACAGCGGACAGAGGTAGAAGAAACAGAGAGAGAGCGGAGAAGAACCAACAAAGGCAGAAGACGTCAGCTGAGGAGGCAGAAGAGCCGGCGGAGAGGGGAGAAGAGATCGGAAAAGACGACGGAGCTGCCTTAATAAATTACTTTAAAAACATGTGTACTGTTTTATTTTTGACACTTTATTTAGGTGAATGGTTAGGGGTACAATGTACCCCTACTCATTCACATAGGGTTGGGGGCCAGAATCTGGGGGCCCCCTTGTTAAAGGGGGCTTCCAGATTCCGATAACCCTCACGCCCACAGACCCCGACAACCAATGGCCAGGGTTGTTGGGAAGAGGCCCTTGTCCTCATCAACATGGGGACAAAGTGCTTTGGGGTGGGGGAGCGCAGGGCCCTCCCGCCCCAAAGCATCCACCCCCCCATGTTGAGTGCATGCGGCCTGGTACGGTTCAGGAGGGGGAGGGGCGCTTGCTCGTCCCCACCCCCTTTCCTGACCTCCCGTGCTGTGTGCTTGGATAAGGGTCTGGTATGGATTTTGGGGGGGACCCCCACACCGAAAAAACGGCATGGGGGTCCCGCCTAAAATCCATACCAGACCGAAGGGCCTGGTATGCTCTTGGAGGGGGAACCCATGCCGTTTTTTTTTTTTAACATTGTGCGTGGAGTTCCCCCTAAAGATTCATACCAGACACAGTGCCTGGTATTGTCGGGGATCAAAGTCGGATCCCTGTTCATTGAAGTCTGACGGATGTCGGACTTCAAGTCGCAGGGCAAAGTCGGATCCAAAGTGGTACGACTGTCGTGTCGTACCAGTATGAACCCGGCCTTACTCAAACTGGAGAGTGCAAAATCTGGTGCAGCTCTGCATAGAAACCAATCAGCTTCCAGGTTTCACTGACAAGCTGAAGTTAGAAGCTGACTGGTTACCATGCACAGCTGCACCAGATTTTGCACTCTCCAGTTTGAGTAAGGCCGGGTTCACACTGGTACGACACGACAGTCGTACCACTTTGGATCCGACTTTGCCCTGCGAGTTTTAGTAAATTAACCCTTATGCGTGGCAAATTTAGCATCACAGTCGCCTGTGAGCACCAAGCTATAATCCGTAATGAATTATCTAGCAGATTATTTTTGGCTTTATCTAAGGGTGGCCACACAGTGTAAAAATCTGCCAACTCTTGCTCAAAACCACTGGAGCTGGCTGCCATCTTGTCCCAGGATGACGTTACAGCATTGTCTGTATGGAGAATTTTTTCTTTTTCTCAAAAAAGAGACAGTTTGGTAATCAACTTCTCCTGGCCTCAGAACTAACAGCCATCTTTCACCATTGGTTGTCACTAAGCTCCTTAGGGCCACTTGTAAAGTTGCAGGCAGGACAAGGTCAGCTCAGTAATATATAACTGGTTTCTATTCCAGACCCTGGGCAGCCAGGTGGATTAGCCTCTTTAGTCCTACAAGCCTTCAACAAATGACTATCCCCATCGGTGTGTGGCTGCCAATGTCTACTGGAAATTGTAGTTCTACAAGAGATAGATCAGGCAAGGGTCAAAAGGGGGCCATATTTTCTCCGTGTAGTATATTCTCAGGTTATTAATGGTCATGATACTCAAGCCATGTCATAAGTCAGCAGTAGTACCCCCCCATGTGATGTCACTGCGTGCAGCGAAAAGTCGATGTTAATCATCGGTGTTATTACAACTGATCATCATCCCAAGCCGCCTGTAAAAGGAAGCTACAAGCAATTAAGTCTCAGGCTCATTTGTAGGTTACATAAATAAGGTAATTGTTGATTTTCCATCCTGGCTCAGGTTGTGTATCAGAGCCTGCGCTGCGGGCCATAAAATAATGATTGAATGGTAAATTGTCCTTTCCTCTCTCGTGATTGCTTCATTTGTTATGGCAGAGCGGCCTGTGTACAGCAACGCTCTGTAAATGACGTCTCAGCCTCCCAGACCATTAGGGTTAATGCTCTTTTAATTAACAACAAGCGTTCATCCTATCGGTGGCTTCCTATAGATGGTCCAGTGCTGGGGGCTGAGAACCAGGCCATCATTAATATGATAAACACATGAAGGGGGATTTCTCTGCATATTTAATCACTTAATCTTCACAGACCCTCCCCCCGGATCCCAACAACAGTCCGGACACAAAAGTTGGAACCTTCAATTCCCTATTGCACAATGATCTCATCATCAAGACCACTGGACAGACCAAGATGTCCAGGAACAAGGCAAAGAAAGCACATTTGTGATGCTTGGGACGGTACTGTGGTCTGTTACCATCCCTAGCAATCAAAATTGAGCACGAATCTCTGAATCACATACAAGGGACTCAGGGCTCCTGCTCAACATCCAGGTGTAGCAGCAGTACCCAAGTTCTTCCCACCTGCTTCACTGCTAGAAGTTTGATGTTCTGGACACACCAGTTTCTGAGCAAGGAGAATGTGCAGTCTGGGAACTGTTAATAACACAGAAACATGTAACAAGAGCTTGTAGGCCCATGTAAGGGAACTGCTAAATGTGGTGATCCCACGTGGATTTGCATTGGATTTTAGCCTGACCCCAGTAAACACAAATTTCCAAGTCTGTCTGGCAGTGTCTAGTGGGGAACAAGCACAGGGACCCCATCAGGCTGTCATAGGATGGCTTTTCTAGATGAAAGCTATGATTAAACTTATGATAGAGTTATAATTTCTCCTGAAAAGAGTATTGTGAACGAGATGATTGAGAGATGTGGGGGGGCTGATCGCTAAGACTGAGTGCCCCCTTCTGGGACCTTGAGACAGAATGATGTCCAGTCTGTGTTATCCGCTAACCAGGTGGCATCAATACATACAGCTGGCACTCACTGGAAGACTCAAACCAGGTCCTGACCATAGAGCTGCCCAGCTGGAGCCATCTGTGGTGTTCCCAGAGAATGAAGCACCAGTGTGTTTCCAGCACTGGGCCCCAGCGTGCTACTACCACATATGTTATCTTATAGACTCTTGCAGGGAATAATTCATAAAATACCACTGGTTACAGGCTGGTGATCACTCTTTTGGGCATCTGTGAAGGGAAAAGGAGCCATTTCAGGTATGCATAAAATGACACAATGGGGTTGATTAAACTGGAGAGTGCAAAATCTGGTGCAGCTCTGCATGGCAGCCAATCAGCTTCGAACGTCCGCTTTGACAATAAAACCTGGAAGCTGATTGGTTTCTCTGCAAAACTGCACCAGATTTTGCACTCTCCAGTATTAGTAAATCAACCCCAAATGTCCATATCAGAATAAAGATCAGAATCATTAATTCAGAACATTATATCAGAATAATTAAATAAAGATGTATGAGGAAACACAACATTCAGCATTTAACTACCAGACAATAACAATTAAACCTACAGTAAGAGATTATTCTGATTTTGAATTTAACATTTTAACATAAACATACAGTTTATAGAACTCATCCATCTTAGTGAATTGAGTCTATAATTGTTCTTTTTATAATACATTTTTTTTTACACTCCTGTTCATCCCTATAGGGGAGTCAGAACTGAGATTTGTGTGGACAGGCAGTGACAGTTGTACTCAGTGCTCAGTCTCTGTGACGGCTGGCTGGGCATTTAGCAGTTTGTCACCTTCTCTGCACAGCTGTGACACATGTCTGCTCCTGGCAGCTCCTCGAAGATCCTGCCGTTGTCTGAGCTGGTGTAGATCATGGCAGCGTAGCGATTCAGCAGCGTTTCATCAGGGTACAGAACTGCGGAGAGAAATCGTCCAACGTTCTTCTCATCCGCCTCCTTTAGGGACTCTGGTGACAACAGAAAACACAACAATGAATTATTAATAAGCTGCTGTAGCTCTCTTCCTGAACTCTTACACTTCACCACTAGATGGCAGCTGACAACCACGGCAGCTGCTCGGCGTCCTGTGCTTGTATTTATCTGACTGTCTGGGTGTGTGGAGAGAAGCCCCTGGGGACCCCGGGTAAACATTAGCAGCGGTTCCTCAGTGAAAGAAGAAACACCATTAATTAATAGAATTAATTGTATTGGGCCAAATAATTCCAGAATACATAGAGGCGCTGATGAGATAATAAGTATTATGGGTGAAATCCTCGCGCACACAAACATGGCGAGCCCGTGGGCCACGCATCATGTGCATTCAATCAGCCGACTGAAAAATCACTGAGAACAGCAGCTCGAGGCTTCTCTAAATCTATTTTCTCCATAAAGCAAAAAATTACAAGCAGATGTCCAGAGCGCTGAGCGATGCAAGATTATTATCCTGTGCAAGACGAAAAGCCTCCACTACTCTGCGGATATTAATATCCCACCATGGCCTGACAGTCAACGGGAACCTATAGGACTGACCATCCTCGACCAAGGCCTGCAGAAGGGACCTGAACCAGGTTCAGTCATCAGGAGCCAAGGAAGTCAACTCTATTCTTGTTATCCGGTACTCTAGGCCAACAGCCGTGGGATAGTGCCAAGCCATGGCAAACAGGCCCACTTATCAGGTGCCACAGCCGAGCCTGCAGAGGACAGAACCGCTGAGCAATGAAAGCTTCACTTTTTCCTATAGCAGGGTTTTGGGCAGGCTGGATCACTGTTATCAAGGCATTTGCTATCAGGACCACAGTAGGGCCTGTATGAGCTACTGTTATCGGGACCTCAGAAGGGACTATATGAGCCCAATTTATTGGGACCCCAGGAGAGCCTGCATCATTCATTGTTATTGGGCTTCCAGAAGGGCTTGTATAAGCCATTATTATTGGGACCCCAGGAGGGCCGGTATCAGCCACTGTTATAGGGACCCGAGAAGGGCCTGTATGAGTCAGTTATATAGAAATGAGGAGGGCCAGTATCAGTCACTGTTACTGGAACCTTGGGTCAGCACTCGCAGAGGGGCCTGTATGGGCTCATGTTATTAGAACCCCAGAAGGGACTGTGTTAGGCCACTGTTGTCGGAACTCCATGAGGGACTGTACGGACTACGAAGGAGCCTGTATCAGACCATGTTGTTGGGACCTCGGAAGGGCCAGTATGAGCCAGTTATTGTGATCCCAGAAGGACCTGTATTAACCACTGTTATTGGGACCCTAAAAATGCAAATAAAAGCTCATGTTATCAAGAACCCATAAGAACCTGTATGTGCCCATGTTATCTGAACCCCAGAAGGGCCTGTATAAGCCCAAAATAACCTGCGTGCCGGCATGTAGGCGATCACACACATTCCATGGCCATCTGAGGATCACAAGACATTTGTGACAAGAAGAAGGGGCCTAGTGACTATAATATAGATGTTGCAAGTAGATGGGATGCAATGATAACACCATAGATATGCCACGTAGAAGGGATTTAGTGGTCACATTATGTGTATGAGAGGTAGAAGACTACAGTGATCACAGTATGTACATGACAGGTTAAAGGGAACCAGTGATCGCAGCATAAATGTGACAAGTTGATGGGTTCCATTAATCAAACCCTAGATATGACATAGAGAAGGGATTAGTTGAACATGGTGTAAATATGCGAGGTATAATAGATCCAGTGATCACAGCATAGATGTGACACGTAGATGGGATCCGGTGATGACAACATAGATGTGACAAGTAGATGGGATCTGGTGATGACAGCATAGATGTGACAAGTAGATGGGATCCGGTGATCACAGCATAGATGTGACAAGTAGATGGAATCTGGTGATCATAGTCAGCAGTACACATAGTGTTATGCTCTGTGCTATCTCTTGTTCCACAGCAGAAACACACAAAGCTCTGCCAGACGGGTGAAATCCTAATTTCACGCTCTTCGGCTTTCCAAACATAAAACTGACATGTAAGTTCTTGTGTCAGCAGGTGGCCGGAGTTTGTTTCCAGACCTCGGTGCTACACCAGGACAGTCAGCATATAGAACAGACATAGCCTGCAAGGGTCAGGCTGGTAAAAATGGCAGCTTAGTGATTCCTGGACAGTCAAAAGAGAAATAAAAGATTGGAATGGCAGACACGGGCTCGACCAATGATCCAAGATCTTATGCTCTCCAATCTCAGAATACAGAAAATTAGTGTCTAACACCACATACAGAACTAGGATCCCGCTACCATCCACTGTGGATGGTCATGACACAAATCATCCATACACTGGGGGGACAGAGATACAAACTACTGCAGGAAAGTCTCCATATTCTGGGAGGGGCCAGGACACAAACTACTGTGAGGAAGATTCACCACTGTGGGAGGGGCAGAGACACAAATCACTGCAGGGAAAGCTCACCATTGTGGGAGGGGCAGAGACACAAATCACTGCAGGGAAAGCTCACCATTGTGGGAGGGGCAGAGACACAAATCACTGCAGGGAAAGCTCACCATTGTGGGAGGGGCAGAGACACAAATCACTGCAGGGAAAGCTCACCATTGTGGTGGAGGTGGAGAAACAATCTACAACAGGAAAATCTCCTCGTTTTGGGAGGGGTGCAAAATGGACAGATACCAGCAGGACTGCCCTCACAGTCTTTCAGCAGCACATTTTATTAGTCTGCTGATCATTATAACAAGGGGGGTACATTTTGGTTTGACCTCTTCTCTGTAAGTATTTCACTTTCTGTAGTTTGTGTAATTCTTGGTGTCCTGTGCTCAGCACACTCATCCACATGTGAGAGTGAGAGAGGAAAGCATCCCTGTCTAAACAGTCCTCAATTCTGGCCAAGTTCTGCATCCATTTAATAACGTTCACAGCTGTTATAAAGGACAGAAGACTTAAGGGGGTCATTCTGGGTGTGGTCATACCGAGAACACTGCAGACCCAGCTAAGTAGGAGCTTTGCTTCCAAACTGCAAGCTCCTCTTTGGCTCTAATGCATGGCTCCTTTACTCTCCTTTCCCAGCAAACAAAAGCTGCTATGATAGGCACCATACATCTCACTCTGCATGGTTTCTGAAGTCAGAGCAGAAATAGTGACGGTTCTCCACACCTATTACCGGTATAGATTTCTAGGTTCACACCTATGTGGTTTTTTAGTGTGTTTTGAGTTTGCAGAAACGCACTACAGTCCATTTAACATGGTTTCCCATGGGACACGTTCACGTCTATTTTTCAGACTGCATTTTGCGTGTAACAGAATTCAATGGATCTACTCCAGAAACGCAAGTGTTGCGGTTTTGATGCGATTTTACATGCGTTTTGCTTTTTTCCCTTCATAATAAACTGTGAATAGCTGGTTGTTAAAGAGCGGGCGGCCACCGTGTCCTTAACAACCGATGAGTCATCAGCTGTCAGTGGGCTTCCCCACTGACAGCTGAATGTAAAAAAGAATATTGCTGGCAAATAGAAAAAAATGGCATGGGGTCCCCCAAAATTCACACAAGACCCTTATCCCAGCATGCAGCCTGGCAGGCCAGGAAAGGGGGGGGTGAGCAAGCGCACCCGCCCCAAAACTATACCAGGCCACATGCCCTCAACATGAAAGGGGTGCTTTGGGGCACTTGCACTGTCATAACATAGGAAAGATGGCTGCAGATTAGTTACTATGGATTATTGTACTGTACAGGCAGGTTTGGGTCTTTTTCACTAGTTTACACAGAGGTATACAATTAGGGAAAATAAAAAGATCGGTGTCTGGAAGTGACAGACGTTCTGTTATGTTCTCATAATGAGGACAGTGGAGGGTAAAAATAGGCAGCACATTCAGGACACCAGCCCACAGATCATCATTTTCCTATTATCAGACATCAACTATCCCCAACTCCGAACCAACTGACTCCCCCCAATCCTTATGTGACCCTTAGACTCAATCCCCAACCCTTGACGTCACCACCCGGAGCATGATGGGATGGTGATGTTACAAGGGGTGGGATCACCGGGTGACATCACCCGGTGACCACGCCCCATGCCAATATAAGTCGTTGCGCACCGCGCACACGGCATTACAGCGGAAGACAGCGTTGTGTCAACATCAGAAGAAGAGAAGAGGGAAGAAGACGACGGAGAAGACCGGGCAACCGCTAGCAAAGAAGCGGGCAAAAGAGCAGAAGATAGCGGAGGAGGCCCGGCAGAAGACGACCGCAAAGCAGGAGGAGAACCGGAGAGCGCAGAGAAGAAGGCGGAAGAGACCCCGGAAGTCGGAAGAGACCCCCGGAGCTGCCTAATATATTACTTAAAAAACCTGTGTAGTGTGTTTTATTTTTGACACTTTTTTTTCAGGTGAATGGGTAGGGGTACGATGTACCCCATACTCATTCACATAGGGTGGGGGTCGGGATCTGGGGGTCCCCTTATTAAAGGGGGCTCCCAGATTCCGATAAGCCCTCCGCCCGCAGACCCCGACAACCAATGGCCAGGGTTATCGGGAAGGGGCCCTTGTCCTCATCAACATGGGGACAAGGTGCTTTGGGGTGGGGGGGTGCAGGGCCCCCCTGCCCCAAAGCACCTACCCCCCATGTTGAGGGCATGCGGCCTGGTACGGTTCAGGAGGGGGGGTGCTCGGATAAGGGTCTAGTATGGATTATCGTTTTTCCAGCGTAGGGGTTCCCCTTAAAATCCATACCAGACCGAAGGGCCTGGTATGGTCTTAGAGGGGGAACCCATGCCAGTTTTTTATTTAAAATTTGGCGTGGAGTTCCCCCTCAAGATCATTAGAGCACAAGTTACATGCCAAAGTCGGATCGTGCAAGACAGCGATCCGACTTTGATCCGACTTCAGTGATATTCAATGGGCTAAAGTAGGATCAAAGTCGGACCAAAGTAGTGCAGGGAGCATTTTCAAGGTCGGACCGACATGTGTCGGACCAGTTAAGAGGGCTCCCATAGGGAAACATTGATTTTCACACGTTATGCAACATGAGCTCCCAATGTCGGAGCGTTTGTCGCACTAGTGTGAACCCGGCCTCTTTTCACATGGGCTTTTCAATCAGGTCCACCTGTCATTTTTTCAGGCAAAGCTGATTGAAGATGGACAGGTAGATGTGAATGGACTTGTGTCTGTATACATCCGCCTACCTATGATTCCTTTCAGGTCTGAAAAAAAAAACGGTATCCTTTTCCAGGTTCCCGGACCTAAACGTGATAGATCGGAGGTATCCTGATACAAACGTTTGCAGGTCTGTTAGTCTGTTTACATTCAGCCACCCATAGAGCCATCATGGGTCTGCCACAGTCCATTGTCAAAATGCAGACAAAAACAGAACAGGCACAGATGTCACAAAACTCACATCCATCCCTTTCTGCTAGGATTCAGCAGAGGTCTGCTCAACAATCCCCTGCTGTATGGAGCAAAGTGCTCCCATCTGAAAGCATCCTCACACAGCAGTTTTTTTCTTAGCCCCTCTGTAAGATAGTTTTATTATCGGTTGATCCTGCCAGTATATCTGTTTTTTTCCCACATTGTTTACTCTACAATGAAAGATGGACTTTACTTCAGGAACAAACAAACTCCAGCTAAGCAGTCACAGTAACAGGTCTGTTATTTCTTTTGGAAAAAATGTTAAACCGTATGAATAGAAGTTGACTGTTGTAAGTATCACCAGCAGTGTTATATGGTTTGTCCCAACCCCTGTAATGTCAACTTTTGTTTGACAGCTTGGTCTGCAAGTAAACAAGGAAAAAAACATAAATGAAAAAAAAAGGAATTCGTATACTGATTTACATCAGTTATCATACTATCAATACAGGTATTAATCTCATACAACTACCAGCATGCAAGATGTATCCCTATATTGGGCCTTTAGTGCCTTGATCACCCTTTAGGGTGACTCAATAACTACCTGATTACTCTCTTAAATATATTATTGATCCAGCAGCACAGTGACTTATAGGAGAATGTCCTTGCCCCCCAGTGACCTATAGAAGGATGTCCCCACTTCCAGTGCCACCATAGACAAAGCTTGTTTTAGCACTGTTTCTATGGCTTACACTTCTTAAAGCGGAGCTCCAGCCCCCCTCCAAACAAAAAATTAAGTCAGGTGTTACAAATACTGTAATATTGGGACACTTACCTGTCCAGGGATCCCGCGATGTCGGCACCCCAACTGATTTTTCAACTGGCTCTCGGGTGCTGCCGCTGTCATTCCTTGTAAGGAAAACCGGATTCACAGCCAGTTACCTACAAAACGTGCTGCCGCTTTCTGAATGTCTCGGCGGCGGTGGAAGGAGGGCGGGGGGGCAAACTTTGAGGGGATCTTACCGCAGCAAGGTCTCCCAGAAGTAGGGAGGGGTACCTGTCAAAAAGAGGTACCTGCTACCCCCCCCCCCGAAAGCTGCCAAACGTGGCAGCGGAGGGGAGAAAGCAAACAAGCAGAGCTTCTCCTTTTGTGTGGAGCTCTTAATGTATGGATTCTGATGCATGGTATTGACACCTTTTAATGTTATACGACAACCTTTCTTAAACAGGGTTCCCTGCAAGCCTAGGATTCATCTAGGGGTTGTTAGATGTCCCTTGCACAATCAGCAGTTTCTGTCTCTCAGGTAAATATCATTCACACCAATGATCTTTTTAGCAATCCGTAATACTCACTAATCTTAAGGGTCCTTTCGCTATTGACCACAAATCTAAGCGTCCACCAGTGTAAAGAGACTGTTCTCCACTGATCAATACTAAAAAGGGTGCTCTACATCGGCCACCATATTATTGGTATAACCATATTCTTATATCTTAATTAACTGTTCATCCTAATATACTACGAGCTGTAGATTTAGTCTTTTTTTTAGCAGTTCTTGAAACCTGAAAATTATTTTAAGGGTTCCCCTGTCCTAAAAAGGTTGAGGAAGGCGGTTATATGCAATGCAAGCTGTGGTAGCTCCATTCACAACCATTAAAAATGTACCAATGGAAGGGTTGGACTCTCGGAGAGGGTTTATTGAGTGTAGCCGTTACGGGGTAAAACTATTCTCATATTTGCTTCTAGCTAACATGGTACATTGATAGTGATGATGCAGCCAGCGAGAGAGCAAGACATAGTCGGAGTTATAGGAAAGGCCTTCACTCCACCCTAAATCAATCTTTTTTTTTTACCATAAACTCATTAGTTGGGAGTCAACATTGCATCACTAAGCGACAAAATCCAGTTCCCTGTACATAGAGGTCAGTGCGATATTCCGTAATGTATATAATGAGATACGGTGACAAGGTGTCTGCGTATGATCTTTGATCTCTCTGACCGCGAGCGCTGCACACAGCAATATGACGGTACTGATCAAACACTCCTAATCCACTCTATCCATCTTCAAATTATCTTCCACTTCTCGTACACAAACAGTGACTGGCAGCCGCTATAGTCGCCTCCCTGGAGTGCTGCATCTGTATTTGGTGAAGCGATGCGCAGTATGCACCTTATTATAGCCACTATTTAATCTGTGCGCTGACTGCGTTATAGAGTGCGCTGGAAGATGAGGCTGCATTGTTACGTCTGTCTCTGGGGAGACCCAACGCCGGGAATCCTCTCCTTGCGCCGATGTAAGGCGAGGACCCGCTCGTGTGTCGGGTCTTCTCACACACACTCCATCAGCGTTTGCCGTCTGCAGGGAATGCAGCTCAATCCAACATCTGACTACAGCAAATAACTCCACCAATAACGTGCCGCGGGTCCGTTCCCTGCCAGGGCTGACCTGCATCTCCTAATACAAACTCTATGATGAGATTATTCATGAAATGTCCAGCAGCACTTCCATAAAATCAACGGAGAAAGCAAACACGCCGACTGTACGAGAGCAGAAAGATCAATATGGTGGCCTTCGCTCCAATGGATTGTCTCTTTAATGTTTTATCTTTTTATATACTAAATGTTTACCTATTATCAAGACAAAGCAGAGAGCTGTAAATTACAAAATAAGCATGTGTATGTATTGTGTTTTATTTTGTGTGTTCTTTCTGTATATTTATGTACTGTGTGTATATATTGCATGTATGTGACAAGCAATGTATTTTCACAGCCATATTTAAACTTATAAGGCCTCATGCACACGGCAGGTGTCAAATCCCTGGCATATATTTGACATTTTTCTTTTTCTGCCCCTATACACCCCTCTATATTAGCCTATGTGTCCATGCACACATTTACAGGCATATAGGGGCAAAAATCTGAACGTAGCAAAATCGCATTCAGGAGTGAAGCTTTTGGGCAGAAAAAAAAAACGCCCAACGCATTTAGCACTTAAGCGTCCATTTCAATGGCCAGAATACATTTCTATTCTGGCCAATGAAATGATTTAACACCCAAATGTTTGACGTGCTTGAATGTATCCAAACACGTTTGAAAAACGCAGCTTTAGGCGCATTTTTAACACTGCTTTTTCTCCTGTCATGAGAAAAGCGTTCAGAAAAGCATAGTGTGCCTGTGCACCTAAAAGTCAGACTAAAGTGATTTCCACTTTCATACCTGCTGGAATAATTTAGTTCCTATTTAGGCTTGCACATTACTGCAACGCACATTACATGTGTTGTGGTTCTATTCATTTTGAAGGACACTTCAACGTTCTAATGCAATGCGCATGCGTTGCAGCACAAACTTGTGGGACCTCCCATTTTACTATTGCAGTGCAAGTTAACACATTGCACAATGGGACCTCACAGTTGGAGGAACGGATTGTCATAGATGGTTTAGTAAACTGGCCACCATGTTAATAATCTTTTCCAGCTTGAAAGGGAGAATCATCTTCTCATCTATTTACTAAGAAATGATCTTTCTCCAGAAGTCACATGTTCGTTCACTGAAAACATGCTGCTGTCACTGTAAGGAACTGCTAGTGTGTATTCATGGTGGAACAGACTGCAGTATCTCACAGCAACCAAACTTTATTATTATTTATTATTATTCAGGATTTATATAGCGCCAACAGTTTACGCAGCGCTTTACAATATAAAAGGGAGACAATACAGTTATAATACAATACAATAGGATTAAGAGGGCCCTGCTCAGAAGAGCTTACAATCTAATAGGGTGGGGCAGGTGGTACAAAAGGTTGTAACTGTGGGGAATGAGCTGGTGGAAGTGGTAGGAGATTAGTTGGAGACATTATAGGCTTTCCTGAAGAGATGAGTTTTCAGGGATTGCCTGAAGGTAGCAAGAGTAGGGGATAGCCGGATAGATGGAGGTAGCGAGTTCCAGAGGATGGGAGAGGCTCTGGAGAAATCCTGGAGACGAGCATGGGAGGAGGAGATGAGAGAGCTTGGAGCCATTGTTCTGGCTCCTAAAGACTTATAAGGTGTAATCTGATTGGCTACTCCGGGTGACCTGCCCCTTCCTATCATGGCTTCTTAGTACACTGTTGTGTTGCTTATCAGTGATAGTCATTAGAGGTAAACAAGCTGACTCTCATTGTTCACAGGGTTGACACTATAGAGTTGATAGAGCAAGAACACCGTTTTGTGCTTGCCACTAAAAACCTGTCCGTCTGTGTTCTAGTCCACAGAGCTGGCATTCTACAATCACACACTGTACAGCTCTGTGCTTGGCTGTCTCTGCTCCACAGAGCTAGCACTCTGCAATCACTGGCAGTGCAGAGCGCTCCCCTGGGAAGGACTGAAGTGCTGGATTAATGGCATTTTCCACTGATCTTCTGAGCTAGGCTGAGAAGTCAAGGGTTAAGTACGACCTGATTACTCATTTCCTGGAATTTTCACCAGGAGCTGAGGAGGAGAAGGCAGGTGAATCGGCATTACCACCCCCAGCCCACCAGATGTGAACTGAGAGGGGGCCGCTGGTGCCAGTTACAGGAGAGATCTACAGCACAGAAATAGTTAACATCTGTAACCCCCCCTTTCCCAGGCACAGCGGACTTTCAGGCTCCCCATAATTCAGAGTTCATTTTCTGGTGGAGAACTGATGCTGGCCCATCCCAGAGAAATGGAATACACAACCATTTAGCTTTAATTGAGATTTTCTTTTTATAAACTGCTATTTATAAGTAATTTCAGATTTTGCAGCCTACATCTCATAATTTATAGACTGCAGCACATAAAAATGCTATAATATAGTTAAATAACAGGGGAGAAGAGGATTTACTAAAGGTAAATAGCCAGTGGACTTTGCAAGTGCAGTTGCTCCAGAGCTTAGTAAATGAACAGAAGCTCTGCTGACTTCCACCATCCAATCATGTCCATGCAATACAGGCATGCCCCACTTTTAAGTACGCAATGGTGTTTATTTACTAAAGTTAGAAAGTTCAAAATCAGACTCACTTCTGCATAGAAACCAATGAGCTTCTAACTCCAGCTTGTTCAATTAAGCTTTGGTAATAAAACCTGGAAGCTCATTGGTTTCTATGCAGAAGTGAGCCTGATTTTGCACTTTCTAGCTTTAGTAAATAAACCCCATTGTGTACTTAAAAGTGGGGTATGCCTGTAATGCTGTTTTTTCATTTTTAATGCGATTGGGTATTCTTTGCAAAGTGAAGCTTCATCCCATTTACTAAGCTCTGGACCAACTGCACCTGCAGAGTGCACAGTCTGTTTGCCTTTAGTAAATCCACCCCATTGTCTATAAACATGTGTTTTTTGAATTGAATCTTAGTGTGCTTTGTGTATTTTTTCCAGCTCTGTGCAATATTCCAGCATGAAACTTTGCCTTTTTGCAGGAGCCTCCTGTAATCAAGACTGGTCACTAATGCTCTCCCTCCTTGAACAGGGTGACTGGTCTTGTCTCCGCCCCCTCCTGTATTTTTCTACACGCAGCTTGTAGTGGGTGGGGCCTGCTGGGTCCCTCTCACATTTTCTGCACAGGCTGCATACAGCACAGTGATGATGTGAAGCTTAGTAAATGAAGAGAAGCTCTGCTGACTTCCATCATCCAATCATGTCCAAGCAATAATGCTTTTTTTTTCACTTTTTTGCATGTGATTGGGTATATTTTGCAAAGTGAAGCTTCATCCCATTTACTAAGCTCTGGAGCAACTGCACTTGCAAACTGCAAAGTCTTTCTGCCTTTAGTAAATGCACCCCTTAGTGTTATTTTACTCTATTCAGGGTGACCACTTTTGTCAGCGACATGAGGCTTACTAAGTGCAAATTGTCGCAAACTTTCTGCCCATTGCTTTTACACCAGCCAGCAGGTATGTCGGTGCATAGAGCGAGGTAACTCATAGCAACCAAATGTTGTCAGATCAGAGACATCGCTATGGGTTACCTCAGCCAGCGCTCCTTAAATAACGCCAGATCAGACGGGATGGGTTACTGCAGCTGTGTGCCCGAGAGTCAAGGAAAAAACTTGTACAGGGGGTCCCCGGGTTACAAACAAGATAGGGACTTTAGGTTTGTTCTTAAGTTGAATCTGTTTGTAAGTCGGAACAGGTACATTTTTTAAGTGTAGCTCCAGCCAAAAAATCTATTTTTAAGTTTTGTAGATAGCATAGGGAAGGGTTATCACCCCTGTAACATTTGTTTTGCTGTCTGTGCCCCTGTTCAGAAGATTTCACCTCACTTTCTGTCCCAATGACAATTGGATTTTGAAAATTTGGGGTTATTAGGGAAATAAGGATAGGTGATAAAGCATCAGTGGAGACACCTTTTTCCCATAATAACGCTTACAGGAGTGAATTTCCCTTCCTAGGGGTAGATTTCCTCTCACTTCCTGTTGTCTCCCTCCGTTTGTAAGTAGGAGTCGTTTGTAAGTCGGATGTTTGTAAGTAGGGGACCCCCTGTATCTGATTTATAAAATCTACAACTGGAGAGCAGTGCCCCCCCCCCCCCCCCCCCCCCAATTCCCCGGCCCTAATAAAGAGCCTAAAGAGCGATCAGTGTGACTGTGTTTACATTATCAGGCGGTTACAGAATGTGCGGAGGACCTGCGTTTAATTCATCACTTGTCATGCTCGGCTCTGCCCGTTTATTTTGGTTTTAATTTCACAGCTGAAGCCGCGGCTTTGATATCTCACAAGCAGAGCAATTTGGAAAGTTGATGGGCTCCCCAGAGCTTTTCCAGAGCTGAATATTATTCTGGCCCGAGGTGAGGGGGGGAATTTCCCCGGCTGAAGATTGACACCTGCTGCGGGGAAAGGGGGGGGGGGCAATCAGGTGCCTCTGTCCGGGCCAATATATATAATACATAGATAATTACTACATACGTGTAGCTGTGTTGCTGAGCATATGATGTCCAGAATTCAGGCTCTGAGTGGTGGATAAGACCTGCCAAGATAAAAAAAAAAACATAAAATAAATTAAAGAGCCATAAGAGATACAACACAATATAAACAGACACAAGCCGGGACGGATTATCCCGAGGGGCTGCTGGAGCTAATTATTCCCACCAGATCTCCACAAAAAAACAAACTCTCCTTCTTTCGGAATCTGCTCAGGAGTTTGGCGTTATACTGTTTACCACAACCAGCCATGGTGACCCTTTCTGACACATTGGGGTTGATTTTCTAAAGGCAGACTGTGCACTTTGCAAGAGCAGTTGCTCCAGAGCTTAGTAAATGAGGGGGAGCTTTGCTGACTTCCATCGTCCAATCGTGTGCAAGCAAAAATGCCATTTTTTTTTTTTTCGATGCATGTGATTGGTGATTCTTTGAAAAAGTGAAGCTTTACCTCATTTGCTAAGCTTTGGAGCAACTGCACTTCGCAAAGTGCACCGTCTACTTGCCTTTAGTACATCAAACCCAATGTGAGAACAAAAGAACAACAACAATTCTAAAGGCTCATGCCCACGGCCGATGTCTTTCTGTGCTTGACGTGTGTTTTGAATGCACGTCAACTGTCGGACAGCAAAATCCCATAGACTTTAATTGAGCAGTACACATGGCAGGTCAGAGGCGTTTGACCAACTTTGTGTTACGTTTCTGTGGTCAAAAAACATCCTATTAGGGTGCATTTGAACTGCAGACAAAGCAGTTTAAAGGCGGCCTTATCCTGTCAAACGCTGCTTTACCATTTGAATTCCAATAGATGCTGTTGGGCTGCCTTTCAGATCTATGAGATAAGCAGTCCAACAGCCAACAAAAGCCAGCCATAGATTGAGCGATTTACTTTCCTGCAACCATGGGTTGCAAGCGAAGCAGAGAAGGGTCCCACCGCTCAGGTAGGCACAAGCCAATGGAGATAAGAGCCAGTGTAGTTGTTATCCTTCAAGGGGGAAGAGTCCCAGGTGCTGGCTGATGCAAGATGAAGCAGGACAATCAAGAAATGCTGGAAGCCGCACACCGGTGTAATGATGAATGCTTTTATTGATAAAAAGCTAAATCATAGCGGAACACAAAAACACTACAGCAGAAGCGTACAGACACAGCTGACGCGTTTCACACTCAGTAAGCACTCATCGTGAGTGTGAAACGCGTCAGCTGTGTCTGTACGCTTCTGCTGTAGTGTTTTTGTGTTCCGCTATGATTTAGCTTTTTATCAATAAAAACATTCATCATTACACCAGTGTGCGGCTTCCAGCTTTTCTTGATTGTCCAACCATGGGTTGCAGGAAAGGAAACCGCTTGATTCCCCCATTAACGCAGTCAGTGTTTATGGGAGAATGCCTCCCGTGGAACTATTGCATTCTCCTAGCGATGGGGACGTGGGGAGCCATCCATGCCTGGAGAACACAAAGTGATTAGCTGCTGGCAATAATTGCATGAAAAATCCAACAGGCTGGTTGTACCCAAGTTGATCGATTGATCAACTTGGGTACAATCAGCATAAACATACATGGTTCGAATCCAGACCGGTCCCTGCTAAACCAGCTGAGATTCGAACGATCTATGACCAGCTTAAAGGAGAGCACACCTCTGGCTGACTATACTGCTGCTAAAGCAGTATCTAATCTTTGTCAGCCTGCAACAAGGAGTGCTGTTACTGGCAGTAAGAAACTTTGCAAAATATTCACAAAACATGTATACATTGTGTCATGATGCATTTGAAGAAAAAGAATTTGGGTCTACCTATTTATTTGTTAGAAAGTATTTTTAAAACTCAACTCACTCTGGGCAAATAAAAAGTTATCCCTTGTGTTTGTTTATGTCTAGGGGAACAATAAAAAGAAATATACTTACCCATTGGTGTGTGCAGCCTATTGAATTAGGGTGTGCACCGCAGAGCACAAACACACCTGCGTGTATATCAGCAGAGCAGTGGTTGTTGTCAGTAGAGCAGAGATTGGTGGCAGTGAGCAGTGACAGTAGTTTTTATTATTATTATTCTGTTATTATTTTTTACAATTTTATTTTTCTAAATTAATTTCTATTTACAATTTTTTTAGGAGCTCCGTTGGTGGGCTTTGGTGAAATATCAGGGGTCTAAACAGAGAGAAAGGGAGTGAGGACAGAGCTTCCCCAGTTCCTTTCTCTGCAGCCTCAGCTGCACTGGATAGTGAATAATTGGGAAGTGCTCTGTGCTGAGTGGCTTCCTGTTCATTCACAAACTGAAGCATAATAAACATAATGGGGTTGATTTACTAAAGGCAGAAAGACTGTGCACTTTTCAAAGTGCAGTTGTATTCTGCAAGAGCAGTTGCTCCAGAGATTAGTAAATGGGCAGAAGCTCTGCTGACTTCCACCATCCAATCATGTCCCAGCAATAATGCTGTTTTTTCATTTTTGTTTTTTAATGTGATTGGGTATTCTTTGCAAAGTGAAGCTTCACCCCATTTACTAAGCTCTGGAGCAACTGCACCTGCATAGTGCACAGTCTGTTTGCCTTTAGTAAATCCACCCCATTGTCTAAATACAATAAACATGTGTTTTCTTAATTGAATCTTGGTGTCGAGAGCCACCTACAGTGGGGGATACAGACTGCACTTGCCTACATGGGAAGTTTCAATTTGCAAGGGAATTATCCCCAGAGCTTAGTGAATGAGGTGAAATTTTGCTGACTTCCATCATCCAATCACATGCAAGCTAAAATTCATTTTTTTTTATTTTCCTTGCACGTGATTGTGTACTCTTTGCAAAGTGAAGCCTTACCTCATTTACCAAGCTCTGGAGCAACTGCACTTGCAGAGGGCAACTGCTCTTTGCTAATGCACAGTCTATTTGCCTTTAGTAAATCAACCCCAATGTTTCAATTAAGAATGAACACTAGAGCGATCGGTACAGATCACTCACCGTGTTCATTCATTCATCCATCCTGAAACATCCCCCCCGCAGCAGCAGGTGGGAGAGGAGAGGTGGGAAGCTGGTGGCATCGCAGGGGGGAGACAGGGGGCATCGGGAAGCAGGGAAAATCTGAATCGCACAGGGTGATTAGGGTGTACCCATGCACACCTATGTACTTACCCCATCCTCCGCTCCTCCCTGCAGCTAGACCAGTCTTTGCAGCTGACCCCCAAGTTCTAGGGTCCTGAGGTCATTAAGACCAAAACAGGATCCATAGCCCTGCACTTGATGTAAGGATGCCGGGGGAAAGTCCACCACCAGATTGTGAGGGAGCGCCACCTACCGGGAGAGCAGAGGCTCAGGTAGGTAAAACGGTTTCTCCTCTCCCCTAGCCAAAATGAGCAACTGACTCCTGCCATGCGGGCACAATCCTACTGCATGGGATCTTTTCTTTTCTGCCCAGAGTTGGGGTTTAAATTAAGAGTTTTATACAAATTATATATATGACTGGTTAGGTGTTTATATAGAATGAGTATGCAGTTAATTATATAGAATGTGTAGAGTAATTATGTAATGAACACAATCATGTATATATTTTTCTATCATTGAGTATTGATTAATAAAAGAGCTGTAGAGTCTGTTTTATGGCTGTGGGATAAGTCATCCAATAATTGTTATTTCATCTGTAAACAAGACTTTTGCTATGAAATGTGATTGTCCCCAGGCAGAAAATGTGTTGCCATTTGCAACTTACGATCCGGGAAAAGTTGGACGGTGACAGATCAAGTTGTCATCAGCCGCGTCTCATGTGTCTATGGGAAACAGCTAAACATTTAAATTGGTCTTTGAACATTCATTTCAACCCAAACAAGTCAGGAGGGGGTCAGAGTCCAGGGGTGGAGGAAGATAAAAGTGTCTGGACAGAGAAGAGAGCCTTGAGGGGGACAGCACCTGCAACCACATGACTTGGGCTCACTCATCTCCTTGGTCCCGCGGGTCGCTCTAATGAGGTAGGAAAGTTCCCGAGGGGAGGGCGGACGTTTACCGACCGAAACAACACAGAAACTCAGCCAGGAGACACAGCATAGCACAGCAACACCCGGAGTGATTTAGGTCTTAGAAACAGAGAAGTGACGGCAGAAAAAAGGCTGAGTAGTCCATTGAATCTGCCCGTTTTTAATTTTTTATACATTTTTTGTATTTTTTTTTACTTTTTTTATCTGAGTATAGATCTAGGTTTGTCCCAAGCATATTTAAAGCCACTTACTGTTGACTGACTTACTACCTCTGCTGGAAGTTTATTCCAAGCATCAACTACCCTTTCAGTAAAATAATATGTTTTAAGATTAGTCTTCTGGCCTGGAGAAAAATATATCAGGAAACACATATATTTCCACCACCACAAAGTAACGTGTAAGAAGCACACAGCAAGTTTGTTCCACGGATAATTCCTGGCCAGATATTTTTCTTTATTCTGTCAAGCTGTGATAATGATATTTCCTTCATTTCCTAAATCTAACTCCATGTGCTACACAGTTATAAAGGCTGAAAAGAGACACATCGGGTTCATCTGAAAGACAAAATTAGTAAAAAACCTGCATTCTCAGAACCACAAGCCCGCATTTGATCCAGAAAAAAAAAAAGAGCAGAAAACGGATCCAATCTACTTCAACTGAGAAAAAATTCCTCCCTGATCCTTACAGGCAAACTAATACTCAATTGAATCCACAATCTATGGTGTTATTTCTTATAAATATTGATAGCTAGTTTGTAGGCAGCTGCAGTCTATTTTCTCCTATAGGTGGCGCTCGCAGGATTGCAGTTGGAGGGGAAGTTGAGAAGAACATGGTTCCTCTATGGTTTCCTGGGTCACTGGGGAAGCTATCCGATTGGATGCTGCTGCCCCATGTGACTTTGGCAGCCATCTTGGGTCAGGTAGAGCCTATTTAAGGTCTTGGTTCCCAGGCTTGATGTGCATTTTGCGTGTAGGTAGTGTAGGGACAGGTCTCCCATCTGACAGGGACAATGATCAGCAGCGGGGACAGGTTCCTGACGAGTAGGGAAGGATAGGTACACGCCATCTTTCCTGGAGACCTCTCCATTTTGGCATGGACCAGCCAGGCCACATTCCGCCCATCCAGACAGACGCTGTCTGCACATCTGCAACCTACTCTGCTACACATTGCTGTTGCATTCTGTGAGTGTTCGCGGTAAGACGGCTTCCTGTGAATTGCTGAACTTTAACATTAATACAAATATTGTTCTCTTAAACTGGATTCTGAGAGGTTACTGCCGGTGCACCATGCTGCATATTACCTCAATTTTTTTTTGTGCATTCAGAAACACATCCAGCCTTTCAGCTCCACCCAATGAAAAAGTAAATTAGGCATAGTGTGTTGGGGAGAGCTGAAACTGACTTGCTTGTTGCCATTTTATATGTTGATGCTTTAATGAACCTATGAACAAGCAAGAGATAGTTTCTCTACTATATATTGGTGAGTCAGAACCAGGTAAACCAGAGGGCTGGAGAGCCAGTCTAAAGGGTATACACTTAGAGGCCATTCTGACTCATTTGTGTTTAGTGAATGAAGAACCAGGTACGGGTTCCTGGTGGAGGAGCTGGAAGTTAGTGCAGAGCAGCGCTGCTTATAAAGTTGAAATTTTCATTTATGCTAAATGATTGCCACTGGTCATGGAAGTCTTCATTAAAGTGTCACTAAACCCACAACAGTAAAATCAGTCTGTATATGAAGTAAAACATGCTTGTTATACTCACTGTGGAACCTGAGGGGTTAATCTTTTGCATTGTGTAAAAAGGCAGTTTGATCCTGTCTTCTCTGATCCTCCCCTTCTTACATTGTCTCCAAAATATGTCCAGATAACAGAGTTAGTGGAGTCAGGCTGCACATGCTCAGTTTGGTGTGTATTGCTAGAGAGTTTTTTTTTTCTTGGGAAAGTGCATGTGATCAGCACAGGGCCAATCAGCACTATCCAGACAGAGGGTCAGGGGTCCTGCATTCGGATAGGACAGCCAGTGTGCTATGAAAACTCCTCCGGCAAGCTTTAACCAGGCTCTGATGAAAGTCACAAGACTGCTATATACTGCTGATGAGAAAAGGTATTTAGCAGTTTATATTTACTAAAAGAATTGCATTACCATGCCCTGTGTATTGTGAGAGACCAGATATAGTGGATGCAGGGTCCTGGGGTTGGTAACACTTTAAAGGGGTTGTAAAGGTTCGTGTTTTTTTTTTTTAAAACAAACATGTCATACTTACCTCCTCTGTGTAGTTTTGCACAGAGTGGCCCCCGATCCTCCTCTTCTGGGGTCCCTCAGCGGTGCTCCTGGCTCCTCCTCTTCTAGAGCGCCCTGTCTAAGAAACGCTCTCCCTCGGGACACCCGTACGGGTGCGCTCCCATGTCCTGCTGCAGCATCTATTGACACAGGCAGCAGGACTTGGCCCCGCCCCGACGCTCGCGTCATTGGATTGATTCACAGCAGTGGAAGTCAATGGCTGCGCTGCTATCAACTTAGCCAATCAGGACATGAGACACCTGCTAGAGCTGGGGTGCTCATCCCCAGTGCGAGAAAGAGAGGGTTCAGGTAAGTAAAACGAGGGCACTGGGGGGCTGCTGTACTGCAAGAGGTTTTTCACCTCCATGCATAGAATGCATAGGGTGAAAAACCACAAGGGTTTACAACCTCTAAGAAAACCCAGTGTAAACATTTGGGAGTATACAGAGCTGATGACTTATTGGTGTGATCTGATCCTTTATTGTTCAGTTAGCAGGTGACCCACCCCACTGTTCTTTAACTCCAAAAGAGAAAATGGTGTCACTCTCCTAGCTGTGCTGTCTGGCAGAAGGGCATAAACCACAAAGCGACTGGGCAATATTACAAATCCTTTGGCAAACCTAAAGCGTTATTAAACACAAAACCAACAATGAAATATATTGCAGTTTACCAATCATTAGATGTGGTGGCTGCATTCGTTTTCTTTTTTTCACCCCTTTGTTTTAACCTGGTGATGTGACCAGTAACACACCTCCTGTATTAGAGTGGCCACCCCCCTCTGGATGACAGGGGCACTTTTGGACAGCAGCATTGTCAGTCTGCAGGGTCAGGGGGTAGATGTACTAGCAGATTTAGACCAACAAATTGAAGTCAAGCACCAGCTAATACTTTATAAGCAGTTATAGTAAACAGTTTTTTTTCCTTTTAGGTTAAAGTGGATGTAAACTCTCACGTATACCAAGTGAAGTGAACAGCCTCAGATGATACACAGAGATCAAACAAATCTCCCTACATACGTTTTACATGTATATCTGCTGTCTTCATCTTTATATACTGTTTAGAAAGTTCATGTCCTGTTAAAATTTTCTCTTCCTGATTCATCTGTAGGAGTGGATTATTGCTATACACTGAGACAGCTGATTGGAGGAAAGGCACACACCCCCTCCCCACACATGCAGAGGTTGTGTTTAGCTGTGTGCTAATCTATTTGTAGCAACCTCCCCCGACACACACTTCAGGCTCCCGTCTCAGAGAGCTTGTCAAAAGTTATGAGGCTGATAACATAAGAACGGAGCAGGACAAAGCTACGGGACTTAGTGCTTTTAAGAGAGATAAAAAAACACTGCAGATATATGTTCCCAGTTCAAATTTCATGAATCCAGTTTACATCCATTTTAAAGGTTTTACATAAATAGATAAAAGCTAAACATCGTAAGCACCCCTGTCAGTGCTAAATGGTTTGTCTCATCTTTGTAACTGATACAATCTGCTGGAGAGCTTTTGCTTTTGAAAAACAACAGATTTACTGGCTGGATCACCAGATGAAAATAGAAGAAAGAAAGCCTAAATAAGAAAACGGATGCAGCCATCACATCTAAGAACTGGTAAGCTGCAATATAATAAATGTTTGCTTTTGGGTTTAACCCCCCTGGCGGTATTCCTGAGTCTGGCTCGGGGTGAGATTTCAGTACCAAAAGCGGTAACCCCCGAGCCAGACTCGGGATCGCATCGCAGGATCCATGTAAAGGTTACTTACCTTTTCCCCTGGATCCTGCGACATCTCCCCGCTGTGATCTGCAAGCCGCCGTGTTTCGCTCGATTCACAGTGCTGAGCTCCGATCCCTGCGAGCGTTGCGACGCACAGGGACGGAGTTCGGCGCCAAATTCAAAAAGTAAAAAACACAGTATAGATATAGATCTTACAGATTACAGTACTGTATCAAGTAATTACACATCCCCTTTGTCCCTAGTGGTTTGTCCAGTGCCCTGCATGCAGTTTTATATTATAAATACTGTTCTTTTTGCCTGGAAACTGGAGATTGTCCATAGCAACCAAAAAAATGTCCCTTTACGTCAAAAGTGCTTTTAGACCAGCTAGAAAACAGCGATAATAAATTAGAATCACTTGCAGAATTGAGCGATAGTGATTTGTGGGGAAATTCGTCATCAAACACTAAAAGTAATGACAGCGACAATTCTGCAACTGAGCAAATTTCAGTGTTTTTGATTTGATTACATTATTGAATATTTGCTATTATTATTTGTTATAATTATTTATAGTTATTTATTATATTATAATTTATGATTTCGTGTTTCAAACTTTATCATACCCGGGATGTCTACTAGACTCTTGTTTGGACAGATTTAAGTGAGTTATTTCTAAGAATTACAGACCTATAATATAAAACGCCAAATTTCTATGCAAAATAATGGTACCTCTTTCAGCACCTAAAATCTGAAATAATCATACCGCCAGGGAGGTTAATACAACTTTAAAGTAGAATTAAAGGAAAAACATTATACCTCATCCTGGATAAAGAAAGGGAAGTTTATAACCACTGTCAAGTTTTTTTGCCATCTGTGTGTCATTGGGGAGATTCCCTTTTCTGTCCCATAGTGAAAACAGGAAGTGAGAGGAAATTCCTTCAAAGTGAGGTAATCTCTGGTTATCACCAGGTTCACCACACTTAAAGTGGTTGTAAACCTTACAGACCACTTTTCGCTACAGGTAAGCCTATAATAAGTCTTACCTGTAGCTACCCTGGATATCGCCTAAACCTGAATGGTTTAGGCGATATCCCCTGTATTTGCATGTGCTGACGTCATCAGCACACTGACACAATCTGAAGCGATGGCACGTATGTGCCGTTGCTTCAGTGAGTGTGCCGTTACCGCGCGCATGTGCGGGAGTGACGTCATCACGGCCTCCGGCCAATCACAGCGCCGGAGCTGCGATACCCAGAAATAACCCCCGGGAGTGATGTCGCTGGCCGGTGCACAGCACCGCAACGAGGGCTTCAATCTCAGGTGAGTATTACATAATGAGCAAGTATGCTATGCATACTAGCTCATTATGCTTTTGTCTTGCAGGTGTTAGTTTTTTTTTCTCAAAGTGGGTTTACAACCACTTTAAGGTGGATGTAAACCTGATTCATGAAATTTGAGCTGGGCACATACATTTGCAGTGTTTTCTTATCTCTCTTCAAAGCACTATGACCCGTAGCTGTCTCCTGCTCCATTCTTCTGTTATCGGCCTGATAACTTCTGACAAGTTCTCTGTCACATATGATAAAAGCAGCCTGAGTTTTGTGTTGGGGAGGATGCTATAAATAGATTAGCACAGAGCTGAAGGATTCAACAGAGCTGAAAGTCTCTAGCTGAGAAGAGGGGTTGTGTGCCTTTCCTCCAATCAGCTGTCTTGGCTGCATGCCCAGGCTTCACTGCAGTGCTAACCAGGAAGAGAAAATCTCCTAACACGATCTGCGCTTTCTAAACAGTATATAAAAATGAAGGCAGCAGATATACATGTACAACTTATGTAGGGAGATTTGTTTCATCTCTGTGTATCATCTGAGGCTGTTCACTTCACTGGGTATATGAAAAGGTTTACAGCCACTTTAATCCTAGTATACACTACTAGTTTTTTTTTTTCATTCAACCCAACAGGTTGAACGGAAAAAAAAAACCCTGACAGCTCAGGTCCGAGCCGCTGTACTAACAATAAGATGCTAGTACATCGATCTCCCCTGCTGTGATATTGTGTTCTGACAGGGGGACAGCCCCCCCGCCAGAACACTCTGGTTAGGAAGCCGGTCGGCAGACCATTTTCGGTCATGACCCATTTGGCCGGCTTCTGTCGGACTGGCTGCCATACACACAGGCCGAATGTCAGCCGGTTTCTATTAAACCGGCCAATGCTGCCCTACATTCGGACTGTGTGTCCTAGGCCTGAGTGTCCCCATTGGAAGATATCTCCTCTATTACTGTTTTGGGGACAACGCAAAATTTGGGATTTTCTTCACTATCACTTTCAGTGAAAATGGATAACAGAGAGGGTGAATCTCCCTAACAGGGGCAGAGACAGCAATAAAAAAAAACCCTAACAAATGTTCTAATGCCTCTCAACATTTGCCTTTAGTTATACTATAACCAATTCAGCTCCAGAGCAATTTTTGCTTTCTTTGTCGCATACTGTACATATAAAAATCCAAATTTTTGGCAATAAAATTACATAAACCCCCAGAACATTATATATTTTCTGAAAGCAGAGGCTCTGTAGAATAAAAAGGTGATAGTTGCAAATTTTTGTTTCACGTGATATTTGTGCAACTGTATTTTAAACTCAAATTTTCCATAAAAATTTATAATAAAATACATTTTAGTGCAAAATCACACCATATAATACCCATTTTTGGTTAAAATATAAAAGATTAGGTTGCATTGAGGAAATAGATACCTAACATTTCATGGTTTAAAGTTTCGTGGGCCCGCAATATCGCTAAAAACTGTGGTGCACAAAAATCACCATAGGCGACGCTTTAAAAGACGTTATAGCTCATCAATTTAGAGTTAAACTAGGAACTCTTGTAAATCCAGAGAAAGGTAACGCTCTTCCAGGTGATACCAATCTGGTAGATCAGAATGGGCTGGGTGCAAGCCCAAAGTAAGGAAAAAGAGGGGTACGGCTGCACACCACCAACGATCCAACCTAGATTTATTGATAAGTCAATGTCATCATGACTGCCACCAAGACAAGGACACAGAAGAGTTAATAGGAGGTCTCGTGCTAGAATAATTGTTCTCACTCTGACGTTCATGGCGATATGTCACATGTGTGGTGTGACCGCGGTTTACATACATGTACGCACCATGGGTTTGCATTTGCACAGGTGTGCAGGGCAATGGGGATTTTGGGAATGTTTTTTTTTTATTTAAATATATTTTATTATCATTTTCTTTTTTTACTTTTTTTTCTTTATTTTTATGTGATTGCCATCACAAGGGGTTAATAAACCCCTATGTGATAGCATTGGGCAGGTGACAGGTATTCCTTCTGGAGACATTAGGTCTAATAGCCTCCAATGTCTCCCTTGCCCTTCACACCATCCAACCAAGATGTGTCTCCTGGCTGTACTGGCCAGGAAGTGTGCATATGAAACCGGAAGTGACATCACTTCCAGTTTCATTATTTTCAGGTGAGATTGAGGCATGGTTTTGCCTCGGTCTCACTGCAGACTCTCACCCCCAGCCGGTGTTCTATCAGATTACTGCTACCCATCAGATTGTGCAACGGAAGTGAATTTCCGACAAAAAACCTTACTGCGCAAGTGCGATGCTTTCCACCATGCGCTATGCTTTCCAAACTGAAAAGGACCAAGCCTCTTTCTGAGATTTGGTGTTTACAAGTTAAAAACAGCTCTTTTTTGCTAGAAAATTACTAGAACCCCCAAACATATATATATTTTTTTCTAACACCCTAGAGAATAAAATGGTGGTCGTTGCAATACTTTTTGTCACACCGTATTTGCGCAGCGGTCTTACAAGCACACTTTTTTGGGGAAAAATACACTTTTTTGAATTAAAAAATAAGACAACAGTAAAGTTAGCCCAATTTTTTTTTATATTGCGAAAGATAATATTACGCCGAGTAAATTGATACCCAACATGTCACGCTTCAAAATTGCGCCCGATCGTGGAATGGCGACAAACTTTTACCCATAAAAATCTCCATAGGCGACGTTTAACCACTTCAGCCCCGGAAGGATTTGCCCCCTTTCTGACCAGAGCACTTTTTGCGATTCGGCACTGCGTCGCTTTAACTGACAATTGCGTGGTCGTGCGACGTGGCTCCCAAACAAAATTGACGTCCTTTTTTCCCCACAAATAGAGCTTTCTTTTGGTGGTATTTGATCACCTCTGCAGTTTTTATTTTTTGCGCGATAAACAATTTTGAAAAAAAAGCAATATTTTTTACTTTTTGCTATAATAAATATCTCCAAAAAATATATAAAAAAACATTTTTTTGCCTCAGTTTAGGCTGATACGTTTTCTTCTACATATTTTTGGTAAAAAAAAAAAAAAAAAAATCGCAATAAGCGTTTATTGATTGGTTTGTGCAAAAATGATAGCGTCTACAAAATAGGGGATAGTTTTATAGCATTTTTATTAATAATTTTTTTTTTAATAGTAATGGCGGCGATCAGCGATTTTTATCGTGACTGCGACATTATGGCGGACACTTTTGGTGCTATTTTGGGACCATTCACATTTATATAGCAATCAGTGCGATTAAAAATGCACTGATTACTGTGTAAATGTGACTGGCAGTGAGGGGGTTAACCAGCAAGGGGCGCTGCAGTGGTTCAGTGTGTCCTAGGGAGTGATTCTAACTGTGGGGGGGGGGGGGGGATGGGCTATGTGTGACACGACACTGATCACCGCTCCCGATTACAGGGAGCTGTGATCACTGTCCTGTCACTAGGCAGAACGGGGAAATGCTTGTTTACTAGAATTATTGCTCTCACTCTACCAATCGTGGCAATACCTCACATGTGTGATTTGAACACCGTTTTCATATGCGGGCGCTGCTCACGTATGCATACGCTTCTGCACGCGAGCTCGGCGGGACGGGGCGTGTTTAAAAATTTTTTTTTTTTTTTTTTATTTGAACTTTTTTTAAATTTTTTTACACTGTTCTTTTAAAAAAAAAAATTGTGTCACTTTTATTCCTTTTACAAGGAATGTAAACATAGAAAAAAAACATGACAGGACCTCTTAAATATGAGATATGGGGTCAAAAAGACCTCAGATCTCATATTTACATTAAAACGCAAAAAAAAAAAAAAAATTATTTGTCATTTGAAAAAAAAAAAAAATCCCTTTAACCCCCCCGGCGGTATTCCCGAGTCTGGCTCGGGGTGAGATTTTAGTACCAAAAGCGGTAACCTCGAGCCAGACTCGGGATCGCATCGCTGGATCCTGGACGACGTGACTTACCTTGTCTCCGGGATCCCGCGATGTTCTCCCGCTGTGTTCGGCGGCCGGATCCTCCGCCCGATGCACTGTGTGCCCTGGCTTCCATTCCCTGCGGGCGTAGCGACGAAGGGGGTGGAACCGGCGGCAAATTCAAAAAGTTTAAACACAAATACACTGACACATTGTAATCCTATTGGATTACATTACTAAATAAAATAAAATTGACCTCAGATTGCCCCCCAGTGCTTTGTCCAGTGCCCCTGCCTGCAGTTTTACTGTACTTTCTGTCTGGAAACTGCAGAGCGACCATGGCATCAAAAAAGCGCGCTTCAACCTCAAAAGTGGCATATGACCTGCTGGAAAACAGCGACAGCGAGACAGAATCGCTTGCAGAAGTGAGTGATAGCGATTCATGGGGAAGTTCGTCATCAGGCACGGAAAGCGATTTCAGCGATGATCCTGCGACTGTGCCCAGTGATGTGTGGACTTGGTGCTCGATTGATTGCGGTACGGAGCACACAGTGCCCCCAAGATTCCCGTTTACCGGAGCGTCTGGTATCAAAGTGGAGGTTGAAGATGACAGCCCCTTGGGATAGATCCAACTCTTTTTGACTGATGAGGTCATAGAAAGAATTGTTACAGAGACCAATCGGTACCAGGAGCAACAAGCTGCTATACCTCAGAGGTTTTCAAGGATCAGAAAATGGGAACCAGTGACCAAGGAGGACATCTGGAAGTTTCTGGGCCTAATTATTCTCCAGGGAGTGGTGGGGAAACCCCTGCAGAAGTGGTACTGGACAACCAACAAAATATTAGCCACTCCTTTTTTTGGCACCATCATGTCGGAATACAAATTTTCTCTCATAATAAAATATCTGCATTTTCAAAATAATGAAGAATTTGATGAGACTTCTCATCCAGCTCCAAAACTGAAAAAGATTTGGGACCTATATCAAATTATTCTGAAAAATTTCCAGCAGACCTATGTACCAGACAGAGACGTCAGTATCGTCGAAAGTCTAATGGCCTACAAAGGAAGACTTAGCTGGATACAGTACATCGCATCTAAGAGAGCACGATTCGGCATAAAATCATTCATGCTGTGTGAAGCCAGCACTGGTTACATATGGAATTCGGTCCTTTACACCGGGAAAGGGATCAAATTTAACGACAGATTCAGTCATTATGGAACGGCAACCGCTTCTGTTCTCACTTTGATTGAGCCATTGCTGAATCAGGGGTACTGTGTAACCACAGATAATTTTTATACTTCTCCAGAACTCTATGAGTTCCTTCTACAACACAAGACGGATGCATACGGGACTGTTAGAGCTAACCTTTGGCAATAAAAAGCTCAAGGCAGGAGTAATAGTTGCCTGGCAAAAAGGCAAAATGATGGCACTAAGATGGCACGATAAAAAAGATGTGTGCCTAATGAGTACCATTCACAACACCTCTACTCTCATGGTACATACAAAAGGTGGAAAAGACGTAATGAAACTTCAAGTCGTAATGGATTACAACAAAACCATGGGAGGTGTTGACAGAGCTGACCAGGCCATGACTTTTTATCCTGCTATGAGAAAGCAACAAAAAAAATATTACAAAAAATCTTTAGGCATCTTCTTGAACAGTGCCTGTGGAATGCTTTCATTCTTCTAAAAAAAAAAGAGTGACAGGCCTGTGATTCATGCAGACTTCGTTTGGAAAGTTGCCGAACTTATATTTCTCAAGCACCAAACACCATCCACTGTAAATAGATCTGGACGTCGTGCTGCTGGCGTTGTGAACCCGGAACGTCTGACAGGTCAACACTTTATGGACCACATTCCACCAACGGAAAAGAAGGCAGCACCCACAAGGATGTGTGTGGTTTGCTGCTCTAAACGTGACGACACAGGAAGGAAAATCAGAAAAGAAACCCAGTTCTACTGTCCTGATTGTGACGTCGGACTTTGTGCTGTACCCTGTTTTAAAATTTTCCATACCTGAGATGTTTACTAAAGCAATATGACTACTAATATTGCACTCTTGTTTGGCCAAAAAAAATGTCAGTGTTTTTGATTTATATTATTTACTAAAATTTATTGAATAAAAAGTATTATTACTATTATATTATTATTTGTTATTTTTTATAGTTATTTATTATATTATAATTTATGATTTTGTGTTTCTAACTATCATACCCAGGATGTCTACTAGACTCTTGTTTGGACAGATTTCAGTGAGTTATTCCTAAGAATTACAGGCCTACAATATAAAACGCCACATTTCCATGCAAAAATAATGGTACCGCTTTCAGCACCTAAAATCCGAAATAATCATACCGCCAGGGAGGTTAAGAGCTATGCCTATCCCTGCAGTGGTATGGAGAAGGGTGGGGGCCATCTTCCCCTCACTCGTCCCCATGTCAGGCCAGGGGCAGGACAGGATCGCCTCCACCGGTAAGCGGCGGAGGACACCGGAGAACGGCGGGCCCTTTCCCGCCGCCAATAAAAGTGATCTCATGACGAATCCGCCGCAGAGACCACTTTTATCTTGCAGCAGGCCGCCCGCTAGCTGCTGCCATAACAACAGTATTCCTCTTCAAAGTAGCGACATAAAACGACGGCGGCCAGTCTCGAAGTGGTTAATTTTGAAAGCCTAAAGGTTTAGCGCTGAGCAGTGCAGGGTGTACCAACATGGCCTCCGCCACCTTCCTACTGCCATTTTCTGCTTTCAACATGTAACATCAAAACAGTATCACCGATGTCAATATACTATAATTATTTATATACGCTCACTTAATTGCTAAAATTACTCTGAAATTCAAGACATAGCTGGGTGTAGTAAGATGTCTGTATGGGTGTTCTATCAGAATACCGCTACCCGTCAGATCATAAAGTGTGTGAAACGCATGGCGAATGCGCAGTTTTTTTTTGCTCGGAACGTCACTTCCGTTGCACAATCTGATGGGCAGCGGTAATCTGATAGAACACCGGTGGATGTGTTCCCGGTTGTTGGAAAGCACTGGACAGCCCGGGAACCACAGGAGGAGGGAGGGGCGCCGTCCGGAGGTGGGATTTACCGCATGGCCGGTTCTGTGAAAGTGGTCGGTATGGAGCTGCCGCATCACTTTCACACCGGTCGCTGGCTCTAGAAAAACCCACACAGGTCGATGGCTGCTTTTTTTTCCCTCTAGTTGAGTGTTGAGAACATTCCCCTTGATTCCATAACTGATTTAAATAGAAAGGTAAATTCAATAAATATTAAATGTTTTCTAGGGTGGTCTTGTGTGGAATATTTGTGATGCATTTGCTCTTATATACACAATACTTTGCCTCCACATGATTTATATATGTGGACATGGTTGATTTTCATGTGTATGCGCATCCTTTCCATCATGTATAAGGTTTAGTGTCTCATTATTTCCTCTTATCCATGAACAGTTTTTAAGAATTCTTTAATAATAAGCATTACATCACACAATTAGACTTAATTTGTTATACAGTGATTTACAGTGTTAATTTAGTCGACTAAAACATTTTAGTTGACTAAAATGACTAAAACATTTTAGTCGACTAGATGAATACTATTTTAGTCGACTAAAATACGACTAAAACTAAAACAATTGAGATGACTAAAATATGACTAAAACTAAAAGCCATTTTAGTCCTAAGACTAAAATGACACTAAAACTAAAATGCCATTTTAGTCAAAAGACTATGACTAAAACTAAATTGCAATTACTGAAATGTACTGGAGATTTTAGTCGACTAAAACTACTAAAATGTACTGGAGATTTAGTTGACTAAATACGACTAAAACTAAAACAATAGCAGAAGACTAAAATGGGACTAAAACTAAAATGCCATTTTAGTCCCAAGACTAAAATTAACACTGGTGATATACAGTGATATATGTGATTTATATTGGTATACATACATTTTTTTTGCTCATTTATCTATTTTTGTTTTTAATAAATTTCTTGCTTACGTGTTTTCCTTATCTATTTTTGTTTCGACTATTTTAAAATCAGATGTTTTAGCATTTAAGAAACGATTTGAGTTCAATTATATATTTGTATGACAATTTAAGACGATTTATTGATATATTTGTTTATTTATTTTGACTCTGTATTTCAAAGGCTGTTTTTTTTTTTTTTTTTTTAACAAATGACCAGCAGCAGAGAACTAGAAGTTCCTCCTGCTTATGTTTCCCTGCAGACAGGCTGGGATAGATCTGGGTCCTGTACAGCAGTACATTAATTAGGAAAAAGGTACTTAGATTTTTTTTTTTTATTATTAAAATAATTACAGTGCTATCATCCATATACAGAAATAGAAGGGACAATGTAAATTAAACACTGTGTGTTTAGTATTACTTAAGTATCAATAAAGTGGTAATTTCATGTCTATGCAGATATGGTACGATGAGTGGAGCATTTACCTGGAGTATTTTTATAACTACTTAAGTCATCTAAAGCCCCATACACACGATAGGACTTTGTACAAACTTTCCCTTGGATTTTTGTACTGTGAGGTCGTAAGGGGGCGTGGTCATGTCGACCACGCCCCCTTATGACCTCACAGTCCCAGCATGCCCCGGGACTGTGATGTCATAGGGGGCGGGGTCACGCCTATATAAGTCAGTTGCGGAATGCACAGAGAGCATTCTGGCTGGAGAGAGCGTCGTGTCAACATCTCTGGAAGAGAAGAGGGAAGAAGACGATCCAGAGGTCCGGACCACCGCTGGCAAAAGAGCGCCAGAAGATAGCGGTGGAGCCGGCAGAAGATGCGGACACCGGGAGAAGACGCCGGAGAGACCCCCGAAGTCGGAAGAGGACCCCCGAAGTGAGAAGAGGACTCCCGATGTCGGAAGAAGACCCCCGAAGTCGGAAGAGGACCCCCGAAGTCGGAAGAAGACCCCGGAGCTGCCTAATAAATTACTTTAAAAACCTGTATACTGTGTTTTATTGACACTTTTTTTCCTAGGTAAATGGGTAGGGGTACGATGTACCCCATACTCATTCACATAGGGTGGGGGGCCGGGATCTGGGGGCCCCCTTATTAAAGGGGGCTCCCGGATTCCGATAAGCCCCCCGCCTGCAGACCCCGACAACCAACGGCCAGGGCTGTCGGGAAGAGGCCCTTGTCCTCATCAACATGGGGACAAGGTGCTTTGGGGTGGGGGCGCCCCCTTCCCCCAAAGCACCCACCCCCCATGTTGAGGGCATGCGGCCTGGTACGGCTCAGGAGGGGGGGGGGCGCTCGCTCGTCCCCACTCCCTTTCCTGACCGGCCAGGCTGCGTGCTCGGATAAGGGTCTGGTATGGATTTGGGGGGACCCCCACGCCGTTTTTTTGGCGTAGGGGTTCCCCTTAAAATCCATACCAGACCGAAGGGCTTGGTATTCCCCAGAGGGGAATTCCCTCTCGCCTCGCCGCAGTAGGAAAATGTGTTTTTCCTATTGCAGCTAGCGCGGGATGTACAGTACCCTGCCGCTGAGAACTAGCGCGATCCGATCACGCTGGAAACATTCTCGCAGCTGCGTACTGTAGTTTGTACAAAAGTCCGATGGCTTTGTGTACACACGATCGGACTTTGCTCCATCGGACTTTTGTTGCCGGAAAGTTTGTCCTTTCGCGCAGCCAACAAAAGTCCGATGGAAACTGAAAAAGTTTGTCCGATGGAGCGTACACACGGTCGGATGTTGCTCCAAAACAGCTCATTTGCATGTTTGTTGTCAAAAAGTCCGATCGTGTGTACGGCCCTTTAGCCATAAGTCTAAGTCATCAGATATGAAACTGCCTTGGAAAGATAGCAAAGTGCAGCCAGTTATCACAATTACTGGGCTAAAATCATACCAATTTTTATCACAGCCAAATACATTGGGCGATGGGGGGGAGGGTCCAGAGACAGTGATAGCCAGCGCGGATGATATTCCAGAGGGTAGTGTTGGGGGCATTAGTGGTAGGTTAACCAAAGCACAAAAACATAAGGTGAGTATAGTAGCAAGTCCTAGTTGCAATTTTGAAACACCCAATACGAGGACAATATGCGACCGGTCTAAACTATGTGGCATGTTCACCAACGCCAGGAGCATGGCAGACAAGATGGGTGAACTAGAGATACTGTTGTACAAGGAGGATTTGGATTTTGTGGGAATTTCAGAGACCTGGTTCAACAGCTCTCATGATTGGCTGGCAAACATTCAAGGGTATACCCTATACCGCAAGGATAGAGAGGGTAAAAAAGGGGGAGGGGTATGCCTATATATCAAGAATAATGTACAAGCGAATGTGAGAGATGACATCACTGAGGGAGCTAGAGAGGAGGTGGAATCCTTATGGGTAGAGCTCCAAAGGGATGAAGCTAAGGGGAAAATAATACTGGGAGTATGCTATAGGCCCCCTAACCTGAAGGAGGAAGTGGAGACGGATCTCTTATCACAAATTGGATTAGCAGCAAGGATGGGAAGTGTTATCATAATGGGGGATTTTAATTATCCAGACATAGACTGGGCGGAGGGAACCGCGCATTCATTTAAGGCTCGCCAGTTCCTTATTGTCTTGCAGGACAATTTTATGGGTCAGATGGTAGACGCACCAACTAGAAATAAAACATTACTGGATCTACTGATTACCAACAATACAGACCTGATCACAGATGTGGAAATACGGGGCAATTTAGGTAACAGCGATCACAGGTCAATTAGTTTCAGCATAAATCACACAAATAGGAAACATAAAGGGAATACAAAGACACTGAAATTCAAAAGAGCCAACTTCCCTAAACTACAAACCTTGCTAAAAGGCATAAATTGGGATAAAATATTAGGAACAAAGAATACGGAGGAGAGATGGGTTTGCTTTAAGAGCATATTAAATAAGGGCATTAGCCAATGTATCCCATTGGGTAATAAATTTAAAAGAGCGAACAAAAATCCTGGATGGCTTAACTCCAATGTAAAAATGCATATAAAAGCAAAGGAGAAGGCCTTCAAAAAATACAAGGTTGAGGGATCATCCTCAGCATTCAGACTTTATAAAGAATGCAATAAGAAATGTAAGGGTGCAATTAAGACGACTACGATAGAACATGAAAGACACATAGCAGAGGAGAGCAAAAAAAATCCCAAGAAATTCTTTAAGTATGTAAACAGTAAAAAAGGGAGGACAGACCATATTGGCCCCATAAAGAACGAGGAAGGACATCTGGTTACAAAGGATGGGGAGATGGCAAAGGTATTGAATTTATTCTTCTCCTCAGTCTTCACGAGTGAATCGGGGGGCTTCAGTAACCAAAACTGCAGTGTTTATCCTCATGACACAACACAGGAAGCACCTCCATGGTTAACAGAGGACGGAATTAAAATAAAATTAAACTTGAGAAACTTAACATTAATAAATCACCGGGACCAGATGGCTTGCATCCGAGGGTACTTAGGGAACTCAGTCAGGTGATTGCCAGACCGTTGTTCCTAATTTTTACAGACAGTCTATTGACTGGAATGGTACCAGCTGATTGGAGAAAAGCCAATGTAGCACCAATATTTAAAAAGGGCCCAAAAAACATCCCTGGGAATTACAGACCAGTTAGCCTAACATCAATAGTATGTAAAATCTTGGAGGGGATGATAAGGGACTATATACAAGATTTTAGTAATAAGAACGATATCATTAGCAGTAATCAGCATGGATTCATGAAGAATCGTTCTTGCCAAACCAATCTATTAACCTTCTATGAGGAGGTGAGTTGCCATCTAGATAAAGGAAGGCCAGTAGACGTGGTGTATCTGGATTTTGCAAAAGCATTTGACACAGTTCCCCATAAACGTTTACTGTACAAAATAGGGTCCGTTGGCATGGACCATAGGGTGAGTACCTGGATTGAAAACTGGCTACAAGGGCGTGTTCAGAGGGTGGTGATAAATGGGGAGTACTCAGAATGGTCAGGGGTGGGTAGTGGGGTTCCCCAGGGTTCTGTGCTGGGACCAATCCTATTTAATTTGTTTATAAACGATCTGGAGGATGGGATAAACAGTTCAATCTCTGTATTTGCAGACGATACTAAGCTAAGTAGGGCAATAACTTCTCCGCAGGGTGTGGAAACCTTGCAAAAAGACCTGAACAAATTAATGGGGTGGGCGACTACATGGCAAATGAGGTTCAATGTAGAAAAATGTAAAATAATGCATTTGGGTGGCAAAAATATGAATGCAATCTATACACTGGGGGGAGAACCTCTGGGGGAATCTAGGATGGAAAAGGACCTGGGGGTCCTAGTAGATGATAGGCTCAGCAATGGCATGCAATGCCAAGCTGCTGCTAATAAGGCAAACAGAATATTGGCATGTATTAAAAGGGGGATCAACTCCAGAGATAAAACGATAATTCTCCCGCTCTACAAGACTCTGGTCCGGCCGCACCTGGAGTATGCTGTCCAGTTCTGGGCACCAGTCCTCAGGAAGGATGTACTGGAAATGGAGCGAGTACAAAGAAGGGCAACAAAGCTAATAAAGGGTCTGGAGGATCTTAGTTATGAGGAAAGGTTGCGAGCGTTGAACTTATTCTCTCTGGAGAAGAGACGCTTGAGAGGGGATATGATTTCAATTTACAAATACTGTACTGGTGACCCCACAATAGGGATAAAACTTTTTTGCAGAAGAGAGTTTAATAAGACTCGGGGCCACTCATTACAATTAGAAGAAAAGAGGTTTAACCTTAAACTACGTAGAGGGTTCTTTACTGTAAGAGTGGTAAGGATGTGGAATTCCCTTCCACAGGCGGTGGTCTCAGCGGTGAGCATTGATAGCTTCAAGAAACTATTAGATAATCACCTGAATGACCGCAACATACAGGGATATGTAAGGTAATACTGACACATAATCACACACATAGGTTGGACTTGATGGACGTGTGTCTTTTTTCAACCTCACCTACTATGTAACTATATGTAACATTTCCAACAGTAAAAACTGCAGCATCACTGGCTGTTTATTGTGAAGAAGGAGAACCTTCCCAGTAGATGACTAACCCTACAACAACAGCATTGCAACAATGAGAAGGTGGGACACAGTTCTTAGGCTTTATGGCCAAATGTATGTAGACACCCTCCGAATTATTGAGTTCTGGTGTCTCCAGTGATGGGTACTGTTGTGGTAACAGTTTGGGTAAGGTCCTTTTATGTTCCAGCATAACTGTGCCCATTGACAAAGCCAGCGCCATGAAGACATGGTTGACCAGTTTGGTGTGGAGAAACTTCAGTAGCCTTTGCAAAACCTTGACCTCAAAACTACTGAACACCTTGGAGATGAACTGGAACACTCACTGATAGCCAGGTCTTCTCATCCGCAAATTCACATAGAAACACTCCAAACTTTTGGAGATTCTTCCCAGAAGAGCATAGGCTTATGGCCACAGAGAGGGGACAACTCAATTTTAATGGCCATGGTTTTGGAATAGGATATCCTACAAGCTCATATAGGTGTGATGATCAGGTGTTTACAAACTTTTACCCATATAGTCTATGAGTGACAGATTGTGACTTTGATTGTATGGAGAGTCTAGGGGGTGTAACAGTGTAGGCCTTGACAGTCATTCTACGGGCATATAAAAATTGTAATAAAAAATATATTGACTGACATTTTTTGTAACTAGTACAATAAATATAGTTGCAACAATGATAAAGGACAGATGACCCCTCATTACTCCATTGCAAACCACCATTTAAAAGCTCCCCCACCGTAGCTCACTTATTTGTGTATCTCGCTATTATAGGGTCTTTTTCTCTCCCTCTACTCAGATTATGTACTCAGATTATCACCTATTGAGCTTCCAGTTAAAGGACACCAGCTGATAATTACTGATATTCTCCTGTACGTGTTATGTGACAATATTCTCCCTGCCTGAACATGCGATGTGAATCCACTGGCTGTGCTACATGTGATGTACGGCAGCCATATTGGTTGCTGCCACCTGCAGGGACAATCATAATGAAGATGATGTAATTACACAAAGGACACAGCGGGAACCTCACAAGGATAAGACTTCCTCTAGCCCAACAATAATTATCTATGTGGATCCATATAGAAAACCTCAGTATCTGTTTGAGCAGGGGGATGCAGTAACAGCACCCCCATGATTACATGACTATCACTGTGTTACACCCAGCAGAGCCCCACTGAGCAAATCCACATTGAAGCAATTCGACAACAACAGAATGAGGTTACCTTTCATATGTGCAAGCCAATAAATGTGACTCCACTGACAGCAGCTGCACAGAGGACATCCTAGGCTGGTGTAACTCACCAAGAGTAGTATGTGAGAGAACCTAGATATCCTTTGGATAAATTCTCAATGACTATGGAACGTGGCTTAATGGAAACGATCCCAAAAATTTTTGATTTAGGAAATACCAGATATTCTACTCAAAAGAGCCCAAAGATTATATGAAAAATGTCTTTATGGAGATATCTTAATTCTTCAATGGAGGGAAACTCAGAGGGGTTGATTTACTAAAACTGGAGAGCGCAAAATCTGTTGCAGCTCTGCATAGAAACCAATCCGCTTCTAACTTCCGCTTGTTTAATTAGGCTTTGACTAAATAAACTGGAAGCTGATTGGTTTCTATATAGAACTGCACTAAATTTTGCATTCTCTACTTTTAGTAAATAAATCCCAGAGAGTCTAAGGAGGACAGCCCAGAATGTATATGGAGGAAAGCCCAGAGAATCTATGGTGAGCCCAGAGATTCTAGGGAGAAGTTACCTAATATTTCATAGAAAATGCCCATATAGATACCAGCAAGTCTATGGTGGAGAGCCCAGGGATTTTGTGGAGAATATACAGAGATATCACAGTGATTTTTATGGAAATAATTCTGGATATTTTATGGAAAATGAATCTTGATATTCTCTTCAGGATTATCTAAATTGAGTCAAATGGCTAAAACACACTGCATGGTACAGATTCCTATAGACATTTTTTCTTTTTTTACAAAAAGTAAGGATTGGTGACAGGACAAATATTTCTGTTCATGATAGTCCACTTTCATTGTCCTGTCATCCCCAAAGGATATATAGGAACAGTAATATACTGACCACAACAAATTAATAAATTTCACAAACCTTGCAGGATGTGAGTGAAATGTGAGTCTTAACTGGTGTTCTCTCCCTGACAATCCACCCCTTCCCTCAATATCCAGAGGGCAGGAGCTGGGAGATCTCTCAGAACTCTGAGGAAAGACCACATTTGCAGGTCAGCAGGTCATGGGGCCAAACCTGCAGCCAGATGAGGCCTCTGGCACTTCACCCAGCAGGTCAAACAGCAGAGTAGCGGGGCGCGGCGGCTGCAGGTGGCCGGCACTTGACACATCTTGAAGCAACTACAAGTGCATGGGGAGTGCAGTCTTCTGTGTCAGATGTGCTAATTAAACACAACAACGTGCACTCCCCCCCCCCCCCATTAGGCCTCTGCCAAGTCCACTCTGCCAATAAAGACGACAATTTACATGCTGCACTCCAGATGAAAACACAGAGAGCAGGATAGTATACAAAGCAGAGCTAATATTGGTCATACATGCAAGGATCAATTCTTTTGTCGTTGGAATACAAACTTAGCTCCTGAGGCTCCCATGAGCTGCATTTTTCGATGACTGCCAGGTTGATTACAGTGACCATTTTGTTGGAAGTCCAGGAATGTGCAGGTCATCGGTAGCAGGCCAATAAGATGCGAAGACAGGAGCAGGGCAAGGAAGAGACAGCAAAATTAAGAATTATGAATTGTGGTAAAAAGAAGTAAAACAGAGACAGAAAATGTAATAAAGGTATGCTTGCACTTTGAGAATGTATAGTCTGAGCAGTACTGTATCTAAGTTTATGATACAGTATATGTACACGGGGCAGCCATCTTCTCGCATGACATATTTAGCCTTTAACTCCTGTTCCTTCTCAGAATATGAGCCTATGGGGGAGGTTTACTAAAACTGGAGCACACAGAATCTGGTGCAGCTGTGCATAGTAACAAATCAGCTTCTAACTTCAGTTTGTTCAGTTAAGCTTTGACAATAAAACATAGAAGTTGACTGATTACTATGCACAGCTGCACCAAATTTTAAGCCGCCCATAGATGCTGCAATTTTATTTCCTGCAATGACACATAAAAATGTGCACGTGCTGAGGAAAAGACCTGGCATAATTGCCAAAACTTTCTTGTTCGCACATAAATGCACGCATGCGCATGAACATGCGCATTAGCACAAACGTTCACACTGGCGCACGTTCACGCATATTTGTTGCCAGAACTGGCGCCAAACGCCCTATATAAGGACAGTGACTGCACTCAGACTTTGCTGGATGATACTTGGCTACCAGTACTCCTTGCTCCTATGTTTTCTGTATTGCTTGGATTACCTGTTACTGACCCGGCTTGCCTCCTGACTTCCCTGTTGCCTGATCCCTGGTTTTGACCCTGGCTTGCTCTAAGGACTCTGCTTCTGTTGTTCTGCTGTGCATGATCCTGGTTTGCTCTTGATTTCTCTTTTTCTTGCTCCACTGGATCCCTGTGAATGACCTTGGCTCTGTTCTTGACCATGCACCTGCCTACTCCCTGGCTTGCCTTCCTGTGTATGACTTTGGCTACCATCCTGACTACGCTTCTTCAGTCCAGTCTTGTCAGCCTGATCCTGCTTCTTCCCCATGTGACAGCCAGGGGCAGCTTGTCCATTAAGAGCGCACAGGCGCTGCCTCCCCTTTCCATCATCACCGCCACCCCCTATTCATGTGTCCTGCCCCTTTCAGGATGCCGGGCGCATAAATTACAGTGGCGCTTTTTTTTTTTTTTTTAAGCACTTGATTGGAGCCAGAGGCTCTAATAGGCTTCAAAATAGGGTGGGCACCGGGCGCAGAGCATTGTGCTCGGAGCCCACCCAGGTGTGTTAGAATAGCGAATGAATAGTCGCAATTATAACACTGAATCACCTCTCTGCCAATCAGGAAGCGTGGGTCTTACACCTGTTTCCCAATTGGCTGAAAGGACAGGCGACCCTATTGGACACCTAGGAGGAGAGAGATGCACGGAAGAAGTCGCTGTGATCAACAGGAGAAGGAAGGAAGAAAGCTGCTGCCCGCCGGACGTGCTGCCCGCCCACTTCCTAGATAGGGTAAGTGCGGGGCTTTGATGTCCTGACCGTTCTCCCGGGGGGGGGATCGTTGCCGCCGGCCAACTGACCAGGGGGGGGGTTGTTGGCCGCCCGCCCCAAAAGAAAAAAAACACCAGCCGTCACTGCTGACAGTGATCCAGTTCTGCTGTGCTACAAGCAGCTTCCAGCAGATCTACCTAAATGGTACCCAGTTCCCACCTTCAGGGGTGCTTGGCACTTAGCAAAGGTAGCCCTCTCGACAAATGGACCACAGACCAGGTACATGACAATGAGGTTGATTTACTAAAGGCAAATATACTGTGCACTGTAGGCGCACCCGCAAGTGCACTTCAAGTGCAGTTGTGCTAGATCTGAGGGGAAGCTCTGAAATGAGGGAAAGCTCTGCTGATTTCCATCATCCAATCATTGGCAAACAAAAATGCTGTTTGCTCAGATCTAGAGCAATTGCACCTGCCTTTAGTAATACAACCCTATTGTGTCAGAGCTGCACCACTGATTGGTGATCTGATGACTGGTGGGGTAATGATAGAGCTGGAGGAAGCACAAATCCACAGAATAGATGAAGCATGGAGATCCTTGTACTGCAGCTCCTCAGATTCAGTTTTCTCCCTAGTGAGGAGTACAGCGAGCAGCACAGTAGTGAGCACCAATCTTACTTTGAATCTCCTAAGACTAGCAGTCGGAGGCAGCAGCGCCTTAGATGATCTCATACAGCAGATATACAGTTATGAGGCTAAACTACAGGAATGCCTACACAAAGAAAAAGCACTGAAAGTTTCAGAAGGAATTAAAAACAAAAAGGTAGATTTTTCAGGGCACTGATTAGGCACAATTAACATGCCTAGGTGTTCCCTACAAGATGTTAAATTTTAAATTTTGAGCTCTGCTGTAACTACTTAACACTTTTTAAGTAGTTACAGCAACAGGTTTTGTTTTCTTTGGGGATCCAAAAAAGTTTAGACCATTTTAAGTTCATATATAAACTTGATATTAGTACGGCTGAATGCACAATCCAAACCTTTGTGTGGGTTGTGAATGTACAATCCCCTGTGATCTCTATAGCATTCAGTGACTGTATATTCATCTTTGTGTGTAATGTGATTGTATGGTATGATCCCATCTGATGTCTATGACAGTCCATGACTTTGTGTGCTGTATGATTTACATTATTTCTTCACAATGCAATGTCAGAGCAGAAAGAAAACACCTAACCTGTCTACAACCCCAATCTTGCCCCCATCACCCCTAATAGGGCTCACACATCATGGCTGCCAAGCCATGTCCTCTCTGAGTAATTTATGCGCAGAGGCTCCTCACATGACGGTGGTTTCTCTACCCATGTGTGCCGAAAACTGATTTATCATCTCTTTTCTTTCATCCTGTGATATAGCACAATAATGATGGAGAGATAATGTGAAACAGATCTTCATCGTGGTGAAATGTCAGAATGAATCCACGTTGACCAAAAAATGGCTGAGAGTGTCCGAGTGGACTGCAAATACAGTGCCGCTATGACACTCTGTCGCAGCATATAGAGAAGGAGCTACCTACAGTCTCATCACCCACTGGGGTCAGAGTTTTAAAGGTGATGCAAATTACTCTGACCTTGTAAAATACCACCCCTGTTTTGCTACCCCATCTGTGTACTATCCCTTTATAGCAGGTGTAGTGAATGTGATCACTGACAGTGCTCATCTATACAAAGGGCTGCTGATTCCTTATGTACATGGGGGCAGCCATATTGCCTCATTACATATGCAGAATGTGCTTAGTGCTACACACTGATTGTGTTTTACTGTTCCACTCCATCATTGCATGGAGTTGCATTGTATGAAGACTTAAGCTGGCCAAAGATCAAAATTCAGCCGATTTAGCAGGGACCTGTTCAACAGAAGTCAATCATTTGAGCGAGTTCTGTCGAAGGGACATGCTTGAAAACTTTTGTTGATCAGTGTATTCTGTCAGCGGCGGGCCCTGCTGTCAGAGAACAATGTCCTGGTGGAGAGGATTCCTCCATCGTCCTCATTTGTGTGGATGGGGAATCTGTTTTTTTTTTTTTGCTCTGTCTACGGCCAGCTGAAGCCACTATGTGTGGCTAATTGACCTTATCTCAGCAGTTGTTTATCAGGGATGCTGACCACTCTGCCTGGCAAAGAGAAAGATGCCACAGGGAGAATCTACAAATTTGTATACAAAGTATCAACATATTTTTTTCAAATATTCAACATTATTAAGGAACAGCAAAAATGAAAACTGTGATAATCTTTAGCATTAATGTTACAATAGTAGCTCAATATGTGACACAATGAAAACATGGAGGTCATGGACTTCCATGATTAAGCCCCGTGGGCAGGGAGAATCATGTAGGGGAGATGGCCTTGGATGAGGCTGGCCGAGGCTGCTTTCACCTGTTTACTAAAGGCTTGGCTAGGTGTGTGGCGCTAGGGATCTTTTTCTATGCATATTCACAGTATGAGAAGTTAGACCTGCCCAGCTGGCACCCATTGCAGCAAACACCCGATGGATTTACAGGAGATTGAGCAGAGACCTTAGGTTTTATGAGGTTACAATGAAAACATGCTGGAGGAGTTTCCCTTTAGGAAGTCCAATATTATGCTAGGATTAAATAGACTCTGTCATGTCTGCAGACTGTGCTCATTAAGGGTGTCCAGCGGAGAGGTCCCAGAGGGAAAACCTTTTACAGACTGGAATGGACTCGCTAATCTTAAAAGGCTGCAGCACATCGACACCCATACTAATTTCTCATGATTAAATGCTAATCTGCAGCAGCTAGACTTAATATCGGATGGAAAAATTTGTACGATGAGCGGTCTGCCGATTTTCGGATCGTTAGTACGGTCCTTTCGACAGCCGATTTTGCTTTTTCGTCAGACAAAAGCTGGATGTGCAGACTATAAAATTTTTGTCGGATGTGAACTCAACGTCTGATTTTCGTTTCACTAGCTCAGAAACAAAAGAATACATAGAAAACTATTCAACACATTACGTCACTTCTGACGTATTCTGTCATATGAAAATTTTCGGATTGTGAGTAGCCTCTTCACTTTCATGTCACAAAAAAAACGGACGTTCGGTCGTCCGAAAATCTAAGCGTGTGTACGAGGCTTTGGACAGAGTGGGCAAGTGTTAAACTTGGAAGACTCATCTCAATTCCTGTACCTGAGAAGCCAGGACAGGAAATGGGGGGTCATCAGGACAGCAAACCGGACAGAGACTCTACCCCCCTACTCCTTTCAAAATTAAAAGAAAGGTGGCTAGAATTGGGCTTTATTTAAAAAATTCAGTTGTGCCACATTCCAGTACCATGGGAAATATTTTGCCTTGCAAATCTGGATAAACATAGATAGTAGAGTATATCTTGAAGGGAAATGATGGAGAACCAGATCCTTGAGACCATAAGTTTGGAAGACAGTCTTTCTGAGCCACCTAGAACTGGTGGAATAAGAAGACAGAGCTACTTTCAGGGGCCCATCCAGGATTTAAAAAGGGAATAGGTTTTCCTAAAGAAAGCAGTGACTTCTACTGCCCAAATGACATACAGACAATTAAGCAAAATTTCCTTTGAGTGAACCAGAACCAGACAGAGGACATAACCAGACAGAGAAATGGGAGAACAATGTCCTAAGGTGCAAAGAAATTTAAAAATGCACAGCAGAGGTAAAAAGCACAAACTACCTTAGGCAAAAAGGAAGTCCTGTGCCTCAACACCACCTTGTTCCTATGCAAAACCAGATAGGGTTCTTTGCAGGATAAGGCCACCATTTCAGACATTCGCCTCACAGTGGTGATAGCTACAAGTAATACCACCTTATGGGTGTAAGTAGTGAAGGAAATGTCTCTAATGGGTTAAAACCATGATTTCTGAGAAGCTGAGAGAGCCAAATACCAATCTCAGAGTCACAAGTGAACAGACTTGGGGAGCTACATAGAAAACTCCCTGTACAAAGGTGTTAATCAAGGAGTGAGAGGCCAACATTCTCTGATACAAGATACAAAGGGCAGTTAACTGGCCCTTGATTGTGCTGAGTGTTAAACGCTGGTCTAGACCCAGCTGCAGAGAGGAGTGGATTTGTCCCACAGAGAAACTCATGAGGTGGAAGCCCCAAGGCTCACACCAAGTGAAGTATGCTTTCTATATGGAATGATAGACCTTGAGCTTGATCATGCGAAGCAGATGGCATACACATTTCAGGGGAGAAAAGGCACAGATCAGGGTGAACTGATACCACAAGAGCATCCACTTCTTCTGCTATGGTATGTGTCAGGACCCAGGTTTGAACCTACAACTGCTGATGTTTCTGGCAATGTCTCTTCCTGCTGAGCCACCTGGGATGCTAGGCAGCTGGCTGGACAATTCAGTTATACAGGTTAGCCACTGGTGTCGGTAAGGTAAGTATACTGCCATATATAGGGCTCGATAAGCAAAAAAAAAAAAACACAGAGAAGACTGGGCCATGGGTGATGAGCACATCCAATGATCTTTTTTGTACATGAGCTGTATCTGTTGATTGCCCAAATCTGAAGGAAAATAATAGTAGATTATTCCTGCCGGTCTTCCAGTAGTCTGACGATCATTAGACATCTGTGCCCAGTGATAAGAGCTGGGGTAGGGACAGACAGCTCTGTAAGAGTTTGTGCTTTTTAGATACATCCTGTTGACGGAATCCCTCTTTTATCTCATAAACAACATCTCGCCCAACAAACTTCCTTGATGGATGCCAAGCAAGCTAGGCTCAGACATTTATAATCACACTTGTAAGGAGCAGGAATAGTGGTGGAGCCCTCTGCTGGATGACTTCCCATTAAACAGGGTCACAGTCCTGGTCCCGATCATCCACTACACAAACAGGCAGAGGGGGCTCCGCCTAAAAATACAAGTAGTTCAATCACATCTCCAGCACATCAAAAGCTCTTTCATTTGAACCCCCAGAACTTGGAGCGGGGGCTTCAGTTGACACTTTGTTTAATAACGTTAAGTACCCAAATATGTAACCCCTTCCAGGCTGCTCCGGCTCTGAAATGATGGATTTTCATCGCTGGAATTTATGTGAGTAATTTATGCTTTTTAATTTCAGACATCTGCTTTCAGTTTCTTCCAGTAACCCTTTACTGGCTAAAGAGGGTGAGCATGGGGCATTGTAGGAATGGGGAGCCAGCCTCACTAGGCAATTAGGGGTTAAATGACCCCCTGCTGCCCCTCCTTTCCTTAGCATTTTCTTCAAGTCTTTTACCTTGATCCCATACGTGCTTTTCACTTACAGCCTCTTTCAGCTTTGAATGACTAATCAAAACCACAATTTCTGTGAAAATATACTTAGAGCCCCATCTCCATAAATAATGTACGAGAAGCCACAGACTTCACACAAATACACTCACAGGTTCACCTGTAACTTGACATAAGAACCCTCACCAGATCTCCTCACCTGTAATGCGACACAGAATCTTTTACAAGTTCCTCACACCTGTAACATGACACAAGAACCCCCACCAGATCTCCTCACCTGTAAACTGACACAAGATCCCTCATCAAATATCTTTACCTATAATGTCACACATAATCTCTCTTACCAGATCCCCTCACCTGTAATGCAACACAAGATATCCTCACCTGTAATGTGACACAGTAGCCCTGAAAAGACCCCCCTACCTGTAACATGACACAATAACCCTCACTTGTAAGATGCCTCATCAAACTCCTAAACTGAAATATGAGATGATAACTTTTACTAGATCTTCTAGCCTGTAACAAGACACAAGATCCCTCAACACATCCCCTCCTGTAATGCGAGACAAGAACTCTTACCAGATCTCCTCGCCTGTAATTTAGCACAAGATCCCCCATACAAGAACCCTCACCAGATCCTCTCACCTGTAACATTATACAAGATCCCTCACTTGTAACATGACATAAGATCCCTTGCAAGATCCTCTCACATGTAACGTGACATCAAAATATCTCACCTGTAATGTGACACAAGAGCCCTCAATAGATCCCGCTAACTGTAATAAGACACAAGATTCCTCACCTGTAACATGACACAAGAACCCTCACCAGATCTCCACACATGAAACACAAGATCTTTCACCAAACCCCTTCACTGAAACATGACACAAGAAACCTCACCAGATCCTCTCACCGGTAACTTAAGACAACATCCCTCACCAGGTCCCTTCACCTAAAACGTGACACAAGATCCCTGACCAGATACCCTCATCTGTAATGTGACACAAGATCCCTCACTAGATACCTTTACCTGTAATGTGACACACAATTCCTTGCTAGATCTTTTCACATGTAACAAGAAACAAGATCCCTCACCTGATCTCACCTGTAACATGAGAAAAGATCCCTTACCTGATCTAATCTGTAACATGAGACAAGATCCCTCAACAGATCCCCCTCATCTGTGATGTGAAACAAGACCCATCACCAGATCTTCTCACCTATAACATGGCACAAGATTGGTCACTAGATCTTCTCACATATAACGTGACACAGGATCCATCACTAGATCTGCTTACTTTTCCTCATCTGTAACCCAATGCAAGACACCTCACTAGATGCCTAAACCTGACATGTTATCCCTTCTCCCATGCAATACAAGATCTCTCACCTTTAATGTTACACTTGATCCTTTTTCCAGGTCTCCTTACCTTTCCTATTACTTTGTAATGTGAAAAATATCTCTGACCAGATTTGGATATCTGTAACATGATACGCAATTTCTCACCAGGTTTCTTCACCTATAACATGAAACAAGATCCCTCAGAAGATCCCCTTAACCGTCAAATTACAAAAGAACCCTAACCTGAAATGTAAAACAAGATTCCTCACTAGATCCCCCTCAGCTGTAGCATTACACAACATTTTCTTGCAACAGTGATAAATGAGACCCAACTAGTGCAAACCAGGCATGTTACTAAAGCAATCATGGAAGGAGATCTGGAAAACATGGCCTGTCAGACATCACAAAAAAGTGGTTTAGGAAATGCTTCGGATTAGTAAGCATAATTGCTTCTGCTTTTGCAAATCTTCAGACATTAGCAGCCTGTTAGTAAAACTTTCACCAGCCCAAGCACTGGTCCATAACTGCCTGTAAAAATATACTGTACACATTGTCAATCGCCCTGTTCTTCTCTTCTGAGGTGAGACGCCACATGATTGAAAGGAGAATGGCATCATCATTTAGTGAGGTCCTGTGTTGTCACATGACATGGAGATAAAACAGTGAGCTGGTACAGAGGTGCGTTTGGCCTTGGGGCAGAGGAGGAGGCCGTTGACAATTTTGTCAGCAGTTCACTGTGAAGCTTTGAATAGTTTTATCATTTCATATAATTGGTAACCTCTGGCTCAGGCTCACCACTGGGCATGGCTCGGCGTGTTAAAAGCCTTCTAATTGCGAGCAGATTGGATTCCAATCGTGCAGCAGGTGTCCAGGCTTCTGGCCTTTCTTTCCCGGAGACTGTGATGGAGAAAATCTTAATTCCTTCTCAGCCCCTCTCTGTATATGACCTCATTCCACTCTCATTAATTCACCTCGTTTTCTGCTCATTAACTCTCTCTTCTCATCCACACATGGACACTTGTAAAAAGCCTGCAGGAGAGGTTCTTCAGGACACCAATGGCACAAGGACAAAGGTTGTACCTACAGCAGCAACAGTGCACAAGCCCCTCCCGTCATCAATGTGGCTACAGACATGGTGATCCCTGATTGAGTGATAATCTAATGGCCAAATCAAAAACTACACTGCCAACCGAGAGTAGAAGAATCAGGAGTCATGTGTCTGCTCCTTTCCTCCAAACCATAACACGTATACGTGAGCTAAGCACATGCGTTTTAAGGACTCCAAGTGAAGAAGCTAGGTCCTGGTGTGCAATAATACTGGTAGTGAAAAGTCAAAAAAACAATCGTAGAAGATATGTGTAAGTGAAAAACACCTCCACTGCAGTGACCCCAGGTATACTCTTACTTTATTATATTGACCCTCACAACAAAGGTCCAAATGTGCTGTTGTACAACCAATCAGGTCTAGTACACTCTCTGCTTGATCATCCCTGATATAATCCGCATTAAGCTTAATAGCCACACCCAAGCGGGAGGGAGTTTTAAAGTGATATATGCATTCTTCTCCTGTTTTAACGTGTGAGTGGTATTTTATTGATATGGTTTTATGAATAAAAAAGCAGTGAGCACTATGCCAGTTTCTATTGTCTTTTGAGCATATAACTTGCCCTGATCCATTCACCCACCACTTGAGCTGCTGATAACGATTCGAGATCCAGTGGCATTTATAAGGTTTATTCCTGGGAGGAGCAAGCAGAGGGTGTACTAGACCATTGATTATACAACAGCACATTTGGACCTTTGTTGTGAGGGTCAGTATAATAAGGTTACAGCTTACCCTGTGGGGGTCACCACAGGGGAGGTGTTTTTCACTTACACATATCTTCTGCATTTACACTTCTATGGTTGTTTTTGGACTTTTCACTTGCAGAAACTTTCACGTTCACTTCCAGTGAAATAATAACAATTTGTTTTTTTGCTTAACTTTGTTATTTGCTGATATTTAATTGAGTTTAACACATATATGTAATTTGTATTGTTTTTTTTTGTAATAGCACAGCACGTATATTTTCACATCATTTGAGAGTGGCTTAGTCCACTTTTTTGCTTGCAGCTTTCTTTGTAAACGGGTGCCCAGGATTCTCTCCTTATAATAATACTGGCAGGGCTGGAGCCTCTGTAAAGCCTAATCTAAAGCCAATCTATTTGATTCCCTCCATTGTCCAAAGATCTGAAATATTATTTGTTTATTTTTTACAGGTAATTATATAGCTCTGTCAATTTATGCAGCGCTTTACATACAGTAGTGAAAATAAATATTTGATCCTCTGCAGATTTTGTAAGCATGCCCACTTACAAAGAAATGAAAGGTCTATAAGTTTTATCAAAGGTGTATTTTAAATGATAGAAACAGAATATCAACCAAAAAGCCAGAAAAAACACATGATACAAATGTTATAAATTGAGTTGCAGATCAGTGCGTAAAATAAGTATTTGATCCCCAAGCAAAATATGACTTCGTACTTGGTGGAGAAACCCTTGTTGGCAAGCATAGAGGTAAGATGTTTCTTCAGGTTTGCACACATCTCAGGAGGGATTTTGGTCCACTCTTCTTTACAGACTGTCAGGGCTGGGCTCAGCCCTTCCTTCTCTGAGCTGGCCGCTAATTGCCAGCTCCTATCTCTCCACAGTGACTCACCTGTTGATGATATCCTGCTCGTCACTCCTGCCTACTTAAGCCGTCCAGTCCAGATGATCTCTGCCTTCGCCCTGGCCACATCTCTAGAGACACTCTCCTGTGTTCCTGTTAAAGACTTGCTTGGCTAACGTTCCTTCTGGCTCCAGATCTTGCTTGCTGTTCTACTACGCTGTTCTCTGGCTCCCTGACGTTTTGGCTTGTCTGGCTAACTGTTCCATTTCCTGAACTCTGGCTATGTTTTGACTATGATTACTCTGTTGATATTTTTTTATTATTATTAAACAAGTGTGATTTAACTGTACCTCTGTCTCAGTCTGATTCATGGTTTCTGACAGTAGGTGAAGGCCATGAATTCAGAAGATGCAGTCAATCCACTTGTTGGTAATATTTTTTCCAGATGAGCAGGATCACCGCATGGATCAGTTTGCCATGGCGTTACAAACACTCCTGAGTCGCACGGCCCACCTGAAATCTCCCACTGTGGCTGCTCTGGTACAACCTGTGTTGCAGGCAGTCCCTGCTGCTGCTCCAGTCTCTGTGCAGGCACCCGCCTCGTGTATTAACTCTATAAGAAGTATGTCTGGTTCTGCTCCGCTTCCCCAGCGATTTGGGGGCGATCCAGTTCAATGCAGAGGGTTTCTCAACCAGGTTGAGATATACTTTGAGATGCTGCCACAGGTGTTTCCCACGAATAGAAGCAAAGTAGGTTTTGTGATAGCTTTGCTTTCTGAGAGAGCTTTGGCCTGGGCAAACCCTCTGACTGTTCTGTTGTCCATGGCTGTAGGGGCTCTTCACCATGAGATAATCCAATTCAAAGTTATTTCCTCACCTAAGTTTCCGTTGGTTATTGGTTATCCTTGGTTACAGAGGCACAACCCCTCTTTTGATTGGCTCCGTGCTGAGGTTCTTTTATGGTCGCCACAATGTGATAAGACATGCTTCCAGAAGGTAGCCAAGGTCCTGTGCACCTCTTTACTCTCCTCCCTACCGGAGGAGTACTGCGATTTTAGTGATGTCTTTGTAAAGGTCAAGCCGGTAGTTTGCCTCCACACCGGTTGTATGATTGCACAATTGACCTTCAACCTGGTGCCATACCCCCTCGTGGCCGGGTTTACCCTTTGTCGGTCTTGGAAGATAAGGCCATGGAGGAGTATGTTGCAGATGTACTTTCTCAGGGTTTTATCCGCAAATCCTCATCTCCTGCTGGTGCTGGTTTCTTCTTTGTGAAGAACAGGAGTGGTGAACTGAGACCTAGTATTGATTATAAGGGTCTCAATCATTTCACGATTAAGAATGCCTATCCGATTCCGTTGATTACAGAGTTATTTGACTGCCTCAAGGGAGCAACGGTTTTCATCAAGTTTGATTTGAGAGAGGCATATAATCTCGTGAGGATTAAGGAGGGCGACAAGTGGAAAACTGCGTTTAATACCAGAACAGGCCATTATGAGTACCTCGTAATGCCTTTTGGCCTTTGTAACGCCCCGGCAGTTTTCCAGGAATTTATTAAAGATGTCCCCAGAGATTTGTTGCAGTTATGTGTGATGGTTTATCTTGACGATATCCTCATATTTTCCAAGTCCCTGGAAACCACCATAGAGATATCTGTTGTGTGCTTCACAAACGAAGAGGGAACAATCTCTATTGTAAATTTAAGAAGTGTGAATTCCATCGTGAACAGGTTAAATTCCTGGGTTATGTCATTTCCACTGCTGATTTTTCGATGGACCCAGAGAAACTTCTAGCAGTCCTACAGTGGCCCCGACCCATGGGTTTACGTCTTCTGCAGCATTTTCTTGGCTTTGCAAACTATTATCGGAAGTTTATTCATAACTTCTTGTCTCTGGTCAAGCCCCTGACTGATATGACCAGAAAGGACGGTAACCCACAGAGTTGGTCTCTGGAGTCCATAAAAGAATTTTGAGAGTCTCAAGGCTGCCTTTATGTCTGTTCCTGTGTTGGCACATCCTGATCCTACGTTACCTTTTATCCTTGAGGTTGATGCTTCTGAGACTGGAGATGGCGCCCTCTGTCTCAACGTCCTACCTCTGAGAGTGCAATCTCAGCATCCTTGTGGCTACTTTTCCAAGAAATTGTCACCTGCGGAGTGCAATTACAAGATTGGTGACAGAGAACTGTTTGCGATCATTTTAGCCCTGAAAGAATGGAGACATCTCCTCGAAGGTACCACTGTGCCGGTTCTCATTCTTACTGACCATAACAATCTCACATTCTTGTCTGAGGCTAAACGCCTCACTCCCAGAAGGGCGCAATGAGCTTTTTTCTTGTCAAGTTTCAATTACATTGTCTCATTCTTACCCGGTACTAAGAATGTAAGGGATGACGCTTTGTCACGACAATTTTCCACTTCCAAGATGGAGTCAGTTCCGGTTCCTGTGATTCTTCCTGATCATATGCTGGCTACGGTTCGCACCAGTCTCACTTCTCCTTTGGGTGACAAAATTCTTGCTGCTCAGATCCATGCTCCTCCTGAGAAACCTTGTGACCGCTGCTTTGTCCCAGAGAGTCTCCGTACTGCCATGCCCCAGACTTACCATTCTCCCAAGGCTTCTGGCCACCCTGGGAAGAATCAACTCTTTTGGGCCATTTCCCAACAATTCCGGTGGCCTAGTCTACGTGCTGATGTAACCGCCTTTGTAGCAGTTTGTGTCCCAGGTCTGGCGAGCCTTTTGTGCACAGTTGGGAATTCAGGTTGCTTTCTCCTCTACGTATCACCCGCAGTCTAATGGGGCCGCAGAATGAGCCTGCCTGTGCCTTCCTACCAGGTTGGGGACAGGGTCTGGCTTTCATCTCGCAACCTCCAACTTTGTGCTCCCTATCTGAAGTTCGTACCTCGGTTTATTGGGCCTTTCCGTATTCTTTGCAGGATTAACCCAGTGGCTTATGCATTAGCCTTCCTTCTAAAATGCGTATCTCGAATGTATTTCATGTCTCCTTGTTAAAACCTTTGGTCTGCAACCGCTTTACCACCTCGGTGCCTCATCCTCACGCTGTATAGGTTGAGAACCATGAGGAGTATGAAGTACAGTCCATTGTTGACTCCCGTAGGTTCTGTGGGCGCATACAGTACCTGGTGCATTGGAAAGTATTGGTCCAAAGGAACGCTCTTGGGTCTCATCCTCAGACGTACATGCCCCTGTCCTCCTCCATGATTTCCATAGAAGTTTTCCCCTCAAGACTGGTGGTCCTCCGAGGGGGAGGGGGGTACTGTCAGGGCTGGGCTCAGCCCATCCTTTTCAAAGCTGGCCGCTTAGCTGGCGGCTAATTGCCAGCTGCTATCGCTCCAAATTGACTCACATGTTGATGATATCATGCTCGTCAGTCCTGCCTACTTAAGCCGTCCAGTCCAGATGATCTCTGCCTTTGCCTTGGTCACATCTCTAAAGATGCTCTCCTGTGTTCCTGTTAAAGACTTGCTTGGCTGACATTCCTTCTGGCTCCAGATCCTGCTTGCTGTTCTACTACGCTGTTCTCTGTCTCCCTGACGTTTTGGCTTGTCTGACTATCCATTCCGATTCCTGAACTCTGGCTATGTTTTGACTACCTTTACTCTGTTTAAGTTTTTTTATTATTATTATTAAACAAGTGTGATTTAATCTGTACTTTTGTCTCAGTCTGATTCATGGTTTCAGACACAGATCTTCTCTAAATCCTTAAGTTTCTTGGCTGCTCCCTCCATACATTTTCTATAGGATTAAGATCTGGAGATTGGCAAGGCCACTCCATGACCTTAATGTGCTTCTTCTTGAGCCTCTCCTTTATTGCCTTGGCGGTATGTTTTGGGTCATTGTCATGCTGGAAGATCCATCCATAACCCCTCTTCAGTGTTCTGGCTGAGGGAAAAAGGTTCTCATTCAAGATTTTACAATACTTGTGTCAGAAACCATGAACCAGACCGAGACAGAATACTCCTCATGGTTCTCAACCTGTATAGGGTGAGGACGTGGCACCGAGGTGGTAAAGTGGTTGCAGACCAACGGTTTCAATAAGGAGACATGAAACACATTTGAGATGCGCATACTAGGGGGAAGGTCCAACGCGTAAGCCACTGGGTAAATCCTGCGAAGGATAAGGAAAGGCCCAATAAACCGAGGTGCGAACTTCAGTGAGGGAACACAAAGTCGGATGTTGAGAGATGACAGCCAGACTCTGTCCCCAACCTGGCAGGAAGGCGCAGGCAGGCGTCTGCGGTCAGCATGGAGTCTGTACCTATCATTAGCATGACGCAAAGCCTCCTAGACTTGTGCCCAAGTGGAACGAAGACCACGGAGATGCTCCTCTAGCGCAGGAATACTCTGCGGAACAAACGAATCAGGCAACATGGAAGGTTGGAAACCATAATTCGCCATAAACGGGGACAATCGGGAAGCTGAATTCAAGGCACTGTTGTGAGCAAACTCTGCCCCCCATGGTAATAGGTCTGACCAGTTGTTGTGATGGTCAGAAATATAGCAAGGTAGGAATTGCTCCAAGGACTGATTGGCTCATTCTGCGGCCCCATTAGACTGCGGGTGATATGCGGAGGAGAAAGCAAGCTGAATTCCCAACTGTGCACAAAAGGCTCGCCAGAACCGGACACAAACTGACTACCCCTGTCCGAGACAATCACCTTGGGTAGCCCATGTAAGCGAAAGATCTCCCGAGCAAAAATGGAAGCCAGTTCCTTAGAAGTAGGCAACTTTTTAAGTGGAATACAATGACACATCTTTGAGAACCGGTCAACCACTATGAGGATAACCATGTTGCCTTGGGAGTTGGGCAACTCCACAATGAAATCCATACACAGGTGGGTCCAGGGCCTCTCTCCATTGGGTATGGGTTGTAGGAGGCCCACTGGAAGGTGTCGTGGAGTCTTACTCTGAGCACACACGGAACAGGCAACTACAAAGGCAGTTACATCAGCACATAGACTAGGCCACCAGAATTGTTGGGAAATGGCCCAAATTAGTTGATTCTTCCCAGGGTGGCCAGCTGCCTTGGGAGAATGGTAGGTCTGGAGCACGGCAGTACGGAGACTCTCTTGGACAAAGCAGCGGTCACAAGGTTTCTCAGGAGGAGCTTCGACCTGAGCAGCAAGAATTTTGTCACCCAAAGGAGAAGTAAGACTGGTGCGAACCGTAGCCAGAATACGATCAGGAGGAATCATAGAAACCGGAACCGACTCCAACTTGGAAGTGGAGGAAAATTGTCGTGACAAGGCATCTGCCCTTACATTCTTAGTACCGGGTAAGAATGAGACAATGTAATTGAAACTTGACAAGAAAAGAGCCCATCGCGCCCTCCTGAGAGAGAGGCGTTTAGCCTCAGACAAGAATGTGAGATTCTTATGGTCAGTGAGAATGAGAACCAGCACAGTGGTACCTTCGAGGAGAGGTCTCCATTCTTTCAGGGCTAAAATGATCGCCAACAGCTCTCTGTCACCAATCTCGTAATTGCACTCCACAGGTGACAATTTCTTGGAAAAGTAGCCACAAGGATGCCTAGCAGTCTCAGTGGTAGGACGTTGAGACAGAAGGGCGCCAACACCAGTCTCGGAAGCATCAACCTCAAGGATAAAAGGTAACGTAGGATCAGGATGTGCCAACACAGGAGCAGAAACAAAGGCAGCCTTGAGACTTTCAAAGGCCTGAATGGACTCTGGAGACCAACTCTGTGGGTTACCGTTCTTTCTGGTCATATCGGTCTGAGGCTTGACCAGAGACGAGAAGTTATGAATAAACTTCAGATAATTTTTGGCAAAACCTAGGAAACGCTGCAGAGGACGTAACCCCATGAGTCGAGGCCACTGTAGGACTGCCGAAGGTTTCTCTGGGGCCATCGAAAAACCAGCAGTGGAAAGCCCAGGAATTTAATCCGTTCCCAATGGGACTCACACTTCTCCAGTTTACAATAGAGATTATTCTCTCTTGATTTCTGAAGCACATGTCAAACATCTGTGTGGTGGCTCTCCAGGGACTTGGAAAATATGAGGATATCTTCGAGATAAACCACCACACATAACTGCAATAAATCTCGGAGAACATCGTTTATAAATTCCTGGAAAACTGCCAGGGCGTTACAAATGCCAAAAGGCGTTATGAGGTACTCATAATGGCCTGTTCTGGTATTAAACACAGCTTTCGACTCGTCACCCCCCTTAATCCTCACGAGATTGTAAGCCCTTCTCAGATCAAGCTTAGTGAAAACCGTTGCTCCCTTGAGGCGGTAAAATAACTCTAATCAACGGGATCGGGTAGGCATTCTTAATCGTGAAACATGAGACCCCTATAATCAATGCAAGGTCTCAGTTCACTGTTCTTCTTCACAAAGAAGAAACCAGCACCAGCAGGAGACAAGGATTTGAGGATGAAACCTCGAGAAAGTGCATCTGCAACATACTCCTCCATGGCTTTATCCTCCAAGACCGACAAAGGGTAAACCCGACCACAAGGGGGAGTGGCACCAGGTTGAAGGTCAATTGCGCAATCATACGGCTGGTGTGGAGGCAAACTACCAGCTTCATTTTTGTCAAAGACATCGCTAAAATCACGGTCTTCCTCTGGCAGGGAGGAGAGTGAAGAGGTACACAGGACCTTGGCTACCCTCCGGAAGCATGTTTCACTGCATTGTGGTGACCAGGAGGGAACCTCAGCACCGAGCCAATCAAAAGAGAGATTGTGCCTCTGTAACCAAGGATAACCAATAACCAGCGGAAACTTAGGAGAGGAAATCACTTGGAATTGGATTATCTCATGATGAAGAGCCCCTACGGCCATGGACAACGGATTAGTCACATGGGCAGGCTGTAGAGGTCTCCCGTCAAGAGCCTCAATGGCAAGTGGAGTGTCACACAGCTGCAGTGGAATCGAGTGCTTTGATACAAAGGCAGCATCAATGAACAGGCCTGCAGCCCCATAGTCGATTAGAGCCTGTATCTCGATAGACGACTTAGCCCAAGAAAGGGTGACCAAAACCAGGGGCTTATTCTTCTGGATAATTGGGGATGACACAACACCACCTAAGGTCTGTTCATGACAGGACCTCAAGGTTCGGGTGTTCCCAGGACGAGTAGGACAAGACTTTAAAAAGTGACCTGCCTGGCCACAATAAAGGCACAATCTCTCCCTCCTCCTAAAGGCTCTCTCATCCGCAGAGAGATGTGTGAAGCCCAAGTGCATGGGTTCATCTTCACTGACCGACTCGGTACCAGGAGGCATGGGAGGTGAGGGAGGCACGGGTGGGACGGCAAAGCTCAGAGGCAAACGTACAGGAGGCTTCGGCAAGCGCTCCTTAAAAGAAAGGTCTTTCTCTGAGTCTGGAGTCAATGAGGATGGCAAACAAAATCAAGCTCTCCAGCTCAGTGGGTATATCTCAGGCTGCTATCTCATCTTTGATGGAATCCATGAGACCATGAGAAAAAGCAGCCACGAGGGCCTCATTGTTCCAAGCAACCTCTGCTACCAAAGTACAGAACTCAATGGCGTAGTCGGCAACAGTTCTCGTACTCTGTTTGATGGACATGAGGCACATGGCAGCAGAAGCGGAGCGTGCGGGAACATCAAATACCCTTTTAAAGGAGGCCACAAACTCGGTGACTCAAGACAACAGGTTTTTGCATCTCCCATAGAGGGTTTGCCCAGGCCAAGGCTCTCTCGGAATATCACAAACCCTACTTTGCTTCTGCCCGTGGTAAACGCCTGGGGCAGCATTTCAAAGTATATCTTGGTTGAGAAACCCTCTGCATTGAACTGGATCGCCCCCAAATCGCTGGGGAAGCGGGGCGGAACTAGACATACCTCTTATAGAGGTAATACGGGTGCCTGCACAGAGACTGGAGCAGAAGCAGGGGCAACCTGCAACTCAGGGTGTACTGGATCAGCCCCAGTGGGGGATTCCAGGTGAACCGTGCAACTCAGGAGTGTTTGTAACGCAATGGCAAACTGATCCATGCGGTGATCTTGCTCATCCAATCTGGAAAAAATATTACCAACGTGTGAATTGACTGTATCTTTAGAATTCATGGCCTTCGCCTACTGTCAGAAACCATGGACCAGATGGGACAGAAGTACAGGTAAATCACACTTGTTTACTAATAAAAATAAAAAGGTAAATAGAGTAAGCGTAGTCAAGCATAGCCAGAGTCCAGTAACCGGATCGGGTAGTCAGCCAAGCCAGAGTTCAGTAACCAGATTGGGTAATCAGCCAGGCCAGAAGTCAGGGATCCAAGTAGAGGAACAGCAAGCAGGATAAGGAGGCGGAAGGGATGTCAGCAAGCCAGTCTTTAAACAGGAATTCAGGAGATGGTTTCTAGTGATGTGACGAAGGTGAAGGCAGGAAAGAAGCGAACTGGACGTCTTTAAGTAGGCGGGACTCATGAGCAGATCCACAACAGCTGGTTAACTGTGGGGAGAGAAGAGAGCTGGCAATTAGCCGACAGCTGAGCGGCCAGTTCAGAGAATGAAGGGCTGAGCCAGCCCTGACAACTTGGCTCCGTCCATTGGCCCCTCAATGCAGCAAAGTCGGCCTGTACCTTTAGCAGAGAAACAGCCCCAAAGCATGATAGTTCCACCTCTGCTTGACTGTAGGGATGGTGTTCTTATGGTCATAGTCAGCATTTTTATTCCTCCAAACAAGGCGAGTTGAGTTAATGCCAAAGAGCTCAATTTTGGTCTCATCTGACCACACAACCTTCTCCCAATCCTTCTCTGAATCATTTAGATGTTCATTGGCAAACTTCAGATGGGCCTGTGCATGTGCCTTCTTGAGGAGGGGGACCTTGTGGGCAATGCAGGATTTGAATCCATGGCGGTGTATTGTGTTACCAATGGTTTGTTTGGTGACTGAGGTCCCCACTGCCTTGAGTTTATTCACAAGCTCCTCCTGTGTAGTTCTGGGCTGATCGCTCACTTTTCTCATGATCATCCTTACCCCATGAGGCAGAATTTTGCATGGAGCTCCAGATCGAGGGCAATTAATGGTTATTTTGTATTTCTTCCATTTGCGAATAATCGCTCCAACAGTTGTCTCCTTCTCACCAAGCTTCTTGCTGATGGTCTTGTAGCCCATCCCAGCCTTGTGCAGGTCTACAATCTTGTCTTTGACATCCTTTTGACAGCTCTTTGGTCTTGCCAATGATGGTGGATTTGAATGGAAGAAAGAGATTCTGTGGACAGGTGTCTTTTATACACATAACAGGTTGTCGTTAATAGCACCTTCTTAAAATTGACATGACTAATTTGTGCACCACATGAGCACATACTGTAGCCAGTCTGTGGGAGCCAGAATCATTGTTGGTTGGTAGGGGATCAAATTAGGGCTGCAACTAACGATTATTTTCATAATCGATTAGTTGGCCGATTATTGTTTCGATTAATCGATTAATCGGTTAATAACCTTTAAAAAAAAAAGTGTGGTGTATAATTTAGTTAATAAGTAAAGTTTTAAAAAAAGGCAATTTATTCTTAAATATCTCTATGCAGTGGTAAATAATAGCCAACTATATGGTTAGGGAGCAAAATATCTAATCCACTCTGAGAATAACAGACAGAAGAGATATACTGTATATACTATTAGAGGAGAGATAAGAACGTTCGTTCGATTTTCTAATCGTTAGTGGGGGTCAAATCAACGTTCATTTTCAACCACAGTAATGGGAAAATTTGGAAATAATAGGAAACTTCTTGGTTAAAGGAATTTTCAGACAGTGTATGTGGTTTTCGTTCAGAAATTACAATGATTTTAAAAACAGAATGTTAAAAACAAGTGAAAATTTAAAACATTCTTTCATTCATCGAATGTACAAAGATTTTTCGTCTGAATATTCTCATCTGAAAATTGATCGGTGTGGCCAGCATAAGGCTCGGTACACACCTAGGCAGTTTGCTTTTGATCTGTTTCTGCAGTGCTCTTTGCTGTGCGTTTTGATTTTTGTGCACGGGATTTTGCTGCGATTTGCGTTTTTGCATTTTTTTTGGCCAATTTGTTGTTGGGCAGATTAAAAAACACAAATTGCTGCAAAAATGCATTACATGCGTTTCTGCAGCTTCTCCATTGAAGTATGTTGAACCAAAAAAGCACTGTTTTGTGTTTAAAAAAAGTCACTGACGCTTTCCAAATACGCAGCTGCTGAAAAAGCATAGATGTGAACGTGTTCCATAGGAAACCATGTAAATGAACTGTAGTGCGTTTCTGCAAAAAGCACCAAAAAACACATATATGTGAACCAGGTATAAGACGTTTAGTAACATAATGGGGTTAAAAAAACGAATATTAGCCCTTTAAAGTACAAAAAAAGCAAATAATCACTACTGTAAGGGGTTAATTTTTTTTACTGTAGAACTGTGAAAGAAATAGTTACAGTAGCGATTATTTGCTCTTTTTGTACTATAAAGGGCTCATTTTAGTTTTTTTTTAACCACATTATGTTACTGGCCGATTAATCGATTATGAAAATAGTAATCGATTAATTTCATAATCGATTAGTTGTCTAATAATCGATTAGTTGTTTCAGCCCTAGATCAAATACTTATTTTACTCACTGAACTGCAACTCAATTTATATAAAAATTTGCATCATGTGTTTTTCCTGGATTTTTGGTTGGTATTTTGTCTCTATCATTTAAAATGCACCTATGGCAAAAATGATAGACTCTTCATTTCTTTGTAAGTGGGCAAACTTACAAAATCTGCAGGGGATCAAATAATTATTTACCCCACTGTATATATTATACATTCACACCAGTCCCTGCTCTCAAGGAGCTTACACTCTAATGCCGCATACACACGAGCGGACTTTGCGGCAGACTTTGCCCGGCGGACTTTTCTACGTACTTTACGAAGGACTTTCTGAATGAACGGACTTGCCTACACACAATCCACCAAAGTCCGTTGAATTCGTACGTGATGACATACGACCGGACTAAAACAAGGAAGTTCATAGCCAGTAGCCAATAGCTGCCCTAGCGTGGTTTTTTGTCCGTCGAACTAGCATACAGACGAGCGGACTTTTCGACCGGACTCGATTTCGACGGATTGATTTAAAACATGTTTCAAATCTAAGTCCGTCCAACTTTTGAGAAAACAAAGTCCGCTGGAGCCCACACACATCGAATTGTCCGACGAAATCCCGTCCGCCGGGCAAAGTCTGCCGTAAAGTCCGCTCGTGTGTACGCGGCATTAGATCCCTAACTCACATTCATACATATATTAGGGACAATGTAGACAGGATCCAATTATTTTAACATGTCTTTGGAGTGTGGGGGGAAACCCAATATTCATATAACTCACTGATTGGCTAAATGGGAGTGGCCATAACTCTTTGACTGGGAGCCCTGTTTGGGTGCTGGAGGCAGCCCAGAGCTGCTGATAGGCCAGTATTAGATGGGCTGCGGCTACAATTTAGGTATATAAAATAGATTAGCTATAAAATTCCTATAGGTCTTACAGGAGGATCTCACACTCTCTCCTCAATAAGAAACTCAGCATGCACGTCCACTGTAAGTCAGCAAAATCTCATAGACTTTATTGAGCAGTACAGATGAGGCTGTGTATGACCTGTTTGGGTTGAGCTGTGCTTCTTCTGTTTTTTTAAGGTGCGTTTGATGTGCACATAAAGCAGGTCAGAAACAGCCTATTCTTGACAAATGCTGCATTTTCTGCTTAAATGCAGCTGTATGTGTTCAAATGGAAAACCCAATGTGTGACTAGAACACCTATAAGCAGCGCATAGATTATTATTATTATACAGAATTTATATAGCGCCAACAGTTTATGCAGCGCTTTACAATATAAAATGAGACAATACAGTTACAATACAATAAAATACAAGAGGATTAAGAGGGCCCTGCTCAGAAGAGCTTACAATCTAATAGGGTGGGGTAGGTGGTACAAAAGGTTGTAACTGTGGGGAATGAGCTGATGGAAGTGGTAGAAGATTAGTTGGAGACGTGATAGGCTTTCCTGAAGAGATGAGTTTTCAGGGATCGCCTGAAGGTGTAGCAAGAGTAGGGGATACCTGGACCAGTGGAGGTAGCGAGTTCCAGAGGATGGGAGAGGCTCTGGAGAAATCCTAGAGACGAGCATGTGAGGAGGAGACTTCGTTTTCTTTCCTTCCACCACAGGTGGATGGAAAAAAAAAAAAAATAAATAAAATCGCTCGATTCCCCCAGTAACACAGTCAGTGTTACTGGGGGAATGCAACCTGCAGCACTATTGTGTTCTGCTTGGGAAGGGGGTGCGGGGAGCCTTCCTGGCTGGTAGAGCACAACGATTACTGCTAGCAGCATAAGCCACCGAGAGTAATCGAATATAAAAAAAAATCACACAAATGGATGTACCTAAGTCAATCAATGGATCATCTTGGGTACAATCAGCCTGCCCATACATGGATTGAATCTTCGCCGGTCCCTGCTGAACTTCAATCCATGTATGGCCATACATTATACAATTTTCTTGTAAACTGTCCTTTAGATTTACCAAAAACCATATAATATGAGGTCAAACTTGAACAACACTTTCAATTTGTATCCAATCAGGCAAGTCCTTGCACTACATAGTTGAAGGTAAATCTAAAAGGAAAAATTGTATAGAAAATATACAAGAAAAGTGTAATGTATGGCCAGCCTTAGGTTCTTTATGCTGACTGACTAGATGACGTGCAGGGGAATTTTTGGTTTTGCTTGCTGTATTGCTCTGGCCATGATCACTTCTTTTGAGCAGGTAACACTTTTTTCTTTTCATAGATGGATACAAAGTACACATAGAAATGTTATCACACATTGTAACATCATTTACATTAATATAATCTTTGAAAAAGAAGAAACATTTGTGTATACTTAATAATAATATGTAGAACGCAGATGACATGCTGGGCTGTTCCAGTCGTATCTGCCTGTGTCACTCCTACCGTATTATAATGGAGTATTTCCACTAACTACTCAAGATACTTGTATGTGTGTACAGGAGAGGAATGGTTAATGAAGCTGCATCTGTACATAATATACATGACAATCAGTGGCACATTTACCAGCTCAATAGCCTGTAAAAGCTCTTTAACAGCTGAACACAAGTAAATTGTGTTACAAAGGTGCCCCGTGGGGCTGCGCTGGCCTCATTCACACGCGGGATGTGTTTTCTAACTGCTTTCCCTTCAATCTGCTCCACGAGGACCTTCTGCATTAAACAAGTCCTAACTCGCCTGCAGAGCAGCAGTTTAATCCTTGCTGCGCACTCCCCTGTGGCATCACTCGCAGTACGGCCCTGCAAGGTGTAATCTGTGTGTAAAGCAGCACAGCTGTGAGGAATCGGCCTGTGCCCATGTGTGGCGTAACAGAAATAAAACTTTATGTTTGATGTATTCATCTCCCCAATGTTGATTACCGCTGCAGAGATGGGGTGTAGATCATGTGACCACAGGTAAGCTGTGTGTTCTGGATTCAATACTAAGTGGAGTGATGCTTTAAAATTGTTTGAATCACGAAAGGAGGGGATGGGATAGAGCCCAGCCGGAACTCACGGCTGGGTAGAGAAGCCTGGGTCTCGGAGAAGCACTTAAGATGTGTAATGGACAGGCCAGAGAAATTATGATTTTTGGTTTACCTGTAAAATTATTTTCTTGGAATATATCACAGGACACAGGACATGTCATATTCATTATTACTTAGGTTATGCTGCCACCTTCAGGTGAATGGACATTGGCCATAAAAGGCCAGAATTCTTCACCTATGCATAACCCCTCCCAGCTCCGCTAAGCCTCAGTTTTGTAGCAAGCAATGAGGAACAGACAAAGAGAGGAGGGATCTCTGTGTCCTGTGATGTACTCTAAGAAAAAGGTTTTATAGGTAAACCAAAAAACCTGGATTTCCTAATCATACATCACAGGACACCAGAACTCTTAAAGTAGAACTATAGGCAAAACTTTTTTTTCATTTCGGATAGAGCAAGGGAGGGTTACAGCCCCGGAAGATTTATTTTCACGAACTGCATCCCATTGCAGAGATATCCCTTCAATTCCTGTTCCATAGCGAAACAGAAAGTCAGAGGAAATCTCTGCAAATAAAGGGAATTTTTTTTTGGGGGGGACCCCCAGGTCACCAGAACTAGTGTCCACATTTGAAGATTTCCCCTCTATTACTTTTCTGGGGACTACCCAACATTTGGGATTCTCTTTTACGTTCACTTTCAAAGATAATGGTAAACAGGACAAATAGAGAGGGTGAATCTCTGTAATGGGGGTAAAGACAGCAATAACAACTAACAGGTGTCCTAATCCCTCTCCCCTCTATCCAAAACAACAAAAAAAAAAGTTTTGCCTTTAGTTGTACTTTAATGTTCATTACTACTTGTCATCACTACTTGGATGTGCCAAAGCACTAGACAAGAGCAGTAGGCAACACAGCATCAAGGCCCAAAACCCAAAACAGAATAGAAGAAAAACACTACTACAGAGCTACCTGCAATATCTTTTGCCAAAACTGGCATCCGCATTGGCATGAACATCTACCCGGTAGAACTTAGTAAACGTGGGAAGAGAAGACCAGCTGGCAGCCTTACAAACCTAAACAGCAGAAGCTTGATGCTCAATCGTCCAGGAAGCACAGATACTCCTGGTGGGCCACGATAAGGAAAGGAGGGAGCTTGCCCTTGATACCATAGCCTCAAAATTCTACCTTACCTTAACAACCCAGTGCTCACAATTCTACCTTAAAATGGTAAATCAAGAAAACGCCTGACCCTTCCAAGGGTCCTCATGTAACACAAACAGGAATTCAGACTGTTGAAACAAAGCCATAGACTTCAGATAAATTCAAACAAGTTGAACAACATCCAAAGAGTGCAGCACCTTTTTTTAAAGTGATTCCAAAGGATTTTTTTAAATAATAAACATGTCATACTTACCTGCTCTGTGCAATGGTTTTGCATAAAGAAGACCTGATCCTCCTCTTCTAGGGTCCCCCACTGATGCTCCTGGCTCCCCCCCACCCCCCCAAGTGCCCCCATAGCAATTCACTTGTTATGACGGGCCCTCACAGGCTCTGTCTGTCCATTGACACAGAGCGTGGCTAAGATCCTCCCTCTGCTCTCTTCTCACTGGCTGTGATTGACAGCAGCAGGAGGCTGCTACCTTGATCTCCAGTGAGAATAGAGAGACCTGAGAGAGACGCTGCTTCTTGGGCACAGTGCTGGATTGAGATCGGGGGTAAGTATAAGAGGGATAGCTGCACATAGAATGCATTAAGGTAAAAAAAACTTTTACCTTAATACCTTTTACCTTAAGAATCACTTTAAAATGCTTATGAGTAGGACATACAAATGGCAACACAATGTCCTTATTCAGGTGGAACAAGGAAACCACCTTATGTAAAAAAAAAAAAAAGGACAGAGGCCTCAAAACCACCTTATTCTGGTGAAGAATTGGGAAAGGTTCTTTGCAGGAAAGCACAGCCAACCTCAAGACACTTGAGGCCAAAGTAATAACATCCAAAATGATAACCTTGCGCATAAGGAGTGCCAAGGGAATCTCAAGAGAGGTTCAAAAGGAGACGTCTACAAACCCAGCAAAGGTCCCACAAGACCGTGGCCAATCTAATGCCCCATACACACGGTCGGATTTTCCGATGGAAAATGTGTGATAGGACCTTTTTGTCGGAAATTCCGACCGTGTGTGGGCTCCATCACACATTTTCCATTGGATTTTCCGACACACAAAGTTTGAGAGCTTGCTATAAAATTTTCCGACAACAAAATCCGTTGTTGGAATTTCCGATCGTGTGTACACGAATCCGACGCACAAAGTGCCACGCATGCTCAGAATAAATAAAGAGATGAAAGCTATTGGCTACTGCCCCATTTATAGTCCCGACGTTTTACGTCACCACGTTCAGAATGATCGGATTTTCCGACAACTTTGTGTGACCATGTGTATGCAAGACAAGTTTGAGCCAACATCCGTCGGAAAAAATCCTAGGATTTTGTTGTCGGAATGTCCGATCAATGTCCGACCGTGTGTACGGGGCATAAGAGAGCCCAAACTTTGTTAGTCAAGTAATTTACAATTTATGCATACCACATTTTTCCTGTCAAAGCAGGTATGATCAGAATGACCAGAATGCCCTTTGTCTTTATCCTGCACAACAGGTGAGATATAAAAAAGATATTTCATACTGTAGGTATCACCCATAACACCAATATATGTGTTATATATAGGGTTGAAATATATGTACCCATGTTCATGTCCACATGGACCTCTGATACACACATGAACACACAAACTATTTTTAGATAACCATTGTTCCTAATATATTTAACTATTTGTAATATACCGGTAATTATTATCCATAACAATCAAGATATCTAAGTGGTACATCCCCTTATCATCTGGATAATAGTTTTTTATTTACACATACATTTTTTTAAAAGTTAGGCATTTTAAATTCCATTGTTTTAATGCTTTCAAACTTCTCATGTTTTATTTCATGTTTTATCTTATATCTCATTGTTGATTGATCTGGTTCCTCATTGATTATGTGATATATGCATATTTTTTGCCATTTTATAGAACATTGCCCATTTGTTGCTTTGTATGCATGCCTTTATGTTGTTAGAGCCGATGGCCCTTGTAGTTCTACGGCCGCAGCTCCGCATTCCCCCTCCTCTGTATAAAAACATTCACTGCACTACCATCCTAGGCCTTTAAAAAGAGGCAGTTAACTTTGAGCACGTAGCCTGATCTTACCAGCCATCTCCGCATCCCCTGGTGACATCACATCCGCTGGTGCATTCCACACTGGTTGGCGTGGACTTCCTGGTTCTATACATGGCATACATCCCTCTTCCTATGATCCCTAGAGGTCCGGACCTCAGACGGCTCCTGCAGGACTGAGACAAATGGTAGATACTGCACTATACGTTAAGCGTTTTTCTACTCGATTCTTGTGAGTGTTTTTAACCATTGGCGATAAATCGTATTGTTTAATGCTGCTTTTAGGTGCTGCTTCCCCCTTTCCTCTTGTTTTTCCTCTACAGACAAATCTCTGCAAATACCTTTGGGTGAAGGGTCCACTCCCCCAGATTCAGCTGCAGGCAGATGAGAAGGTCACGGGAGAGAGGGCTGAAGCATGAAGTTCTGTTCAAGACAACATCAGGTCTGCTTTTTGCTGAGCAGTGTGACTTCTTGTCCCTCCTTCATGGCTCATGTTTGCCATGTCATTTTCTGACTGCACCCTGCTGGGCAGACCCTGAAGACAGATAGACCAATATTGGAGAACCAGCTGAATTGCTCAATGTTCCGGTATGTTGTTTGGCAGGCCTCCACTCCATAACACTTCCCCAGCTTGACAGGCTGGCATCAATCATCAAAACCTTCCATTTTTTTGGCATCTAGCAGCGACAATCCACCATTCCAGACCTGGTCTTGAGAGTCAGCTGCATTGGCAGATCAAGGACTCCTGACAGTTGTCCCATAATGACAGGAGTCAGATTTTAAGAGCTCTGGGGTGAAACTGGGCATAAGGGACCACATCAAAGACAGCTACCATCTTCCCCAGCACCCTCATATAGGCTAAAATCGAAGAACTTTTCAACGCCTTCAAAGACTCCACCTGAGATCGAAAAGGGACATTTCTATGGAAGCAATATCTTCATATCAAGGACTAAACCTAAGTCTAGATATTGTAAAATAACCAAGACCAACTTCTAAAGGTCAGGACCCAACTGAACCTTTACTATCTGCTGGACATTTGACATCAGCTTCTGTGCCGATTGCTCTCTGAAAAGCAGGGCTTCCAGGCTCCACACAATGTCTTCAACAACCACAGAACTGGAGCCAACACCTTGATAAAAAATCTGGGACTAACAAAGTGGCCATCCTCCAATTGCGAAAATGACAAAATGTTGATGAGGCAGAAAATATGGATGTGCAGGTAGGCATCCTTGATATCCACTGTTGTCAAGAAGTCCCCTTGATGAAGCGAAGCAATCACTGACCAGGAGGCTTTTAGCTTGAATTTCAGTACTTCCAGGAACTTCTTGAGACCCTTGTGGTTCAAAATAGGGCAGACATCCCCGCTTAGCTTGAGAACGGTAAACAGGTTGGAATAGAAGCAGTGAGACCTATCCTGGCCAGTACAGGGAAGGTGCCTTTCCAAAGCTGCAAAGAAAGCCGCTTTTTTTTGTGGTTCCAAAGATACCCTTGATTTTATAGAACATGGAGGGGGAAAGTAGCAAAACTCCATCTTGAAGCCTCTGGACACGACGCTGCAGACTGAGTTGTCTGGGACTTCCTCCGTCCAGATGTACGCAAAGGCTAATAGATGTCCCTCCACTCCTGTGACTGAGGATGTCCCTTCACTGTAAAGAGGACTTGGCTCTGGACACTGAGGACTTAGGGGTCCGGTTCTTCCTACAAACTTGGGATGTAGTTTTTACTTAGAGCGCAAGGTTTTTTGTGAACAAAAGGAACTAATGGATTCTGAAGGCATCACCTGTTTCAGACCTGTCACCTCCACCTACTTCTCTTGGGGAAAGGGCATGCTTTTCCCCACAGTTACTTTCTGCATGCAGTCATTCAAAAATGGTCCTAACAAGTGAGCAGCCTCTGGATTAGTTTCTTTCACAATATAATATATGTATATATTCCTTAAACTAAATCTCTCTAAAACTGAGCTATTAATATTCCCCCCCCCCCCCCCCCGTGCCCCCCTCCATGACTTTTCCATCAAAATCAACAATGCAACTATCAGTCTCTCCCCTCACGCCAGGGTACTAGGTGTAATCCTAGACTCTGATTTGTCATTTCAGCCCCAAGTCCAATCGTTGTCAAAAGTTTGTAGAATTCACCTCCGTAACATCTCTAAAATTCTCCCCTTTTTAACAAATGAAACCACCAAGCTCCTCATTCACTCCCTTGTTATCTCTCGCCTTGACTATTGCAACTCACTTCTCATTGGCCTGCCTCTCCATAGGCTATCTCCTCTGAATGCTGCTGCCAGACTTATTCACCTTACCAACTGCTCAGTGTCTGCCAACCCTCTCCTCCAATCCCTACACTGGCTCCCAAACGCCCAACAAATTAAATTCAAAATACTAACCACAGCATACAAAGCCATTCACAACTCTGCCCCGAGCTACACCACCAATCTTGTCTCCAAATATCACCCAACTCATCCTCTCTGCTCTTCTCAAGACCTCCTACAAGCTCTCTCGTCTCCTCCTCCCATGCTCGTCTCCAGAGCCTCTCCCATCCTCTGGAACTCACTACTTCCACTGGTCCGGCTATCCCCAACTCTTGCTACCTTCAGGCGATCCCTGAAAACTCATCTCTTCAGGAAAGCCTATCACGTCTCCTACCACTTCCATCGGCTCATTCCCCATAGTTACAACCTTTTGTACCACCTGCCCCACCCTATTAGTAAGCTGCTCCTGCATAATAATAATAATAAGTATAACAATAAGTATAATAACAATATAATAATATATATATATATATATATTTATATATTTATATATATATATATATATATATATATATACATACATATACACACACACACACACACACACACACACACACACACACACACACACACACACATATATATATATATATACACATATATACATACATATTCTTTGAATAAAAACAAACTCACAAAACAGTGAACAGATACCAAGGCCAGTGGCAGAAAGCAATTTGAGAATAACATATATACCACAGATAAGTAGGCCTCTTATATGGTATAGCTAGTAACTACAAACAAAGACAATAGGTAACCCGGATGCTCTGGTACCAATACGCTAAGCAAGCAGTAATTCAGGAATCATCATATAACAAATACCATGCAACACCTGAGAATGACCTATGTTCGTATCAAAAAATAAAGTTCGGGGGTCCTCTCAAGGACCTAAAAGTAAAGAATATATATATATATATATATATATATATATATATATATATATATATATATATATATATATATATAATAAAAAGGAAAAAAGAAGAGGGAGGAGGGAACTATCCTATAAGCCTCCTGATGTACAAAAGGGCTTTACCCCCACCCAGAGGATAGAAAGCTATACCTTCAAGAAAAAGAAAAAAAGAATCATGAAGAAGAAAGTAAGCCCCGCCCCCGGGGAATCCAAGGCCAGCACAGGTGGGCTTGCCAGACTTTCCTATAGGTCCAAAAAGCGGAAGTCGAGCTCGCCGCTGGAAACTGGTCCAACCAGGGTTGCCAAATCTTAAATGTGAAATGTTTCCCTAGTGTCCGCGAGTATCACTATAAGATTCTCGTTCATCAACGTACCATGCACCCGTTGCTTCACCTCCTCAAAAGAGAGGAGAGGTGTTCCCACACCTTCGCAGTGGTTTGTTTAGTAGCCATAAAAATGTGTGCTGGCAAGACACGTTCTCATTTCATTAACTTCAAGATAGGCTTATGAAGTAGAGCTTCCCACTGGTCCTTACGTATATTAGAATGAAAGAGCGTATTGACCAAAGCATACACCTGAATCCACAGCCTTTTAGCTTAGAGGCATATCCACCATATGTGCTTCATATCGCCCAGAACAGCCCCAAAAACACAACGCTGGGTACGTAGGAAGGTATTTTGCAATTCTCACTGGGGTGCAATACCATTTAGGCATAACTTTGAACAAATTCTCTAGGGCTATGACGTTATAGGAAGAATGAAAAAGGGCCTCTCACATCTTGGGTCAGTCCTCAGGGGGTTAAAGGGCACCAAAATCTGCCTCCCACTGTGTGCAGTAGGAGTGTTAGAGGCTCCCAAGACAGAAGAATAAAGTAACAAAACTAGGCCTTGAGTAGTCGGATGAGTACAGCATCTGGTTTCGAATGCAGTCGAAGGTCAGGAACTATCATCATATCTAACCAGGAAGTCTAGGAAATGGCGAATTTGGATATAGCGGCATCTCTCTCGGTCAGGAGCCTCATAAGTCTCTTGAAGCTGCTGACAGGTGTATACACCTCTAGTCCTGAGAAAAGAGTGGACAGTTGTCAGGCCTTTAGAGTGCCACCACTGAAAACTATGGAGGTCATCCAACCTTAGAGGAAACCATGGGCAGTTGAAGACTTCCAGAAGAGGTAAGTGAGGTGAAAGTAACCCTGTGGAAACATGTCCCATATTGCGAATGAATGAGACAAAATGGGGTTTAAAGGCTTAGGACGAAACTGAGCTGGCAGCCATAAAAGTGACGATAGCATAGCATGACCAAGACATAAAGAGAAAAAAAGGGTAGAAATACAGGCATTTACATGATCATCACTAGAGTTTATTAGGGGTAGCATGTGGGTTGAAGAGATCCAAGGTCTCCAAGTCTTGTTGAATTGTTTAACATTTCTCTAAGCTCATATGTTAGGTTATAATGGGGTAAATTAGTGTTAGTTAAGGAAAGCCATTCGGCATAGGAAGGAGCTATAGTCTGTTTCCACCTAAGGTGCATACGTTTCTTAGAAAGAAAGAGTCTGAGAAGTTTCTTAGTGGGCGTACACTGATCTTTCAATAAACCAAGCAGACATTGTAGAATTATATATATTTATTGAGGACTGCTGACAGACATTCCATAAATACAGTATACACACACCAAAAATTACAAATTCAGCCACAGGACCACATTGTGCGGAAGTAATCTGCTATAGTTCCACAGCTTTGAAGCATAGGGCAGTAGGCTTGAGGTTGAGTTTATACAGCCCTACTGGTATCTAGTAGACTTTATGGAACAGACTGAGTTGCATTACTCTTATCAAAATCACATACAGATCTTCAAATTCTTTATAATTACACTGATCGTCAGGTGGGAATATGGTTTCCCAGCTCTGGAGGGTGATTTAGTAGCCTGACCTGTCAAACATGAGGCTTTCATATGACAGTTGTACCAACATGAAGAACTAAGACTGCATCTCAAAATAACGATCCAGCAAATTATTACCTGGTTGTACCCTGCGTGTCGCTCCTCCAAGCTCTCTCTCTGCTGACTCAGCAGTGACAGCTCTTGTGTCAGTTCCTCCAGGGTAGTCAGGAAGCTTTGTGTCTGAGAAAGAAACACAGCTCATATCACCTACCTGGAAATTCACTATACAAGGAAGAGAATATACATTGTTGTGTGGCAGCATGGCGTAGACAGACAGATCGGCCTAAAACATAAATTACATAGATAGGGGTCTGCTTGGTGAAGCAAAAACCATTTGCAGAGCACTGTAACCCATATCAACCAATCAGTTTTATTGTTCTGCCAGCGGTCAGCGTAAATGGCTGCTAAAGAGCAGGTTATGGATATTGGTGTGTATATAGTACCTCTTCGTGCAGCTGTGGTTGAGATCCTCTGTTTCCCGATTTGCTACTTTGTCTTTCTAAAAAGGCATCAAAGTCTGCAGGAAAAAAAAATCAAAACTGGATACAAGATCTGGACCGGAATGTACAACCCCAATTCCAAAAACGTTGGGATGCTGTGTAAAATCTACATAAACACAGAATGCAATGATTTGCAAATCTCATAAATCCACATTCTATCCACAATAGAAAATAGAAAGCATATCAAACGTTTAAACTGAGTAAATGCACCATATTAAGAAAAAATAAGGTAGTTTTAAAATTGATGGCAGTAACACATCTCAAAAAAAGTTGGGACAGGGCAACAAAAAGATGGCGAAGTAACTGGTACTAACAAACAAGAGCTGGAAGAACATTTTGCAACTAATTAAGTTAATTGGCAACAGGTCAGTAACACGATTGGGTATAAAAAAGCTTCTTAGAGAGTCGGAGTGTCTCAGAAGTAAAGATGGGCAGAGGTTCACCAATCTGTGAAAAGATGCATCTAAAAATTGTTGAATTGCAGAATAAATGTTCCTCAACTTAAAATTGCAAAGACTTTAAATATATCATCATCTAGTTCATAACATTGTTAAAAGATTCTGAGAATCTGGAGAAATCTCTGTGCACAAGGGACAGGGCCTAAATGCAATATTGGAAGCCCATGATCTTCAGGCCCTCAGACAGCGCTGCATTAAAAAAAGACATGATTCGTGTAAAGTGATTTCAAAGGCAGAAGTTTTCAGAACTTTTCTGACCTTAATGCATTAAATGCATTAACCACTTGAGCCCCGGACCATTATGCTGCCTAAGGACCAGAGGTCTTTTTCCAATTTGGCACTGCGTCGCTTTAACTGCTAATTGCGCGGTTATGCAATGCTGTACCCAAACGAAATTTGCGTCCTTTTCTTCCCACAAATAGAGCTTTCTTTTGATGGTATTTGATCACTTCTGCAGTTTTTATTTTTTGCGCTATAAACGGAAAAAGACCGAAAATTTTGAAAAAAAATGATATTTTCTACTTTTTGTTATAAAAAAAATCCAATAAACTCAATTTTAGTCATACATTTAGGCCAAAATGTATTCGGCCACATGTCTTTGGTAAAAAAAATGTCAATAGGCGTATATTTATTGGTTTGCGCAAAAGTTATAGCGTCTACAAACTAGGGTACATTTTCTGGAATTTACACAGCTTTTAGTTTATGACTGCCTATGTCATTTCTTGAGGTGCTAAAATGGCAGGGCAGTACAAACCCCCCCCAAATGACCCCATTTTGGAAAGTAGACACCCCAAGGAAATTGCTGATAGGCATGTTGAACCCATTGAATATTTATTTTTTTTGTCCCAAGTGATTGAATAATGACAAAAAAAAAAAAAAAATATTTACAAAAAGTTGTCACTAAATGATATATTGCTCACACAGGCCATGGGCCTATGTGGAATTGCACCCCAAAATACATTTAGCTGCTTCTCCTGAGTACGGGGATACCACATGTGTGGGACTTTTTGGGAGCCTAGCCGCGTATGGGACCCCGAAAACCAATCACCGCCTTCAGGATTTCTAAGGGTGTAACTTTTTGATTTCACTCTTCACTGCCTATCACAGTTTCGGAGGCCATGGAATGCCCAGGTGGCACAACCTCCCCCCAAATGACCCCATTTTGGAAAGTAGACACCCCAAGCTATTTGCTGAGAGGCATATTGAGTCCATGGAATATTTTATATTTTGACACAAGTTGCGGGAAAGTGACACTTTTTTTTTTTTTTTTTTTTTTTTTGCACAAAGTTGTCACTAAATGATATATTGCTCACACAGGCCATGGGCCTATGTGGAATTGCACCCCAAAATACATTTAGCTGCTTCTCCTGAGTATAGGGATACCACATGTGTGGGACTTTTTGGGAGCCTAGCCGCGTACGGGGCCCCGAAAACCAATCACCGCCTTCAGCGTTTTTAAGGGCGTGAATTTTTGATTTTACTCTTCACTGCCTAACACCGTTTCGGAGGCCATGGAATGCCCAGGTGGCACAAAACCCCCCCAAATGACCCCATTTTGGAAAGTAGACACCCCAAGCTATTTGCTGAGAGGCATGGTGAGTATTTTGCAGCTCTCATTTGTTTTTGAAAATGAAGAAAGACAAGAAAAAACTTTTTTTTTTTTTCTTTTTTCAAATTTCAAAACTTTGTGACAAAAAGTGAGGTCTGCAAAATACTCACTATACCTCTCAGCAAATAGCTTGGGGTGTCTACTTTCCAAAATGGGGTCATTTGGGGGGGTTTTGTGCCACCTGGGCATTCCATGGCCTCCGAAACTGTGATAGGCAGTGAAGAGTGAAATCAAAAATTCACGCCCCTTAGAAAGCCTGAAGGCGGTGCTTGGTTTTCGGGGTCCCATACACGGCTAGGCTCCCAAAAAGTCTCACACATATGGTATCCCCGTACTCAGGAGAAGCAGCAGAATGTATTTTGGGGTGTAATTTCACATATTCCCATGGCATGTTTGAGCAATATATCATTTAGTGACAACTTTGTGCAAAAAAAAAAAAAAAAAAAAAAAAATTTGGCTCTTTCCCGCAACTTGTGTCGCAATATAAAATATTCCATGGACTCGACATGCCTCTCAGCAAATAGCTTGGGGTGTCTACTTTCCAAAATGGGGTCATTTGGGGGGGTTTTGAACTGTCCTGGCATTTTATGCACAACATTTAGAAGCTTATGTCACACATCACCCACTCTTCTAACCACTTGAAGACAAAGCCCTTTCTGACACTTATTTTTTACATGAAAAAGTTTTTTTTTTTTGCAAGAAAATTACTTTGAACCCCCAAACATTATATATTTTTTTAAAGCAAATGCCCTACAGATTAAAATGGTGGGTGTTTCATTTTTTTTTTTCACACAGTATTTGCGCAGCGATTTTTCAAACGCATTTTTTGGGGAAAAAACACACTTTTTTAAATTTTAATGCACTAAAACACACTATATTGCCCAAATGTTTGATGAAATAAAAAAGATGATCTTAGACCGAGTACATGGATACCAAACATGACATGCTTTACAATTGCGCACAAACGTGCAGTGGCAACAAAATATATACATTTTTAAAAGCCTTTAAAAGCCTTTACAGGTTACCACTTTAGATCTACAGAGGAGGTCTACTGCAAAAATTACTGCCCTCGATCTGACCTTCGCGGCGATACCTCACATGCATGGTGCAATTGCTGTTTACGTTTGACGACAGACCGCCGCTTGCGTTCGCCTTAGCGCAAGAGCAGGGGGCGACAGGGGTGCTTTTTTTTTTTTTTTTCTTTATTATTTTTTTGCTTTTTTATCTTATTTTTAAACTGTTCCTTTCATTTTTTTTTTTTTTAAATCATTTTTATTGTTATCTCGGGGAATGTAAATATCCCCTATGATAGCAATAGGTAGTGACAGGTACTCTTTTTTGAAAAAATTGGGGTCTATTAGACCCTAGATCTCTCCTCTGCCCTCAAAGCATCTGACCACACCAAGATCGGTGTGATAAAATGCTTCCCCAATTTCCCAATGGCGCTATTTACATCCGGCGAAATCTAAGTCATAAAATGCTCGTAGCTTCCGGTTTCTTAGGCCATAGAGATGTTTGGAGCCACTCTTGTCTCTGATCAGCTCTATGGTCAGCTGGCTGAATCACCGGCTGCATTCTCAGGTTCCCTGTTGAGACAGGAGAGCCAGAGAAAAACACGGAAGACGGTGGGGGGGGGGGGGCATTCCCTCCCACGGCTTGTAAAGGCAGTCTAGAGGCTAATTAGCCGCTAGGATTGCTTTTACATGAAAGCCGACCGCTGGCTGAAAAGAATGATACCAAGATGATACCTAAACCTGCAGGCATCATTCTGGTATAACCACTCAAAGTTGTGAATGGCGTACCTGAAGACAAAAAAATGGTTAACAATAAAGCACAGTAAACAATAAAGTATAAATAATTACATACCTGAAAAACAAACATGATAAAACATAATAACAATAACAATAACAATAACAATAAAACACTGCAGAATAGAATACAGTAAAAAAAGAGCAGAACAATAGAGAGAGAGAATAGAGAGAGAGAACAATAAAACGACAACTATTTTTTTTTATTTTATATATATTTTTTTTTTTTTTACACTTTTTTTGTAACTAACTTTTATAACTGTAACCGGTTCCAGGTTCGGGTCTCTCAAAATGCGATGGCATCTTGGGAGACCCTGTGAAAGTGTGCCTAGTCTGTGCAATGCTGTACCCTACGCTAATACTCAACTAGTGTATGGTAGCGTTCAAAACATTCACCAATGCAAAGACCAGGATTGTCAGGACAGGAGGGACAATAATAGCGGGTGTCACGCCTATATCCGCGTTTGCTGCAGACACAACATCTTTTTGGGGGGGGTTCGTTGGGTAGGGGTACTCGGGAGCACATAAAAATGCCTCTCATGCAGCCGACTGCATTTCGTTGGGGGATGTGAATGGGGGAAGTACGGGCGCTGCAGAAGTGGTGGGTTCCCAATTAGGATTGGCGAATGCAGCAGGAAGGGCACTATGGGCACGACGGGCCTGTGTTTGTCTTTTTGGTGGCAGCGGGACACTACTTGTGCTTGCCACCTCACCAGCTTGAACTGCACTTATGGGACTCGCCACGTCACCAAGTGTTACTGCAGTGCTGGTTTGACTACGACCGGGGTGTACTAGGCCGCTGGTGCTTGCCAGTTCAATAAAAAGCTTCCAAAAAAACTGTTAGCAATCGCAGGGATCAGGCCTGACTCTGCGAACGCTGCAGTTATGCGTTTAGTGTTTTGTAAGTGACAGTGATCGATCGATACTGCACTTGGGTGGGCTGGACTGGGCCGGGCGGAGGGGCAAAACGCAGGTGCTAGCAGGTATCTGGGTTGATCCCGCTAACACTGCGTTTTTGGGAACCCTAAACTGCTGGGGACGCTAGTATAGATCTGATCTGATCGGATCAGATATTGATCCGTTCAGATACTATACCACTAAAGGAGGCGTATGCTGCGTGCGTGGGTGTTAGTGGTACTGGCGCTAACCTGACGCTGCCTGGGGCCGGTGCTTGCTAGTTCACCAAAATGCTACCAAAAAAACTGTTAGCGATCGCAGGGATCAGGCCTGACTCTGCGAACGCTGCAGTTATGCGTTTAGTGCCTTGTAAGTGTCAGTGATCGATCGATACTGCACTTGGGTGGGCTGGGCTGGGCCGGGCGGAGGGGCACAACGCAGGTGCTAGCAGGTATCTGGGCTGATCCCGCTAACACTGCGTTTTTGGGAACCCTAAACTGCTGGGGACGCTAGTATAGATCTGATCGGATCAGATATTGATCCGATCAGATACTATACCACTAAGGGAGGTGTACGGTGCGTGCGTGGGTGTTAGCGGTACTGGCGCTAACCTGACGCTGCCTGGTGCTTGCTTGCCAGTTCACCAAAATGCTACCAAAAAAACTGTTAGCGATCGCAGGGATCAGGCCTGACTCTGCGAACGCTGCAGTTATGCGTTTAGTGTTTTGTAAGTGACAGTGATCGATCGATACTGCACTTGGGTGGGCTGGGCGGAGGGGCAAAACGCAGGTGCTAGCGGGTATCTGGGCTGATCCCGCTAACACTGTCTTTTTGGGAACCCTAAACTGCTGGGGACGCTAGTATAGATCTGATCAGATCAGATATTGATCCGATCAGATACTATACCACTAAGGGAGGCGCATGCTGCGTGCGTGGGTGTTAGCGGTACTGGCGCTAATCTGACGCTGCCTGGGGCGACGCATATCACCGCTGGGCGATCAGGGGGCTAAACCTTTATTCGGTAATAAACGGCGGGTGCCCTGACACTATAAAAAATAAACGAACTAACCTGCGTCACCCGTAACGGTTATACGGTGATCAGTGGTGAAAGGGTTAACTAGGGGGCAATCAAGGGGTTAAAACATTTATTAGGTAGTATATGGGGGTCCCTGTCACTATAAAACGCTGACAGCGAACCTAAATATTTACCTCACTAACTAGCGTCACCAGCGACACTAATACAGCGATCAGAAAAATGATCGCTTAGCAACACTGGTGACAGGGGGTGATCAAGGGGTTAAAACTTTATTAGGGGGGGTTAGGGGGGTACCCTAGACCTAAAGGGGGGTAATACTCACTGTCCCAACACTGTAACTGTCACAAACTGACACTATGCAGTAATCAGAAAAAAAAAAAAAAAAAAAAAAAAAAAAACCTGCTGGTGTCAGTTTGTGACAGGGGGGGGGGTGATTGGGGGGGGATCGGGGGGCGATCGGGGGGGGGATCGGGGTGTTTTGTATGCCTGGCATGTTCTACTGTGTGTGTAGTGTGTTGTGCACTCACATTGATGTCTTCTCCCCTCGGCGCTGGAACGGAAACTACCGAGCCGAGGGGAGATGACATCATTTCCTTTGCTGCTGTTTAGCATACAGCAGCAAAGGAGTGTTCCCATTGGCCGGCGGCGATCGCGAGGGGGGGGGCCACGAACGGATGGCCTCCCCCTCATCTCGGATCGCCGGGGAACAGAACGGGACCGCTTCGGGCACCGGGGGGGGGTCCGATCGGACCCCCCACCCGCGAGAGGCAAATCACGTACATGTACGTGATTTTGCCTGCCCGTGCCGCCTTGCCGACGTAAATCGGCGTTAGGCGGTCCTTAAGTGGTTAAGGTAAATAAAAACTTCTTTGTGCAGCTCCCCCTTTCCATCCCCACCCTCATACTTACTTCTCCCTTCTCACAGGGAAGATTGATAGCAGCCATTGGCTCCTGCTGCTGTCAAATACTGTGATGAGGAAGCAGGCGGTAGGGCAGAGCTTCTCTGTCTATGTCTATGGACACAGGCAGAACAGCTCTGGATCAAGCCCGCAGGTGTGCCACAATAGGAAGCGGCTCCCTATGATGGCACACTAAGAAGAGGAAGAGCCAGGAGCGTCGGCGGAGGACCCTAGAAGCGGAGGATCGGGATGCTCTGTGCAAAGGTTTAAATAAAGAATGAAAGGCTAGTGGTCTCTGAAAGAAATCAGAATCAACACACCCCGTATCGGGTAGATAGAAGACCCCCATATAATGATTGGACACCACAAAATGGATGGAAGAACAGGAGACCACCATATGAACACAAAGAAAACAGGGGACCACCGTATGAACCATATGGGCAACGTGGAAGATGTCCAGTCCATGAATATGGACATGGAGAAAGAAGAAGTCCACCACAGAGAACCCATCGTCCTTATGAACGTAGTCCAATACCGACATACAACTACTATGCCCCCTTGAGAAATCAACACGAAGAAGAGAGATATGACAGACATCAAACACAACATTCTGATTCAGACTATAAATAGGTCTTTTTTTAGACAGAGGCAGGAAAAATTACCCATCGAGGAACATAGACGAAACAAGGGGTACGAGAAGAAGCCCAGAAAGAAGAGAGGATGTAGATCAGGGAAGAGACAACAAAAGAAAAAGAGAATAAAAGGAGAGGGCAGCTTTAATCTAGGAGATTGGGGTACTGGACAAAGGGTTGAAATATGCACCCACAAAGAATTTAGACAAATTTCAAACCTATATAGGTATTCAAAAATATATCAGAAAGCTAAACATCAAGAAATATATTGCAGGCAATCCGATTAAATCCAGACCGCCAAAATGAGGAAATTTTACATAGCACACTGAGAAACAAATCTATTTTTAACCCCCCTGTTAAAGATAATAAACATATTGAGGTTTTTAAAAAAGTGGTTTTACAGGAATTAAAAGACTTGAAGATTAAAGCGGAGTTCCACACAAAAATGGAACTTCTGCTTTTCGGAACCCTCCCCCCCTCCGGTGTCACATTTGGCACCTTTCAGGGGGGAGGGGGGTGCAGATACCTGTCTAAGACAGGTATTTGCACCCACTTCCGGCATAGACTCCCATGGGAGTCTATGCCTCTTCCTGTCCCTCCGCGCTGTCTCGTGGGAAACACACAGCTCCCAGGAGATAGCGGGGACCAGTTACGATGCGCATCGCGACTCGCGCATGCGCAGTAGGGAACCGGGAAGTGAAGCTGCAACGCTTCACTTCCTGATTCCCTCACCTAGGATGGCGGCGGCTGCTGCCGAGAACCGAGCGGGTTCTCGGCGTCGCCTGCCGACATCGCTGGACCCTGGGACAGGTAAGTGGCCATGTATTAAAAGTCAGCAGCTGCAGTGTTTGTAGCTGCTGGCTTTTAATATTTTTTTTTTTAGGTTGATGTAGGTGGACCCCCGCTTTAAGAAAAAGGAAGAACCAAGTTATATAAAATGTGGCATTCGGAAACTCACAAAGAGGAAAGACCTGGTCATTCGCCCAGCAGATAAGGGAGGATGGATCATGATCCTTTCAAAAGAGCGGTATAATGAAAGTATGAACAAACTATTGGAAGATGAAAGTACATACAGCCGACTACTGAGCAATCCCATGTTCAAGTGCAGGAAAGCACTTAAACACGTAGTCCTTATGGGTCTAAAAAAAAATATACTTAACAAAAAAGAAGCCAGATTTCTAATACCAGACTCCTGACACACACCATTTATATATTCATTGCCGAAGATACACAAAGATAAAGAAAATCCACCTCCTAGGCCAATAGTGAACGGAATAGATTCACTTACAACCAGAATGGGCCAATATATTGACAATTATTTGCAACCAGCCATACAAAACACCAGAGCCTATCTAAGGAACACCAAACATATGTTGCAGACCATAGAAAGCGTATCCAAAGAAGAAGGTCTCTGAATTATGGCTATGGCTGACGTATCATCACTATACACCATAATATTCCATCACTAAGCCTGTGAAGCTGTCAAATGGGGCCTAAGGGTACATACTACGTTACCTTGCGTTCAAAGGAAATAACTTATTAAATGTTTGGACTTCTACCTGAAGAATAGTTATTTCTGGTACAATCGGAACTATTATCATCAACAAACAGGAGTTGCCATGGGAGAAAAATTTGCTCCCAGCATGGCAGGCCTATTCATGGCCCAGTGGGAAGAGGAAAATGTCTTTAAGAATACACCTGGAGAACTAGCGATATACAAAAGATATATTGATGACATTTTTATCCTTTGGAAAGGAGATCGAAACCAGTTGGTTCCTTTCCTGGAAAATCTAAATAAAAACGATAGAAACACCAAATTGTCCTGGGATATTAGCGAGAAGAATATATTATTTCTCGACTTGCAAATTATACAAGAAGAACACAAATTAATGTCAAAAACGCATTTTAAAAACGTAGACAGAAACAGTTATCTCCCATTAGAAAGCTGTCACCATAGAAACTGTCTCTACAACATTCCTAAAGGCCAACTAATGCGCCTGAGGCGTAACTGTACCAACAAAAGTGACTTTCTGGCCCAAGCTGAAAATATGGGACATAGATTTATCAAGAAAGGCTATGATAACCAATTTGTAAAAAGAAAAATAACAGAAGTAGCCGAGATGAATCGCAATGAATTTATCAAAGACAGAAAGAAACAGGAGTTACCAACAGACAGTACCAATTACCCTTGATTACAATATACAATATATAAAAATAGAAAAAAATCATCAAGCGACACTGGCATATACTGTTGGCCGACAGACAGCTACAAGATGTGCTACCTACCAATCCCAGATTTGTATACAAAAAAGCACCAACCCTTCGAGATAAAGTTGTAAAAAGCGCACTAAACCCACCAACAAGAGGATTAACGTTTTTCATGGGAAAAGGTTTCTATCCCTGCAAACGGTGTTTTGCATGCACAAAAACTAAATGTCCAAATGAAAACAAACAGAGCTTTACATCCACAAGTACAGGGAATACCTATGAGGTCAAAGACTTTATATGTTGCAACATAGAAGGGGCTGTCTATGCCCTGGAATGTAGCTGTGGGTTGCAATCCATAGGACGTACCAAAAGACCCTTAAAAGTAAGTATCAAAGAACATGTCCAAAATATCCTTAAGACCCCTTTCACACTGGGGCGTCAGCGGTAAAGCTTTAGCGCCGCTTTGCCGGTGGTTCGGCAGCGGTGCTCATTCAGTTCAACTGGCAGGAGCGGTGAAGGAGCGCCACTGCTCCAAAGATGCTGCTTGCAGGACTTTTTTTAGCGTCCTGCCAGTGCACTGCTCCACTGTGAAAGCCCTCAGGCTTTCCAACTGGAGAGACAAGAGAGGCTCTTTACAGGCGTTAGGCAGGCGCTTTTTTTAGCGCTGTAGCGCCTGTGAAGCGCCTCAGTGTGAAAGAGGTCTAAAGGATACGATAAGCACAGTGTATGGAAACATTTCCTCTTATGCCACAACAAAGACCCCACTCATCTAAAATTCTGGGAAATAGAACCATACAACAAACACTGGCAGGGAAGTCATATAGTGAGGACTCTCAGCCAGTTAGAGTCAAAATAAATTTTTATATAAGTTTTTTTCTAACACCCTAGAGAATAAAATGGCGGTCATTGTAATACTTTCTGTCACACCATATTTGCGCAGCGGTCTTACAAGCGCATTTTTTTTGGAAAAAATACACTTTTTTGAATAAAAAAAGAAAACGGTAAAATTAGCACAATTTTTACTTATATTGTGAAATTTAATGTTACGCCAAGTAAATTGATACCCAACATGTCACGCTTCGAAATTGCGCCCGCTCGTGGAATGGCGACAAACTTTTACCCTTAAAAATCTCTATAGGTAGGTGACTAAAAAATTCTACAAGTTGCATGCTTTGAGTTACAGAGGAGGTCTAGGGCTAGAATTATTGCTCTCGCTCTACTGATCGCGGCGATACCTCACATGTGTAGTTTGCATACAGTTTTCATATGCGGGCACTACTCACGTATGCGTTCGCTTCTGCGAGCTCGGCGGGATGGGGCGCGTTTAAAAAATTTGGGTTTTTTTCTTATTTATTTTACCTTTTAATTTTTTATTTTTACACTCTTCTTTTAAAAAAAAATTGTGTCACTTTTATTCCTATTACAAGGAATGTAATCATCCCTTGTGATAGAAAAATGCATGACAGGACCTCTTAAATATGAGATCTGGGGTCAAAAAGACCTCAGATCTCATATTTACACTAAAATGCAATAAAAATAAAAATAAAAAAATGTTGTCATTAAAAAAAAAAAAAAAAAGGCCCTTTAAGAGCTATGGGCGGAAGTGACAGTTTGACGTCGCTTCTGCCCTGCAATGATATGGAGACGGGTGGGGGCCATCTTCCCCTCATTCGTCTCCATACCCAGCAAGGGAGTAGATCCGATCGCTTCTGCCACTGCCGACGGCTCTGGTAAGCGGCGGAGGGCACCGGAGCACGGCGGGAGGGGTGCAGAGACCATTATAATCGGAAAGTGGACCACTGGCCGAAGAAGAGGGTACTGGGGTTATGGCAGCTAGCTGCTGCCAAAACACTGATATTCCTCTTCAAAGTTAGGACGTATATCGGCATGCGGCGGTCCGTAAGTGGTTAAAGACATTTCTAGTGCCAGTCTTTGACCCCTTATGAAGTCACGTGACCGTGACGATTCGCGCTGGGACTTACCACAGTTATGGACTTGGGGGGGATTCTGCAGCAGTATACTAAGATTTGGACAGCACTAAAAGCAGAGCCCAATGCCTGAAAGTCACATTCCATATGCCTTTGGGGATACTCACAAAGTGAGTTTGGGTCACCCCAGAGGCTGTGCCAAGGCACTAGACTTAGAGAGCGCTGTGCAGCAAACTAACACAAGGGTCTGGAAACTGTCACAAGCAGAGTCCAGAACCTCACATTTCAGGATAGCCTCACAGTCTTTGGTCCAGTGAGCCTGTATACAGCCTCCAAAGCTATAGCTCAGGAAACACCAATCTGGATAGCTGAGAAAGCTAAGCTCAGCTGCATGCAAACGAACTCTTGATTAAAGTAGAAAGGATCTTAAGAAAAAAAAACAAACAAAAAGTAAAGAAAAGATGCCCATCATTCTAGGACACACTTGTAACAAAATGAAGCATGATGGAGGTATGCTGGTAGTATAGGAGTTTTATTAGACTGGCCTGCAGTTTTTTGTTTGTCAGTGTCCAATCCTCCTATACGCTGCAGTATAACCCATGGGTTAAAGACTTTCTGTGTCCCTCAATTAACAAGAAAGTGTCAGGAGCGTCTAGCGCTCCTACTCCTCATTCCAGAATCCTGGTTTTGGCTATGGCATTCTCCCTGTCTTTGTCCACCTGCAAGGTGATTGATGTGGTCAGTCTCTGGATGGAAACCAAACCTGTTACAAGCGAGCCAAGCCTTCAGTCTCGTGCTTGTAATAGAGAGTGATATGTGTGTAATTCCTGATCAGGCCCGTTGTCTGTCTGCCTTGCTCTGCTAGTTTGGATTTTCCTGTGTATGACCTTGGATGATATTGGACTATTCCAGGAACTCAGCCTGACTTTTACCTGGGCTGTCATAGAACCACTCTGCCTGTCTGCCAACCGCAAGTACCTGTTTGCTTTGCTCAGTTTGCGTCTGCCCTGGCATGGTAGCCAGGCACTATAGCATTGTGTAAGATCTGGGGGTCACTGAGTACCGGTAGGCCTGCTTGCCTTATGGGAAATGGCTGCTATAGGTGAAGAACACAGTAGCCAGCTATAGTGCCTGACCACCTGCATTAGGGTAGACGTGAGGAATTCAAATATGATACAGTTTCTACATGAGTAACATGACTTCTGTGTCTTGGCACCTCCATAGCTTATGGAATCAGATATACTGTACATATTTCACAGAAATAGCCACATCCTAGTCCTCATACCAGTTCCTGGGTCCCTAGGACAGACCAAGGCCCGTACCTGATCATCTGCCACGGGAAGCCAAGGGATCCAACAGTAAACCAGTGATAGTGGGAATGTATAAATGTAATGTCACACTGTATGGTTAGTAAGTTGGTCTCACCATCCATGACGGTATTCCGGACATGGAGAAGCTGCTGATACATGTGTCTGCTGGTCTGCAGATATGACGACACAAATGTCTGCAAAATTGTAAAAGGCTTATTAGACAAATATCAAGACATAAATCTACGGGTTAAGGGAGGGAGGATCTAAAATATTTAACAGACATAGTGATAATGTGTCAGAGCTATCACTAAGACCACAAAGACAAAGATCGCACTAACCGATGAGACCGCCGTCCGGTCTGCAGGAACCTTCCCTGGTGCTGATAAGATGTTCTGCTTCACCCGGGTCATTGGAGACTGGAAAGCTTAAAAACAGGACAATGTTTCTATTTCCAGTCTATCGGATCAGTATGAGGGTGAAGAAAATACATGAGGCTATATTACCAACCTGCAGACCTCTACACCCTTACCTTGTTGCAAGGCCTGGTAGGATGCAGTGTAGTCCTTCATCTCCTGTATGTGATCACGGCAAAAATCGAGCTGACGCTGAAGATCAGACAAGGACTGTCTGTGAGTCTGTCTCTCCATATCTAGCTGTCTGTTCAGAGCCTGGATTCCCAAATCCAATCTGCACACAAGGAGCAACTCTATAATGCCCATAAATAAGTACTATCTATACTAAACATGATCCCTCCATTACCTATGCTGAACTTGCCCTCATAATACCAATACTGAACATGACCCCCCCGATCAACTACACCAAATATGACCCCCCCCCCCCAAATAGCTATACTAAACAAGAACCCCATTAGCAATACTGAACGTGACCCCCATTACTTAAACAGGACACACCATTACCTAAACTCAACATGACCCCCATTACCAAACTCAGCATGACCCCCGTTACAATACTCAACATGATCCTGCATTACCAATACTCAACATGAATACCCCAATAACTATACCAACATGACGTTCCCCCGTAACCTAAACTTAGCATGACCCTCCCATTACCAATACTCAACATGACCCACCATTACAAATACTTTACATGACACACCTTCCTTCCCCCATAGTCTATACTGAACATGACCCCACAATTAGCAAAACTGAACATGAACCCTCATTACCTATTTTTAAAATGGCTTCCCATTTCCAATACCAAACATGACCCCCCATTACCAATACTGAATATGACCCCCATCCCCATTAGCTATACTGAACATGACTGCCCTTACCCATACTAAACTGAACCCCATTACCAATATTAAACATGACTCCCCCATTAGCAATACTGAACATGACTCCCATTACCAATACTGAAAATGGCTTCCCATTACCCATAATGAACGTGACCCCCTTATAAATATGGAACATGACACTCTATTACCTAAATTAAACCAGACCCCCTCCATTACCAATAATACACATGCCCCCCCATTAACAATACCAAACATGAACCTCACTACCAATACTGAACATGATCCCCCATTACCTACACTGAACATGACCCCCTATTAGCTATACTGAACCTGAACCCTTATTATCTATACCGAACATTACCAATACTGAACATGAACCCCTCCCCCCCCCTCCATATCCAATAGTGAACACAATCCCACATTACCAATACTGGACAATAGGCACATAGAAAACTGAAGGCCAGCCCCCCAGAGGCTATAAACCCTCACACACCAATGCTGCTTAGTTATAGCAATCAGTCCAAAGAGAGAATAGTATAAGAGAGGGAACTGTGTCTCCCAATGGACAAGAATTTTTTTTTTTTACAGTGAGCACAAAAATTGTATTTTCTCTAGCCTCAAGCAACCTAGGGACAACTAAAAGGATTGCAAATGGAGGGCCGGGTACAACAACACAGGTAAATCAGCCCAACAAGAAAAATACAAAACAATATAGAATCAAGGGCATTAAACAGTTGCTTGCAAAACCTGGTTACCAAAGTAGCATCTGCCGAAGCAGACACACACATCTGTGTAAAACCTAAAGAATATATGAACAAAAGAGCAGGTTGCAACTTTACAGATTTGAAACATGGAGCCTTGATGGGGAACAGGCCAAGAAGTACTCAATTCCCTAGTGGAGTGGACTTTAAAGGAAAAAAGGAGACATTTTATCTCCCAATTCATAGACCTACAAAAAAAACATTTGAATCCAATAAAAACAATGGATCTGTTAGCCAGAAATGCTCTTTTAGGACCTTCAGGAATGACAAAAAGGGAATCCAACTGCCTAAACGAGGAAGTCATCGAAAGGTAAACCCTGAGAACCAGGACTACACTGAAGCAATAGAGAGAAATCTCATTTGGTTGCACCGGTGTTGGACACAGAGAGGATAATACAATATCTTCATTAGGGTGAAAAGCGGTGACCGTACTGGGCAAAAAATGAAGGTCTTAAAAAACAACCTTGCCTTTATGTAAGATCAAATGAGACTCCTGATAACTCGTCCACAAGAAAAGCTGCCTTACAGGATAATAACATCAAGGAAATGTGCCAAATAGGTTAAAATGGAGGTCTTTGTAACACCAATACAAGATGAATGCTTGTACTAAGACTGCACTAAGACTGCAGAGAACACAGTTGATTCAGTGCTGTATTTAGTACTATATACTGTATTTTATATAACAACTTTCAAGGAAAGTATTTGCAGTGCCCATCAAAAAAAACCCTGGATGTGAAGTCATCTGCATAATGCGACATATTTCCTCCGTATTTCTAGAAACATTACCAGCTAATTCTGGAATTAAAGCAGAACTTCACCCAAAAGGAGAAGTTCCACTAGTTTGCACCCCCCTCTTAAATAATTGGTATTTTTTGGGGGGGGGACCTGGTTTTGACAGGTTCCCACTTCAACTTCAGATCGGATCTCAGGTCCCAGAAGACTGCAGGACCATTCACAAAGTGCAGCTTGCGCATTGAAGAATTGGCTCAGGTGAGGACAACGCTGGACCCATGGACAGGTAAGTGTCCTTATATTAAAAGTCAGCAGCTATAGTATTTGTAGCTGCTGACTTTTACTTTTTTTGGGGGGAGACTGGAGCTTCTCTTTAAGTTTACATTTATGATTACGACTGCAGTAATATTAGTCACAATGAGGAACTATTTTTGGTCACTGTCCTAAGCTCTAAAGAGCAGGGCCCTCTGATTCCTCCCGTATTGAATTGTACTGTAACTGTCCTGTCTACCGTCATGTTGTAAAGCGCTATGCAAACAGTTGGTGCTATATAAACCCGTTATAATAATAATTACCTGGGAGAATGAATGACTAGCACTGGAACCCTAGGATTATCCTTTTAATTTCTATCCAATAGTGTTATACTGGTGCTTTAACTATGTCTGGATTCTGGACTGGCAGCTTCTACATACCAAAGGATTTTTTCAACAGTTTTCTTGATTTGCTATGCAACTGGATAGATCTAAGACATTCACATTACAAGTTAAGAATCCAGATAATAATTTTAGTCCAATTTAAGATCAAATGAAAGAAACCTTTTGAGGAGGCCAGACCTCACTCCCAGTATCAGTGATTATGGATGGGAAACAGTGTAAACAGCTGGGCTGGATTAAAAGATACAATATATGTGGTTTTAACCAAATAAAGCACTGTATTCATCAACTGGTGGTTGAATCAGTCTCTAAGCCCTGATGAAGGGGGTGAACTCTGGAATAAAATTATCTGGACTAATAACCTATGCTGTGACGCTTTAATCTCAGACCCATTTAATATTAGAGATTACGGGTGTGGTAACATGGGCCCCAATAGGCAAGTAGGGTGATGGATTCCTATAGTGTAGTGCCCTCTATAGTTGCCATCCTCATGCTGCACATCCTTGGACACACATGTGGCTTTTAGCCAACTCTCGGTTAAGCCTCCATAAACAGTTATGCGGTTCTCTTTGACACTGTTTAGTTAGAGAAGCAGCTCAGACTCCTCCAGCAGTGAGCTCTGTTCTTTCTCTGCACATCGGTGACATTGGATAATAATGTGGAAATGATTTGAGATTCGCACCATGATCTGCTGCTCACATTCCTCTCTAGTTACACTTTACACAAGACCCAGATCTAAGGGCTCCGTAATCTTGCGGTAATTGTTAAACACCTTGAAATCTCTCACAAATAGGTCTCCAGAGACGTGACGCGCTAAGGCGGGATTAGCGACATTCCCTCCGGCCTCTGTATGAACTCTGGACGCACTTTCACCTGAACTTTGAAAACTTTCCCCGAAGACAGAGGTGCTGATGTGGTCAGAGGTGCCTCAGACACATTTATAGGGGCTGCAATAGAACCGCCAGAGAGGAAGAAATACTTTGTGTGATGCACAGTCTAAAACAGTGTATCAAGATAATGGGGGGGATGGAGAAAAACCCCCCCATAAACGTTGATTTTCAAGGCCGCTAATGTTGTTTAAACTATCATCAACCTCTCATCTGCCTAATTCAAGTCACAAAATAATATCAAACATTTGATTGGCTGGGTGATGCATAGTCAGGAAATATTTTCGATTGGACAATATTGAATATCTATTATTTATCTACACAAGGTATAAAAGTGATACTTCTTTTTCTATCAGTTATCTACATAATATATAGCAGTAATACTTCTCTGCTTTCCTCCGGCTCTCCTCGGCCTCCAGTTTCAGAGCAGCCATGGCAGATTGCAATGTCTGGTTCTTCTTCTGCACAGCAGACATCTTATCTCTGAGTGTCACAGTCTCCTCTTCTTTCTGTGACAAGCTGAAAACATTGAAAGTTAGTAGGACAGAAAACCAAACACCACAGGTAAGGTAATTCTCTATGTTCGGCCCCAGGGACATTCCTATTGAAACCAGAAATGACTGAGAACACAACAGCAACAGTGTCAGATGTACCCGGACCAGTGTAACCACCAACAGTGTCAGATGTACCTGGACCAGTGTAACCATCAACAGTGTAAAGTGTACCCGGACCAGTGGCACTACAAACAGTGTCAGACGTCCCAAGACCAATCTCGCAGTGTCAGATGTACCCCAACCAGGTTCACCATCAACAGTGTCATAAGTACTGGTGACACAACCAAGAGTTTGTAGGCCAGGGTCACCACAAGCAGTTTGCAGGCCAGTGTTATGGAAGGTCATTTTTGAAGGCCAGTGGCACCACCAAAAGTTTGTAGACCAATGTTCTGGAAGTCTGGTGTCACTGCCGGCAGTCTGTAGGTTGGTGGCACTACCAGCAGTTTTTAGGCTGGTGTCACCAGCACAGGTGGTCCAGTTTTAAGGCCTCAGAAGTCATCAGCAATTCCCCAGAACCCTCTCTGATTTCCCAGGAGGAGCCCCACATATGCCCAACGATAAATACCTTGGATTGGACATTCCTATATTACTTGCAACCCTATAAAAAGGTATAGAATTGATATTATAGAATATATATAGGTATAGAATATAGAATATATAACTGCCGAAATGTTTTTTTAATTCAACCAAGTCAGTCCAGGTACTAAATTGTTGTTGGTAGATCTAAAGGAGAATGAACCATAAGATTGAAATGTGTGTGGTGAGCCTAATGTGCTTTTCTGCTTACTGACAGAAAAGCCAAGCCATTCATTTGTGGTTGAGTCAGACTGGAAATTTTGTCTTCAGGTGTCATTAAACCCACAACATTTAAACAAAACTATCGATAAATGGTGTATTACATGCTGTTCATACTCACTTAGTCACTATGGGATTTGCTTTCTGTATTCTGCAAAAAACCTGGTTGATCCTGCTGTTTCCTGTTTTCCCTTTTCTGTCCATGTCACCACTGCAATTGGGGATTTAGCAGAGCTGTGGTGGTAGCTCTGCACATGCTTAGTTTTCAGTGTATTTCTACCCTGAGCATTTCCTCCCTATCACATATGAGCAGCCCATGTGACTATAGAGTCGCACATGTGGCTGTATACACAGTGGTAATTGACAGCGCACTCCCTCCCTCTGCCTCCATTTTTCAAACTTGTTGTTTACAAGTTAAAATTAGTTTTTTTTTGCTAGAAAATGTACTTAGAACCCCCAAACATTATATATATATTTTTTCAGACACCCTAGAGAATAAAATGGCAGTCGTGGCAATACTTTATGTCACACCATATTTGCGCAGCAGTCTTACAAGCGCAATTTTTTTGAAAAAAAAAACCAAACACTTTTTTGAATTAAAAAATAAGACAACAGTAAAGTTAGCCCATCATGTCATGCTTCAAAATTGCGCCCGCTTGGAATGGCAACAAACTTTGACCCTTAAAAATCTCCATGGGCTACGTTTAAAAATTTCTACAGGTTACCAGTTTTGAGTTACAGAGAAGGTCTTGTGCTAGAATTATTGCTCACACTCAAACGATTGCAGCAATAGCTCACATGTGTGGTTTGAACACTGTTTTCATATGCGGGCACGACTTACGTATGCATTCGCTTCTGCGAGCAAGCTCGGCTGGACGGGGCGTTTTACATCTTTTTTCTTATTTTACTTTTTGTTTAATTTTTTACACTGTCTTTTAAAAATAAAAAATTGGGGTCACTTTTTTTCCTATTACAAGGATTGTAAACATCCCTTGTAATAGAAAAAAAGCATGACAGGACCTCTTTAATGTGAGATCTGGGGTCAAAAAGAACTCATATCTCACATTTACACTTAAAAGCAATAAAAAAAAAACCCTGTAAGACCACTGGGCGGAAGTGACATTTGACGTCGCTTCCTTCTTCCAATGGTATGGAGCCGAGTGGGGGCCATCATTCCCTCAAACGGCTCCATGTCTCAGAGGGGAAGAGGACACGATCGGCTCCGCTGCTACCGACGGCTCCGGTAAGCAGCAGAGACCACCGGGGAGCGGCGGGAGGGGCACCTCTCCCGCTGCCGATAAAAGAGAACTCGCGGCGAATACGCCGCAGAGACCACCTTTATCTGAAAGCGGACTGCCCGCTGTTTAAAAAAATACCAGGGTTTTGGCAGCTATCTGCTGCCATGACAACGGTATTCAACGTCAAACAGCCGACGTACAATGATGCCGGGCAGTCCGTAAGTAGTTAACCAGCTAAACACAATGGGGGTGGGATATTACATTGATTGATGGAGGCTTCACCTCCCTGTTATTCTAAGACACAGGCTGGAGGGGGATGACACAGCCTGTGACTGGCAGTAATCCACCCACACCATGCTATTTCCACAAAATGTATGAAGATTTGATTTCAAATATATATACCGTGTTTATTGGCGTATAACACGCGCCGGTGTATAACACGCACCCCAATTTAAGAGGGAAGTTTCAGGGAAAAAAAACTTTTTTGTGTGTCCATCTTCAGCCTGTTCTGTGCCCATCTGCAGCCTGTTCTGTGCCAATCTGCAGCCTGTTCTGTGCCCATCTGCAGCCTGTTCTGCGCTCATCTTCCCCCTCAATGCAGCTCACCATATCTCACATGAAATCACCGAACCGTCATCGGTTTCCTCGGCAGTCACATACACAGTCCCGCCTCCGCCATCAGCATTGGATCAGTTCCTGTGATAGACAGAACACTGGTCCAATGCCGGTGGCGGAGGTGGGACTGTGTGTGTGATGTGCAAGCTGAGTTAGAGCCGAGTGAGAGCCAAACGGAGAGCCGAGTGGAGAGGAGATGATGGCTCTCTGATTTCTGGCGGCACTCGTCCCCCTCCGAGGTACGCTGTCGGCATATACCAGGCACCCGCGATTTTCCCCCTATTTTCAGGGGGAAAAGTGCGTGTTATACGCTGATAAATACAGTATTCGCATGACAATTTAAAACAGTTTATTGATATTATTTATTTTTACTCTGAATCCCAAAGGCTGTTTTTTTCTTTATTTTGAACATGTGACCAGCAGCAGAGGACTAGAAGCTCCTCCTGCTTATGTTTCCCTGCAGACAGGCTGCGAAAGAGCTGGGTCATGTGACAGCTGTATATCGATTAGGAAAAAAGGTACTTAGAGGTTTTTTTAAAAAAAAAAAAAATAATAATTACAGTGCTATCATCCATATACAGAAAGAGAAGGGACAATGTCAAATTAATCAGTGTGTATTTAGTATCACTTTAACTGTTATGCCCCGTACACACGGTCAGATTTTCCGACGGAAAATGTGTGATAGGACCTTGTTGTCGGAAATTCCGACCGTGTGTAGGCTCCATCACACATTTTCCATTGGATTTTCCGACACACAAAGTTTGAGAGCAGGCTATAAAATTTTCCGACCACAAAATCCGTTGTCGGAATTTCGCGTGTACACAAATCCGACGCACAAAGTGCCACGCATGCTCAGAATAAATAAAGAGATGAAAGCTATTGGCTACTGCCCCGTTTATAGTCCCGACGTACGTGTTTTACGTCACCGCGTTCAGAATGATTGGATTTTCCGACAACTTTGTGTGACCGTGTGTATGCAAGACAAGTTTGAGCCAACATCCGTCGGAAAAAAAATCCTAGGATTTTGTTGTCGGAATGTCCGATCAATGTCCGACCGTGTGTACGGGGCATAAGTGACCTTGACGTAGCACTGAGAAGAACCATCATCTGGCTGACCAGAAGGAAGGTTTCTGCTGGGAGACCCGGCACGGCCGTCCATGTACTTATACTAATTATAATTGGTGTTGTTCCTCTGGTTTATACGGTTTAGCTTTAGGAAAACTCTATTCTATTTGACTAAACGGATTTGCTGTTCTGTGTATGCTGGATAATTTAAATAAAGAATTTAAAAGGAAGGTTTCTGCAACATCAGGTAATATGCAGAGAGGTATGTGTCTTTATATTTTTGTAAGTATCTGCCCAGGCATAGTCAGATTAGCACCAGTTGCTGCGTTGCATCATATTCTACGTCACAGCTTCTTGCAGAATTTCCGTCCCAGAAATAATTGGCCACAGAACACGCCTGGATGGTACCTGAATCACTGACACATCTGTCTGTGGTTTCTGGAGAGCAATGTTTCCCGATCGGGGCTCTCATACCTGCGCTAGGTCACAGCGAGGGGTTAAATCCCCCCCAGCGCTGGAGGTCCCTTCCTGAACTTCAGCGCAAGTTATGTAAACACGTGGAAACAGATTTATGAGCAAGAAGAGGCCTGGATGTCAGAAGCAGTTTATGATATGTTCCATAATAAATTAGTCATAAATGAACACAGGTGACTGAGGAATTCACCGCCTTTAATGTTTGAATGCAGCGCTGAAGAAAAACCTATTATTAGGGTCTTAAAAGGGTAATACAAGAATATCAACTACAAATTGTCAAAATGTTGCAAGTGTTTGAGGCCGCGCAAGGCTCCCTGACCGACGGTGCTAAACCCCCCCCGAGGGCAGAGCTATGGCTGAGGAAACCGCCTCTCATATGATTAAAGCCGCAGCGGATGTGATGTCATAATAACAGCAGGTTAGGGACTGAAAATATAGCCATGTTTTCCCTAAAGAGCTTACAATCTAATTAATGATGTAACACAAATTCAATTAAAAAAAAAAAAAAAATAATCATGCATGCTACGAGCAACATCTTCATAAAGCAGAACAGTTCTAGAACATGAAAACCCATTTGTCAGCAAAAAAAAAAAAAGTGAAGCTAGTTTCAGAGGAGATTTTCTTTGGCTATAATGGCTTTATAATTACAATTACATGGGCATGGATTGCACTGAAGCATCACCTAAAGCTTGTGACACACTTCACACGATTTTCTTACAATCTGAACTACTAATAAGTGGACCAGTCAGTTACTTTACAAGTCTGCATGAATAAATCACTGACATGTCACAATATACAGCAACAGTCTCATTTTTCAGAAAAGCTTTTATCATTAAAGAGCTGTCCTTGAGCTCCAGTCAGTGACTTGAGATGAGATGATGTCATCGGTCTGCTGCTGGCAGAAGGAAGCATTTCCTCAGTCCCCCCCCCAGTGATCAGACTGCAACATAGCAAGGCACAAAGTCAGAGGCTGCAGCAAGGGCTGATTTGAGTCAGACATTTGTGAACACAGCCAAAGACCAAATCGTCACCGGGATTTATATGACTGTCATTTTGGAACAGGCATCTCAGTCCTTGTATCTGAAAAGGGAGGTGTCACACCTATGTAATATCATTTATATCTGGTGAGCTGTGATGTCACTCCTGTATAACTTATATCTGAAGAGCAATGATGTCACTCACGTAGAATATATCTTATATCTGGAAAGTGGTGATGTCACTCCTGTATAATATAATGTATAAATAGAGAGAGAGATTATGTCATTCCTGTAAAATATAACATATCCGGACAGCAGTGATGTAATTCCTGTATAATATTTTAAAAATAGAGAGAGGTGATATAATTCTTGCATATTATAATATATCTGGAGTGCGGTGATATCACTCCTGTATAATATAACATATCTGGAGAGCGGTGATGTCACTCCTGTATAATATAACATATCTGGAGAGCGGTGATGTCACTCCTGTATAATATAACATACCTGGAGAGCGGTGATGTCACTCATGTATACTATAACATATATCTGGAGAGTGGTAATGTCACTCCTGCATACAATATCTTACATTTGGAGAGTGAAGATATCAGTCCTATATAATATAGCTTATATCTGGAGAGCAGTGATGTCATTACTGTATAAAATAGTTTATATTTAGAGAGAAGTGATGACACTCCTGTATAATATAACTTATATGTAGAGAGCGGTGATGTCACTCCTGCATAATATAACCTACATCTGGAGAGCAATGATGTCACGACTGTATAATATAATTTATATTTATAGAACAGTGATGTCCCACCTGTATAATATAACTTATATCTGGAGAGCGGTGATGTCACTCCTGTATAATATAACATATCTGGAGAGTAATGATGTTACGCCTGCACAATATAACGTAAATCTGGAGACCGGGGATGTCAGTCCTGTATAGTATAACTAATATCTGGAGAGCGATGATGGATGTCACTCCTGTATAATATAACTAATATCTGGAGAGCGATGATGTCACTCCTGTATAATATAACTAATATCTGGAGAGCGATGATGTCACTCCTGTATAATATAACTAATATCTGAAGAGCGATGATGTCACTCCTGTATAATATAACTAATATCTGGAGAGCGATGATGTCACTCCTGTATAAAATAATTTGTATTTATAGAACATTGATGTCACTCCTTTATAATATAATTTAAATCCGGAGAGCAGTGATGTCACTCCTGTATAAAAAATGACTTTTGCAGAGCAATGATGTCACTTTTGGATATTTTAAAGATTTGGAGAGCGGTAATCTCACTCTTGTACTGTATATTATAACATATCTGGAAAGAAGTGATGTCACTCTTGTAAAACACGATTGTGAATTTGGATAAATGTCCACATATAAGCCTGTACAGAATCACTCATCTCCATTATATATACTGTACAGGATATAGACAGTAATCCACCTGAGGCTGTGGATGGACTTGTTAGCACTTTGGATAATGTTTTTACAACCATCAGTGGAGGTGTTAAGATGTCCCCCAGCAGGGGGTGTGGCTCACAATTAGTCATCAGCCTGCGGCAGGGTCAGAGGTTAAACTGTGAATAGCGATGTGTGTTATTATCAGCAGGGAACAGGTTAACGTTGGACAAGCCTCTCCTCCAATGTACTTCCAGGATTAGTTCCTACTTTTCTTTGCAGCTCATACAGATCAAAGTCCATAGTGGGCCCCCTCTGGCTGGGCCTGAAAGGGACAGCGGGGTATTCAGTAAAGCCATCTCGGCACTCCTTTCATGCACCGCGTCTCAGCCTGGCTTCTATGTCTGCACTATACACTTCCAGGGGCCCCGCCATCCAACAAAAGATCAAAAGATTTTATTTCAGATTTCTCCAGATTGCTTTTTACCCTAATGTGTCATGAGGAGAAATGAGGAGCATCTGTAGGGATATCCCCGCCTTCGGCAACCACTCAGAGCTGGGAGAAGTAAGTGGGAAATATTCCCAAGAGGTGTATGTCCAAATAGTACATGCACACTGTGTTTGGAGCAGAGGTCTGTACGGGTGCTTTATGAGACCCCTGGGGCCATACCCTATAGCTGGGAGCAATGTAACTGATAAGAGGGCAGCACAGGCAAATAGTACAGGAGGTTATGAAGCTCACAATATTTCTGGCAGGATCAACAAGTATTTTTTGCACTTATCAAACAGATATAACAAAACACTTTTAATGTTATATTTAGAAGCCCAAAAAGGGAGCAGATAAGAGACTCATCTCTACCTTACCGCAAAATATAGCAGGGTTTTGTATCTGGCAGGATGCTGAATAAAGATCATAAAAGTAATTATAAAAGTAAATAGTAGCAATGCAACCTGCTTTCTCTAATACTGGTATGCCATTTGGCGGGGAGCCTTATCCTGGGAGACCTAGGTTCCTGTGGCATTTGTATGTCATGAAGGGAGTGAGACATCTCCTGTTAGTTCTGGACACCTGTGGTTTTAATATGTCATGGGGGGGGGTAAGACATCATCCGATAGTCCTGGGCACCTGTGGAATTGGTATGTCATTTGGGGGAGAGATGTGTCCTGGGCACCAATGGTGCTGGTATATCATTTGGCGGTAAGACATATCCTGGTTGTTCTGGGCACCTGTGGTATAGGTATGTCATTTGGGGGTTAGGTGTCTTTCGTTAGTCCTGGTCACCTGTGTTATTGGTATGTGATTTGGAGGTGAGATGTATCCTGGTTGTCCTGGGCACCTGTGGTATTGGTATGTCATTTGGGGGTGAGATGTCTTCCGTTAGTCCTGGGCACCTGTGGTATTGGTATGCCATTTGGAGGCAACATATCCTGGTTGTCCTGGGCACCTGTTGTATTGGTATATCACGTGGAAGTGAAATGTATTCTGGTAGTTCTGGGCACCTTTGGTATTGGTATGTCAATGGAGGGAGAAACGTATCCTGGTAGTTCTGGGCATCCGTAGTATTGGTATGTTATTCAAAGGTGAGGCATATCCTGGTAGTCTTGGGCACCCTTGGTATTGTAATGTAGTTTGGGGGAGAGATGTATTCTGGTAATCCTGGGCACCCATGGTATTGATATGTCATTCGGGGGAATGCTATATCCTGTTAGTCCTAGGTTCTTGTAGCATTGGTATGTCATTTGGGCATGAGACATATCCTGGTAGTTCTGGGTACCCATGGCATTGTTATGTCATTCGACATGTCATATGTTATGTCATACAATGTCTGCTGGGGCCTCCCCTCCCTCCTCTATCCCTCTGGATGCGGGGGGGTGGGCGGGTGCCTGACGCACGTCGACGCCACATTCCACACGCCTGACGTCTATTGACCTGATTTAATCCATCAGCGATCTACAGGAGGAGAAGGTTTGAGCGCCATTGCCGTGTGACGCTTTGTGTCCGGACATTGACGCCGCCCCCCCCTCTGATTACGCAGCGTGACGATGGCGGCACACCGCGGCCACCTGTGGCTATATAGGTTTGCACCTGGGTGGAGCACAGGACAGCACAGGAACACCATTTTCACCTCATACCCCAACACACTGGGTGGTCCACATGCTTGTCCCAGTTCAAGGTAATAACTTGTCGGTTATAGGTTCACTTTTTGGTTTAACTTGCTATACACTATTCTCATATCTTTGATCTGCTGTTGTGGGCTCTATTTCAGCCCACTGGCTGAACAAAAAAAGCCTTTTCTATGGCCAACTTTAGGTGTTGCTGTTCCTAAATGTAAGATTAATTGTAGGAAAGATCCATAGAACCTGATGGTAGATAGGTTCCTGATTGCAGTGAAGATCTAAAGAACCTGGTGGAGGGTAGGAATAATTGTTCCTGAATATACGACGGTAGGTAAGCTCTACAGAGCCTGGAATGGGCAAATGTTGCAGTTCCTGGGTTTTGCGGCTGCAGATACTTCACATTAGTATGTACATATTTTTCTCTATGTATGTATCTCTAGGTATGTAAAGCTTACAGTAGGAGTAACACCGACACTGTAGATTGAGAGCACAATACAGCAGACTGGGTGTATTGTACACAGAGCGACTCGCTATAAATCTTGAGATCATTGGTTCAGACAACTGTGAGAGAAAAGTAACAGGTTCACTTTCATGTCGCCTTCTCCGCTCACTTTTCCTTTTCTCCCCCACTGTTGAGATCATAATAAGGAGGCCCGTGTTTTCCATGTCGTATCTGTAGAAACAAGGCTATGCTGTGTCTCTGTGACCATACCATAGCTAACTGGAGACCTCTGTAAACTGACCCGTACAGCATCAGGTAAAAATTGAATCTCTTCAGCAGGGCACAAAATAAAGTTAAACATAAAAATATATACTGTAAATCTTGTGTCAACAAAAAAGACAAGCTCCCTTCACCACCATCTACACCATCATGAACAGGTGACAGCTCTCAGAGATCCTAAAAGATCCCCCAGATGTGGGATTATTGTCCTTTGTCCTGATCTATTCCTGACAGATTGGGGAATGCCAATAATTTGTATGGCCTCCAGCAGACATTCCCAGATACAGTTTGTTGGATGGTCTTTTGGGGAGATTTATGCAATCATCTGTCTTAAAAAGTAGATCACAATTTCATTCAGTTATGTATTATGCCGCGTACACACGGTCGGACTTTTCGACCAGACTGGTCCCACGGACGCTGACGGACCAAATCCGGCGGACAATCCGATCGTGTGTGGGCTCCACCGGACCTTTAGCGGACTTTTCCAGTCGCAAATCTGATGGATTTTTGATTTGGAACTTGCTTCAAATCTTTACGTCGTAACTGCGCCGGACCCTGAAATCCACTCGTCTGTATGCTAGTCCGACGGACAAAAACCGACGCTAGGGCAGCTATTGGCTACTGGCTATCAACTTCCTTATTTTAGTCCGGTGTACGTCATCACGTACAATTCCTTTGGACTTTTGTGTGATCGTATGTAGTTAAGTCCGTTTGTTAGAAAGTCCGCCACAAGTCCGCCAAAAGTCTGTCGAAAGTCTGTCGGACGGGCTGTCGGACTTTTGTAGCCGAAAAGTCCGACCGTGTGTACGCGGCATTAGGCTCCATGCACACTAGGAGCAGAAAAAAATTTCAGCATTTTAGCTTTAAAAACGTGGCATAAAAGATGCGAATTGAGAACATATACAAAGTTTGGGCGAGTCTATGAGAGTTTAAGAGCATTTTAGTTAATAGGCGTTTCTTGCACTACACTCCCCTCTGCAAAAGTTTTACTCCCAAAATAAGCATTTCACAGCCTTTTTTTGCTGGGTGCCATTTTGGACAAAAAGAGCAAAGGATATTGTGAGCAGAGATTCCTGAGCCATCAAGAGCCATGCCATTCTACTCTTCCGAATACTCCAGTTAACGCTATCTCTTCCCAGGATGAATGTTTTATAATTCTGTCTTTATAATCTGGGTGAGATTTATCTTAGAGGTTGGCATGTCCTTGCACAGCTGCAATCAACTGATGTTGTGTGACCTCCCTCCTGGTCATGTCTGAACGTGTGGCTCTCATAGAAAAATGGAGACAATGGACAGGGTCAAAAGGTACTTCCTGTAAAGCCAGGAAATGAGGTACAGTGACAACACACCTTTTTTTTACTAAAAAAACATTGAAGCTTGACGTTTAGAAGAAATAAGAGGCGTTTAGGAGAGACTGATGTTTTTACAGCTCCTAAACTTCTCCAGAAAATGCGATATAGAGAAGATTTTTTTTCCTGCCTCTGAACGTCCCTGACAGAAAACGCCTGTAGTAGTCATAATGTGCAAAGACACATAGAACACAATAGAAGTGCTTCTAGAGGCAGGTGAAAAATATGTCAAACGCCTGTAGAATCAACGTTTTTTTAAGTACAGTGTGCATGGAACCTTAAAGCGGGAGTCCGGCGACCAATCTTTTTTTTTTTTTTTTTTAGGTCATTGAGACACTTTGCTAACCCCAAAATAATACTCACAGTTTGGGTGTAATATTTCCGCCTCTGTCTGTTTTCCTACTGAAGAATAACTTAAAAAATGTGATGCTGGCTGTTTCCATCTTGCTTGTGGGCATGTGAAGCCCACAAGCATTGATTTCCTGGATGCGCTGAATGCTGTTCATTCACAGCTTGTTCACACGCATGATCATTGTTTCCGCACTGAATCTTGGGAAGCCTGACACTAAGCTCCCAGGAGACAGTGCGGTGCCGGGGAAAGGCAATAAACACGCCTACTCCCATGGGAGGAGAGACAGGAAGTGCCACAATAAAGTACAATATACAGGCATACCCCACTTTTAAGTACACAATGGGGTTTATTTACTAAAGCTGGAAAGTTCAAAACCAGGCTCACTTCTACATAGAAACCAATGGGTTTCTAACTTCAGCTTGTTCAATTAAGCTTTGGTAATAAAACCCGGAAGCTCATTGGTTTCTAGGCAGAAGTGAGCCTGATTTTGCACTTTCCAGCTTTAGTAAATAAATCCCATTGTGTACTTAAAAGTGGGGTATTCCTGTAAAGGTAATTACAGCGATAAAAAAAAATTTCGTGTGGCATTTGAACATCTATGCAATTAACTGAAGGGGGTAAGATTAAGTTAAAAATTTGAGTGGAACCCCGCTTTAAAGATTATTAAAGCGGTATCACCAAATATACCTCAGTATGGGATTTTTAAGGCAATGTATTGATGAAAAAATGTTTTAAAAAAAATAGTTTTTATTCATAGAAAAAAATACAAGTGAATATACAAAATACAAAAAGTCGCGTAATTAAAACAAAAACATTAAAGAACATGAAAATAAGTGATGCATCCTACTGCTAATTGTAACCACCACCCAAGTTGATACGATGGCGTTCCATCGTATCAACTTGGGTGGTGGTTACAATTAGCAGTAGGATGCATCACTTATTTTCATGTTCTTTAATGTTTTTGTTTTAATTACGCGACTTTTTGTATTTTGTATATTCACTTGTATTTTTTTCTATGAATAAAAACTATTTTTTTAAAAACATTTTTTCATCAATACATTGCCTTAAAAATCCCATACTGAGGTATATTTGGTTTTCTTAAAGTCTTAAGGGATGATGGCAATGACACACCCAATCCTCTGAGTCATACATCTTTGTTTATTAAAGCGGTATCAAACCCAACAACAAAAATGTAATATACCATTTCAGCTCGGGCCAATTCTGGCATTCCTCTCCTACACATAAAAAACAATTTTTTTTCTGCTATAAAAATTATATATATTTTTGTAAAAAATACACTTTAAAGAATTTTATTGCACAAAAACAAATTATAATACCAAGTTGTTTGTTAAAATATAATAGATGATGTTACACCCAGTAAATAGATATCAAATGTGACAGACTCACACAGGACAGAGGCTTTTGTAGGGGACTGAATGCTAGCCTTTTGCCTACCGACTATGGGCCCTGGTATTTGAGGGAGCTAAAAGCATTTAGGAAGATATTCTGTTATGTAATGCAAAAGGACATTATTAAGGAGGCCATGATGGTCTCTGCCAGCTTGGGATTCAGGGGACAGATGTATGTGAAAGGAATGCTGATTAATAAGATCTGGAAAGCCCGGGTCTTTCACCCAATATTTTTTTGTGCTCATTAACACACCTTTGTCTCCTAGCAAACTATTGGGGGATGTGTTTCTTCTTATGTGTATTGTAAGTTGGGAGTGAGGAGATGGCAAGTCTACCCTGAAAGGTCAAATCTCTGAGTCACCTAGTCTGGGTAAATGATTAGATAACTAGCTCATGTTAATTAGGTTTCTGGTTATAGTTTGTATTGTCAGCCTGCTGTATATACTCAAATAAATAATTCAGTTCATGTTCAGCAACCAAACGAGTATTGCCTTGTTTGTTGTTGGGAGCTGTTGGAATATCTGATATCTATATTCAGACAGGGAGGAAGCGGTATATGATGAAAGCACTCAAGCGGAATGCGGAACGTTTCATAAACCAAACATGCCATGCTTTAAAATTGTGTCCGCCTGTGGAACGGCGACAAATTATGGTACCTAAAAATCTCCATAGGCAATGATTTAAAAGCCTTTACAAGCTACCAGTTTAGAGTTACACAGGAGGTCTGGTGCTAAAATGATTGCTCTTGCTCTGACGTTCGCAGCGATATCTCAGATGTGTGGTTCGATAACAGTTTACATATGTGTGTGGGACCTACATTTGTTCGCATTTGCGCGTGAGCACTGGGCAATGGGGGATGCTTTTTTTTTTTTATTTAAACTTTTTTTTTTTTTTAACTTTTTTTAAATTACTTTCTTTATCATACATCACGGGACACAGAGCACTATAGTAATGCCTATGTGGGTTTATATGCTACCTTTAGGTGATTGGACACTGGCAACCAATAGTAAGAAGGTTCCTCCCATATAACCCCTCCCATACAGGAAGTACCTTTAGTTTTTTGTCAGTGTCTTGAAGGTGATGGTCACGGCTGTGAAAGCTCTTGCTTCAGATAAATGTCCCAGTGAGGATGTTATAATCGGATCCATTCGGATGGCATATCATGCTAAAGTGGATGGTACCCGAGCCCTATTTCAAGAACAGGGTCTTGCCTGTAATGTTTCCTTATGGAGCTGGACCCTTGTGATATGGTATTCCTGGTCTTTTATTTGCCCAAGGAAACCTAAAGGGTGCTTTACAGGTCCAGAGGTGTGGACCCCAAACAAAAGGGGGCCCGGTCTCTGAAGGTCCTCAGTGGCCTTACCCGCGGTGATGGCGGAAAATTGGGCCTATTGCAGGCTCTGCTGCGAGGATTGGTGAGTGCTTCCTTTGGAGGCCCCATTTTTATTACCTTATATATGTATAAGTAATATTATGTCTATGCCAGATGTAGCGCCTTTTTGTGTCCACTGGGGGGTTCCAGAGAAACAGTTGCACAGACTAGATTCCTGTATTTGGGACCGCACGTGGGGCGCGGGCACGTGCAGGCGGGTGGCGCGCACGTGCAGGCGGCGCGCGCGCGCTCTAGCATGCGGCATGGCGTCGCGGCCGCGTGTTTCCCGCAGGCATGCGCAGTAAGTCCCGGGTGTGCGTACGTCACGTCACAACGCACGCATAGGGAAGTCAGGCGCCTGCGTGTGTCAGTACTGTTCGTTAAGGCTCAGAAGAGCCGGGAGCCGGTTGCAGTGGGACACAGAGCGGGGCACGTGAGTCGGGCATTAGCAAACTTTGTAAGGAGGCTATTGTAAGCTTGTTTACAGCCATATAGCACTGTAAGTTGCCTCTAATCTTGTAAGCATGTCTTCCAGAAAACAAGGTGCAGGGAGCAGGATTAATCCAGAGGGTAAAGTGACTCTTTCAAAAACAGGAGATCAACCTCAGGCTATTGCAGCACCTGTCTCTCCTGAAAGGCCTGTGGCATTTGACCTGGCTGAGCCATTGCATTTGTCAGGCGTTGTGGCCACCACCAATATCCCTGCTTCAGCTTATGTTACTAAGGATGACTTAACGTCAGCTCTTGCTGGTCTTGAAGGCAAAATAGCGGGTATGATTGCCTCAGTAACGCAGGGAGGGAACAAACAAAATAGATCTCCCTCTCCTGAGCCTGGTCCCAGTGCTGAGTCTCTTGAGCACCAGGACTCCCTTAGCCAAATGGGTCCTTGTGATCTGGATCCTGAATGGGCAGAGGATTTTGAGGAGGTGGCCATAGGGGATAAAGATGCCGAAGCAGAGGAGTCCTCTGCAGGGGACTCAGGTTCGGAGGAACCCTTAACGGCTTCGCAATCCCAAAAGCTGTTTATCCAGTCTTTAACCGAAATGGTAAGAGCAGGTTTTAAGTTGCCCCCTCTACAAGGGGCAGAAATTTCCTGTTCTACATTGGGGTCCTTGCGACCTTTGCAAGGTTCTCAGGCGTTTCCTGTGCATCCATTATTGGAGCAATTGATTTACGCTGATTGGGAACATTCGGACAGAATATACTTACCTCCTAAAAGGTTTTCTTTTTTGTACCCGATGGAGGAAAAGTTAAAAAAAAGGTGGGATACACCATTAGTGGATGCTGCTATTTTGTCAGTAAATAAAAGCTTAACTTGTCCAGTGGATAATGCCCAAGGGTTTAAAGACCCAGCAGATAAAAAGCTGGAATCTTTGCTTAAGGCCTCCTTTGCGGTGGCCGGGTCAGCAGTACAACCAGCTGTTGCGGCTATTGGGATCTGTCAATCCCTACAAAAACGTTTTAAAAGACTGGTCAGGAATCTACCTGTTCAGGAGGAATATTCTGATGAATTGAAAGAACTTCCTCGCGCTTTGTGTTTTGCAGTAGACGCATTAAAAGACTCAATCCAGCAGATGTCTCGCTTTGCGCTATTCTCAGTGCATATGCGCAGAGTTTTGTGGTTAAAGAACTGGTCAGCCGAGATGCCTTGCAAAAGGCTACTTGCGGCTTTTCCCTTTCATGGAGAACGTTTGTTTGGAGAAGATCTGGATAAGTATATCCAGAAAATCTCGGGAGGAAAAAGCTCCTTGCTTCCTGTGAAAAGAAGGAATAAGCAGCCTTCCTTTAAGATTCTGAATGCTCCTGGGCCAGGCGCATCCTCTCCCAAGAAGTATCGACGGCCTCAACCACCTGCCTTTAAAAGACCTCAAGGTCAGAAAAGAACTTGGACTCAGAAGCCGAATAAGGCCAATGCCAAGTCCTCCTTGTGAAGGAGCGCCCCCACTCTTACAAGTGGGGGGCAGACTGCGGCTGTTCGCAGATGCTTGGGCAGGGTGGGTGCAGGACAAGTGGGTTATCTCCACTATAACGCATGGCTACAAAATAGAGTTCCGCGATTTTCCCCCAAATCGATTTCTGAGATCAACAGTTCCTTCGGATCTACAAAAGAAGAAAAGCCTATTCCTAGCCTTAGAACAGCTAAAAAGGCAAGGGGTGATTATCAAGGTTCCGCACAAAGAAAAGTTCAAGGGGTTTTATTCAAACCTATTCACAGTGCCGAAGCCAAATGGGGAAGTAAGGCCCATTCTGGACCTCAAATCCCTCAATTCCTTTCTAAAAGTCCGAACCTTCCGGATGGAATCGGTTCGTTCAGTAATAGCTTCTCTAAGAAAAGGGGACTATTTAGCATCAATAGACATCAAGGATGCATACCTGCATGTACCGATTCTTCTCAGTGGAAGAGTGTCATTTCCAGTTTGTAGCACTACCGTTCGGTCTGGCTACAGCCCCTAGAGTCTTCACAAATGTGTTGGCTCCGGTATTGGCCTCTCTAAGGTCTCAGAAGATATCGGTGGTAGGATATCTGGACAACCTTCTGTTGAAGGACCAGTCCTATTCCAACCTGATAGAGAACGTTTCAACTACAGTTCATGTTCTGAGATGCCTAGGTTGGATTCTGAACATGGACAAATCAGCTCTTCATCCAGTTCAAATCTTGACATATCTAGGCTTGATCCTGGATATGACCCAGGAAAGGGTGTTTTTACCCCCCGTGAAGGTCAGCTCAATAGTGGAGCTGGTCAGGAAAATTAAAAGGGAAGAAAGACCCTCAATTCGATTATGCATGAGAATGCTGTGAAAGATGGTGTCATCTTTCAGCGCAGTTCCTTATGCGCAGTTTCACTCCAGGTTGTTCCAGAGAACGATCCTGGAGGCTTGGGACAAGTCTGTCCTAACCTTGGATCATCCAATATCTCTATCCCCAAAGGTAAAGCAGGACCTCTCTTGGTGGTCAAAGACCAGCAACTTAAAAAATGGGAAGTCCTTTCCACCAGTAACTTGGAAGGTGGTAACCTCAGACGCCAGTCATCTCGGCTGGGGAGCAGTATTGGAAGAGGCCTCCATACAGGGAAAGTGGTCCCAGGTAGAAAAAACCTTACCGATCAATCTGTTGGAAATCCGAGCGGCTCGTTTGGCCCTCATATTCTGGACGGCCAGGCTACGGGGGTCTCCGGTCAGAGTCCAGTCCGACAATTCCACAGTGGTGGCATACATCAACCATCAAGGGGGTACCCGAAGCTGGGCAGCCCAAAAAGAAATAAATCACATACTGAATTGGGCAGAGAGATACCTGTTATGCAGAATACAGATAGAGCAGAAAACAGTAATTCTGGTGGCCCCACGGTGGCAAAGGAGGTCTTGGTATTCACAGATTGTGAGGATGGCAGTAGGAGACCCATGGTGTCTTCCATTGCGCCCAGACCTATTGTCCCAAGGTCCAATATACCATCCTTCTTTACGGTCGCTGAATTTGATGGCATGGCTATTGAGACCAGAGTACTAAAAGACCGTGGTGTCAGTGGTTCTGTGCTGGCTACTTTGATAGATGCTAGAAAGCCAGTGTCTAGGAAAATTTACCATAGAGTATGGAAGTCATACATTTCATGGTGTGAAAAGAGAAGATGGCACCCTCGCAAGTATACAATTGGGAGGGTTCTTGCCTTCCTGCAAGCAGGAACTGATTTAAACTTGTCCTTAGGAACCATTAAAGGACAGATTTCGGCCTTATCATTTTTTTTCAAGAGGTCAATTGCGTCTCATTCCTTGGTACAAACCTTTATCAAGGGAGTACTACATGTAAAGCCACCAATTAGACCGCCCTTGTGTCCCTTTGGACTTGAATTTAGTGCTTTCAGCTCTACAGAGTCAACCCTTTGAGCCTATGAAGCATATTCCTTTGATCCTATTGACTAGGAAATTTATTTTTTTGGTGGCTATAACCTCAACAAGAAGGGTTTTGGAGTTGGCCGCCCTTTCTTGTGAGAAGCCTTTTCTGTTTGTTCATCAGGACAAGGTGGTAATGCGGCCCCGTCCGGAGTTTTTACCCAAAGTGATTTCCAGTTTTCACTTAAATCAGGATATCGTTTTACCTTCCTTCTTTCCTAACCCTAAATCTAAGGAGGAAAGATTGCTCCATTCACTGGATGTGGTGAGAGCTATTAAGGTTTACTTGGATAGGTCAGCCCCTTTTCGGAAGTCTGACTCCTTTTTTGTTCTGCCTGAGGGTCCTAAGAAAGGACAGGCAGCAGCTAGTTCTACAATCTCTAGGTGGATTCGTCAGGCCTATGAGTTAAAACGCATGGTTCCACCTCGATATCTTAAGGCTCACTCTACAAGAGGAATTAGTACGTCTTGGGCAGTGCGCCAACAAGTGTCGATGGCTCAGGTTTGCCAAGCGGCCGCTGGTCTTCGGTTCATACATTCACCAAGTTTTACCGACTGGATGTTAGATCTCAAAAGAAGACTGTTTTTGGCCAGAGCGTGCTGCAAGCAGCTTTATAATTTGGAGCCTAAAAAAAAAGGGGATTTAGGTATGTTCCCTCCCCTCAAAGGCATTGCTTTATTCACCTGTATATGATGTTGACCACCAAATGCTCATAATCTCATACTGTCTAGCTACAGTATGCTTTGTCTGTTTTTTCTTTTAACTATGTTATGTTAATAAAAACCATGTTTTACTTACAATAAGTTAATTGTGTATCTCTATATTTGACACCGTAAAAATCCCCCTATCCAGAGGCGGCTCTCTAATTAGGCACAATAGGCGGCCGCCTAAGGCCTCGCAACTCATAGGGGCCCCGTGGGCTCCTAATTTGCCTAATTGAAGAGTCGGCTCTGTAGCAGAGCTCCCTGCTCTATCGCACTGGCTGCTATGTTTCTTCTCATGCCCTGTCCTTGGCCAGCTCCTCTAGGTTCTTCTCTCCTGCTTAATGCAGCGCCGCCCAGCTCAGTGTCCTCCCCAGCCAGAGTCCCGCTCCCCCAAGTCGGCTGCATCCATTCCTTTCTGCAGTACTCCGGAGATGCTCTGCACCCTTCCCCCGCGCTAAGGAAGTTTAAGTAAACATGTGCAGCAGCTCTATGAGAGCCGGAGGACACTGCAGGCTTGTCTGCCAGCCCCCACCTCCTCCCCCCTCATACACAGATCTCTCTCACCTTGGAGATAAGCTGATCGCCCTGTCTGTGCTGCTGCTGGAGGGAGCCCAGCCAGGCAACCATGGATGAGTGCCCTGCAGCTTGGATATGGTAAGTGAGCTGACCCCATATCCCCTCACACCATCCCATACCCCACCCCTTCTCCCCTGAGCCCCCCATCATCTCCCCTGGGGATAGGAGCCCCCCCCATCATCTCCCCTGGGGACAGGGCCCCCCCATCATCTCCCCTGGGGACAGGGGCCCTCCATCATCTCCCCTGGGGATAGGGCCCCCCCATCATCTCCTCTGGGGACAGGGGCCCCCCATCATCTCCCCTGGGCACAGGGACCCCCATCTTCCTTGAGGACAGGGCCCCCATCATCATCTCCCCTGGGGACAGGGCCCCCACCATCTTCCCTGGGGACAGGAACCCCATCTCCCCTGTGGACAGGGACCCCTTCTCACTTGGAGACAGGGCCCCCACCACCTTTCCTGGGGACGGGACCCCCTTCTCACTTGAGGACAGGGACCCCCTTCTCACTTGAGGACAGGGACCCCCTTTTCACTTGAGGACAGGGACCCCCTTTTCACTTGGGGACAAGGCCCCCCTTCTCACTCTGGGACAGGGCCCCATCATCTCCCCTGGGGACAGGGCCCCCCTTCTCACTCTGGGACAGGGCCCCCATCATCTCCCCTGGGGATGGCCTCTGTCATCTCCCTTGGGACAGGGCCCCCATCATCTCCCCTGGGGACAGGGACCCCCTTCTCATTGGGGATAGGGCCCCCATCATCTCCCCTGGGGATAGCCCCCGTCATCTCCCTTGGGACAGGGCCCCCGTCATCTCCCCTGGGTACAAGGCCCCCCATCATCTTCCCTGGCAACTGGGACCCCTTATTCTCTGGGGACAGGGCCCCCACCATCTTCTCTGGGGACGGGAACCCCATCTCCCCTGCAGTCAGGGACCCCTTCTCACTTGGGGACAGGGCCCCCACCATCTTTCCTGGGGACAGGACCCCCTTCTCACTTGAGTACAGGGACCCCCTTCTCCCCTAGGGACAGGGACCCCCTTCTCCCCTGGGGACAGGGCCCCCATCATCTCCCCTGGGGATGGGGACCTAATCTCCCTTGGGGACAGGGCCCCCGTCATCTCCCTTGGGGACAGGACCCCCATTATCTCCCCTGGGGGCAGGGGCCCCTATCATCTCACCTAAAGACAGGGCCCCATCTCCCTTGAGGACAGTGCCCCATCATCTCTCCTGGCTACAGGGACCCCTTCTTCCCTGGGGACAGGGCCCCCACCATCTTCCCTGGGTATGGGAAACCCCACCTTCCCTGCGGACAGGGACCCCTTCTTACTTGGGGACTTGGCCCCCATCATCTCCCCTGCGGACAGGGACCCCTTATTCTCTGGAGGCAGGACCCCATCTTCCCTGGGTATGGGGAACACCATCTCCCCTGTGGACAGTGACCCCTTCTCACTTGGGGACAAGGCCCCCATCATCTCCCCTGGCAACTGGGACCCCTTCTTCTCTGGGGACAGGGCCCCCACCATCTTCCCTGGGGATGGGAACCCCATCTCCCCTGCAGTCAGGGACCCCTTCTCACTTGGGGACAGGGCCCCCACCATCTTTCCTGGGGATGGGACCCCCTTCTCACTTGAGGACAAAGACCCCCTTCTCACTTGAGGACAAAGACCCCCTTCTCACTTGGGGACAGGGCCCCTTAATCTCCCCTGGGGACAGGGCCCCCATCATCTCCCCTGGGGATAGAGCCCCCATCATCTCCCCTGGAGACAGGGCCCCCATCATCTCCCCTGGAGACAGGGCCCCCATTATTTCCCCTGGAGATGGGGACCTCATCTCCCTTGGGGACAGGGTCCCCGTCATTTCCCTTGGGGACAGGGCCCCCATCATTCCCCTTGGGGACAGGGCCACCGTCATCTCCCCTGGGGGCAGGGGCCCCATCATTTCACCTGGGGACAGGGCCCCCATCTCCCTTGAGGACAGTGCCCCCATCCTCTCTCCTGGCTACAGGGACCCCTTCTTCCCTGGGGACAGGGCCCCCACCATCTTCCCTGGGGATGGGGACCTCATCTTTCCTGGGGAAGGGACACCTTCTCATGTGCGGACAGCGACCCCCTTCTCACTCGGAGACAAGGCCCACATCATCTCCCCTGGGGACAGGGCCCCTATCATCTCCCCTGGCAACGCCAACAGGGACCCCTTCTTCTCTGGGGACAGGGCCCCTACCATCTTCCCTGTGGATGGGAACCCCATCTCCCCTGGGGACAGGGACCCCTTCTCACTTGAAGACAGGGACCCCTTCTCACTTGAAGACAGGGACCCTTCTCACTTGAAGACAGGGACCCCTTCTCACTTGAAGACAGGGACCCCTTCTCACTTGAAGACAGGGACCCCTTCTCACTTGGGGACAGAGACCCCACAAGGTCCCCATCTCTGTGCACTGAGAAAGAGTGTCATGACACCAGCACTGAGATAGAGAACACTGACACCAGCACTGAGAGCATGCCAGCACTGACACCAGCGTTGAGATAGAGGTCACTGACACCAGCACTGAGATAGAGGACACGGAGATAGAGCACCCTGACTCCAGCGTCAGATAGAGGACACTGACACCAGCTCCAAGACACACTGCACTGAGATAGAGTGCCCCAACACCAGCACTGAGAGCACATGGATGCCAGTGCTGAGAAGGTACACTGACGCCAGCTTTGAGATAGAGGAAACTGACACCAGCACTTCTTAATATATGCAGTTTATACAGTTAATTTGTATCGCTTAATTTTTTTTTCCATTACGGGTATCTAAGTTTTGCCTAAGGCCTCACAAAGCCTAGAGCCACCTCTGCCCCTATCCCCTTTCCTGATCTACATGGGATTTAGGTATGTTCCCTCGCCTCAAAGGCATTGCTTTAGGCCATCCCACATAGTCATTACTATGGTGCTCTGTGTCCCGTGATGTACGATAAAGAAAAATGGATTTTTAAAACAGCTTACCTGTAAAATCCTTTTCTTGGAGTACATCACGGGACACAGAGGTCCCTCCCCTCTTTTTCTAGGATCATCATTGCTTGCTAAAAAACTAAAGGTACTTCCTGTATGGGAGGGGTTATATGGGAGGAAACTTCTTACTATTGGTTGCCAGTGTCCAATCACCTAAAGGTAGCATATAAACCCACATAGTCATTACTATGGTGCACTGTGTCCCGTGATGTACTCCAAGAAAAGGATTTTACAGGTAAGCTGTTTTAAAAATCCATTTTTTATTGCTAGTATTACAAGGGATGATAAAAAAACATCTCTTGTAATAGCATGGGCTATGACAGGTCCTCTTTGTGGTGAGATCGGGTGGTCTATTAGACCCCAAATCTCTCCTCTGGCCTCCAATGCAGCCGATCAGACACAGATTGGTCTGATTGGCTGCTTCTCTGGCCAACAGCCAGGTAAACAAACAACCAAATCAAGAAGTGACAAAGAAGTTCCTCTCACTGTGTGCCCAGAGCTGGATGCTGCCGGTCACATCCTTACCGGGCTCTCCAATTGCACGGGAGAGCTTGGTAAAAGGTGGCAGCGCAGGGGGGAACCCCCTTCTTCTACCTTTAAAGTAATCCAGCGGCTGGGGGATGTTTATAAACGTACGACAGGAAGTGGATATTTTTACAACTAACTTACTAACTGACATATCAGCATGGATGTCGCACCACTTCCTTAACCACTTCAATACCGGGCACTTATACACCTTCCTGCCCAGACCAATTTTCAGCTTTCGGCGCTGTCGCACTTTGAATGACAATTGCGTGGTCATACTTTCTTTTGGTGGTATTTGATCACCTCTGGGATTTTTATTTTCTGCTAAACAAATAAAAAAAAGACCGAAAATTGGTCTGTTGAAAATGAACTAACTTACTAGCAGGATCAACAGGTGAAAAATAAAGGAAAAAGCCTAAAAAAAAAAAAAAAAAAAAAAAAAAAAAAGGGAAAATTAATGAAGACACCACATCTAAGAAATAGTAAACTCCAATAAATATTTTTTTTTCTTTCACACTTGTACGACTTGAAAGTCGCAGGACTTTGACACAACTTGAATGCCTGTGTATTCTTGAGGTGTATGGACCTCAAGTCATATCAAAGTCGGACCAAAGTAGTGCAGGGACTACTTTGAAGTCGTTGCGACTTGAAGTCGCACAGATATGAACGGTACTCATTGAAAATCATGGGGTACGACTTGTCATGCGACTTTGCAGTCCCAAGTCACAGGACAAGACGCACAAGTGTGAAAGGGGCCTAAAAAATAACAAACACACATACTCATCTAAGCATGGATCTAAGATGCAGCTGTCTCCTGCTGCTTTAAAGAGCGAGAACTGAGCAATCAAAGAACGCTGATTGTTCAGTTCTCGGTCTTCAGTAAGCAGAGTGCTGGTGACAGTAAGTCACTGCCTCTCTGCTCTGCCCTTCCAGCATTCACAGGATCGCTGGGCTGTGCAGGGTGCAGGAGCGGCTGTTTCAGGCTCTCAGCAGCACACTGAGAGGTTGAGCCAGCTGCCGGTCAGGCATCTGGGTAGATCCCAACATTGTCGGGAAACCTGCAGAGCCTAGAGCAGCTATGTGACATCAGCCAACAGCAGGCTTTAGCAGTTCTGTTACCCCCAGGAGAAGAATGGCCAAAAGAGTTTTGGCCATACTTCTCCTTTAAAGCATCTTTAAATGTACTGTTAATGCTGCTAGTACAAGTTCCTGAATATGTTCAACTAACAGGCTGGTGGTCAAGCTTAATTTCTTAAAGTGACACTAAACTCTGGTTTAAAAGAAGAAAGAAATCTATTCCAATATGCATTCTTACTCCAAAAAGTACCTTCTATTGCTCTACTGCTTAATTTTATGCTGTGGTCCGACTTCTTATTAAAGGGTGGCTACTTTTGTTCTTCATGGTCACACATACAGAAGGACTGCTCGCTCCCAAGGTGGACACACATGTCAAACACAAAGCGGCCCTCCAGGCCATTTCATGTGGCCCTCGCACCCAAGGCTTTTTTTCAGCTGGAATGTGGCAGAACTCAGTTCCTCTGCTCCCCGCTCACCATTGCCACTTTCCTCTCTGCATCTCTTACAGATCCCTGCCTGCCCTGCACTCATGGCAGGGGCGAGGGAGATGCAGTGTGGGATGGGGCATCATGTGGTAAGCTGCACTGTGATCCCCATCTGTGCCCAGGTACACAGATACCAACCAATGATCTCCCTGCAAGTGAAAGAGGCGGAGCCACCTACACTGTCGAGAGGTACTTTGGAGAAAAAAGATATCATAAAGTGTCACTTTAAAGTGCAGTATTAAGAAGTGAGGTCACTGGCCAGGCTATGTTGTCTAGCAGGGGTGCCTGCATCACAAGACTGGATGAACACAAATGTAAAAGTCTTGGAAGGTAGAGCCACTTATATATATTTAGATAAACTTAAATAGCACTATATAAACTCTGTATAATAGTAATAATAATAAATATTTCAAACGTCTGTGTGGCTGGAGTTCAGCTTTAGGATTCCTGACATATCTGCTGCCGGCCACTCCTGGTATGTAAATGTTCACAGCCGAGTGCTCTCTAACACCAGATTCAAGTCACAAATATATTAATGGGAAAATCTGGGTTCATAGCTCATACAAAGTCATAAATATCCTGCTACTAAACGGATATTGTTCTGGAAGGCAAATTTATAGGACTGGCAGGAAATATTATTAGAAAAATATGTCATAAAGAAACTTTGCTGTATGCAACTGCTCAGGAAATGCAGAATGAGATCTAATTCTTGTACAGGAATACATCAAAACCTTCCCAGGATCAGAGGAGGACAAGAGAAGAGTTGGTGATTGGACAGAAACCAACGAATGGGGATAGCAGAACATGTTCAGAATAGGTGAAGGACAGCAGTGTTAGACCTTGCTCTTTCCGATGTCTTCATTAAAGTAACCCTGACCAGATGACAGTTGACTTTGTGCACTGTCTATCTTAAACAAATTTCATTTTTTAAATAAAATCATTGTTTTCACCTTTTTTTTGTTTTGATTTTTTCTTATCTGAACGCTTCTGATCTTCTGCAGCCTCTTTGCAGCTAATTCCTGTCTACATGCACTATGCGATGGTTGCATGGTAATTTTCAGGGTAGGTTCCCCGATGGTGACACTAATGGACCATGGTTGTGTTATGTGTGATCAAACGGCCACTTGTAGACTCCACCAGAACCCCGTTCACAGCATGACAATGCAGGAGAAAAATTAGAAGACACAGACAGAGTGTTGTCTCCCTATAACAGAAAGTTCCTGAACAAGGACCGTTATGGCAGGATCACCAGGGATTATTTTAATTAAATCTGGATGTTTACCCTGGGTTCACACTGGAGTGGTGCACCACATTCCTGTTCAAATCACATGCGATTCTTTGCAGTGCGACTTGAGCCCATTCATTCTATATAGCTCAAATTGCACCACCCCTGCACGAAAAAGGTGCATGCACCTCTTTTTTGCCGCACTGGAATCTGATAGCATGGATGTTCATGCCTATGCAATCTGTTTCTGCCAATCGCACTGCGTTTTGGGAACCGTTTTTTGGGGTGTAGTAAAGTTAACATTGACACCCGCAGTGGTTCGCATGAACAGAGTGCAATTGTGAAGCAGGACATGGACAGGAATCGCTGCGAATGCCGCATTGCATCAGTGTGAGCCTAGGCTCTTCTCTGCAGTATTAGGGGATTTAAGGGACAATCTCCTAGAAAATAAAGTGAACCTGATCCAGTTTTGCTTGTTTTCATAGATTAATAAAGTTACTCACATGGTGTTTTTCCGCTGAATCTCAGACTGGAGTCTGTCCACTTCCTCGTTTCTGGAAATACAGAGAAAAAGTAACACAATCTCCACACAAACTATTTAGGCCTCATGTACACTGCTGCTAAATGGACGTTTAGGAGCAGTTGGGCATTTTTTTCAACTGTTCCTGAACTCTCCTCTATGTTATCTTAGGCCTCATGCACACGAGACGCTGTTAAACTCGCGTTCAGAGGCAGTTGGACACTTTTTTCAACTGCCCCTGAACCCATTCAATGTTATCCTGTGTGTCCATGTACACAGTCTAATTTTTTGGCATTTTTAGGCAGTTGCGTTTAACCTCGTTTTTCCAGAAGCAAAATAATGGGTTCAGACGCAAGCGTTTTCCACGTTTCAGACGCCAAACGCGGCTAAACGCCAGTACCGCGTTTATAAGTGTTTTTTACAACCCGACTTTGGGGCCCCATATCTCGGGGCCACTGAGTGGTAGGAACCCCAAATTTGGTGTGCTAACACAGACTAGCACTATAACATATCCAAATTTGGGGTTCCTAGCACCAAGTGGCCCCAAGATATGGGGCCCCAAAGTCAGGTCACAAAATGTCATTCTCTGCTGCAGAAAAGTGCTTGACATTTTGCGACCCGACTTTGGGGCCCCATATCTCGGGGCCACTTGGTGCTACGAACTCCAAACTAACACTATAACATTACAAATTTGGGGTTCCTAGCACCAAGTGGCCTTGAGATATAGGGCATCAAAGTCGGGTCACAAAATGTCATTCTCTGCTGCAGAAAAGTGCTTGACATTTTCCGACCTGAATTTGTGGCCCCATATCTTGGGGACACTTGGTGCTAGGAACTCCAAATTTGGTGTGCTGACACAGTTGGACTAACACTATAAGATTACAAATTTGGGGTTCCTAGCACCAAGTGGCCCAGAGATATGGGGCCCCAAAGTCGGGTCACAAAATGTCATTCTCTGCTGCAGAAAAGTGCTTGACATTTTGTGACCCGAATTTGGGGCCCCATATCTCGGGGCCACTTAGAGCTAGGAACCCCAAATTTGGATATGTTGTAGTGCTAGTTCCACTGTGTTAACATACCACATTTGGGGTTCCTAGCACCAAGTGGCCCCAAGATACAAGGCCCCAAATTTGGGTTGCAAAATGTCATTCTCTGCTCTGCAGATGCTTCTAGACGCAAACGCGGCTAAACGTGGCATGCAAACGCGGCAAAACGGGCGTTTCTAAACGCCGGTTTCAGTTTTTAAAAACATGTGTTCAGCAGAGTTTGCACCGGCGTCTCATGTGCATGAGGCCTTATCAGTACATGTACACAGAGTCGTTTACAGTCGTTTCTAGGCAGTTGAGTTTAGAGGATTTTTTTGGAACGCAAAAAAATGGGTTCAGAAGCTGAGTTTAGAAGCATTTCAAGCGCCAAAGGCTTCTAAACGCAGTAGCTCACATTTAGCTGTGTTTCGTTTACAGGCGTTTCTCATTTTTGGCTATTTTGAAAAAAAAAAAAACACTTCTAAATGCAAACGCGGCAAAACGCCGCTAAACAAAGCATGTTTACGTGGCAAAACGGACATTTTAAACGTGGGTTGCTATCTGTCAAGTTAAATCGTTCAGGAGAGGTTGTAAAAATGTCCATGTACATGAAGTCTAAAACATCTGGCAATAGTGTAAGTGCAAGGACCAAATGGGAAACACACAAGTTATGATAAAACACAGAAATTGTCTTTACATATACGTATATATTGAAATAATCCACCTGGAGAGCAATAACGGTGATTAAGAGCAATATAGCTCTCAATCCTATATTCAGGCTGCTTTCAGATGATTTCAAACCTGAGAATAACCCCAAGAGCAGAGGCAAACACTTCAACAATAACAACTTTAAATCAGGTTAGTTACTTCTACATAAATTGGCCCTGAGTCCAGGTAGGAGGAGAGCAGAGGAATGACCCTCTCTTATGTCAGACCTCTCTCTCCTATCTTCTGACACCACAGGCCCAATAACCAACACTGTACTCAAATCAACATTCAATAGATCAGTTCCCAAGGTAGACTATCCCGCACACCCACTACATATACAGAGCGCTGGACATGTGTGTGTGTGACCGTGGGGCACTAGTAAATTCAGTTCCTTGAAAGAAGGATAAGGCCTTGGATCTTCAGCTAGCCACTTTTGTTGGTGCACTTAAACTCCTGAATGGCAGAGCAAAGCAATACAACTGGCCCAGATTATTAAACAAAGAATGCAGGATCTTCCTCAGCAAAGTGAAAGAACAATGGTGTCTTTATACAGTGTCTCTGTATCTGGATTGCCTTGTGTCCTGTGGCACTACAGGTGTCAGCAAGGTGACTAAGAGCAATGATGTCTGTATACAGTGTTCATAAAGTTGGATGGGCAAAGTGAAGTAACTCTGTATGTGTGCAGCATCCCAGTCTCCTGGAAATGGGCAAGTGCCCTCTCACCAATCCTGTGGTCAAGGCCCAAACGAACGTCCTGGAACAGGTAGGGACGTCTAGTGACCATACTGGTCACCTCACACTGAAAACACTTCACACCACTGGTACAGGTGTGCCTGGACGTGCACCCAGAATCCCCCTCTCCCGACCGGCCGTAGACACTTGGAACAACGTGGTGGACCGACCCGGGAGGAAGCACCTCTCCCCCAGGTCCAGTCTCTCCCTCTGCCTTGTGGTAATTAATTCCTCTCAGGAGACAAGATGGAGTCCTCCACAACTCCCTTCAGTGCACAGCATGCTGGGCTTTGTAGTTCCATGCCCCATTCAAGGCTATGGGGCCATTTGAGATGGGGACTACATGTCCCAGAATTCCCTACTGCAATCAGGTGGCTGCCCATTGGCTCTCCTCTTCCTACCAATGAGGATGGGGAGGGAGCAGAGCGGCTGCCTGTGTCCCTGCGAGAGCTGCTCGCATTAACATAAAGTCAGTGGAGAGAAAAAAGGGAGGAGGAGAAATCCCACACAGACACTGACAGGCACGCTCTCCTCTCACTGGAGAGCCTCGGCCAGCTTGGCATGGCGCCGTGAGTGAATGTAGGGCACTTACTACAAACCTTTTCAGGTCTCCCGTGTATTCTGCAAACTCATACCTTTTTGTACCATCTCTCTTTTTTTAAACACAAATGCTCCACTCCCCACTCCACATGCCTAATCCTTGGTGTCACCCTTGTACCTAATAAGTGGGACCAAATCTGGGCTACCACAAAGTTCTGTACTCAGAATGTGGCTCCTTCAGAAACAAACTACAAAGTTTTATCCCAATGGTACCTGGTCTAGACTAGGATAACCAAATTTGTCTTTAACTATGCAACCACGTGCTTCATATGGTAGAAATGCCTGGCTGTTAGTACATTTTGGGCACTTCAAGCTCCTAATACTAATCACAGTGGCTAAGTAGTTAGAACATCCACCTAGCAGCACTAGGGTCACCAGTTCGAATCCCAACCATGACACTACCTACTTGGAGTTTGTATGTTCTCCCTGTGCCTGCATGGGTTTCCTTCCACACTCCAAAGACATTCTGGTAGGTTAATTGCCTCCTGCCTAAATTGGCCCTAGTATAGGAATGTTAGTTAGGGAACTTAGATAGTAAGCTCCCTGAAGGCAGGGACTGACGTGAATGTACAAATATATATATATATATATGTGAAGCCCTATGTAAATTCATAGTGCTATATATGAACCTGTAATAAAAAATAAATAAATAAAATTACTGCTGCAACCAGACTATAGACAAGGTCTGGAAGAGTCCTAGACTTTGCCTTCCCAAAACCAAAAATAGGGTTGCTCAAGCTGTAACAAACTAAAAAAAAATCTAGGCCACACGACAAGAAAGGATTCCTAAGTACAATAAAATATGCCAGCCCTAGATAAACAAACTCGACCCGCCTGGCTTTGACTCTTCTCTCCTTGAACCCTATCAAATTCCCCTTTACATAGTTACATAGTTAGTCAGGTTGAAAAAAGCCACAAGTCCATCTAGTTCAACCAAAAAAAAAAAAAAAACAAAAAAAAAACATACAATCCCATATAGACAATCCTTTGCCCACAGTTGATCCACAGGAAGGTGAACACCCCAGCAAAGCATGATCCAATTTGCTACAGCAGGGGAAAAATTCCTTCCTGATCCCCCGAGAGGCAATGGGATATTCCCTGGTCAACTCTAGCTATAAATGTTAGTACCCAACCTTTCCGTATTTGGAGATGAAATCTCTTTTCCTATAGATGTAAAGAGTGCCCCCTTATCCTCTAATGATTTGAACAGGTGCAAAATGATAGCTTTCTCTCTCTGGAGTCCATACCTCTCTTAATACAAGAAAGGGCTTTGCTTGCTTTGGAAACTGCAGCTTGGCATTGCATGCTATTATTAAGCTTATGATCTACCAAAACCCCCAGATCCTTCTTCACCATTGATTCCTCCAGTTGTACTCCCCCTAGTATGTATGATGCATATTCTTAGCCCCCAGGTGCATAATTTTACATTTATCAACGTTAAACCTCATTTGCCACTTAGTTGCCCAATTAAACAGTGCAGCAGATGCAGGATGAGTGAGGTTGGCTTGTAAGTTGGAGACATCCTGTAAGGATGTTATTCCACTGCATAGTTTGGTGTCATCTGCACACACTGAAATAGTACTTTTTATCCCAGACCCTATATCATTTATAAAGATATTAAAATGTAAGGGTCCCAACACTGAATCTTGGGGTACACCACTGATAACCTTAGATCATTCAGAGTATGAATCATTAACCACTACTCTGAATTCTGTAGCCAGTTTTCTATCCATTTACAAACTGATATTTCCAAGCCTGTAGACTTTACCTTACCCATGACCCGTGTGCGGGGAACTGTGTCAAACGCTTTTGCAAAATCCAAGTATACCACGTCCACAGCCACCCCTCTGTCCAAGATTTTACTTACCTCTTCATAAAAAGAAATCAGGTTTGTTTGACAACTTCTGTCTTTCATGAATCCATGCGTCTGTTGCTTAAAATATTTTTTTCCAGCAAGAACTCATCTATGTGGTCTTATATTAAACACTATAGAAGTTAAACTAACAGGTCTATAGTTAATTGGTAAAGACTTTGATTCCTTTTTAAATATAAGCCCCACACTGGCCCTGCGCCAACCCAGTGGTACCATTCCAGCCATTAACGAGTCCCTAAAAATGAGAAACAATGGCTTTGAAATTAGCTCAATTTTTTTAGGATCGGTGGGTAGATGCCAACACTTATCATTGACCACAGAACCCCATGGTCTTCTGTCCACCACTGTAAACCCTGGGATTCTCTCTACCCATCCACCCCTAACCACACCATGCTCTTGCCTTGCAACCTTTCTTCTCAGGTTCACTTTGTATTTTGTTTTACAATTATAAACACTTGTGTCCTTATATTATGCTTGTCAGAAACTCTGTGTATATTGGGAAGATATACTCTGAACCTTACGCAAAAGGTATAATTACCTTTATGTACCCTCAATACTGCATAAGACAAATTGTAACCTGCCTACAATTCTAAAAAAAAGAAATTTATTGATCAAGAAAATCTCCACATAGTACAAAGTGTAAAAATAACAGCAAAGAAGGACGTACCGCTCATCCTGCATCTGCTGCATCAGGCTGAAATATGGGGCTGCATGAGTCCCCTTCCAGCCCTTCCAAAGTTGACTGCCTGGGTGTATGTATACAGCATCTGTAATATACAATTATATACTGTAAGTACATTGTGTAGTATGCACAACTACACATCTGTAATATACATTATATTCTGACAGTATGCACATAGTATGAAACAACACACCTCTGTGATATGTAAATACTTCCAACACATATTAAATACTGTAATCAATTTTAGTACTTATTGTAAAATCCAATTTCTTGGAGTCCACAGAGGAATTCAGACAGGAAAATTGGACGCTGGCGAACAGAAAAACTAAGCCAGCCCCAGCAAAAACTCCTTCTGTTCACTGTATGACTCAGTTGGTAGCAAGTAGTACCATGGGTATGATCATGTACACAGAGGGATGAAGTCTGTGTCTCTAATTAAACTCCAAGAAAAGGATTTTACAGTAAGTACAAAATGCCCATTTTCTTCTTCGTTTATTGAGGGGCACAGGAATTCAGATACAGTTGGGATGTCTAAAAGCAGTTCAAGACAACAACTGCTAACAGGCCCCCACAAAGAAGACTGAGGACTGCCTGCAGCCCAGGAGCTGCCTGAAGGACCAGCACCCGAATTTAAAACCAGATGAGCTGGAGCCCCCTGCCAGATAAGGGACCCTGCAAAAATGAGCAAAGGAAGGGTATTGAGAATTAATCTGATGCTCCAGACCAGGATAAAGGACACCTCCAGACCAAGATAGAGAAGGGCACTGCCAGAGGTAAATGATTTCACAAAGAAGGGAACACCAAATCTGAATCAGCAAGATGATCAACCAGAAACCACCAAAACAGGTGGAACAACAAAAATTCCCCATGTAGGGAAAACAACCAACTGACAAACTGATATAGTCAACAGAAAACACTAGGAACAACCGTCAGAAGGAACAAGTCTCAAGATCAAGCCTAGGATAAAAAACAGGTCCAGATGAGAAAGACCAGCCTTAATGGGAAGGCAGGTATGGAAATTAGACCTCAGCCCCAGACTGGAGAGATATGATCCACCAAAAGAACTGAAGATGAAGCTAAAACATTTTGTTTCACACCCAGAGTTGTAGCTGAAGAATTCTGCATAACCTGCCTAACCCTGACCACAAGCCATGGGTCTAAGAAGCTCCTCATCCCCCCCCATAGCAAGTGAAGCCTTAACAGCCAAGGAGCGAGTGGCATAAATCACTAAACTTAATCAGCTCCTGCTTGCAGAAGTGGGGGTGCACCTTTGTGCAGTAGACTTCTTTAGATGGCTTAGCTGACCTGCAGCCTGTGTGCACCTACTGCAGAACTATATGTAGGAGAAGTGTCGGATTCCTCCAACCTACATTCAGACAAGATCACCCTCTGGCCCCCTGTGGCATCCCAAATCATGGTATTTAGTGTAATGCCCCGTACACACGGTCGGATTTTCCGATGGAAAATGTCCGATCGGAGCGTGTTGTCGGAAATTCCGACCGTGTGTGGGCTCCATCGGACATTTTCCATCGGATTTTCCGACACACAAAGTTGGAGAGCAGGAGATAAAATTTTCCGACAACAAAATCCGTTGTCGGAAATTCCGATCGTGTGTACACAAATCCGACGGACAAAGTGCCACGCATGCTCAGAATAAATAAAGAGATGAAAGCTATTGGCCACTGACCCGTTTATAGTCCCGACGTACGTGTTTTACGTCACCGCGTTCAGAACGATCGGATTTTCCGACAACTTTGTGTGACCGTGTGTATGCAAGACAAGTTTGAGCCAACATCCGTCGGAAAAAATCCATGGATTTTGTTGTCGGAATGTCCGAACAAAGTCCGACCGTGTTTACGCCCTATAAGGCTGGGTTCACACTATAACACGCAGCGGCTCACAGCAGGAGTGCGCTGCGTCTCCATTCACAGTTTCAGGTCTGATTTCAGCCCAAATTTTTGGCTGAATTCAGACCCGAAGCGGACCAAAAGACGCACAAGACTCCTGTGCAATTTGCACCGGAGCCGCTGCGGGGATGTGTGAACCGGCTCCATAGAGAGCCGGTCACAATCTCCTGCTATGTGAATTGGATGCGGAGAAACCCACATCCAATTTACATAGGTGTAAACCCAGCCTAAGGCTGAAGAGATGACATCTCTGGAAGGCCAAGCGACTCAGATGCCCTTTGGTTGTGACATCAGTACCTGCTTGTAAAGCACATACAACAGCTCAATGGTGGATTCTCTAGGCCAAATGGCCGGGAAGAGAGCACAGAGTGTTTCTGAGCAACACCATTCAGCAAAGCTGAGTGGCAGTGCTCAGTTCTTCAGTGGTTACCCTTTCTCCAGTGATAACCAGATAGCTGGAAATGTAAAATGTGCCCAGTGGTACTAATGACAAAGTAGGTGATATGCCACAGCTCTGGATCAGTACACTTTGCTCTGGAAAGTGCCACAATGCAGAGTCCAGTGCCTGAAGATCACATTTTTTTTTTTATATCATACTGTAGAGTATAAGATTTCCTATCATTTGAGCCCAGTCTTGCCACACAGAGTTAATCCATCTCCGAGCAATCCTTTTATTGTTCAGTGAGATAAATCTTGACAAACTGACAAAAACTTTGTCAAATACTCCCCCTTGCTGTGAGTGACAGCCTAAGACACAGGCATGATTTTTTAATTCCCTCCCCCACTCCTTTCTTCAGCAGCTCTGCAAGGATTGGCTGTTCCACACTTCAGCATGATTTGGCATGCTGAAGTCATATGGTTACTTTCCTGTCTTTTCACTGGATGTTAGAGATCATAGCAGAAGTTCAGTGTAAGAAATACACAGGAGAAAATGCATATTGACAAGGGGAGTGTAGAGGTGGGCGGGGAGTCTACTGACATCACGACTCCACCCACCGAGCTCCAGACAACAGACCCACCCACAGAATCTGCAGTTTTTAGGGTCTAATAACCGAGAGAGGGGAGACATTTGACAGGTAAAGATACATGCAGGAGGCATGTATATCCTTATAGATAACCCCTATGGCAGTAGTTTAGAAAGGATGACATTGGGTTTACATCCACTTTAACTAAGGCTAATCCAGATAGCTGCCTGTAGAGATTAGCACGTGCAGTGGTTTAGAGAGCAATCTTAAATAAGGTTGATGAAAGAGCAATCCAAAAAAAAGATTAAAAAAAAAGGCTAGCAAAATGTGACTAGATTTTTCTACAACAGCAGAGTTGAAAGCATGCTAGGCGGAAGGAGGAATGTTATACTGGGGCTGGCTTACAATTTTAATCTTTGCCAGTGTCCAATCATCCTGGAGATGGCAGTATAACCAGACTGTATTTGAATTCCTGTGTCTCCTAATGGACAAGAAAGAAAAACCATTATACTGTATACTGTCAATACAATAAACAGTATGAAACATACAGACATCTATAATATAAATTACGGACTGTCAGTACCTTACATAATATGGGATTAAGGGTTCCCCAATGGGCACTTATAGCAGAATAAGGATATCCACCATGGATTATAGTACAGAGCAGACAGAGCAGACCTTGGCCCAAAGGGAAAGGGTTCCTCAGTGTCTATCCATAGGAGGATATCCACCTTAAACTATAGAACAGGTTAGACCTCGGCCTGGGGGGGTACTGCTCCCATGTGAGTACTCAGAGAATAAGTATAATCACCATGGACTCTATAGAGCAGACCTCAATCCAGGAAAAAAGTCTCCCCAGTGGATACCCATAGGAAAAAAGGGATACCCACCACGGTCTCTAGTACAGAGAAAACCTCAGCCCAAAGTGGAAGGACTCCGCATTGGGTACCCATAACAGGAGAAGGATATTCCGCCATGGACTACAGTACAGGGCAGATGTCGGCTCGGGGGAAAAAGCTCCCCAGTGAGTACTTAATGGAGTATAAGGCCATCCACCATGTATTCTAGTACCAGGCAGACCCCAGCCTGGGAGGGAAGGGATCCCCAGTAGATACTCTTAGGAGGATAAGGATATATAGTATATCATTAATTACAGTACAGAGCAGAACTTGGCATGGTGGGAAGGATTTCCCAGTGAGTACTGCTAGGAGAAGGATATCTCCTGTGGTCTCTAGTAGAGAGCAGACCTTGGCCTGGGGGAAAGGGCTGCCCAGTGGTTACTTGTAGCATGACTACATCCACCACAGTCTTTAGTACAAGACCTTGCACTAAAGGAGAAGGGCTCCCCACTGGGTACCTATAGGAGGATAAGGGTAACTACCTTAGACTGTAGTGCAGAACAGACCTCATCCCAGGGGATAGGGCTCCTCAGTGAAGGATATTAAAAAACAAAAAAAAAAACACTATGGACTCTAGTACAGAACAGACCTCACTCTGGAGGAAGGGCTCCCCAGGGGGTACTCTCCAAGAGGAAAAGGATAACCGCCATAGTCTTGTACAGAGTAGACCTCAGGCTGGTGGGGAAGAAATCTCCAGTGAGTCATCAGAGGAGGAAAATGATATCCACCATTTACTTTACCATCCCACTCTTTCCAGTGGGTATTTGTAGGAGGATAAGGATAACCACTATGCACTCTGCTAATACAGGAAGCCGAGTACCAGCAATGTAGACAGAACAAGTTGTCATTCTTACCATGTAACTCTGCTCCAAGGAGCCCCATCAGACGGGAGAAGGTCCCCAGCTGTGGGCTCACCTTGTCCAAAACCTGGAAGACCAGCCGGATTCTCTCTTCTGTCATTGGTTGGAAACTCACCGCGCCTTTGTCTTCCAGTAGCTGAACCAGGTATTGATTGGCTGAAAAGTCAGAAAACATTGAGTGTGACTGGTGAACATGCTGCAGAATGAACAGTGTGCAGTAACCAATAGCAACCAATCACAATGCAGACCTCTGTCAAGTGCATTTTAAAAGCCATCGCACACATTAGAGGCATTGCAGCAGTTCTTGCTAAACACAGGCAGCTGCACTGTGTGGCCAATTATATTCCAGGCTACAGAATAGTGAGTGGGACAATGCAGATGCCTAGAATTGGATCAGAAGGGTTTTCTAATTTCTATGAGCCCCAATGTCCTCTAATGTCAACGAGCCCCAATGTCCTCTAATGTCACCGAGCCCCAATGTCCTCTAATGTCTATGAGCCCCATAAGAAGGCTGATTGGTCATTGGCTGCTGGAGGTAAATATACAATTTCTGTCAAACGAGGTTAGAATATTATTTCAGTGAGATATGTGTTCCTAAAGCAGTTGCAAAGTATCCCCCTCCTCACCTGATCCAGCACTGTGCCTGTCTACAGCGGCTTAATCCTATCTCTCCTTGCACTCACGGCACAGAAGCAACAGTGGGAGCCATTGGCTTCTGCTGCTGTCAATCAAATCCTGTGAGGAGGGGGGGGGAGGGACCGAGCCGCGCTTTATGTGTCAATGGATGCACACAGCCTGGCTCGGGAGGGAGCCAGCAGGTGCACCTCCATCGGAAGCGGCTTTTTATGGTGGAGAACAGAGGGGTGAAGGAGACGATAGCACCAAGGGGACCCTAGAAGAGAAGGTTCAGTGCCACTCTGTGCAATACCCTTATAGAGGTATAACATGTTTATTTTTTAATATCCCTTGCAACCACTTTAATGTACATACATGTAAAACAATTATGTAAATATGGAATAGCAAACATGTAAAAATGTTAAAGTTACATTTCAAAAATTCAGGAAAATTTTACAATGATAAACACTAAAATCAGAATAGAGAGCCCATTTAAAAAACAAAGTTCAGTGCACACAGGAGTATCTCTACAATGCTTCAGCTCCTACCTGGTGATTTTGCATCGATGATATCCAGTGGGATGGCTGAGCTTCCATTGGCTGACATGCTGATAACGAGACACAAGACATCTGTAGAAGAGGTGGAGACATGAGGAATATCACCAGCACTACACTATGCATTAAATATTGTGTGCCGGTCTCCTTCCTGACCACACAAGACTGGAACTCATCTATCAATGTCGGAGAAGTCTGTCTGTGCTCCACCAGCAGCCAATCAGGGTCTCCCAATGCTGCATAGGAGAATGAATGTAAGAGCTTCATTGGTTGCACTCTGGTAGGTGAGCACCAATCTGGATGTACAACACACAGACTGGAGGATAAGAGCCAGGAGAATGATGGAATCCAGCAGAAACATGTCTAACACAGCCGTAGTGTTTGCAGTGCTGAGGCTCTGGATTCAATCACCACTAGAGATTATCTGCATGCAGTGTTCATGTTCTTCTAGTGTTAATGAGGATTCACCGAATAATCCACTCTCCCATCACAATTTAGAAACAGACAACTACTTGTATGACCAATATTACCCCCCCCCCCCCCCCCCCCCTCATCATATGACTCTGGAAACTTAGGCTGGATTCACACCTGTGCATTTTTAATGCTTTTTGCAGATTTGCACTACAGAACGTGTTCCATAGGAAACCATGTTAAATGGACTGCAGTAGAAATCTGCAAAATGGGAGAAGCACTAAAAATGCATAAGATCACATTGTATAAATTCAAGTTTGGTTCAAACCTACATTTGTACGCAAAAAAACCCAAAACTAAATACTGCAGCGAACCGTACTGTGCCTGCCGCAGCACCATGTTGTTTGGCGCACGTTTGCATGGGGGGGGGGGGGGGTGGCATTTAAATGAATGGCCCTGCCGCACATCTGCTAAAGGGCAACGCATTTCTGTGTGTCAGGAAAACGCATGATTTTGCACGCGTTCCTACCCCGGAAGTCACATGGATATAAATATACACATACACAGATATATATATATACACATACAGTCACACACATACATACACACATGATCCATGAGACACATAACATTACATATCTATGCACATGACGGACATGATCTTACACAGGTGAGCTGGTAAATCAGAAGAGGCGAGTACACAATACTGTCACCATAGCAACAGGGAGGAGACCCTGCAGAGCCCCGCCCACATTCCACAGCATCCCGTCATAGCACAGGTTATGGGAGAGGAAGTCACATGCCTGACAACACATACACTCCTGTCTGTGGCTGTTCTGTGTGCAGCTGATGGGGGGGAATTCTGTTTCCTGGAGCTGATCAATAAATACGGAACATTTTTTTTTTTTTTTTACTGTTTAAAGCACTTAGCCTGACCCTAGGTTCACACTAGTGCTGTTGCTGCATTTTCTGTGCAATTTTAGTGTGCTTTTTTGATGTTTTTTTAATGCTTCATTCTCAAGGAGAGTTGATTTTTTTTTTTTCTTACAAAAAACTCTAATAATGCACTAAAAACGCATGTACTGTACGTGCTGTTTATATGCCATCCCATTAAAAGTCTACGATGTTGCAACTGCACCAAAGAAGCGCCTGCACCCTTCCAAGAACACCTTGCAGTGCTGCACTGATGTGAATAATGGAATTTCCATTTTTGTGCAGGGCAGAGCGAAAGCAAACGCAGGAGAAAAAGCACTAGTGTGACTGCTGGATAGAAGGAGGCGGGGAAAACCAATCAGGGTTCATTCTACTGTGCTGGCTGCAGCAAACTGCTTGGTTGCTAAAGGTTACAGCATTATCTGAAGCCTGAGTGCATTTTATGGAGGGTTACATGTCATGTTGTACACTGTGCACCATAAACCAACCAATTATATCGTATGGTTTGTGAGGGGCAGTGTGCATTGCATGGTTTAGGCCCGGTTCACACATGTGCGGTGCAGATTGAAGATCGGGTTTCCCCGTGAAGAGAAAAATCAGTTGTTCAGCGTTTCACGTCAGTTTTTGATCAGGATAAGGTCAGGGTTTCATTAGGATTTTATCCTGTTCATAACGGAATGCATCTGCGAATCAGATGCATTCCCATAGAAGATAACGTGCTTGCAATTCCCACCGCAATGCCCAGAAAATGCACACGTTTTTTGGGCAATGCAGAGGGCGAATGCAACGCACATATGTGAACCAGCCTCATTCAAATGAACACCGCATCCAATTTTCATAGGTGTGAACCGGGTCTTACTTTTTTTTTTAACTTTACTAAAGAGTCAATAAAGTTGAAAAAGAGAAAAAGTTCATTCAAATCTGGTGGGTTGATTTACTAAAGGCAAAAAGACTGTGCACTTGCAAAGTGCAGTCACACTCTGCAAGAGCAGTTGCTCCGGAGTCCAGAGCTTAGTGAATGAGGTAAAGCTTCACTTTACAAAGAATGCCCAATCATGAGCAAGAAAAATGAAAAAAAAAAAAAAAAAAACAGCATTTGTGCTTGCACATGATTGGATGATGGAAGTCAGCAGAGCTTCTGCTCAATTACTAAGCTCGAGTAAAAAAAGCACTTTTGCAAAGTCTATTTGTCTTTAGTAAATTAACCCCTATGTGTCATAGCGCATTGAGCTGCAATGACATAGTGTGCTGCACCACATAAAAATGCAGACATACTGCAACTTTATGCAGCACGTGCAGCTCAATGCAGTATTATAGTGTGAAACTATTTATTTCTATGTGACATGCGTTGAGCCTAAGTTGATCTGTGCAGATATGGTGTGAATAAGTCCTAAGTCTTTGTTTTAAAACAGTTTGAGGGTTCGTCTACACAAGTGCTGACCCTCTGAAGAGCACGTCGCATTGGGATGCTTTTCAGAGAGTGTTTGAGGGGGTGTTAGGTCACCCCCTCACCACCTGTTTTAAAAGAGAAGTATGGGAATTATTTTTTATTTTAAAATCATACTTATTTAGGTTAATACAGCATTGGTCCAATGATGCATCTGTCCCCCCACTGGCTCGAAGACTGAGAACCGAGTGATCAAACACCGCCGATCGCTCAGTTCCTGCAGCTCCCTGAGCAGAGAGCTGTTGACTGTCAGTCATCGCTGTCTGCTCTGCCCCTTCAACGCTCACTGAACTGCTGGGCTGTGGAGGGGGCGTGTACCACCAGTTCAGGCTCTCAGCGGCTTGCTTAGAGGCTGAGCCGGGTTCCGGTCCAGGCAAGCGGTCGGATCCCGACCATCGCAAACTTTCCAGAGACTGGACTGGCTCTGTGATGACAGCCAACAGCGGGATTTAGCGTGCAGAATGAACTACACTCCTGTGATCCACAGGAGAAGTATGGCCAAATGAGCTTTGGCTATACTTCTCCTTTAAGGGAAATCTATAGTCATGGCATACACTTTAATTTTATAACATCAGCCTTGTAATAGCAATACAAACAGTAGTTATTTCTGACAATCCAATATAAGCTTACGTGAAAAATCTCCCAATGTGTTGTGAGTTTTGCCTGTCTGCTGGCCATCTGTATCCACAACTTCCTGGATTCCCTGCATGCTTTGCAGCTTCTCCTCTGCTGTTTACTTTCAATACTTTCAATTTTTAAAGACTACATATCCCATGGTACCTTGCTGCCTGCAAGCTGTGATTCCTGTACTGACCCTGCCTCCTAAAAATCCTCCTCTGTAGTTCAGAAGGCAGACTATGAAATGTGTGACACAGCAGGGCCTACCCACAGGACATAGTGACTACATGTCACAGAATTCCAGGAAGTAAATGTGAGGAGATCTTCACAAAGTAAGTTTACAAGCTTCAAAATGGTTTATATCATTAGGAGAAGGCTAGACGTAATTGGGATACAATGTGGAAATTAATATATGATTTTCAGTATTGACCATAGATATGTTTTAACTACTGTATCCCAAGTGAGAGTTCACAGACTTATATGGATTGAACTGAATACAGACAAGAGATATTCACCATGGCTGCATTCACACCTGAGTGTTTTCAGCTCCCAAAACGCCTGAAAAAACACCCAACAAGCAAAATCCCATTAATTTCAATGGCACCTGTTCACATCTGAGCATTCTGTCACCTGAAAAAAAAACACCTGAAACTCAAAAAAGTACATGAAGGCTCCGTTCACACCTGAGTGTATTGTTTTCAGGCAGAAAGTCACTCCGATTTTTGCACAGGTCAAAAGGTCACCAATGTAAAAGAATGAACAACCCCTGTAATCTGCCAAAAAAGAAGCTCTTGTATTTTTTTGAGTGGCGGGCGTTTTGCTTTAGGTGACAGAACGCTCAGATGTTAAAAGGGGCCATTGAAATGAATGGGATTTGTCTTTTTGGGCATTTTTAGAGCTGAGGCTTAGAGCAGAAAAACGCCTACGTGTGAGCAGAGCCCCAGACTGCATTCACACCTGAGCGTTTAGTTTTTAGGCAGAAATTCGCGCATTTTTACCATGATTTTTTGCCGCAATTTTATGCAGGTCAAAAGGTCACCAATATAAAAAGCAGAAAAACGCTTGTAATCTGCCCAAAAAGAAAGATGTACTTTTTTGAGCTTCAGGTGTTTTTCTTCAGGTGACCAAACACTCAGATGTGAACAGGTGCCATTGAAATAAATGGGATTTTGCTTGTTGGGTGTTTTTCGGGAGTTTTACGAGCTGAAAACGCTCAGGTGTAAAAGCAGCCTTAGGCAGATTGCAAGTGTTTTTCTGCTTTTTACATTGGTGACCTTTTGACCTGTAAAAACATGTGACTTTCTGCCTGAAAAAAAAAAAATACGCTCAGGTGTGAATGCAGATAAAACACAGCTTCCAGGTTTTATTCTCAAAGCTTATTGAACAAGCTGAAGTTAGAGGCTGATTGGTTACTATGCACAGCTGCACCGGGTTCTGTGTGCACCAGTTTAGGTAAATACCCCTGTTTTTCTGAGCTAACCTTGAGACCCCTTTTGCACTGTGCCGCCAGCTTAGCGCCGCTTTACCGTCAT